>NC_141005.1:60673323-61293109 GCF_052327205.1 Somniosus microcephalus | reverse complement strand
GGTGCAAGTCGGACGGGTTGCACCTGAACCGGAATGGGACCAACATCCTTGCGGGGAGGTTTGCTAATGCTGTTGGGGGTCGGGGGGTTTAAACTAACTTGGCAGGGGGATGGGATACGGAGTGGAGCTATAGTACGGGGTGATGCACAGCAAATATAGAGGAAAAAACAAGTCAGCCTGGAAGGCAGAGCAAATATGTAATGGCACAAGGGAGTATGGCAAGGTTGGATGGCATTTATTTTAATGCAAGGAGTCTTACGAGTAAGGCGGATGAATTGAAGGTGTTGATGAACACGTGGGAGTAGGATATTGTTGCTAACACAGAGATATGGTTGAGGGAGGGGCAGGACTGGCAGCTCAATATTCCGCATTATAGAATCTTCAGGCGAGGCAGAGGGGGGCGTAAAAGAGGAGGGGGTGTCGCAATATTAATCAAGGAGTCAATTACTGCTGTAAGGAGGGATTATATCTTAGCAGGTTCCTCTAATAAGGCCATATGGGTAGAACTTAAAAACAAAAAGGGGGCAAGCACTTTGTTGGGAGTGTACTATAGGCCCCCAAACAGTAAGGGGAGATAGAGGAACCGATATGTAGGCAAATCTCAGAGAAGTGTAGAAATAATAGGGTAATAATAGTAGGGGATTTCAACTTCCCCAATATTAACTGGGATAGTCAGAGTGTGAAAGGCTTAGAGGGTGCGGAATTCTTAAAGTGCATCCAGGAGAGCTTTTTGAGCCAGCATGTAGAAAGTCCTACAAGAGAGGGGGTAGTACTGGACCTAATTCTAGGGAATGTAACCGGGCAAGTGGTAGAAGTGTCAGTAGGAGAGCATTTTGGTGACAGTGACCATAATTCGGTGAGATTTAAGGTAGTCATGGAAAAGGACAAAGATGTACCAGAAATAAAGGTTCTAAATTGGGGGAAGGCCGATTTTACTATGATAAGGCAGGATCTGGCCAAAGTGGACTGGGATCAGCTACTTGTAGGAAAATCCATATCAGAGCAGTGGGAGTCTTTCAGAAAGGAAATAGAGAGAGAGGTCAAGGGTGGGACCAACAAACCCAGGGAACCCTAGATGTCAAGGGATATACAAGAATGAATTAGGGAAAAAGGGAGGCTTTTGGCAGATACAAAGGACTAAAAACAGTGGAAGCCCTAGAGGAGTATAGAAAGTGCAGGGGGGTACTTAAAAAAGAAGTTAGGAGAGCGAAGAGGGGGCATGAAAAAACACTGGCGTGCAAAATAAAGGAAAATCCCAAGGTGTTTTATAAGTATATTAAGGGCAAGAGGATAACCAGGGAAAGAGTAGGGCCCATTAGGGACCTAAGTGGCAATCTGTGTGTAGAGTCGGAAGATGTAGGTGAGGTTTTAAATGAATATTTTGCATCTGTGTTCACTATGGAGAAGGGCGATGCAGGCATAGAAATCAGGCAGGCGGATTGTGATATACTTGAACAAATTAGTATTGAGAGGGAGGAGGTACTAGCGGTTTTAGCAGGCTTAAAAGTGGATAAATCCCCCGGCCCTGATGGGATCTATCCCAGGCTGCTGTGTGAGGCAAGGGAGGAGATTGCAGGGGCTCTGACACAAATTTTCAGAACCTCTCTGGCCACAGGGGAGGTGCCAGAGGACTGGAGGACAGCTAATGTAGTACCATTGTTCAAGAAGGGTAGTAGGAATAAACCAGGGAATTACAGGCCAGGGAGCCTAACATCAGGGAAATTATTGGAAAAAATTCTGAGGGACAGAATTAGTCTACACTTGGAGAGGCAGGGATTAATCAGGGATAGTCAGCATGGCTTTGTCAGGGGTAGATCATGTTTGACCAATTTGATTGAATTTTGAGAGGGGGTGACTAGGTGTGTGGATGAGGGTAGTGCAGTTGATATGGTCTACATGGACTTCAGTAAGGCTTTTGACAAAGTCCCGCATGGGAGACTGGTCAAGAAGGTAAGAGCCCATGAGATCCAGGGCAACTTGCACATTGGATCCAAAATTGGCTTAGTGGCAGGAGGCAGAGGGTGATGGTCGAAGGTTGTTTCTGTGACTGGAAGCCTGTGTCCAGTGGTGTACCGCAGGGATCGGTGCTGGGTCCTTTGCTGTTTGTAGTGTACATTAATGATTTAGATATGAATGTAGGAGGTATGATCAGTAAGTTCGCAGATGACACGAAAATTGGTGGAGTGGTAAATAGCGAGGAGGGAAGCCTCAGGCTACAGGACAATATAGACGGATTGGTCAGATGGGCAAAACAGTGGCAAATGGAATTTAACCCTGAAAAGTGTGAGGTGGTGCATTTTGGGAGGACCAACAAGGCAAGGGAATACACAATGAATGGTAGGACCCTAGGAAGGACAGAGGATCAGAGGGACCTTGGTGTGCATGTACATCGATCCCTGAAGGCAGCAGGACAGGTAGATAAGATGGTTAAAAAGGCATTTGGGATACTTGCCTTCATTAGTCCAGGCATAGAATATAAGAGCAGGGAGGTTATGATGGAGCTGTACAAAATGCTAGTTAGGCCACAGCTGGAATACTGTGTGCAGTTCTGGTCGCCACACTATAGGAGGGATGTGATTGCATTGGAGAGGGTGCAGAGGAGATTCACCAGGATGTTACCTGGGCTGGAGCGCTTCAGCTATGAAGAGAGACTGGACAGGCTGGGGTTGTTTTCCTTAGAGCAGAGAAGGCTGAGGGGGGACCTGATTGAGGTGTACAAAATTATGAGGGGCATAGATAGGGTAGTAAGAAAGGAACTTTTCCCCTTAGTAGAGGGGTCAATAACCAGGGGGCATAGTTTCAAGGTAAGGGGCAGGAGGTTTAGCGGGGATTTGAGAAAAAGCTTTTTCACCCAGAGGGTGGTTGGAATCTGGAACTCACTGCCTGAAAGGGTGGTAGAAGCAGGAACCCTCACAACATTCAAGAAGCGTTTAGATGAGCACTTGAAACACTATAGCATACAAGTCTACTGACCAAGTGCTGGAAAATGGGATTAGAATAGACGGGGCTTGATGGCCGGCGTGGACACGATGGACCGAAGGCCTCTTTCTGTGCTGTATAACTCTATGACTCACACTCTCTCTCTTTCCCCAGTCTCTCTCTCTCTCCCCCAGTCTTTCTCTCTCTCTCTCTCCTCCAATCTCTCTCTCTCCCTCTCTCTCTCCCTCCTCCAGTCTCTCTCTCTCTCTCTCTCCTCCAGTCTCTCTCTCTCTCTCCTCGTTTCTCTCTCTCTCTCCTCCAGTCTCTCTCTCTCTCTCCCTCCTCCAGTCTCTCTCTCTCTCTCCTCCAGTTTCTCTCTCTCTCCTCCAGTCTCTCTCTCTCTCTCCCTCCTCCAGTCTCTCTCTCTCTCCTCCAGTTTCTCTCTCTCTCTCCTCCAGTCTCTCTCTCTCTCTCCCTCCTCCAGTCTCTCTCTCTCTCTCCTCCAGTCTCTCTCTCCCTCTCCTCCAGTTTCTCTCTCGCTCTCCTCCAGTCTCTCTCTCTCTCCTCCAGTCTCTCTCTCCCTCCAGTCTCTCTCTCTCTCCTCCAGTTTCTCTCTCTCTCCCCCCCCACCCCCCCAGTCTATCTGTCCCCTTTCGATCCTCTCTTCTCCCCCACCCCAGCCACCAATGAATCCAGTTCTCCCACTGTCTTGTTTTGCACACTTTGTACAAAAATAATAAATTGCAGGACAACGGAGTATTACACTTTAAACTCTTTTAATGAAGCATCAGGTCTGTAAGCTTTCTCAATCAATACAGCACCGTGTGGACAAGATGGAGTCAGGACCCCTGGGTCTTCTAAACAATAGCAGTCCTTACAGATGCCTGCAAGCCAATGACAACTCAGCATGTGATCACATGTGAATATAATAGGTATTCCTTACAGATGCCTGCGGGCCAATGATAAATCAATATGCAAATATTACATCCCCTTTCTTTTAAAAGAAAAATGTTATGCATTACTTTTGAACCTTTCTTCTACATAATGTTCTCAGTAGCATCAACATATAAGTAAACTCAACATTTAACTAACACTGAAAACATCTCAACGTTTCAATAACGATGTACAGTTTTTTTTAGGGCAGCGATCCGCCTACACCCTTTGACAGTTCACAAGTCAAAGATAACTCTAGGCTTGACCTCTCATCCTGACCTTGTGTGGTATGGAACTGAGCATGCTCCTGAATCAGACAACAAATCAGGTTCAGGTTTAGGTTCAGGTAAGTATGATGTGTTTTGTGTATTGCTCTGTTCATCACACTCTGTTGAACTGATCCTCTCATCGGAATGACGGTGTTGTTCCTTGGTGTTCAGGAGGTGCCTGCGATTGCGGCGGTACACCTGTCCTTCTGGGGTGCGGACGTGATACGATCGCTCAGTGTCAGCTGGCTGGATGACGACTGCTGGCTTCCAGTAGTCATGCTCCTGGATTCTGATGGATTCTCCATTGTGCAGCGGTGGCAGTAGTCTAGCTGACCTGTCATAGTATCTCTTTTGGTGTTGCTGTCTCTGTACATGTTTTGCATGCACTTGCTTGCAGCCGATGACCTGCCAGGGCCTGTCTGGGATACAGTGAGGTATCATGGGCTCTTTAACATTTGATGGGCAGCGTTCTAGACAAATGGAACATTTTCCAACAATGTCGTCAATGTGTTTGCACATTCCGGGCCAAAATATAATGTCACGTGCTCTTTGTTTGCATTTTTCCATGCCCATATGTCCAGCATGAATTTTTGTCAACATCTCTTCTCTGAGACTGGTAGGAATGATGATTTTCTCCCCTTTGAAGACGATTCCGTTGATTTGTGACAGTTCGTCTCTGTGGTTCCAGAATTCAGATATGCTCTGAGGGCATTTCCTCCTTTCCTCAGGCCATCCTTCATGTATGACTTTTCTCTGCAGTGTGAATTGTGCATCTTTCTCCGTTTCTGCTCGGATCTCCTTCAGTTTTGAGTCACTCACAGGTAAGCTGTTGTACACCATGTGCACCTGCACATCCATGCCTTCACTGAGGCTGCTGTCCTGGTAGCTAAGAGACTTTCTGGAGAGCGTGTCTGCAACAGGAATGTCTTTGCCTGGACGGTGAATGATTGTGAAGTCGTACTTCTGTAGCTGAAGGATCATTCTCTGTAGCCTTGGTGGGGCTGCGGCTAGTGGTTTCCTCATGATTGACTCGAGGGGCTTGTGGTCGGATTCCACAATGATTTGTCAGCCATAGACGTAATGGTGGAAACGCTTACATCCAAACAGAATTGCATATAGCTCTTTCTCGATTTGAGCATAGTTGATTTCACTGTCTGAGCGAGATCTGGAAGCGTAGCTGATGGGCTTTCCTTCTTGCAGTAATACTGCGCCTAGTCCGTACTTTGATGCGTCCACTTGTAGTCTGAGCTCTTTGTTGGGGTCGAAGTAGGCAAGAACTGGTCCGGGTTCTCTGGTGATTAGGTCTTTCACTTTCTGAAATGCTGTGTCATGTTGTTTGTCCCACAGGAACTCATTGGATTGTTTGAGCAACTGACGCATGGGTGCGTTGATTTCGGAGAGGCTCGGGGCAAACTTGGCTAAGTAGTTAACCATGCCTAGTACTGTCTCTAGCTCTGCATGGTTCTTTGGCGGCTCCATCTTCTTGATGGCGGAGATTTTCTCTGGATCCGGCTTAATGCCATCAGTTGAGAGGCGATGCCCGAAATAACTGATCTCGGTGGATCCGATTATGCTTTTCTCGGGGTTGGGCCGGATACCTTTCTCCCGTGATCTTTGTAGCATCACACGGTGGTGCCTGTCATGTTCCTCTCTATTCCTGCCATAGATGAGGATGTAGTCTACGATTGCGACTACTCCATCGAGGCCTTCATAGGTTTCGTCGATCTTCCGCTGGAATTCATCCTGAGCTGAGATAAGACCAAATGGTAAGCGCAGAAATCGGTAGCGTCCAAATGGTGTGTTGAACGTTGTTAGCTTAGATGACTCTTCCGTGAGCTTGATAGTCCAGTATCCTGATCGTGCGTCCATTACACTGAAGTAACGTGCTCCCACTAGCTTGGGTGTGATGTCATCTAGCGTTGGTAGAGGGTAGTGAGGGTGTTTGATAGCCTTGTTCAAATCTCTGGGGTCGAGACAGTCTCTGAGCTTGCCTGTACGTGGTTTCTCAACCACTACTAATGCGTTGACCCACTCTGTCGGTTCTGTTTCCCGGACGATGATTTCTGTATTCTCCATGCTCTGCAGCTCCTCCTTCAGGCGACTACGTAGAGCAAGGGGTATCCTTCTCGGTAGGCAAACCACAGGGGTTGCTGCTGGGTCAAGGTGAATAGTGCATTCACCTGGGAATAGTCTGATTCCTTTGAAAACGTCAGCAAACTCCTCCATGACTGTCTGCTTCTCAACTGGTGCTGTCAATGATAGCACTAGCTTGACGAGGTCCATGTCTAAACATGCCTTTAGACCTAGCACTGGAGGTGCTTGAGTGTCAATAATGTAAAAGTTCAACATCATGTCGCTTTCTTTGTACTTGCATTTCATCACGCATGTGCCTTTTACAATGAGCTGCTCGCCCCCATAGCCGGTCAGTCTGCGTGAGGTGGGCTGTAGCTCACACTCATCCTTCAAGCTGTGATACTCACTCAGAGGAATTACATTAACCTGAGATCCAGTGTCTTTGCCCTGTTTTCCTATCTCAATATCGGCATAGGCTTGTTCAGTCTCTGAAATCTGTTTTTTCTGTGACACAGAATCAGTAAGCAGTTCCTCTGCATTTGGCTCTCTATCTGGCATTTGGCTATCACTCACTGTGTGCACTGTTTTTCCGAAAACAGTCCTGCAAACTTTAGCAAAGTGGTTCCGTTTGGCAGGGCAGTACTCCTTTTCTCCATGCCAGTTGTTTCTACAATATCCACAGTTTTTGAAGCGTTTTATGTCTGTGTCACCCATTTTTAGAACTCTCGCTGTTCTTTCTGTTCTGAAACACGCTCTCTGGGCAGTGTTCTTTGGTGTGTATCTATTAACTGCGTGCACATCTGTTCACTCGAGCTGCTCGTGGCACCGGTTATGGTTTTCAACTGTGCTTGGGCTATCTCGTGCGATCTAGCTATGTCTATAGCTTTGTCCAGCGTTAGCCCGGACCCAACATTCAAAAGTTTCTCTCTCACTTTAGCTGAATGTATTCCAAACACGATGCGGTCTCTGACCATCTCATCTTTATCTGCATATACACAGTCTTTTACCAGCAGTTTTAACTCAGTCATGAACTGTTCAAACGACTCACTAGCTCCTTGTACTTTCTCCTGAAACTTGTACCTAGCGAATATCGTATTTGTCTTGGGCATCACATATGCTTCAAAATAACTTTTCAGTACCTTTGCTTCATCCGCGGTGAGAGACCATGTGTTAAAAATGTCTCTCCCTTTTTCTCCAATCCACAAGAGTAGATAGCTGCATTTTTCTTCCTCCCCTTTGCTTTTCAGTGGACCCGAGAACATCAATTCCACGTGTTGCTTGAACTTGCACCATTCTCTATGTAAGCTCAAAGATCCCCAATTCATTCGAAGTAAGGGAGCTCCAACGATGTCCATTTCAAATCCCTGTTCTGACACCATGTCTTGTTTTGCACACTTTGTACAAAAATAATAAATTGCAGGACAACAGAGTATTACAGTTTAAACTCTTTTAATGAAGCATCAGGTCTGTAAGCTTTCTCAATCAATACAGCACCATGTGGACAAAATGGAGTCAGGACCCCTGGGTCTTCTAAACAATAGCAGTCCTTACAGATGCCTGCAGGCCAATGACAACTCAGCATGTGATCACATGTGAATATAATAGGTATTCCTTACAGATGCCTGCGGGCCAATGATAAATCAAAATGCAAATGTTACACCCACGGAGCTGAAGACAATGTGGCCACGCTGCAAAGCTGCAATTGTTGAGTAATGCATGTGCGTGGCGCTGGGATACCGCGCGCATGCGCAGAAGGCCGCAGGAATGGCGGTGTGGTGGATAATCAGCGTTCACAGGCAGTACCACAGGGCTCAGTGTCAGGCCCGGAGCTGGCTGCAATGCGCAGGCTCCGAAGCCCACTCCTGCAGGCCTAAAGAATGAGCCTGTGGGATGCGATTAAAAAGCGCGCGCTGCGCGGCAAGCAACGCCTGGTGCGTGGCAGCCTCGAGGGAACTGCATGGGCGCGTAGCCACGCAACTTAGTGAGAACAGTGACACGGGTGGTCAGGATGAGTGAAGGCTTCATCAAATGTTACATACCACCATCTGTACCACAAGCTTCACACAATGCTCAATGCACCACCCCCCCCACCCCCCCAGCACTCACCCACCAACAATCTGTACCTACCAAGACTCACACCCACATCTCACATCTTGCACACAATGACAGTTACTCAACTATGGCAGGCACAGCGTCATTAGTTATTATAATTCATGTAATAGGTGTGATATGTTTATAGATAAATTTATTAATGGTGTTTAGAATAATTTGTGGTCTCTCTCATTTCACCTTTGCACCCAAGAGGACACTGTGATACACCATGAGACAGGGATTGTATGATGGGGATGTGGTGAGCTACGGGGATCTGGGGTTTCATTCATGTGCATCAGAGTCTGATGAGCCGGTCATGGACAGTCCGTCCAGAAGGCCGATTGTCTTGGTGCCTCCGCACTCCCTCCTGTTCCTCCTCCTCCTCCTCCTCCTGAGGTAATCCCGCAATCCCGCAGCCCCCATGACTGTGAGGAATCGTTGTGAGCAGAAGCCTTTAACAAATAATGAGTGACTTCTGCACTTGAATGAACACTCCCTGTCACCAAAGAAATAACTAAAGAGAGCTGTTTCAGTTGCAGGAAGTAGCAAACAGGCACTGAAACTGCAGAACCCTGTCAGACTAGGCTTGGATTCCCTCGAGTATAGAAAATTAAGGGGTGATGTAACTGAGGTATTCAAGATGATTTAAAGGTGTTGATAGGGTAGATAGAGAGAAACTAGTCCCTCTAGTGGGGGAGTCCAGAACAAGGGGGCATAACCTTAAAATTAGAGCTAGGCTGTTCAGAGGTGATGTCAGGAAGCACTTCTTCACACAAAGTGTAGTGGAAACCTGGAACTCTCTCCCCAAAAAGCTGCTGAGGTCAATTGAAAATTTCAAAACTGAGAGATAAATTTTTGTTAGGCAAGGGTATTAAGGGTTAAGCAACCAAGGTGGGTAGATGAAGTTACGATAGAGATAAGCCATAACCTAATTGAATGGTGGAACAGGCTTGAGCGGCTGAATGGCCTACTCTTTCTGTTTTTATATTCCTAGTTTTTGTGTTAGTCTGATAGAAAGGTAATGCCAAAAACCAGCTATCCCACAGAAGGGATGGGACAGGCGGTTATTATTTTTTCCCATGTTTTTGAGAAGTGAGATTGAGTGGGATCTACTCCATACCTTGCTGTCCACAAAATAAAGCAATTTAACAATTTACATCTGGCCTCATCTCACCAAGTGTTTCTCAGTCTGCCTTCAGAAAGATTGGAGAAGTGCCTGTGGGGACTCGTGAGAAAGACACAATAGGGTCTCACTGACTTCAGTGGGAAAGAAAATCGGGCGGGTTGTAAAATGGGGCTGCCGATTTGCTATCAGCAGTTTTGCGCTATCCCCCAAAGACTGATTTCACCCACAACATCCAGCTCAGATCACAAGGGGCTTCATTGTTACGCCCTGAGCTGTGCTACCATATGGTTAGATATTGGGCAGTATAGGTACACCCCTGAATACAAGGCACTCAGACTGTTCACAGGAGTGACCAGCACCAGTGTTTCCGGGATAAAGCAGACTCTAAAGCTGTAACAGTCTTAAATTGAAATGTCACTGTACAGGTCATATTCCAGAAGGGATTTACAAGATACCAGCAGCTTAGAAGTCCTACTATTCCAGAGTATTTTATCATCGCAGTCTATACTCATCTAAAAAACCTCTAACCTGCTCTTAATCCGACACTAGTCTAGCTGCTTTCTATAATAGAAAGGCTTGGCTCAATCAGCAACTTAATGATATTATCACACATTCGAAGGGGAGTTGCCCATGTGTAAAAAAAAACTGATCCTCAAGTCCTCGTGAGGAAAATATAGCACATGTTGGCCACATGACATCAATCAGACCTTGTATTAAAAGAAGCATATCATGACATTTGTCCTATTATAGATCGACATAAGGGAGACCACATGATATTTGTTAGAAGCTTCAATTCTCTCTTCTGCATAAAAGCAAGGCCACAGTGACGTTTGGCTGTGTCATGTGGTTTTTAAAAAAATGATAACCCTTCTATTCTTAACCACAAGACATAGCTAGTGTAGACTTAAGATTTTATGTCGAAGGGGAGGCCATACAACATAGCTACACCCTTGTTGTAAATCCCGAGACGATACATGAGGAATATCACATGACATAGCTAAAACCTCTCTTACAGATCTAGAACTGAATAAACAAAGGAATACTGAATACATCTTCACTTTGCACAGATGAAGCAGTTGTGTTCAATATGTGAGGTGACCAGTTCAAGCAACTGAACTAATGGTGTAGCCTTATGATTTGGAACTTGTGTAAACTGGACCCATCAGCTGTCAGGACTTTATGAAGTATGTAATTAAATAAATGATTTACTTCTAGCTGTTCTGCAAGGAATCTAACTGTATTCCATCAGAGAATGGAAAGGGCAAACTTCCAGCTGTCTGCAAGAATTCTAAAACCTAATTCACACAATAGAATAAATCAGCATAGAAACAGCCAAAGAAGCTTCATCATTCTCACATTAACATTTTCTGGTGCAAGACTATGTTGAGGAAAGCTAAGTGACATGAGAAGCTCACAATGCAACTGTCACTCATTGGTAATTAAATTGGACTTTAAGCAATGGTTTTTATTTTGTTTATATTCTCTTGCAGAACTGAGTTCACTGCCCTCCTATCCTCGATTAATCACTCCATGCAAACTCCCTAACCCATAATCACAGCGACCCCTTTGACCGTGCCATCTCACATGGCCTCGCTACTCCCATTGTGTCAATCACAGATAAGACCATCGCAATCTGCTCAACCACACCCTCATCTCCATCTTTGATGCCCTAGTCCCCATTAAAACCATTACACTCCCACCCTGGCCGTTCCCCTGGTACGGCCCTCATCTCTACTCCCTTCAGTCCAAGGGACACAGACTTGAACAGGGTAGATGCAGGTAGGATGTTTCCCTTGGCTGGGGAGTCTAGAACCAGGGGATCACAGTCTCAGAATAAGGCGTCAGCCATCTAGGACTGAGATGAGAAGAAATTTCTTCATTCAGAGGGTGGTGAATCTTTGGAATTCTCTACCCCAGAGGGCTGTGGAGGCTCAGTCATTGAGTATATTCAAGACAGAGATCGATAGATTTTTGGATATTAAGGGAATCAAGGGATATGGGGAAAGTGCAGGAAAGTGGAGTTACGGTAGAAGATCAGCCATGATCTTATTGAATGGCAAAGCAGACTTGAGGGGCTGAATGGCCTACTCCTGCTCCTATTTTTTATGTTCTTATGTTGAATGGATATTTCAGATAATTGGTTTAGTCAGTCACCGCCAGATCTGGCTGGACCACATAAAGCACTATCGGGTCCTGCTCTTGTCTGCCAAAACTGCTCATTATTCCAGAATCATTCTGGAATGCAAAGATAACCCCAGCTTCTTTTCTCTACTGCAACCCGTCTTCTTAAACCCCTCTCCTCTGTCTCCTCCACCCTCACCTCCAACAAGTGCGAGGAGCTCATGGACTTCTTTGTCTCCAAGATTGAGACCATCTGATCAGCTGCCTCTGCCACTCCCCCCCCCCCCCTTCCCCTAGCCCACTGGGCCAAACTTCCTCTAAGGTTACTCCCATCCCTAGCCTTGAACTGGCATCATTCTCCAGTTTCTCTCCGATCATCCCTCATGCCCTCTCCGAGCTCTTCTTGTCCACGAGGTCCACTTCCTGCTCCCTCGGCCCTATTCCCATTAAACGGCTGACCACCCAACTTCCCTTCCTGGCTCCCATGTTAACTGATATTGTTAATGGTTCTCTCTCCTCAGGTACCATCCCCCTCTCCTTCAAATCTGCCGTCATCACTCCTTTCCTAAAAAAAAACCCTTGACCCCTCCGTCCTTGCAAACTACCGCCCATCTCCAACCTCCCTTTCCTCTCCAAAGTCCTTGAACATGTTGTCACCTCCCAAATCCTTGCCCATCCTTCCCACAACTCCATGTTTGAATCCCTCTAATCAGGTTTCCGACCCTGCTACAGCGCCGAAATGGCTCAAAGTCATAAATCACATCCTCTTGTGACTGTAACAAAGGTAAACGATCCCTCCTCATCCTTCTCGACCTGTCTGTAGTCTTTGACACAGTTGACCACACTATCCTCTTCCAAAGACTCTCCACCGTTGTCCAGCTGGGTGGGACTGCACTCGCCTGGTTCCATTCTTACCTATTTAATCGTAGCCAGAGAATCACCTGCAATGGTTTCTCTTCCCACACCGTTACCTCTGGCGTACCCCAAGGATCTATCCTCGGCCCCCTCCTATTTCTCACATACATGCTGTCCCTTGGCGACATCATCCAGAAACAGTGTCAGTTTCCACATGTACGCTGACGACACCTCTATCTCACCACCATCTTTCTTGACCCCTCCACTGTCTCTAAATTTTCAGACTGGATGAGCAGAAATTTCCTCCAACTGAATATTGGGAAGACCAAAGCCTTTGGGCAGGATTTTCATTGGGCCTTGGAGGCGTGTGGGGGGTTAAAATCTCGAAATCGGGGGGCACGAACCCATCCCGCCCCCATGCCAGTTTCAAAGGAGGCGGATACCCAACCAGTGCTGGGACCCGCCTCCCCGAGGCGGGAAGGGGATTAGTGCCAATTAACTGCCTGTTAACAGGCACTTTTTAGCCTAATCCCTATTTTTATTGCTGAAGTGTGGGATTCCCGACGGCTCCAAACCACGCCAAGTTAACGAGGCGGACTGTTGGGCTGAAGGGTTCGAGATGTCCGGTGTTCAGGTGAGTGATGGGTGCATGAGTGCAAAGGTAAGTGTGTTTGGTGTGTGTAAAGTGTTTAAAGAAGTTTAACTTACCTTTACTTACCTTTACAGCCTTCCTTCCTTCAGGTCTCGGGAGTCCCTCATCTCACCGGCACAGAAAGCAGAATGGCCGCGAGCTGTCAAAAGTTGCAGCATTCAGCTTTCTGTTCTGGAGAGATCTCTAAATCATCCTGAGAGGAAGGAATTCACTTAGTGTACAGATTGTCAGCTTCAAAGAGCTGTCAAACACTGATATTTCATCTGTCAAAAGCTCTTGACAGATGAAATGTCAATCTGTGATGTCTTAACAAGGTCAATCAAGTAAAAATCACGTGGGTTGGCCACAACTCAATGGAGGCGGGACTACAACCCCGAAAGTTGTAGTCCCGCCTCCATCACACCTCCAGTATCAAAATCCAGCCCGTTGTCTTCAGTCCCCGCCACAAACTCCATTCCCTAGCCCCCGACTCCATCCCACTCCCTGGAAACTGTCTGAGGCTGAACCAGATTCCTTGCAACCTGTAATTAACAGACTATTTACTGCCTAAAATAACAACAGAAAATGCTGGACATACTCAGCAGGCCAGGCAGCATCCGTGGAGAGAGAAACAGAGTTAACGTTTCAGGTCTGGGACCCTTCATCAGATCTGGAAAAAGCTGGAAATGTAACAGATATTAAGCAGGTGCAGAGACAGGGGGGGGGATTGGTTTAGGAGGGGAGGAAAGAATTGAAAGAACATGCTGTGAAAATGTTGCAAATGGGAATGGCAAAATCATACTGTATGAAAAATGGGGGCAGGGATTATTATCTGAAATTGTTGAACTCAATGTTGAGTCCGGCAGGCTGTAAAGTGCCTAATCGAAAGATGAGGTGCTGTTCCTCGAGCTTACGTTGAGCTTCATTGGAACAATGTAAGAGGCCGAGGACAGAGAGATCAGAGTGGGAGTGAAGCGGAGAATTAAAGTGACAGGCGACCGGAAGCTCAGGGTCACCCTTACGGACTGAACGGAGGTGTTCCGCAAAGCGGTCGCCCAATCTGCATTTGGTCTCCCCAATGTAGAGGAGACCGCATCGTGAGCAGCGAATACAGTATATTAAATTGCAAGAAGTACAAGTAAATCGTTGTTTCACCTGGATGCTGCCTGGCCTGCTGAGTATTTCCAGCAGTTATTTCAGATTTCCAGTATCCGCAGTATTTTGCTATTATATTTACTAGCCTAGCTGGATAAAGAAAAAAAGGGAGGCGTATGACAGATATCGAGGGCTAAACACTCCAGAATCTTTAGAGGAGTACAGAAAGTGCAGGGGTGCAATTAAAAATGATATTAGGAAAGCAAAGAGAGAGCATGAAAAATTCTTGGCAAGTAAAATCAAGGAAAACCCAAAGATGTTTTATAAATATATTAAGAGTAAGAAGATAACTAAAGAAAGGGTAGGGCCTATTAGAGATCATGAGGGTAATCTGTGTGTGGAGGCGGGAGACGTCGGTAGGGTTTTTAATTAATACTTTGTGTCTGTTTTCACAAAGTAGAGGGGCGAAGCAGACATTGCTATCGGGGGAGGAGTGTGAAATATTAGATGAAATAAACATAGTGAGAGAGGAAGTATTAAGGGGTTTAGCAGCTTTAAAAGTGGATAAATCCCCAGGCCCAGATGAAATGTATCCCAGGCTGTTAAGCGAAGCAAGAGAGGAAATAGCAGCGGCCCTGACCATCATTTTTCAATCCTCTCTGACTTCAGGTGTGGTGCCGGAGGACTGCTAATGTGGTACCCTTGTTTAAAAAGGGAGAAAAGGATAGACCGAGTAATTACAGACCAGTCAGCCTAACCTCGATGGTGGGAAAATTATTGGAAAGAATTCTGAACAACAGGATAAGTCTTCATTTATCAAGGATAGTCAGCATGGATTTATTAAGGGAAGGTTGTGTCTGACAAACTTGATTGAATTTTTTGAGGAGGTAACAAGGAGGGTAGATGAGGGTAGTGCGTTTGATGTAGTGTGTATGGACTTTAGCAAGGCTTTTGATAAGGTTCCACATGGCAGACTGGTCCTGAAGTTAAAAGCCCATGGGATCCAAGACGAAGTGTAAAGTTGGATTCAAAACTGGCTCGGAGACAGGAAGCAGAGGGTAATGGTTGATGGGTGTTTTTGTGACTGGAAGGCTGTTTCCAGTGGGGTCCCGCAGGGCTCAGTACTAGGTCCCTTGCTTTTTGTGGGATATATCAATGATCTAGACTTGAATATAGGGGTTATGATTAAGAAGTTTGCAGATGATACTAAAATCGGCTGTGTGGTTGATACTGAAGAAGGAAGCTGTAGACTGCAGGAAGATATCAATAAATTGGTCAGGTGGGCAGAACAGTGGCAAATGGAATTCAATCCGGAGAAGTGCGAGATAATGCATTTGGGGAGGGCTAACAAGGAAAGGGAATACATATTAAATGGTAGGACAGTTAGCAGTGTAGAGAAACAAAGGGACCTTGGAGTGCATGTCCACAGATCCCTGAAGGTAGCAGGCCAGGTAGATAAGGTGGTTAAGAAGGCATACAGAATGTTTGCCTTTATTAGCCGTGGCATAGAATACAAGAGCAGCTGGGTTATGCTTGAACTGTATAAAACATTAGTTAGGCCTCAGCTAGAGTACTGCGTGCAGTTCTGGTCACCACGTTACAGGAAAGATGTGATTGCACTAGAGAGGGTACAGAGGAGATTTACAAGGATGTTGCCGGGAGTAGAGAATCTTAGCTATGAGGAAAGACTGGATAGGCTGGGTCTGTTTTCCTTGGAACAGAGGAGGCTGAGGGGAGACCTTATTGAGGTGTATAAAATTATGAGGGGCCTAGATAAAGTGGCTAGAAAGGACCTATTTCCCTTAGCAGAGGGGTCAAAAACCAGGGAGCACAGATTTAAAGTAATTGATCAAAGGTTTAGAGGGGATTTGAGGGGAAATTTCTTCACCCAGAGGGTTGTGGGGGTCTGGAACTCACTGCCTGAAAGGGTGGTAGGGGCAGGAACCCGCACCACATTTACAAAGTACTTGGATGTGCACTTGGGATGCTCTAACCTGCAGGACTACGGACCAAGAGCTGGGAAGTGGGATTAGGCTGGATAGCCCTTTGTTGGCCGGCGCGGACATGATGGGCCGAAATGGCCTCCTTCTGTTCTGTAACTTTCTATGATTCTATGATTCTAACCTTGGTGTCATATTTGACCCCAAAATGAGCTTCCGACCACATATCTGCACCATCATTAAGACCGTCTTTTCCACCTCCGTAACATCACCTGTCTTCACCCCTGCTTCAGATCATCTGCTGCCGAAACCCTCATCCATGCCTTTGTTACCTCCAGTCTTGACAATTCCAACGCACTCCTGGCCGGCATCCCATGTTCTACCCTTCATATACTTGAGATCATCCAAAACTCTGCTGTGCCTATGTCCTAACTCATACTAAGTCTCATTCACCAATCACCCCTGTGCTCGCTGACCTACCTTGGCTCCCGATGCTCCCAGTTAAGCAATGCCTCAATTTTAACATTTTCATCCTTCTTTTCAAATCCCTCCATGGCCTTGCCCCTCCCCATCTCTAATATCCTCCCGCCCCACAACTCAGATAGCTGCGCTCCTCTAATTCTGGCCTCTTGAGCATCCCTGATTTTAATCGCTCCACCATTGACGGTCGTGCCTTAAGCTGCCAAGGCCCTAAGCTCTGGATTTCCCTCCCTAAACCTCTCCACCTCTCTTTTCTCCTTAAAACTATCTCTTTGACCAAGCTTTTGGTCATCTGCCCTAATATCATTGTGCCCAAGTATTAAGTAGCTAGAAACTATCAGATAGTTGGCCCTTTAACTCTAAGGTGCAGTGTCTACCAGTTCGTTGGATGCCTTTCAGTGCTGGGGTGCAATATTTGGTTTTGATTTCCTCCAATTTTACCCCTCTTGTTTTGTTTTTAAAAAAATCAGTTTTGGTGAGTCAACCCCTGCCTGAAATTTTAGTGTCTCCTCTTGGAAGGGAGACATCTGATTCTATTCGAGCGGGGTTAAACTTGTCCCATAATTAAACTGGTTTGCTTAATATAAGACCGCCTGCCCATGGTGTTGTGTTGCCTGCCGGATGCCCTCTGTTCGCGGTGGGAGTCACATGCTGTCTCTTTTACCATTCGAATTCCAGTTACTTTTCTTTGGAACGGGTTATTCTTCCCTGGAATTCATGCGATGTCCATTCCCAGGGATGGGCAGTTGACATCCTCCTATGGGGTTATGTTTTGCCCAGCCTCACCAAGCACTGGCCTATTGCAATATAGGATCCAGCAGTTGGAAATCACTTTGGGTGGGAGGGCCTCTACCCGAGTCTCTAGCGGAGTCACCCACTCTTGTTGCTTTTGGGATAATCCAAATCCTAAAGAAAGGCGTCCTGTTAATCAAAAATAACCAAAACACTGCAGATGCTGTAAATCTGAAACAGAAAAATGTTGGAAATGCTCAGCATCTGTGGAGAGAGGAGACAAATCGACCTTTCATGTGTGGAAATATCGACTTGTTTACTGTCTGCACGGCCGAGCGTTGCCAATATCTTCTCTTCATGAAAAACCGCTCGGTCCTAAAACGGAGCTTGCTGGTGCGAATACTGTTGATAAATCTCCTGTGTCCCATCTCTCTGGTCCTAACTCCGTTCAGAAGAACAGCACTGAACACCCAGAGACTCGGCTCAGGCTCGGGGTTGGCTCACCACCTGCTGTATTTCAGGCGGAGAAGTTTGCATTTGTAAACATGAGCCGTTCACATGAAGAAGAATCTGTACTTGGAGGAAGTATCTGACTGACAGCATCCATTCGAAGAAACTTACCGGGTCCGGTCGCTCCTTAGTTCTATCCAGCAGACGCTGTCCTTCCATAATCATCGCTCAAATAATCCGCACAAATCTGATCCCTGAAAGTTCCTTTTAACTTCTCCAGAAATGCACGCCTCTCTCTTACTTTCTGGACGTTGTTTTTAAATTGAAACAGCAAATTTTTAGTTCGAGTATTATTAATAGAGATAATCGTGCCATTCATCGCCATTGCGATCGGGTGGATAGCAGCGCGCAAGACAGTCTGGGAGTCAATTAATGTAATTCCAACAGAAACGGACATACTCGACGTATCAGAAACCGCAAAATATTAACCTCCCCATTTTACCTCTAATCATAAATATTAGCCGGAACTAATAAGCCGTGATCCGCTTAATGCAATATATGTGACATCTCCCAGAGCTAGTCACGAATGCCCGTTTTGTAAATGCATTTATTTTCTACAGTAAGTTACGATCACATAGTACCTTTCTTCTACGGAGATGATCTCCACCTTCTTGAGATTCCATTGCTGGCGACGATGTTTTGTGCGTGAGGAGTTTGACTACAGTTGTATATTGACATCAACTAACCCTTTATTCTTAACCTGGCAATTCAAACGACAGCCTCCAGACCACTGATTGGACCTTGGACCAAACTAGCACCAGCCACAGAAGTCAGTAGGAAGCAGCAACCAAAGTGAAATCTGGAGTGTATGTACTTTGCAGAAGGAACTATATTCTGCAGCCCCTGTATACTGCAGTACCAGTAGTGACCACCCCTGTATATAAGCCTGTGCAGTAACTTTTGCATAGTAGTTCCAGGTTGTCTCCACTCAGTAAAGACCTGTTATAACCAACTCCTGCAGTCCGTGTCTCAATTATACACGGACATAATACTGGCGACGAGCAGATCCGAACTTACCTACAGTCTGCACCACCTCATGGGGATCCATCCCTGAAGCGAAGTTATCAGAGGTCGAGGCCAGAAGGAAGAAAGAAAAAAATAAAAATGAACGAACAGAAGAAACGGGCGTCGACCGTGGGCATCCGCCTCTGATTCATCGGAGTTGAAGATTTGCAGGAGAGGCTGTCGAGAGCGGGGCTTGGTTATCCTGTCGATGGTGTTTCAGCTAATCGGGCTGGTGGCAGGTAGTACACTGATCCTTCCTGGGCTGCGGCGGTCTAGAGCTCGATCGGGTGGCTTTTCAATGGGGCCGAGCAGCGTTGTCGGGAAGAGGAGAGAGAGAGAGAGAGAGAGGGTGGAGCACACAGGGCGCGGCCGGTGCTACGAAGCCGGGCAGCGTACAGACCCGAGAAAAGGGAGGCAAGTGTCCCGCAGGGTTGCTCCGACGACGGGGAAATAATAAAAATTAGAAGCGCAGAAAGCCGCGAGGAGCTGCAGTTTGCCACGGGAACCAAGGAGAGCGGCGTTAGCAGCAGCGCGGGGGGAAGTGCGCGAAGACCATAGGGCGTCGCCATCAAGGCATAAAACGCCAGCAACAGCGCTAGCAGCAGCGGAGAAGACAGAAAGCGCGGGAGGCACCATCTTAATCCAGCGGGGAAGAAGGCAAAGTGCGGGAGGCACCATTTTGTTAAATCAGGGAAGAAGGCAAAGCGCGGGAGACGCCATCTTAGATTTCCAAGATGCCGAAGACTGGCAATATCACTGCCTTCGATAATGCAATAGAAGACTGGACCACGTATGTGGAAAGAGTCGAGGTATATTGCGAAGCAAACGAAGTAGCCGATGAGAAAAAGGCATCGGTACTACTAAACTTAATGGGCACAAGAACGTACGGCCTATTGCGGAACCTGATTACTCCAGCCAAACCAAAGGCGAAGAGTTTTAACGAAATTGTTGATATCCTACAGGAACACCTAAATCTTACACCGCTGCTGATAGCAGAAAGATTTAACTTCCACAGGAGAAATCAGCATAAAGATGAGAGCAATGCTGATTACCTTACGGAACTACGCAAGCTATCAAAGCACTGCCAGTTCGGAGCAGGACTGGCAGATACCCTACAGGACAAATTTGTCTGTGGACTCCTGAGTCAAGGAACCCAGAAGAGGTTACTCTCAGAGAAAGAGCTGACACTAGACAAGGCTTTCAGCGTGGCAGTATCGTACGAAGCAGTAGCAAGGGGAGCTGCGGAAATACAGCAAAAGCCACAGGAATACGGCACCCACGAAATGACACGGGGATTTGAAAACTGTTATCGCTGCGGCAGAACAACCCATGACCAGAAGGACTGCTGGTCCAAGGACAAAATATGCAGGCAATGCAGAAAGATGGGACACATTGCATGAGTTTGCAGGTCTGGGAAGAAGACTAACGACAACAAAAAGGCTACTAAGGAACAGTACAGGAAAGTACAGAAGATGACGGACAGTAGTTCCGGAGACCAGATGAGCGATAGTGAATCCGGGAACAAGAGACTAAGCTGTCTCAAACTTCACAACGTAATCGCAAAAGAGGATCACCCAACCATTTGGGTCACCCTCACGATAGTAGGGTCCCAAGTCAAAATGGAATTGGATACAGGATCAGCTCTGACCGTCATGAATCGACAAGACTACGAGCGGCTATTCTCACACATACCCTTGAAAGAGACATCCATTGTCTTGAAGACGTATACGGGGCAAAAAGTATACCCCAGAAGAAAAATAAGGGTGCCTGTCGAATACAACGGCAAGGAAATACAGAAATTGTATCTGTACATACTGCAAGATGGTGGACCACCGTTATTGGGATGTGAATGGATCAGAAAGATAAGTTTAGACTGGCACTCCGTTCAGGCACTGACGGTGGCTGGTAAAAAGGGTGACGACGTCACTCCTGGATGATTGTCAACAATCTTAGCTAACGCCAAAGAGCTATTTCAACAAGAACTGGGAACTCTTAAAGGCGTAACCGCCTCGATAAAAATAGAAGAGAATGCAATTCCCAAGTTTTTCAAAGCAAGACCGGTACCATATGCAATTCACACAGCCGTCGAGGCAGAGCTAGAGAATCTGGAGAATGCAGGCGTGTTATCTAAGGTAGACTGGAGCGAGTGGGCGACACCCATCGTTCCTGTCATGAAGAAAACGTTAAACAATAAGTCTGAGGAGCCAAGGAAGGTTCGCATCTGTGGGGACTTCAAGGTGACGGTGTACCCAGTCCTTCACACAGTACAATATCCTCTTCCGAGGATAGAAGATGTTTTCACCTCACTATCTGGAGGGAAGCGTTTTACAAAAATTGACCTAGCACAAGCATATTTGCAGATGGAGGTTGAAGAATCCTCTCGGAAGTATCTCACGATAAACACTCACAAAGGTCTTTACCAGTATAATCGACTGGTATTCGGAGTAGCATGAGCTCCGGCGATATGGCAAAGAGCAATGGAACAAGTCCTGCAAGGGATTCCGGAGACTCAGTGTTACTTGGACGACATCCTAGTGACAGGTGAAGATGACAGTGAACACCTTGCCAACCTGGAGCAGGTGCTCACTAGACTAAGAGAACATGGGCTACGAGCCAAGCGCCCCAAGTGCGAGTTTTTTAAGAAATATCGTATTGTGGCCACGTGATTGATGAAGAGGGGTTACATAAGTCCCCTGACAAAATTGAAGCGGTAGTTAAGGCTCCAGCGCCTGAAAATGTGTCGCAACTGAGGTCATTCCTCGGATTGGTGAATTACTAGCATAAGTTTTTGCCGAATTTGTCCACAATTCTTCACCCACTGAATGCCCTACTACAAACGGGAGTAGCATGGAAATGGAGCGATGAATGTAAGCGGGCCTTTCAGAAGAGTAAGGATCTAATCACTTCAAGAGAAGTATTGGCTCACTACAACCCATCACTACCGATAAGACTGGCGTGTGATGCGTCTCCCTAAGGCATTGGAGCGGTACTGTCACATAAATTCCTTGATGGTTCAGAGAGGCCGATAGCCTTTGCGTCACGCTCGTTAACTTCAGCCGAGCGTAACTACGCCCAGATTGACAGAGAGGCCCTCAGCCTGGTGTGGGGGGTGAAGAAGTTCAATCACTACCTGCACGGTCAGAAATTTACACTACTAACTGATCATCAACCTCTTGTCTCCATTTTCAACCCTCAGAAGGGCGTACCGATAATGACAGCACAACGGCTACAGAGGTGGTCCCTTTTCCTAGGGGCACACCAATATGACATCGAGTACAAAGGAACTAAACAGCATGGGAATGCTGATGAATTGTCATGCCTACCGTTGCCGACGGTGGAAGAAGCACCTGCAGTGGATCCAGTGGAGATATTCCACTCGACCATAGTCGAATGTCTCCCTGTGATGAATGCAAACATAGAAAAGGAAACACGAAATGACCCGACAGTCTCCTGGGTCTATGATTTAACGGTGAAGGGATGGCCAGCACATGGCGAACCACTGCTGCCAGCATTCTCGCCGAGAAGAGAACAGCTGTCAGTGTGCAGAGGAACCTTGATGTGTGGATCCAGAGTAGTAATTCCACCCAAATTGAAGGATAGAGTGCTCAATGAGCTTCATGAGGGTCATCTGAGAGGGGTAAAAATGAAGAACTTAGCCAGAGCGTTTGTGTGGTGGCCGGGAATCGATAGAGAAATCGAAGAGATGACCAAGAGCTGTACAGGATGCCAGAAGGTCCAAAACGCCCCACCACAAGCCCCTCTACATCCATGGGAGTGGCCCTCATCTCCATGGCAAAGGGTGCACATTGATTTTGCTGGTCCATTTATGGACTCGATGTTTTTAATTGCGGTGGATGCACATTCAAAGTGGCCAGAGGTAATAAAAATGTCCTCAACCACCACAGAAAAACTATCACAGTCTTATGAACCATATTCGCCAGAAATGGGCTGCCTGAACAGATTTGCTCCGACAATGGACCACAGTTTGTGTCTGAAGAGTTCCGGAGGTTCTTAAAGAACAATGGTGTTAAGCATTACACATCCGCCCCATATCATCCAGCCACCAATGGATTGGCTGAGAGGTTCGTTCAAACATTCAAGAAGGCTATCAAGGCAATGTGTAATGAAGACATACCCCTACAACACAAGGTGGATAACTTCTTGTTTGCCTACCGGAATGCAACACATGCGGTCACCAACCAAACTCCAGCCATGATGTTCTTCAATCGAAGACTACGATGCCGCTTGGATTTGGTTAAGCCAAACATCAGAAGAGATGTGGCGAACAGGCAGTTTCAGAATATGAATGAAAGGCCGACCAGGAGTTTTAAGATAGGTCAACCAGTTTTGGCCCGGGACTACCGCACAGAGAAATGGCAGCCAGGAACGATCTGTACACGGCAAGGACCTCTAATGTATACCGTGGACGTTGGAGAGAGCATTGTAAGACGCCATGCTGACCAGATTCTAGAGTCACTGGAAAACGTCAATTCCACACCACGATCCGATACACCTGGTGATGAAACCGAAGTACCAATTGCATCTACCTCAGAATCGGTGATATTGGAAGCAGACGAACCAAACAACGACGTTGATCCCGAATCAACTTTGCCAGAAGAACCTGATACCCCAAAGAGGCGTTATCCAGACAGAATCAGGAAGCCTCCTCAAAGACTGAACTTATAATTGCTTAACTTCAACTAATGTATCTAGCAACTGTAATTGTAAATGTTATTTAATTATTAATCGAATGTTATGTACTGTTTAGCTAAAAGGGGAGGAATTGTAGTGTATGTACTTTGCAGAAGGAACTATATTCTGCAGCCCCTGTATACTGCAGTACCAGTAGTGACCACCCCTGTATATAAGCCTGTGTAGTAACTTTTGCATAGTAGTTCCAGGTTGTCTCCACTCAGTAAAGACCTGTTATAACCAACTCCTGCAGTCCGTGTCTCAATTATACACGGACATAATAAACTCAACCAATGATTGCCTGACAAGCTTGGTGAAGTATTATTCTGTGCATTCTTAGCAGAAAAAACAAAAGAAAGACTTGCATTTATATAGCGCCTTTCGCGACCTCAGGACACCCAAAGCGTTTTACAGCCAATGAAGTACTTTTTGAAGTGTAGTCACTGTTGTAATGTAGGAAACACAGCTGCCAATTTCTGCACAGGAAGCTCCCACAAACAGCAAATGACCAGACAAGTTGTTTTAGTGATGTTGTTTGAGGGATAAATATTGGCCAGGATACCGGGGATAACTCCCCGGCTCTTCTTCGAAATAGAGCCACGGGATAATTTACGTCCACCTGAGAGCGCAGGCAGCAGTTTAACGTCTCATCCAAAAGCCGGCACCTCTGACAGTGCAGCACTCTCTCAGCACTGCACTGGAGTGTCAGCCTAGATTTTTGTGCTCAGGTCCCTGGAGCGGGACTTGAACCCACAACCTTCTGACTCAGAGGCGAGAGTGCCACCCACTGAGCTGACAAAGTCGGATCTTTTAGGAACATTGCTGGGTACAGTAGTGGGGACAAAATGTGGTTGACTCTTAACTGTCTTCTGAAATGGCCACTCAGTTAGAAGGCCAACCGCCACCTTCTCAGGGTAACTAGGGATGGACAACAAATGCTGGCCTTGCCCACATCCCGAGAATGAATTTTTTTTAAAAGCTGAGGGCAAAATTGGACCTCACTTCACCCATTTTTAGGGCACTAAATAAATCCACAATCAATCAATTTTTGTCACCAATCACACGCGGCCGAAATGCATAGGAAGTGCGTCAGTTGCCATATTGGTTAGTCGCCCCTGGCGCCTGCCTGAAACAAGCGGTAGGACCATTGCCGATGCAAATAGCAGGCCTTCCGCCCATTTGCTAGATTGCAGTATTGCCAACTCTCGACGCGATTTCGAAGTGAAACAAAGCTTCACTCGTGATCTTGTGATGGAATGCCTAAATCTTGCGATTTTTTCTGAAAAAAATATACGTGATTTGCGCATGAGCTTTGGACTTTCCTACTGTCCCTGTTGAAAACGGTGTATTCTAATTACTCGGTAGATCAGTGCAACTGGAAAGGAAGGCATGGGGGTGGCTTGTTTAATTTACCATAACATGGTTCAGTTAAAATCCTCGACTTTATTGTGATGTTTCAGTATCAGTCAGGAATGGGAGAAAGTTGTTATTAAACTGCTTTAGTAATAGCGCCCCTTGCCCACTGCTGTCCTACAGTTTCTGCACTTTGCTGGTGTAAAATTCTCTCCAGAAAGTTTGCAGAAACTTTGTCAGTAGAAATGATTTGAAAGCAATAAATTTGTAAATGTTTCGGGTTTACATGGTGAGAAACAAAGTGATTTACATTTAAATGAAGGGTTTCGACCCTCTCGAGTCTCTTAATTTGGCCACATTCGAAAATAGCAACAGAAAATCAACACTGCATTCCCAACTCAAATAAATATATAAAGCGTTTAAGTTTTTAATGTGGTAAGATGTTGCCCATTAAGACTAACCTGATGAATCTTGAGAATATTATTCTGTGGCTAGGAATAATTGTACATCTGGGTTTTCACTGATCATATTTGTTGCAAAGAACAGCTTAGCACCCATTGAAACCTATTAGATGTTACACCCCCACATTCCCACCTCACCATTCCTGAACGCTATTTGTTGTTAGTCCGCATTACCTGATGAAGGAGCAGCGCTCCGAAAGCTTGTGATTTCAAATAAAGCTGTTGGACTATAACCTGGTGTTGTGTGATTTCTTACATCTAGAACATAACCGTGTCTTGGTGGATAAGTTTTCTGCCATTGAATGTGATGGAGTTAAATTGTGCTCCGTAATCTCTCACATGTTGAGTTTCTAATCTCAGCTACACCACTGTGACAGTGATTCTAGCTGAGATCAGACACATTCACCAATAGGTGGAATCAAAAGGACAGCTATCTCTCCAGGTTGTTTTCATGTACCTCCTAGGTCTTCCTTTGCTAATTTTAATAGATGTGAATATAAAGTGTGCATGAATCTTTCAATTTAAATTCATACCTGCCTTTTCACTTAAATTAATGAATGGATGAAAATATATCCTCTCCTGTCTAATTTTGATGAGATGAAAATTTTAATGTTTTCATCCCAGCCGGAGTGGAATCATTAAAACTTGGCGGCAAAACCCTCCATCATCTTGGTGTGCAAAGTACAGGAAGGCGTCCTGCTCCTGAAATTTAAAGTGTCTTTGCTCACTCTCCGGCCTTGTAATAAACCTTGCAATTTAACCCAAAATATATCCAGCGTTTGCCACATATATTTTCTTTAGCATTGCACGATTACATTTAAAATAATGCAATTAAAGTAAAGTTTCACCCAAAGATTAAATAAAGCAATTAATGAGGTTTATAAACAAACTGTCAATCTATATTGGTCTATGTTTGAAAAAATAGCAACTCCTGATTTCTATACCAAATCTCACGGGCTGGAGTTTGTCAATGGGGAACTTTTGGAGGTGGGACTCCCACTTGTCGGGTTTTAGTCCCGCCTCCATCAACTTCTGGCCAACCCACACTATTTTCCCTTGATTGACCTTGTTAAGCCCGCCCAGCGGGCTCAGCAGGCCAATTAAGGGAAAGCCAGTTACAGAGAACGTCAATGTATGACGTTTCATCTGTCAAAAATTTTTGACAGATGAATTGTCATCGTCTGACAGCTCTGTGAAGCTGTCAAACACTGACATTCTCTGTAGTTTGATGAGTTCTTGAATTCAAGACTCATCAAACCTCTTTATTTTGCAGAAATTAGATGGTTGTTGCATTGGAGAATGCAGCGGCCATCTGTCATCTCTGCCGGTGAGATGCGAGACTCTCCGCATCCCCAACTCTTGAAGCCTGCAGGAAGAAACAAAGGTAATTAAACATTTTCTATCACTTTCCACTCACCTCACATACTTACCTCTCCACACTTGCACCCATCACTTACCTTCACAGCGCACTTTTGCACCCGTCCAACCCCTGCAGACCCACTGCTCGCCTCGGTGACCCTGGCGGGGTTCGCAGCCTTCGGGAAGCCCGCACATGTGTAGGTAAAATGGGGATAATCCTCTTATCTGCCTGTTAACTGGCAGATAAGTGACATTAATCCCCTTCCCGCCTCCAAGGAGACGGGACCCGGCGCGGTTTGGCTACCTGCCTCCTGGGAAGATGGCATGAAGGTAGATCGGGGGTGGGTTGCGCACCCGCCCCAAGATTCTGCCATTTTCCCGGCAGTCCCGTCTCCATACCCACCTCCCCAGGGCTGGCAAGATCGCGTTCCATGATTTTAAAGAGTTTGTCTCATGATTTATGAGATGGTGGGGTAGGCATTACTGAAATTGTATTGCGTCTCATCGCAGCATGCGCCTCGCACTCAATAATTCTAATAGGTCTAAGAGCGTTAAAAAAACAAGCCTGAAGGCTTTGTGTCTTAATGCGAGGACCATTCGTAATAAGGTGGATGAATTAGCTGCGCAAATAGAGGTAAACGAATATGATTTGATTGGGATTATGGAAACATGGCTCCAGGGTGGCCAAGGCTGGGAACTCAACATCCAGGGGTATTCAATATTCACAGAATCACAGAATCCCCACAGTGCAGATAGAGGCCATTTCGGCCCATCGAGCCTGCACCGACACATATCCCACCCTATCCCCGTAACCCCACGTATTTAATCCCCTAACACTAAGGGTCAATTTATCATAGCCAAATCAACCTAACCCACACATCTTTGGACTGTGGGAGGAAACCGGAGCACCCGGAGGAAACCCACGCAGACACAGGGAGAATGTGCAAACTCCACACAGACAGTCGCCCGAGGCCAGATTTGAACCCGGGTCCCTGGCGCTGAGGCAACAGTGCTAACCACTATGCCACCGTGCCCCCCTTCAGGAAAGATAGGCAAAAAGGAAAGGGAGGTGGGTAGCATTGCTGGTTAAAGAAGGGATTAACACAATTGTAAGGAAGGATATTAGCTCTGATGAGGTGGAATCTGTATGGGTAGAACTGAGAAATACTAAGGGGCAGAAAATGTTAGTGGGAGTGGTATATAGACCTCCAAACAGTAATGTGGAGGTTGGGGATGGCATTAAAAGGGAAATTAGAGAAACGTGCAATAAGGGCATAGCAGTCATCATGGGTGACTTTAATCTACATACAGATTGGGCTAACCAAATTAGTAACAATACTGTGGAGGAGGAATTCCTGGAGTGTTTACAGGATGGTTTCCTGGACCAATATGTCGAGGAACCAACCAGAGATCAGGCCGTCTTAGACTGGGTATTATGTAACGAGAAAGGATTAATTAGCAATCTTGTTGTACGAGGCCGCTTGGGTCGGAGCGATCATAATATGATCGAATTCTTCATTAAGATGGCGAATGAAGTAGTTGACTCAGAGACTACGGTCCTGAATTTAAATAAAGGAAACTATGATGGTCTGAGGCGTGAGGTGGGTAGGATTGATTGGGGAATGTCACTCAAAGGGTTGACGGTGGATAGGCAATGGCAAACATTCAAAGACCGCATGGATGAACTACAGAATTTGTTCATCCCAGTTTGGCATAAAAATAAAACAAAAAAGGTGACTCAACTGTGGCTAACAAGGGAAATTAGGGATAGCATAAGATCCAAGGAGAGGACACATAAATTGGCCAGAAAAAGCAGTAAACCTGAGGATTGGGAGCAGTTTAGGATTCAACAAAGGAGGACAAAGGGATTAATTAAGAAGGGGAAAATAGAAAATGAGAGTAAGCTTGCAGGGAACATAAAAACTGACTGTAAAAGCTTTTATAGATATGTGAAGAGAAAAAGATTGGTGAAGTCAAGCGTAGGTCCCTTGCAGTCAGAATCAGGGGAATTTATAATGGGGAACAAAGAAATGGTAGACCAATTAAATACATATTTTGGTTCTGTCTTCACAAAGGACACAAATAACCTCCCAGAGATGTCAGGGAACATAGGGTCTGATGAAAGGGAGGAACTGAAAGAAATCAGTATTTTGTAGGGAAATGGTGTTAGGGAAATTGATGGGATTGAAGGCCGATAAATCCCCAGGGCCTGATAATCTACATCCTAGGTATTATGTCCATGTGTAATTGAGACACGGACTGCAGGAGTTGGTTACAACAGGTGTTTACTGAGTGGAGACAAAACTGGAACTACTATGCAAAGTTACTACACAGGCTTATATACAGGGGTGGGCACTACTGGTACTGCAGTATACAGGGGCTGCAGAATATAGTTCCTTCTGCAAAGTACATACACTACAATTCCTCCCCTTTTAGCTAAACAGTACATAACATTCGATTTCTCTATTGATTCCCGGCCACCACACAAACGCTCTGGCTAAGTTCTTCATTTTTACCCCTCCCAGATGACCCTCATGAAGCTCATTGAGCACTCTATCCTTCAATTTGGGTGGAATTACTACTCTGGATCCACACATCAAGGTTCCTCTGCACACTGACAGCTGTTCTCTTCTCGGCGAGAATGCTGGCAACAGTGGTTCGCCATGTGCTGGCCATCCCTTCACCGTTAAATCATAGACCCTGGAGAGTGTCGGGTCATTTCGTGTTTCCTTTTCTATGTTTGCATTCGTCACAGGTAGACATTCGACTATGGTCGAGTGGAATATCTCCACAGGATCCACTGCAGGTGCTTCTTCCACCGTCGGCAACGGTAGGCGCGACAATCGATCAGCATTCCCATGCTGTTTAGTTCCTTTGTACTCGATGTCATATTGGTGTGCTCCTAGGAAAAGGGACCACCTCTGTAGCCGTTGTGCTGTCATTATCGGGACGCCCTTCTGAGGGTTGAAAATGGAGACAAGAGGTTGATGATCAGTTAGTAGTGTAAATTTCTGACCGTGCAGGTAGTGATTGAACTTCTTCACCCCCCACACCAGGCTGAGGGCCTCTCTGTCAATCTGGGCGTAGTTACGCTCGGCTGAAGTTAACGAGCGTGACGCAAAAGCTATCGGCCTCTCTGAACCATCGAGGAATTTATGTGACAGTACCGCTCCAATGCCATAGGGAGACGCATCACACGCCAGTCTTATCGGTAGTGATGGGTTGTAGTGAGCCAATACTTCTCTTGAAGTGATTAGGTCTTTACTCTTCTGAAAGGCCCGCTTACATTCATCGCTCCATTTCCATGCTACTCCAGTTTGTAGTAGGGCGTTCAGTGGGTGCAGAATTGTGGACAAATTCAGCAAAAACTTATGGTAGTAATTCACCAATCCGAGGAATGACCTCAGTTGCGACACATTTTCAGGCGCTGGAACCTTAACTACCGCTTCAATTTTGTCAGGGGACTTATGTAACCCCTCTTCATCAATCACGTGGCCACAATACGATATCTGTTTCTTAAAAAACTCGCACTTGGGGCGATTGGCTCGTAGCCCGTGTTCTCTTAGTCTAGTGAGTACCTGCTCTAGGTTGGCAAGGTGTTCACTGTCATCTTCACCTGTCACTAGGATGTCGTCCAAGTAACACTGAGTCCCCGGAATCCCTTGCAGGACTTGTTCCATCGCTCTTTGCCATATCGCCGGAGCTGATGCTACTCCGAATACCAGTCGATTATACTGGTAAAGACCTTTGTGAGTGTTTATCGTGAGATACTTCCTAGAGGATTCTTCAACCTCCATCTGCAAATATGCTTGTGCTAGGTCAATTTTTGTAAAACACTTCCCTCCAGATAGTGAGGCGAAAATATCTTCTATCCTCGGAAGAGGATACTGTACTGTGTGAAGGACTGGGTTCACCATCACCTTGAAGTCCCCACAGATGCGAACCTTCCTTGGCTCCTCAGACTTATTGTTTAATGTTTTTTTCATGACAGGAACGATGGTTGTCGCCCACTCGCTCCAGTCTACCTTAGATAACATGCCTGCATTCTCCAGATTCTCCAGCTCAGCCTCGACGGCTGGGCGAATTGCATACGGTACCGGTCTTGCTTTGAAAAACTTGGGAATTGCATTCTCTTCTATTTTTATCGAGGCGGTTACGCCTTTAAGAGTTCCCAGTTCTTGTTGAAATACCTCTTTAGCGTTAGCTAAGATTTTTGACAATCGTCCAGGTGTGACGACGTCATCCTTTTTACCAGCCACAGTCAGTGCCTGAATGGAGTGCCAGTCTAAACTTATCTTTCTGATCCATTTACGTCCCAATAACGGTGGTCCACCATCTTGCAGTATGTACAGATACAATTTCTGTATTTTTTTGCCGTTGTATTCGACAGGCACCCTTATGTTCCCTCTGGGGTATACTTTCTGCCCCGTATACGTCTTCAAGACAATGGATGTCTCTTTCAAGGGTATGTGTGAGAATAGCCGCTCGTAGTCTCGTCGATTCATGACGGTCAGGGCTCATCCTGTATCCAATTCCATTTTGACTTGGGACCCTGCTATCGTGAGGGTGACCCAAATGATTCGGTGATCCTCTTTTGCGATTACGTTGTGAAGTTTGAGACAGCTTAGTCTCTTGTTCCCGGATTCACTATCGCTCTTCTGGTCTTCGGAACTACTGTCCGTCATCTTTTGTACTTTCCTGTACTGTTCCTTAGTAGCCTTTTTGTTGTCATTAGTCCTCTTTCCAGACCTGCAAACTCATGCAATGTGTCCCATCTTTCCGCATTGCCTGCATATTTTGTCCTTGGACCAGCAGTCCTTCTGGTCATGGGTTGTTCTGCCGCAGCGATAACAGTTTTCAAATCCCCGTGTCATTTCATGGGTGCCGTATTCCTGTGGCTTTTGCTGTATTTCCGCAGCTCCCCTTGCTGCTGCTTCGTACGATACTGCCACGCTGAAAGCCTTGTCTAGTGTCAGCTCTTTCTCTGAGAGTAACCTCTTCTGGGTTCCTTGACTCAGGAGTCCACAGACAAATTTGTCCCGTAGGATATCTGCCAGTCCTGCTCCGAACTGGCAGTGCTTTGATAGCTTGCGTAGTTCCGTAAGGTAATCAGCATGGCTCTCATCTTTATGCTGAGTTCTCTTGTGGAATTTAAATCTTTCTGCTATCAGCAGCGGTGTAGGATTTAGGTGTTCCTGTAGGATATCAACAATTTTGTTAAAACTCTTCGCCATCGGTTTGGCTGGAGTGATCAGGTTCCGCAATAGGCCGTACGTTCTTGTGCCCATTAAGTTTAGTAGTACCGATGCCTTTTTCTCATCGGCTACTTCGTTTGCCTTGCAATATACTTCGACTCTTTCCACATACGTGGTCCAGTCTTCTATTGCATTATCGAAGGCAGTGATATTGCCAGTCTTCGGCATCTTGGAAATCTAAGATGGCGCCTCCCGCGCTTTGCCTTCTTCCCCGATTGAACAAAATGGCACCTCCCGTGCTTTGCCTTCTTCCCCGCTGGATTAAAATGGCGCCTCCCACGCTTTCTGTCTTCTCCGCTGCTGCTAGCGCTGTTGCTGGCGTTTTTATGCCTTGATGGCGACGCCCTGCGCTGCTGCTAACGCCGCTCTCCGCGGTCCCCGTGGCAAACTGCAGCTCCTCGCGGCTTTCTGCACTTCTAATTTCTTTTATTTTCCCGTCGTCAGAGCAAACCCTACGGGACACTTTCCTCCCTCTTCTCGGGTCTGTACGCTGCCCGGCTTCGTAGCACCGGCCGCGCCCTGTGTGCTCCACCCTCTCTCTCTCCTCTTCCCGACAACGCTGCTCGGCCCCGTTGAAAAGCCACCCGATCGAGCTCTAGCCCGCCGCAGCCCAGGAAGGATCAGTGCACTACCTGCCACCAGCCCGATTACCTGGAACACCATAGACAGGATAACCAAGCCCCGCTCTCGACAGCCTCTCCTGCAAATCTTCAAATCCGATGAATCAGAGGCGGTTGCCCACGGTCGACGCCCGTTTCTTCTGTTTGTTTGTGTTTTTTGCTGTTTTTTTTTTCTTTCTTCCTTCTGGCCTCGACCTCTAACAACTTCGCTTCAGGGATGGATCCCCATGAGGTGGTGCAGAACTGTAGGTAAGTTCGGATCTGCTCGTCGCCAGTATTATGTCTGTGTGTAATTGAGACACGGACTGCAGGAGTTGGTTACAACAGGTGTTTACTGAGTGGAGACAAAACTGGAACTGCTATGCAAAGTTACTACACAGGCTTATATGCAGGGGTGGTCACTACTGGTACTGCAGCATCCAGGGGCTGCAGAATATAGTTCCTTCTGCAAAGTGTAATGATCAATAACATGTCATTCTATAGTGGACACTAGGTGGAGCCGTAGAGCTGTGTAGAGCTGTACCTCGCTGTATGTATATTAAGACTACATTACCCATGAGGCACTAGGCTACCCACAAGGCAACAGTCAAGATGGAAGCCTCTACAGATACTGTACCTAGTCCACATGTGCTCAATAAAAGTGTCTAGCAAAAGCTAGCTGTGTTCATAATAATTTTTATTGATGAACATAAGACATAAGACAAAGTACATACACTACACTAGGATACTTAAGGAAGTGGCCCTAGCAATAGTAGATGCATTGCTGATCATCTTCCAACATTCGATGGAATCTGGAACAGTACCCATGGATTGGAGGGTAGCTATTGTTACCCCACTATTCAAAAAAGGTGGTAGAGAGAAAACAGGGAATTACAGACCGGTAAGTCTGACATCGGTAGTGGGGAAAATGCTAGAGTCCATTATAAAAGATGTAATAGCAGAGCACTTGGAAAACAGTGACAGGATCAGACAAAGTCAACTTGGATTTACAAAAGGTAAATCATGCTTGACTAATCTACTGGAATTTTTTGAGGATGTAACTGGTAAAATAGATAAGGAAGAACCAGTGGATGTGGTGTATTTGGACTTTCAGAAGGCTTTTGATAAGGTCCCGCATAAGAGATTAGCGTGTAAAGTTAAGGCACATGGGATTGGGGGCAAGGTATTGACTTGGGTAGAGAACTGGTTGGCAGACAGAAAGCAATTTTTGTTGGATAAACGGGTCTTTTTCCGAGTGGCAGGCAGTGACTAGTGGGGTACCGCAGTGATCTTTCCTTGGACCCCAGCTATTCACAATATATATTAATGATCTAGACAAGGGAACTAGATGTAATATCTCCAAGTTTGCAGACGACACAAAGCTGGGTGGGCGTGTGTGCTGTGAGGAGGATGCCAAGAAACTCCAGGATGATTTGGACAGGTTGGGTGATTGGGCAGAAGCATGGCAGATGCAATATAATGTGGATAAATGTGAGGTTATCCACTTTGGTGGCAAAAACAGGAAGGCAGATTATTATCTGAATGGCAATAGATTGGGAGAAGGGGAAGTGCAATGAGATCAGGGTGTCCTTGTGCACCAGTCGCTGAAGGTAAGCATGCAGGTACAGCAGGCAGTTAAGAAGGCAAATGGTATGTTGGCCATCGTAGCAAGAGGGTTTACGTACAGGAGCAAGGATGTCTTGCTGCAGTTGTACAGGGCCTTGGTGAGACCACATCTTGAGTATTGTGTGCAGTTTTGGTCGCCTTATCTGAGGAAGGATGTTCTTGCCATGGAAGGAGTTCAGCGAAGGTTCACCAGGCTGATACCTGGGATGGCAGGAATGACATATGAGGAGAGATTGGGTCGATTGGACTTGTACTCGCTGGAGTTTAGAAGAATGAGAGGGGATCTCATTGAAACTTATAAAATTCTGACAGGGCTGGACAGACTAGATGCAGGAAGGATGTTCCCGATGGTCGGGGAGTCCAGAACCAGGGGTCACAGTCTAAGGATACGGGGTAGGCCATTTAGGGCGGAAATGAGGAGGAATTTCTTCACCCAGAGAGTGGTGAACCTGTGGAATTCTCTACCACAGAAGGCAGTAGAGGCCAATTCATTAAATATATTCAAGAAGGAGTTGGATATATTTCTTGAGGCTAAAGGGATCAAGGGGTATGGGGAGAAAGCAGGGACCGAGTACTGAATTTGGATGATCAGCCATGATCGCATTGAATGGCGGAGCAGGCTCGAGGGGCCGAATGGCCTACTCCTGCTCCTATCTTCTATGTTTCTATGTTTCAGTTTTCTTGAGCCTTGAAGCAGCCAAAACAGTGGTCTTTTACTTACCTGAATGCGGAGCTAGGAGGAGCCTGGCGCCGCATTGAAACTGCGGGTTGCTGTCAGCCACCGCTCGCTCGCCTCCCAATCTCCTTCCCCTCCCGGGCGTACTGTAGGCCCGGTGCTGCCATCCCTGCTAGCTGACTTTCATTGTCTTCAGGACCAGCGCACTTGCTTTCTGGGGGCATATCCTGATGATGCAGGAGGACCAACTTCACATGGTCCTCTTGTGCATCAGTTTCGCTGCAGTGGTCCTTTCAGGCACAAAATCATTCTTACACCTTGGAGTTATTTAAGAAACAACTGATGCCACAATGAGGGGAGTAACTTAAATATTTCTGGATCAACCAAATGGTATTTCTCATCACTATTTAGCTTGTTATCTTGTGAAGTTGTGAGCGCTTTGCAAAATGTGTGGAGTTCCCTTTTCCCAAAAGCTAGTGCGTGCTACCATTGCAGAAAATGTTTCCATTGGTATTCAACAATGGGAGTAAGTTAACAAATACAGAAATGCAATGACCTAAAGCTACACTCAGCAGAATAAGTGTTTTGAAAAGCAAAATACTGCGGATGCTGGAAATCTGAAATAAAAACAGAAAATGCTGGAAATACTCAGCAGGTCAGGCAGGATCTGTGGAGAGATAAACAGAGTTAACATTTCAGGTCGATAACCTTTCGTCAGAACTGGAAAAAGTTAGAGATGTAACAGGTTTTAAGCAAGTGCAGGGGCAGGGAAAGTGTTGAAAAATTTATCTGCTAGAAAAACAGTGAACAGCAGACAGCAGGCAAGGATGGGGCAGGGGGAACTTTGGGAATAGGAGTGACAGCACATGAGGGTGAGGATAGGATAGAAAGTTTAGGATAAGGGGGAAGAAGTAAAGAGGGAAATGACAAAGATGGGGAGCAGACAAAAGAGGGATTGGGAAAGAAAAAGTGGTAAAAAGGGAAGGGTATCAAGGAGAAGGGAAAGACACGGGAAAGCATTGGAGAAGGGGCATGGGGAAACAGTGATGAGAAGTAGAGAGGAAGAGGTATTCGGGGAGGAAAGGAAAACAGGAAGCGAAGAAGAAGGAAAAGCAGAAATGAGGTAAGGAGAAGTGGAAGGGCAAACAGTGGATGAGAGAACACAGTAAGGGGGTGGTTCATGTCTGTTCTCATGATTGAAAATTCTGTTGTTTCTCTCGGTAATATATCAGGATTTTTATCTATTTATCAAATTAGAAGAGATTTTTTAGTTTAATTAATTTTAATGTTATTGATAGGTCAGGTTCGCTTCAGTTTATAAAGGGTTAGGCCTAGAAATTGGATAAGACCCGAAAATGGTCGCAGGTATCGCGATGCGTGACTAACCCGTGCCTGTTCCTTCCAATGCAGGCAGCACTTTTTGCGGCCTGCTAATTTAAATTACAGCAGCGTGCAGCCCAGTGCTAAACACACTGTTGAGTGACTGCACACCTCAGCAGGGGGCCCAAGTTCGTGCGAGGCTAGCACCAATTAAAGCTAGCCTGCACCTCTTAAAGGGGAGGTAAATTCTGGTTGCAGCAGCTACTGGAAGTCATTGTAGAGGAGTGTGTGACCTACAGGAAGAGTGAAAATGGTGTAATATGGCAGAGAGAGGGCTCCCAGATTTTCTGATGCAGCACTCAAGGTCCTAGTTCAGGAGGTGGACAGGAGGAGAGGTGTCCTCTATCCACAGGGGGCCAGGAGGCCCTCCAGTCACACGCTGAGAAGGGAATGGGAGCAGATAGCCACCGCTGTCAATGCAAGCAGTGTAGCCAAGGGCCTGGATGCAGTGCAGGAAGTTGTTTAATGATCTCACACAAGGTCAAGGTCAATGAATTCATCTTCAAATGCCATATCCCATCATCTGCACCACTAGCCTCACACATTGCTCAATCCACCACATCCCCATCACTCACCTACCAAAATCTCTATCAAACATAACTCATACTTCATACTCAGCTTTACTGCACCCTCACACTTAGCACTGCTGCAAGCTTCACACCCACATCTCACAGCTTGCACACACTGCCAGCTATTCAACCATGACAGGCACATCACCCAAACACTTACTGACACACTTCCCTTTCTCTTGCAGGACAAGTGACAGGACCTAACCGGCGGGAGACAGGCACAGCTGCATGACCTAATCCCCATGGAGGAGACGGTGCTGGAGATAATTGGAGCGGCCATCGCTAAGTACGTGGCCAGTGGCGGGCCTGAAACAATCCAAGATGACGGTATCCTCATACCTAATCCTCCTTCCCACATCCCACTTACCCCTCATCCCACAATCTCTTCTGATTTACAAGCTGCAGATGGTGCAAGCAAGCATCTCTTGCTTTCCATTCCTCCCCTCACCACAACCTTACCCTTGTGCCTTTCTCCTTTCAGATAGTCAAGAACTGCAACCTGGCCAGGCAGTGGTGGAGGAGCAGGAAGTGCGAGAGGAAGAAGGAAGTGATGCAGAAGACGCACCATCATTCGATTTCACACTCGCAGCCACCAGCTCAGATACTGACCTGCCACATACTTTAGAGGATAGGTTAGCCACGGGATCTGCACATGGTGAGACACCGGGGATGAGTAGCCTGCAGCCAGGGCAGGGGGAAATGGTAGCACAGGTGCCAGCTCCCCGGAGGACGAGGTCGCACACGAGTTCTGCTGTACAGGATTTAGATGAGGACTTCGATGGGGCGGCCTACAGAAGAAAGCTGATGGATATGCACAATGAAATACTTGGTACATTGGTAGGCCTGCCAGAAAGCGTGAGTGCAATGTCAAGGAGCATGGAGAAGTCCAGCACCAACCTTGCATAGGGCTTTCCATCGAGCTTGGAGCCCATCCTTACCAGCATGAAAGTGATGGACAACTCCATTAGCGCATTGTGGATCCAACATGATGCAGCATCTGATGGCCAATGTCTCAGCTTCCATTGCAGCACAAACGAAGCCACCCAATGTCTGGGTGCTGCAGTGGAAGCTCAGACTCAAGTCATGCAAGCTCAGCTGGTTGCCATGCAAGCTCAGCTGGTTGCCACGCAAGCGCAGGCTGCTGCCATCATGGCTGCGGTTACCAGTGTTTAATGGGACTTGCAGGGTGTCACAACAGTCCAACAATCTCTGCAAACCTGCTGTCCTCTCAGGGTGATAGCATTTGTCCTCCCACCACTATCACTCTGCCAGTGCCCTTGCTGCTGCCTGTCATCCAGCCAGTCCAGATTGCTGCCGTCCATGCCGAGGTGGTGCAGTGTAAAGCCGGTCCTTCTAGGCCCAGAGCTGCTCGACGTCGTCCAGCAAGGCCATCTGCAAACTCCCCCACTGAAAGTCAGCAGCCTTCCACCAGCCATGCTGCAGCCATTGGGTAGGAGCAGCCAGACAGGCAAAGGCACACGGAAGACAGGCACTAAGGGAATGCACAAGGGTGATTAGTTGACTTTGTTATGTAACATTGGATGGATTGATGTATAAAGTTGGTTTGAAATGTTTCTTTTGTAGTGGCTTTTATTGTAGCATTATGGCCAAGAGGATGCTGTGATGGTCCGTAACAGAGGGAAGGTAAGGTGTGGGACTGTGGGTGAATGGGGAATTGGGGTTGCGTTCACTGGTACCACAGTCAGATCAGCTAATCACAGGCAGCTCGGCCAGAAAGGGGGTTTGCTGGTTGCCTCCTCCTCCGCTCTTCACTGGATATCTGGGGGCAAGGGCTCTGCCCTCATGATGCCGAGGTTTTGCAGCAGGCAGCAGACCATGACGGAACTTGCGACGCGCTTGAGAGTACTGCAGGCATCCTCCAGCGCGGTCCAGGTAGCGGAAGCGTTGTTTAAGGATCCCAATGGTCTGCTCAATCAAATTCCATGTGGCACCATGGCTTTCACTATATGCATGCTGCCCACATGTGCTTGGGTTGCCAGGTGGTCAGCAGATAGCCCTCGTCGCCCAGTAGCCACCCTCTGGTTTGTTGTGATTGCTGAAAAGCGGATGGTACAGCAGACTGCTGCTGCCAGGATACCCAGCATTGACTTGCATGAATTGCTAAGTATGGTCGCATACCAGCTGGACTTTGAAGGAATGGAATCCCTTCAGGTTCCGGTACATTTCCGAGTTCACATGCACCCACAAAGCAATGTGTGTGCAGTCAATGGCATCCTACACTATGGGGAAGCCTGCTATGCTGGCGAAGCTGCATGCTCACTCTGCCTGCATCTCTCTGGCATGAAATGTATTCACCTCTCTTTGCCTAAAAAGCCTCAGTGATTTCCCTTATGCAACAGTGAACTGTGAGATGTTGCAAATGTCGCTTGCTCCAGCCTGGAAGGAGCCCGACACATAAAAATTCATGGCCACGCTCGCCTTCACAGCCACTGGCAATGCTGACCTCGCCCTGCTCCGAGTCTGCAGGTCTGCCTGCAACAGGTGGCAGATTTCAGCGAGCACCTCCTTAGTGAAGTAGAGACGTCGCAAGCACTGTTCCTCGCTGAGGTTGAGGTAGGAGAAGTGCTCCCTGAAGACCCTGGGTAGATATGGCCTCCGGCTGAGAGCCCTTCTCCCTCTCCTTCCTCTTCAAGCAGCATGTCCTCCTCTGTGCCACCTCGGCTCATTCTCCCTATCATGCTGCAGGCCAAGGGGGATACAAACTACAGCACCCATGTCTGGGAACAACTAGTTTGAAATAACCTGCCACACCACTCCCTTGAGACCTCAGCAACTTCAAATAAGACACCGAACCAAGAAACACCTTTACAAACTCACCAGGAGCCAGTAGAAATCAATCAGCAACTAACCCGAAGGCAGGTGATGATCCCTTTAAATAGCGCTGCTGGGCTGGTCCTTCCTGCTACTGCACCTATGTTTAGCTCTGCGTGTTTAAGAGAGGGTGTGTGCGGCAGTGTTGTGGTCAAAAATGGGAGCACTGGTGGCAAATCAGTGTTACACGCGGACTGACGTCACAATCTGCACACTCGGCGTCGTTCCAGTGCACGCTCCCAGCACCCACGCCAGCGACCTCACCAAAATGGCGCCCGGCACGGCCCACACCAGAAGTGTGTATGCGCAGTGTGGATGCCATTTTGGGCAGAAAACGGCACCCGAAAAACGGAGCCGAATTTCATGGCCTTAAGTTCCAGGATTATAAGAACATAAGAAATAGGAGCAGGAGTAGGCCATACGGCCCCTCGGGCCTGCTCCGCCATTCAATAGGATCATGGCTGATCTGAATCTAGACTCACGTCCACTTCCCTGCCCTCTCCCCGTAACCCCTAATTCCCTTATCTGCTAGGAAAATGTCTATCTCCATTTTAAATTTATTTAATGTTGCAGCTTCCACAGCTCTCTGGGGTAGCAAATTCCATAGATTTACTACCCTCTGAGTGAAGAAGTTTCTCCTCATCTCAGTTTTGAAAGGGCAGCCGCTTATTCTAAGATTATGCCCCCTAGTTCTAATCTCACCCATCAGTGGAAACATCCTCACCACATCCACCCGATCAAGCCCCCTCACAATCTTATATGTTTCGATGAGATCGACTCTCATTCTTCTGAACTTCAATGAGTAGAGTCCCAACCTACTCAACCTTTCCTCATACGTCAACCCCCTCATCTCTGGAATCAACCGAGTGAACCTTCTCTGAACCGCCTCGAGAGCAAGTATATCTTTTCTTAAATATGGAAACCAAAACTGCACGCAGTATTCCAGGTGTGGCCTCACCAATAGCCTGTTTAACTGCAGCAAGACTTCCCTGTTTTTATACTCCATCCCCCTTGCAATAAAAGCCAAGATTCCATTGGCCTTCCTGATCACCTGCTGTACCTGCATACTAACTTTTTGTGTTTCATGCACCAGGACCCCCAGATCCCTTTGTACTGTAGCACTTTGCAGTTTCTCTCCATTTAGATAATAACTTGCTCTTTGATTTTTTCTGCCAAAGTGCATAACCTCACACTTTCCAACATTATATTGCATCTGCCAAATCTCTGCCCACTCACTTAGCCTGTCTATGTCCTTTTGCAGGTTTTTTATGTCCTCCTCACTCACTGCTTTCCCTCCCACCTTGTATCGTCGGCAAACTTGGATATGTTGCACTCGGTCCCTTCCTCCAAATCGTTAATATAGATTGTAAAGAGTTGGGGTCCCAACACTGACCCCTGCGGAACACCACTAGTTACTGATTGCCAGCCCGAGAACGAACCATTTATCCCAACTCTTTGTTTTCTGTTAGATAGCCAATCTTCCACCCATGCCAGTATATTACCCCCAATCCCGTGATTTCTTATCTTGATCAGTAATCTTTTGTGTGGAACCTTGTCAAATGCCTTTTGGAAGTCCAAATACACTACATCCACTGGTTCCCCTTTATCCATCCTGTATGTTACATCCTCAAAGAATTCGAGCAAATTTGTCAAACATGACTTCCCCTTCGTAAAACCATGCTGACTCTGTCCTATTAAATTATGTTTATCCAAATGCTCTGTTACTGTTTCCTTAATAATGGACTCCAACATTTTGCAACCACAGATGTTAGGCTAACTGGTCTACAGTTTCCAGCTTTTTGTCTACTTTCCTTCTTAAATAAGGGTGTTACATTAGCAGTTTTCCAATCTGCCAGGACCTTTCCTGAGTCCAGGGAGTTCTGGAAAATGATCACCAATGCATCCACAATCCCTACCGCCACTTCTCTCAAGACCCTAGGATGTAGGCCATCAGGTCCGGGGGATTTATCCGCCTTAAGTCCCATTATTTTACTGAGTACCACCTACTTAGTGATTTTAATCATGTTTAGCTCCTCCCCCCCCCCATTGCCCCCTGTTTGTCCAGTGTTGGGATATTTTTAGTGTCCTCTACTGTAAAGACTGATACAAAATATTTGTTCAGCGTCTTTGCCATCTCCATGTTCCCCACCACTAGTTTCCCAGTCCCATCCTCTAAGGGACCAACGTTCACTTTAGCCACCCTTTTTCTTTTTATATAGCTGTAGAAACTCTTGCTACCTGTTTTCATATTTTTTGCTAGTTTACTTTCATAATCTATCTTCCCTTTCTTAATTAATCTTTTAGTTATTGTTTGCTGGCTTTTAAATGCTTCCCAATCTTCTATCCTCCCACTAGATTTGGCTAATTTATATGCCCTTCAGTCGAATACTATCCTTTATTACTTTATTAAGCCACGGATGGCTGTCTTTTCTTTTACTCCCCTTTTTCCTCAGTGGAATATATTTATCTTGAAAGATGTGAAATATCTCCTTGAATGTAGACCACTGCTCTTGTACCGTCTTACACTTTAATCTGTTTTCCCAGTCCACTTTAGTCAATTCTACTCTCATACCTTCATAGTCTCCTTTATTTAAGCTTAGTACGCTGGTTTGAGATCCAACTCTCACCCTCAAACTGAATTTGGAATTCAACCATATTATGGTCACTCATTCCAAGGGGATCCTTTACTAGGACATTTTTTATTAATCCTGTCTCATTACACAGGACCAGATCTAAGATTGCCTGCCCCTGGTTGGTTCAGTTACATACTGCTCAAGGAACCCGTCCCTAATACACTCCATGAACTCTTCCTCAATGCTGCCATGCCCAATTTGATTAGTCCAGTCAATATGAAAGTTAAAATCCCCCATGATTATAGCTGTTCCCTTATTACAAGCCCCAACTATTTCCTGATTTATACTCCGACCAACAGAGTTGCAACTGTTAGGAGGCCTATAGACTACGCCCACTAGTGACTTTTTCCCCTTATTATTCCTTATCTCCACCCAAACTGTTTCACTATCCTGATCCTTTGACCCAATATCATTTCTGACTATTGCAGTGATTCCATCCTTGATTAACATAGCAACCCCACCTCCCTTTCCTTCCTGTCTGTCCTTCCTAATTGTCAAATACCCTTGTATGTTTAGTTCCCAGTCATGATTATCTTGTAGCCATGTTTCCGTAATGGCCACCAGATCATACCCATGTGTAGTTATTTGCACCGTCAACTCGTCAATTTTGTTACGAATGCTGCGTGCATTCAGATAAAGAACTTTCAAATATGTTTTCTGACAATTTATTCCTGCTTTTACCCCTTTTACTACTTTACCTTTATCATTATACATTCCGTCCCTTCCTGACACGCTCTGGCTTTTAATTCCCCCACTGCTACCTTGCTCTATTGCCTTCTCCGCTGTCATTTTTATTTTTCGCTCTCTTAAAACCTCCCCCCACTAATTAGTTTAAAGCCCTCCCTACAGCCCTAGTTATTCGATTCGCCAGGATTCTAGTCCCAGCACTGGCCAAGTGAAGTCCGTCCCAACAGAACAGCTCTCTCCTTTCCCAGTACTGATGCCAGTGTCCCAGGAAGCAAAACCCATTTCTCCCACACCAGTCTTTGAGCCAAGCATTTAACTCTCTAGTTTTATTTACCCTAGCCAAATTTGCACGTGGCTCAGGTAGTAATCCAGAGATTATTACCCTTGTGGTTCTGCTTTTTAATTTGGCCCCTAGCTGCTCAAACTCCCTCAGCAGAACCTCCTTCCTTGTCCTATCAATGTCATTGGTACCAACATGGACCACGACAACTGGATCCTCCCCCTCCTGTGGTAAACCACTGTTTGTATTCCACTGTGTACATGCCTGGACATGCCTCGGCTGACTCCTCCCACAAGTCCTAGTATAAAGGTGACTGCTCCCCAGCCCTTTGTATTTCTGGACCGGTCGACCACTCGAGGCAGACCTTCATTCTTTTGTTCATAAATGCCTTTAGTTACTCTCTTAACTCTCAGTCTTTTATGAGTAATTGATAGCGCATCAATTTTATTAACAAAATTTTTATAATGGAGAAGATCCTCACACCAGCATGCCTGGACTTAGATCGGGAGGCGGACTCATCCACCAAGTTTACTCACTGGCTTAAGTGTTTCGAAAAATTCCTGACCGCCTCCGCAGCAATCAAATCGGAGGAGGACAAACTGGATGTCCTGACCTCCAAAGTGAACCACCGAGTGTACTCGGTCATCCAAGACGCGACCTCGTACGCGGACGCTATCAAGCTCCTCAAGGACCAGTACACGCGCCCAGTGAACGAAGTGTACGCCAGGCACCTTCTGGGGAGTCGTAAACAATAACCTGGGGAATCGACCGTGGAATACCTTCAGGCACTGTCTGTGCTTGGCCGGGCCTGTGGTTGTAAGGATGTAAAGGCCGCCGTGTACACAGAGGAACTTATCCGGGACGCTTTTGTAGCGGGCCACAGATCCAATTACACCCGACAGCGACTGTTGGAGCAGAGTGACCTTGACCTCAACAAGGCCTCTGAACTCGCACTATCATTGGATGCAGCCTACCGGGGCATGGATGCCTACTCCTCTGCACCGTGGACGCCGTGGGGAATGACAGCCTGGGACACGGTAGGACCGCCTCATAGCGCCGTGCCACCCCAGCCACGGCCCAACTACCGCAGCAGTGTCCCAAGGCCAGACAGCAGTGCCCCAAGGCCAGAAATGCTACTTCTGTGGCCAGGCAAAACATCCCAGAGCGCGCTGCCCGGCGAAAAACGCGATCTGCTCGGGCTGCGGGAAGAAGGGACACTACGCTAGCGTCTGCAGGGCCAAAGCCACCCCGAACCCCAGCAGCGCCGCGTGTGGGCCATGCGGGCCACCATCTTGGGCCTCCCCGGCCATGCGCGAACCACCGGTACAGCAGCCATTTTGGACGCCTCCAGCCACATGGGGATCATGGACGCCGCCATCTTGGACGACAGCCGGAACGCAGCAGGCCCCCAACACCGCCTCATCTGATACCCGCAGCGACACACTGACCCCTACGCTGGCATCCGTTACACTGGACCAAGCGAGACCGCACCAGCTGGCCAGTTCCACAATGGACATTAAGGTAAATGGTCACGATACAATCTGCCTTTTTGACTCTGGGAGCACGGAGAGCTTCATCCACCCCGACACGGTGCGGCGTTGCTCTCTCCCAGTCCTGCCTGCGCACCAGCGGATTTCTATGGCCTCCGAGTCCCAGTTAGCGGACATCGGCGGCTACTGCGTGGTGACACTCGTAGTAGACGGGACTGTGTACGATCATTTTAAACTTCTGGTCCTGCCCGACCTCTGCGCTGCCGTCCTGCTGGGGTTAGATTTTCAGTGCCACCTTAAAAGTGTTACGATGGCGTACGGTGGACCCCTACCCCCACTAACAGTCCGCAGCCAGCAGCTTCCAAATTGCCCGCCGCGCACCAGGTGCAACCTCTCCACACTCAGAGTCACCCCCCCGCATTGTTTGTTAACCTCACCCCCGACTGTAAGCCCATCGCCACAAAGAGCAGGCGATACAGTGCCGGGGACAGGGTTTTCATTAAAACCGAAGTGGAGCGGCTCCTGAAGGAAGGGATTATTGAGGGCAGCACCAGCCCCTGGCGAGCCCAGGTTGTGGTCGTTAAGACCGGCGAGAAGCAGCGCCTGGTCATCGACTACAGCCAGACAATAAATCGCTACACCCTGCTGGACGCCTACCCACTCCCCCGCATAGCTGATATGGTCAACCAGATCGCGCAGTACCGCGTCTTCTCGACCATTGACCTGAAATCAGCGTACCACCAGCTCCCTATCCGCCCTGAGGACCGCCAGTATACCGCCTTTGAGGCAAACGGCCGCCTCTATCACTTCCTTAGGGTTCCCTTTGGCGTCACCAACAGGGTCTCCGTCTTCCAAAGGGAGATGGACCGGATGGTAGATCAAAATGCGTTGCAGGCCACTTTCCCATATCTGGACAATGTGACCATCTGCGGCCGTGACTTGCAGGACCATGACGCAAACCTCGAAAAATTCCTCCGCACCGCCCAACTCCTGAACCTGACATATAACAAGGAGAAGTGCATATTCCGCACAAACCGCCTCGCCATCCTTGGCTGTGTTGTGGAACACGGAGTCATCGGCCCCGACCCCGACCGGATGCGTCCCCTTATGGAACTCCCACTGCCCCACTGCCTCAAGGCCCTGAAGAGGTGCCTAGGGTTTTTCTCCTATTACGCCCAGTGGGTCCCCTACTAGGCGGACAAGGCCCGTCCGCTGATCAAGTCCACCTCTTTTCCCTTGACGGCAGAGGCCCGCTTAGCCTTCCACCGTATCAAGGAGGACATTGCCAAAGCCACCATGCACGCAGTGGACGAATCCATCCCCTTCCAGGTGGAAAGCGACGCGTCCGACTTTGCCCTGGCCGCTACCCTCAATCAGGCGGGGAGACCCGTGGCCTTCTTTTCACGAACCCTCCAAGGCCCGGAGACCAGACACTCCGCTGTTGAGAAGGAGGCCCAGGCGATTGTGGAGGCTGTGCGTCATTGGAGGCACTACCTGGCTGGAAAACGATTTACCCTGCTCACTGACCAGCGTTCAGTTGCTTTCATGTTTAACAACAAGCAGAGGGGCAAAATCAAAAATGACAAGATCTTGAGGTGGAGAATCGAACTTTCCACCTACAATTACGAGATCTTGTACCGGCCCGGGAAGCTCAATGAACCCCCGGATGCGTTATCGCGTGGCACCTGCGCCAGCGCGCAGATCGATAGACTGCGGGCCCTCCACAATGACCTCTGCCACCCGGGGGTCACCAGGTTCTTCCACTTCATCAAGGCCCGCAACCTGCCTTACTCTATTGAGGAGGTCAGGACCATGACCAGGAACTGCCAAGTCTGCGCTGAGTGCAAACCGCACTTTTATAGACCAGACAGGGCCCACCTGATAAAAGCCACTCGCCCCTTCGAGCGCCTGAGCGTTGATTTTAAAGGGCCTCTCCCCTCCTCCGACCGCAATGTGTACTTCCTCAATATTATTGATGAGTACTCCCGTTTCCCGTTCGCCATCCCCTGCCCGGACATGACCAGTGCCACGGTCATTAAATGTCTGAACGACCTCTTCACCATGTTCGGTTTCCCCAGCTATATCCATAGCGACCGGGGCTCATCGTTTATGAGCGACGAACTCCGTCAGTACCTGCTAACTAGGGGTATTGCCACAAGCAGGACCACCAGTTACAACCCCCGGGGGAACGGACAGGTGGAAAGAGAAAATGCGACAGTTTGGAAGGCCGCCCTGCTAGCCTTAAAGTCTAGGGGCCTTCCAACCTCCCGCTGGCAGGATGTGCTCCCCGATGCGCTCCACTCTATTCGGTCACTGCTCTGCACTGCCACTAACGCCACCCCTCATGAGAAAATGTTTGTCTTCCCAAGGAAGTCCACATCGGGGACATCGCTACCGCCATGGCTGACGTCCCCAGGGCCGGTCCTACTGAGAAGACACGTGAGGACCCATAAAACGGACCCCCTGGTCGAGAGGGTCGACCTCCTCCACGCCAACCCCCAGTATGCTTACATTGCATACCCGGACGGGCGGGAGGACACAGTCTCCATAAGAGACCTTGCACCCTCGGGGGCCGCAGTAACCCACTACTCACTACCACCCCCCCCCACGATTCGATATCCAGCCCCAGCAGACGGCAGGCCTGGGCCCCGCGACCCGCTCGACATCTACGAGGACGACACGCCTGTGCCACAGCCTACGCAGGACTCGACGCCGGAAGCTCCACTACCCCTGCCGTCGCCACGCCGATCACAGCGGCAGACAAGACCTCCGGAGAGACTCCAATACACTAACTTTTAATACACTTCACCCCGCCGGACTCAATTTTAAACAAGGGGTGAATGTGGTAAACCACTGTTTGTATTCCACTGTGTACATGCCTGGACATGCCTCGGCTGACTCCTCCCACAAGTCCTAGTATAAAGGTGACTGCTCCCCAGCCCTTTGTATTTCTGGACCGGTCGACCACTCGAGGCAGACCTTCATTCTTTTGTTAATAAAAGCCTTTAGTTACTCTCTTAACTCTCAGTCTTTTATGAGTAATTGATAGCGCATCACCTCCCACTCCAAGTTTCTCTCCAGCCCAGAGGAGATGTCCTTAACCCTGGCACCGGGCAGGCAACACAGCCTTCGGGACTCTCGCTCTCGGCTGCAAAGAACTCTATCTATCCCCCTAACGATACTATCCCCTACCACTACAACATTTCTTTTAACTCCCCCCACTTGAATGGCCCCCTGCTCCACGGTGCTGTGGCCAGGTTGCTCATCCTCCCCGCAGTCCCTGTTCCCATCCTCACAGGGAGTAAGAGTCTCAAACCTGTTGGACAAGAGCAAGGGCTGCGGCTCCTCCAACACTACCTCCTGGATCCCCGTACCTGCCTCACTTCTAGTCACACCATCCTGACCCTGGCCACGGACTACATCTGAATTAATTAATCTAATTGGTGTGACTACCTCCTGATACACAGAGTCCAGGTAACTCTCCCCCTCCCTGATGTGTCTCAGTGTTTGAAGCTCGGACTCCAGCTCTTCAACACGGAGCCAGAATTCCTCGAGCAGCCAACACTTACTGCAAATGTGATCACCGTGAGCATCAATGGTGTCCACCAGCTCCCACATATTGCAGCAGCAACACATCACCTGATCTCCCATTCTATGTAATTAATTAAATTTATTAATATTATTTTTAAATACCCTCTGCCCCGATTCTAGATGATGAATATCGCACCTTAGAAACTATAAACCAGAGAGTTTAAGCTTAAAAAGAGAGAAATACTTACCAACCAATCACTTACCCGCTTTCTGGTGATGTCACACTGTCTTAACATTAAAAAGCCTGTTGACACTGAACAATGGGTGGTTCGGATACATTTACATACAATCATGGCTTGATCTATTTTTGGATAAATCCGTAGACGATGTGGGAAAGGACATAGGCCACCTCTGCGTAAATGCAAATGGTCTCGTACCTTAATGCAAGTGGAATTCATGATTGGGGTCCTAGCAGGTGCCCATGTGAATCAAAAATCTTGCATCCTGCAGCAGCCAGCAGAGCAGGTCTGGGCATAAGGCGAGTCCTATCCCAATGCTCAGAACCCAATAAGGGAATCAGACCATGGGTCACAAGTGAACCCCAGGGGGATAGGGGATGCAGTGAGGAGGGTTTGGGTTGGAGAAGAATCTGTAGCAGGCCCAGTGCTGAGGAATGATACTCGTGGCAATGAGTGTACGAGAGCACTGCAGGAGAATCCAGGGGGAGAACCCCTACAGGAAACAGGAGCCCATGGGAAACTTTGTGCAGCCCCCCAATCATAGACCTGTCAGTGGAGAAAGTAAACCTGCAGACCATTCAAACACAAAACCACCACCAATATGGCCTATCTCAAAATTATATCACTAAATGTCAAGGCACTCAATCACCCAATTAAATGAAAAAAAATTCTGACATAACTGTATTGATCAATAGCATGTCATTCTATAGTGGACACTAGGTGGAGCCGTAGAGCTGTATATAGCTGTATGTATAAGACTACACTACCCAGCTATATATTATATTAAGACTACATTACCCATGAGGCTAGGCTACCCACAAGGCAGCAGTCAAGATGGAAGCCTCTACAAGATGCTGTACAAGTCCACATGTGCTCAATAAAATAACTAGCAAAAGCTAGCTGTGTTCATAATAAGAATGTCTATTTATTAATGAACATAACATGGTACCAGGGTGGTGAAGATCTGCTGAAAATTGTGAAAAGTGACATGGAGAATTTGAAGCCACCAGAGCATTTGAATCTCACAGAAAAAATCGACTACAATTGGCAGACTTTTAAACAACAATTCGAACTCTACATTGCAGCCATCGGATTCGGTATGAAGCCAGACGCAAGGAAGATAGTGTTGCTGCTTACGGTTGCAGGCCCACAGGCGATAGAGGTATTTAATACATTTGTATTTAATCCAGAGGAGAACAGAGGAAAATTAGAAGATGTGCTTAAAAAATTTGATGCACATTGCTCTCCCAAAAAGAATGAGACGTATGAAAGATACATCTTCCGTTCTCGGACACAGCAACAAAAAGAGACTTTTGATAGCTTTATAACTGATCTGAAACTGAAAGCACAGACATGTAATTTCTCTGAGCTCAAAGCATCCATGATTCGTGACCAGATTGTGTTTGGTATTCATGATAAAAAAGTCAGGGAACATCTGTTGAGAGAAACCGAACTAAATTTGGAAAATGCGGTGAAAATATGCCAAGCCAGCGAGCTAGCTCGAAATCACGCGAAGACTTTAGGTGAAATCAATAATGATGCGAATGTAATGAGTGATAATGCTGCTGTTGGTGCTGTGTCCTACAAGGGGAAGAAACGTGGGCAGAACAGAAATGAAAAGCAATCGGAGGATGAAATTTTTAATTGTAAACGCTGTGGTTACAAACACCAGTTAAGACAATGCCCAACGTTTGGAAAAATGCGCACAAAGTGTAATGGAAAGAATCACTTTGCCAAACAATGCTTTTCAAAAGTAAAAACGACGAAAGGGCAACGAGTTAATGTGATTGAGGACACTGATGTAAGTGAGACATTTTTTGTAGGAATGGTGTCATGTGACAATATCAAAAAAGATACAGAAAATGTGCAGCCCTCAGAAATAGACAATGCTGAACATAAAGTTAATGCAGTAAAAGAGGACAAATGGATGATCCCACTGCAGATAAATGGAGCATTACTTACATTGAAACTGGACACTGGGGCAAAAGCAAACTTAATCAGTATGAGTGACATTAACAATATGAAAGAAAAGCCCAAAATACAGAAAAAGTCAGTACTACTGAAGGACTATAATGGACAGAAAATAGATAGCTTAGGTGTATGCAGACTTAAAGTGACAGTCAAAGACAAAGTGCATCATCTCATGTTTTTTGTTGTGGCTGAAAGACTTGATTCGATACTAGGTGACAAAGCTTGTGAAGACTTAGAACTGGTCAAGAGAGTCTACCGTATAAACTGTGCCATAAGCAGACCAGATGACTCAGGTGATGAAGCAGAGAGCCCATCAAGGATGAAAAGGCCAAAGGGTATCCATGTCTTCAAAAAGCCTAGTTTCTCCAAGAAGAAAGAAAAAGACTTTAAGGTCAAAGAGAAGTCAAAGGAAGAAAAGCACAAAGAGAAAAAACACAAGGAGAAAAAGTCCAAAGATATAACCGCAGCAGATGTTGTTAAGCAGTGGAAAGAGAAAAAGAAAAAGAAGAAGCCTGCACCAGAGCAGGAAGCAGTTCCGGTGGATACTCCTTCTTCCCTCAGGCCAATCTTTGGTGTTCCATTAGCCGAGGCTGCTGAGAGGACTATGCTGTATGATGGGATCCAGCTGCCAGCAGTTTTTCGAGAGTGCATTGACTACATTGAGAGTTTTGGCATGAAGAGTGAAGGAAACACTGAAACCCTCTCCAAGCAAAGATCGCAAGGAGACCTCGATCTATACAAGAGCAGATTGATGACAATGCCGCAACTGCATCTTGTCATTCACCGCCAGAACAATCTCATGAAGACACATCAGACTTACCCGTGTTGAGAAGATCCACACGTGAAGTAAAAAAGCCTGATAGACTTAATCTTTGAGTACAATGTACAGCTTTGAAAATGTGTTGACTGTTTTGAAAATGTTTATGTTTATAGAGCACTAACAAAAGTGTTACTGATATTATCTTTATTGTTTTCTTGAAAGTTGATTGATATTGATTTTGTTAAACCTCAAAGAAAGGGGGATGTAGTGCTCAATAGCATGTCATTCTATAGTGGACACTAGGTGGAGCCGGAGAGCTGTATATAGCTGTATGTATAAGACTACACTACCCAGCTATATATTATATTAAGACTACATTACGCATGAGGCTAGGCTACCCACAAGGCAGCAGTCAAGATGGAAGCCTCTACAAGATGCTGTACAAGTCCACATGTGCTCAATAAAATAACTAGCAAAAGCTAGCTGTGTTCATAATAAGAATGTCTATTTATTAATGAACATAACAATAACTAAAGGCAGAATTGGTGGATGTGGCATTCACACAAAAGACCACCCCCACCCCACCCCCCGTAGAATAGATCAAACTTACAAAACACTGGGTAAGACAAATAATCAAGAAAAACCTTTCCTTCAGTCTGGAGACAACCAATCTTAGTCAAAGGCCAAAATGCGAAGAACCCATATGTTTAACTTGTATCCCATGCGGTTCCCACATCAGCATTCCTCACACTCGCCCCATACATGAAGATACATTGATCATGGGTGGAGATCTAAACTCTCCACCCCCAGCAAGACAGGCTCCCAGCAGACGCAGACACTAAAGACAGACAGCCAGAGCAGAACAATGACTTGGGCTTGATGGATACCCACAGAGAAGGAATTCACTTTCTACCTGAACCCACAGCATAGTTCAAGATAGACTACAGTAACTTTACCTATCCAAAATCGTACACGGTGATATAGAGCCAATAGCCATCTCAGGCCATGCTCCAATTATGCTGAAACTCCTACACTATATGCTGGAGCCAAAAACCCTCCCAGGCACCCTTAGGGCAGCCACAATCACATTAATACTTACATTAATACTATATCCCTCCCCACTGCTGACTATAAAATATTGACAAAAATCCTGGCCTCCAGGCTAGATGCAGTCATTCCTGGACTGGTACACAAACAGAGATGCCTCTAGTGTATATTCAATGTTTATATATAGTGTGAACATAGGGGAACGACGATCACACTGTTACTGATCTCTATCCATCACGACCCGGACAGATGTTTGTGCCTTACATAGTGTCAGCTGTGGCTCAGTTGGTAGCACTCTCACTTCTGAGTCAGAAGGTTGTGGGTTCAAGTCCCACTCCAGAGACTTGAACACAAAAATATCGGCTGACACTCCAGAACAGTACTTAGGGAGTGCTGCACTGTCAGAGGTGCTGTCTTTCGGATGAGACGTTAAACTGAGGCCCTGTCTGCTCTCTCAGGTGGACGTAAAAGATCCTATGGCACTATTTCGATGAAGAGCAGTGGAGTTATCCCCTGTGTCCTGGCCAATATTTATCCCTCAATCAACATCTAAAACAGATAATCTGGTTATTATCATATTGCTGTTTGTGGGAGCTTGCTGTGTGCAAATTGGCTGCCACATTTCCTATATTACAACAGTGACTACATTTCAAAAAACTTCATTGGCTGTTTTGGGATGTCCGGTGGTCGTGAAAGATGCTATATATCTTTCTTTACCATTTGGCATATGTCAACTGATATGAATTCTCCATCAAGTGTTTAAATGAAGCATGCTAAGTATTTTCTGTGATGCTAGAGAGCTCTATCAAAGTGTGTGGAAGAATTCATAATTGAGACTGCCAAAATAAAACCACCTCCTGAAGCATATGCTGGCACCATGAAAACCAAATAAACATTTTCATTCTGTTATTCAGGCAGAGTCCACCCCCAGTCAAAATGACACATCAGGGAGCCTTACAACTATATCATTAACACTCCAATGATACTTCAACACAGTGAGGACATCAACATTCAACACTGTTGAATAAACAGCTATCTATCATACAAATTACTCTTAAATCACCCAAATGCTTCAACTGAATTACAGCTAGTGTCTGCAATACGGGGATCCAGGATTCCAGCCAATTAGATAGTACTGAAGTTCTGAGATTCACAATTTAAAAATCTCAGAATTTTAGAAGTGATGCAACTTCCTTTCACTCGAGACAACCATCCCTGGAGAGGGCAGCCGCTCCATCCTAGTAAAAAGTTCAAATAGCGAAGAACCCATAACAATGCTTAACTTGTACCCCATGCAGTCCACACGTCAGAATGAACCAAACCAGTAAGAACCAATAAGCTGGGCCTCTGTTGAACTTTCTTTTGTAATGTTGCTTGAAGGTGATGGCTACTGCATATTGCTGATTCAATGAGGAAAATTTAAGAAATGGGGGAGGTGGTAAAAGTGCAGGTAGTATAGACATTTACAAGATTGTTACTGATGATTGTGACAGTGAATCCAGATTTCAGAAGACGACCATATGCATAAAATTGGTGGCACAACTGGAAGTAGTAAAGAACAAATAGTACAGATACATAAAAAGTGATTGATGGTGGTGAGATGGTACAACAGTAGCATCTGAAGAATTCACGTCAGAAGAAATCTAGAAGTTCCTTTCAAGATAGAAATACAGATAGGTAGCCTTGTGCAAAGAGAAAGCATGGCAACAAATATTGAAGACTGCTGGTTACTAAGGTTTGTACACACATCTTAAGGCAGAGCACAACATTGACCAAAGGAAAAGATCATTCACCTGCTGCCCTAGGCCCAATGTCAACAACGACTCTGAACATGATGCCTGCTACTGTGGCCAGCGAGTAAGGCAGATGAATTGAAGGTGCTGATGAACACATGGGAGTATGATATTGTTGCTATCACAGAGGCATGGTTGAGGGAGGGGCAGGACTGGCAGCTCAATATTCCGGGGTATAGAATCTTCAGGCGAGACAGAGGGGGGAGACGCAATATAAATCAAGGAGTCAATTACTGCTGTAAGGAGGGATGATATCTTAGCAGGTTCCTCTAATGGCTGAATATAGGGAGTTAGGAGGTAAATTAAAAAATAGGACCTCAAAGGTAGTAATCTCAGGATTGCTACCAGTGCCACATGCTAGTCAGAGTAGAAATAGAAGGATATTTCAGATGAATACGTGGCTAGAGGAATGGTGCAAGGGGGAGGGATTCAAATTCCTGGGACATTGGAACCGGTTCTGGGGGAGGTGGGACCAGTACAAAACGGACGGTTTGCACCTGGGCAGGACTGGGACCGAGGTCCTAGGGGGAGTGTTTGCTAGTGCTGTGGGGGAGGGTTTAAACTAAAATGGCAGGGGGTTGGGAACCTGTGCAGGGAGACAGAGGAAAGGGAAACAAGGATAGAAGCAAAAGACAGGAAGGAGAAAAGCAAAAGTGGCAGTCAGAGTAATCAAGGGTTTAAATCAAACATGGCCACAGTAAATAATAATTCTAAAAGGTCTAAAAAAACAAGCCTGAAGGCTTTGGGGGGAAAATTGGGTGAGTAGCGCAACCTGTTAGCGCCTAAAAAGACAGTCAGTGGCTGTAGCGCCACTGGCTGCGCCTCCTGCGATATTCAGCAGGGGCGCTAATGGTGGCGTTAGACATTTGCGCTGCGCCGCCGTCGATGACGTCATCGGTGTGCGCAGCGCCCCGTACGCGATATTTGGTAGCGAACACCGCAGTTGCGCCGTTCGCTACCCACGCCCGGTTCATGGGGCCTTACTGTGCCGGCAGAGGCGCAAGTTAAGGTGGAGGTGCGGGGCTGCTGCTTTTTCGGCGGCCGCATGCCAGCACCTCCGTCCCCGGCCTCCTGGTCCCCCCCCCCCCGCAGCATTGCCGGCTGTTTCCCGAGAGCCCGGCACTTCTCCTTGGTGCCGGGCTCTTTTGCCGGCACTCGCGATCGGGGCTCGCGCTGTTGCAGGCCCCTCCCCCTTAACAGTGGGAGGAAGGCCTGCAGTACTGCAGCGTGCCGTGCCGCAGCGTGTGGCGCTGCGGCACGTAGCGCTGCGAAATTCACTTTCAGCGCCCTAAGAGGGACGCGGAGCGCCTCGAGCCACGCCCCGTCTCCCTCTAGGGGCACTTCAACTGAATTTGCGGCGATCGCTAATGCGGCGATCACGGCGCAAATTCCAGCGCCCAGGCGAACTTTGCGCCGCTTGGGCGCCTCAGTCCAGTTTCAAGGCCTTTGTGTCTTAATGGGAGGAGCATTCGTAATAAGGTGGATGAATTAGCTGTGCAAATAGATGTAAACGGATATGATATGATTGGGATTACGGAAACATGGCTCCAGGGTGACGAGGGCTGGGAATTCACCGTCCAGGGGTATTCAATATTCAGGAAAGACAGGCAAAAAGGAAAAGGCGGTGGGGTAGCATTGCTGGTTAAAGAGGAGGTTAACGCAATTGTAAGGAAGGATATTAGCTCTGATGATGTAGAATCTCTATGGGTAGAGCTGAGAAATATGAAGGGACAGAAAACATTAGTGGGAGTTGTATACAGACCCCCAAACAGTAATGCGGAGGTTGGGGATGGCATTAAACGGAAAGTTAGAGATGCGTGCAATAAGGGCACAGCCGTTATCATGGGTGACTTTACTCTACATATAGATTGGGCTAACCAAATTAGTAACAATACTGTGGAGGAGGAATTCCTGGAGTGTATATGGGATGGTTTCCTGGACCAATATGTCGAGGAACCAACTAGAGATCAGGCCATCTTAGACTGGGTATCATGTAATGAGAAAGGATTAATTAGCAATCTTGTTGTGCGAGGCCGCTTGGGGCGGAGCGATCATAATATGGCAGAATTCTTCATTAAGGTGGAGAGTGAAGTACTTGACTCAGAGACTAGGGTCCTGAATTTAAATAAAGGAAACTACGATGGTATGAGGCACGAGTTGGGTAGGATTGATTGGGGAATGTTACTCAAAGGGTTGACGGTGGATAGGCAATGGCAAACATTTAAAGATCGCATGTATGAACTACAGAATTTGTTCATCCCTGTTTGGCATAAAAATAAAACAAAAAAGGTGAATCAACCGTGGCTAACAACGGAAATTAGGGATAGCATAAGATCCAAGGAGAGGACATATAAATTGGCCAGAAAAAGCAGTAAACCTGAGGATTGGGAGCAGTTTAGGATTCAACAAAGGAGGACAAAGGGATTAATTAAGAGGGAAAAAATACAGTATGAGAGTAAGCTTGCAGGGAACATAAAAACTGACTGTAAAAGCTTCTACAGATATGTGAAGAGAAAAAGATTGGTGAAGTCAAGCGTAGGTCCCTTGCAGTCAGAATCAGGGGAATTTATAATGGGGAACAAAAAAAATGGCAGACCAATTAAATACATACTTTTGGTTCTGTCTTCACAAAGGAGGACACAGATAACCTCCCAGAGATGTCGGGGAACATAGGGTCTAATGAGAGGGAGGAACTGAAAGAAATCAGTATTTGTAGGGAAATGGTGTTAGGGAAATTGACGGGATTGAAGGCCAATAAATCCCCAGGGCCTGATAATCTACATCCTAGGGTACTTAAGGAAGTGGCCCTAGAAATAGTAGATGCATTGCTGGTCATCTTCCAAAATTCCACAGACTCTGGAACAGCTCCCATGGATTGGAGGGTAGCTAATGTTACCCCACTATTCAAAAAAGGTGGTAGAGAGAAAACGGGGAATTATAGACCGGTAAGCCTGACATCGGTAGTGGGGAAAATGCTAGAGTCCATTATGAAAGATGTAATAGCAGAGCACTTGGAAAACAGTGACAGGATTGGACAAAGTCAACATGGATTTACAAAAGGTAAATCGTGCTTGACTAATCTACTGGAATTTTTTGAGGATGTAACTGGTAAAATAGATAAGGGAGAACCAGTGGATGTGGTGTATTTGGACTTTCAGAAGGCTTTCGATAAAGTCCCGCATAAGAGATTAGCGTGTACATTTAAGGCACATGGGATTGGGGGCAAGGTACTGACTTGGATAGAGAACTGGTTGGCAGACAGAAAGCAAAGAGTTGGAATAAACGGGTCTTTTTCCGAGTGGCAGGCAGTGACTAGTGGGGTACCGCAGGGATCGGTCCTAGGACCCCAGCTATTCACAATATATATTAATGATCTAGACGAGGGAACTAGATGTAATATCTCCAAGTTTGCAGACGACACAAAGCTGGGTGGGCGTGTGTGCTGTGCCGAGAAACTCCAGTATGATTGGGACAGGTTGAGTGATTGGGCAGATGCATGGCAGATGCAGTATAATGTGGATAAATGCGAGGTTATCCACTTTGGTGGCAAAAACAGGAAGGCAGATCATTATCTGAACTGCAATAGATTGGGAGAAGGGGAAGTGCAACGAGACCTGGGTGTCCTTGTGCACCAGTCGCTGAAGGTAAGCATGCAGGTGCGGCAGACGGTTAAGAAGGCAAATGGTATGTTGGCCGTCGTAGCGAGAGGGTTCGAGTACAGGAACAAGGGTGTCTTGCTGCAGTTGTACAGGGCCTTGGTGAGACCACATCTTGAGCATTGTGTGCAGTTTTGGTCGCCTTATCTGAGGAAGGATGTTCTTGCCATGGAGGGAGTGCTGCGAAGATTCACCAGACTGATACCTGGGATGGCTGGAATGCCGTATGAGGAGAGATTGGGTCGATTGGGCTTATACTCACTGGAGTTTAGAAGAATGAGAGGGGATCTCATTGAAACTTATAAAATTCTAATAGGACTAGATAGACTAAATGCAGGAAGGATCTTCCCGATGGCCGGGGAGTCCAGAACCAGGGGTCACAGTCTAAGGATAAGGGGTAAGCCATTTAGGACAGAGATGAGGAGGAAGTTCTTCACCCAGAGAGTGGTGAATCTGTGGAATTCTCTACCACAGAAGGCAGTTGAAGCCAATTCATTAAATATATTCAAGAAGGAGTTAGATCTATTTCTTAAGGCTAAAGGGATCAAGGGATATGGGGAGAAGGCAGGGACAGGGTACTGAATTTGGATGATCAGCCATGATCTCATTGAATGGCGGAGCAGGCTCGAGGGGCCGAATGGCCTACTCCTGCTCCTATCTTCCATGTATCTATGTATGAGGCCATATGGGTAGAACTTAAAAACAAAAAGGGGCAAGCACTTTGCTGGGAGTGTACTTTCGGCCCCCAAACAGTAAGGGGGAGATAGAGGAACAGATATGTAGGCAAATCTCAGAGAAGTGTAGAAATAATAGGGTAATAATAGTAGGGGATTTCAACTTCCCCAATATTAACTGGGATAGTCAGAGTGTGAAAGGCTTAGAGGGTGCGGAATTCTTAACGTGCATCCAGGAGAGCTTTTTGAGCCAGCATGTAGAAAGTCCTACAAGAGGGGGCGGTACTGGACCTAATTCTAGGGAATGTGGCCGGGCAAGTGGTAGAAGTGTCAGTAGGAGAGCATTTTGGTGACAGTGACCATAATTCGGTGAGATTTAAGGTAATCATGCAAAAGGACAAAGATGGACCGGAAATAAAGGTTCTAAATTGGGGGAAGGCCGATTTTAATATGATAAGGCAGGATCTGTCCAAAGTGGACTGGGATCAGCTACTTGTAGGAAAATCCACATCAGAGCAGTGGGAGTCTTTCAGAAAGGAAATAAAGAGAGTACAATGCCAACATGTTGCCGTAAAGGTCAAGGGTGGGACCAACAAGCCCAGGGAACCCTGGATGTCAAGGGATATACAAGAATGGATTAGGAAAAAAGGGAGGATTTTGGCAGATACAAAGGACTAACAACAGTGGAATCCCTAGAGGAGTATAGAAAGTGCAGGGGGGTACTTAAAAAAGAAATTAGGAGAGCGAAGAGGGGGCATGAAAAAACACTGGTGTGCAAAATATGTCCTGCTCCTACTTCTTATGTTCTTATGTTGTGCAGCTTTCACCACCATCTGTAGAGCCTTGCGGTCTGTGGCGGTGCAGTTGCCATACCAGGTAGTGATGCAGCCGGACAGGATACTCTCGATGGTGCACCGGTAGAAGTTGGTGAGAATCTGGGGGGCCATTCCAAATTTCTTCAGTCTCCTGAGGAAGAACAGGCGTTGGCATGCCTTCTTAGTTACGACGTCAATGTGATGGGACCACGTTAAGTCCTCCGTAATGAATACACCCAGGAATTTGAAGCTGCTGACCCTCTCCACCTCAGCCCCTTCAATGTAGATTGGGGTGTGTCCCTCCCCCTGCCGCTTCCTGTAGTCCACGATCATCTCCTTTGTTTTGCTGATGTTGAGGGAGAGGTTGTTGTACTTGCACCATTCTGCTAGGGCTCTTACCTCCTCCCTGTGGCCTGTCTCGTCGCCATCTGTGATCAGGCCTACAACTGTAGTGTCATCAGCAAACTTGATGATGGAGTTGGAGTTGTGCATGGCTACGCAGTCGTGAGTAAACAGGGAGTACAGAAGGGGGCTGAGCACACAACCCTGGGGAGCTCCCGTGTTCAGGATCAGTGTGGAGGAGGTGTTACTGCCTATTTTCACCACCTGGGGTCTGCCCGTCAGGAAGTCCAGGATCCAGTTGCATAGGGAGGTGTTAAGTCCTCCCTATGACAAGAGTTTATTGTGCAATCATAGAAATTTACAGCACAGAAGAAGATCATTCGGCCCATCGTATTTGCACTGGCCGAAAAAGAGCCATTCAGCCGAATCCCACTTTCCAGCTCTTGGTCTGTAGCCTTGTAGGTTACGGTACTTCAAGTGTATATCCAACTAATCGAGATATACAAGGTAATAATAATAGTACATAAAAGGTGAATCCACGGTACTAGTTCAAACTAAGCCATAACAATAGGGCAAGGGAGCACAGGTTCAACTTATCAAAAGGCAATTTCAAGACTGATTTTAGAAAGTTCTTCCTCAAACATTGTGTCATCAGCACGTGGAATGGACTTCCAGAAAGGTTCATGAAGGCAAAACCTTGTTGTTTATGAAACAATGGACACTGTGATGTAGGTTATTTATGAAAGCTGAGCTAGGTTGGAACAAATGGCTTTCTTTATTCATATCAATCTCCACCCCTGGCTAGTAGCTCCATACTTGTTCTTTTGCACATAGAAGAAAGAATGGGCAACATATGTACTCGATGAATGGTGTCAAAATAGCTCAGTTGACTTGATCCTCAACATGGCCAACAATTACCTAATCTAATAGAATGCTGAACAATATAGCCAGAGCAGTGGTGTACACATCAGAGGAAGTCATGCGGAAACTATATAGTGCTCTGGAGGCCTCACCCTAAATACTGTGTCATGTTTTGGTCACTGAGGTGGTATGGAAAACAACTATAAAACTGATTTTTGGCGGCGATTTTGCCGGCGCTCAGAGGACGGGTTTGGAGGCGGGTCAGGTAGTAGAATCGCAAATATTGACGGCGGGTTCCGATTCCACCGTCAACACGCCTCCGTGCAACTTTCCCAAAGGCGGCCTCCCAGACTCCTGATCCAACCCGCCACCAAGCGGCGGGATAGGCCCTTAAGGCAGTTAACTGCTTGTTAACTGCCTGGATAATACTATTTTGACGGCGGTTTTAGATTTTGACACTTTTTCTGCGTGTTCCACGCCGTTCCCAAACCACGCCAGCTGATTGTGACGGGTTCACAAGTGGCTGCCTTCTTCACAGCTGCAGCTCCAGCATAAAAACGGAGCTGTCAACAAGGCTCAGTTGCAGATGGCAGAGCTTTGTTTTTTCAGGTTTTGGAAAACTTTTTGCAGGTCTACTGATCTTGGAAGTGATGAAGCCGAGATCCATTTCCACTGTGACCTCCTGGGAAAACCCTCTCCCCACATTGATTGAGCGCTTCCTCAACTGAGATATGTACCAGTAGCATGGGAAGCATTTATTTCCTTTCATCCTGGTCCTCAGATTCGGAGGAAGAGCAGCCGCGGCAGCAGCAGAATGAGGCACAACAGCAGCACCAACAGCAGGAGCGCCAACCTCCTGCTCAGCCACCTGATGGTGCACACGGCAGAAGGCGTCAGCGCAGGGCTGCACGTCGCCGCAGGAGATACCCCCAACACAGGGTTTACAGGCTGAGGATGACCTTCCTCAACATGACGGAGCAGCAGTGCCTAAGGAGGCTGAGACTTTCGCGAGAGGTAGTCGCTGACATCTGTGCAATGCTGCACCAATACCTGGTGCCCAGAGGAGCGGGTGGACACCCCTTACCAGTGGCTGTCAAAGTCACCACCGCCCTCAATTTTTTTGCTTCAGGGTCCTTCCAGGGCTCATCAGCAGACATCAGCGGCATCTCCCAGTCGGCCGCACACACTTGCGTCAAGCATGTTACCAATGCCCTCTTTGCAAAGGCGCACAATTACATCCACTTCTCCACAGATGAAGCAAGTGTAACTGCGCGTGCGGTTGGCTTTGCAAATATGACAGGCTTGCCAAGGGTGCAGGGCGTCATAGACTGCACAATGTGGCGCTTAGGGCACCCCATCACAACCCAGTTGTTTTTGTCAACCGCCAGGGCTTCCACTCCCTTAACGTGCAGCTGGTGTGTAGCTACAGAAAGGACATTTTGCATGTTTGTGTGGAGTACCCTGGCAGTTGTCATGACTCGTTCATCCTGCGGCAGTCTAGTGTGCCTCCGCTCTTCAATCCGCCAACACAACTTTCCGGATGGCTACTTGGAGACAAGGGCTGTCCCTTGAAGACATGGCTGATGATGCCATTGAGAAGGCCATCGAACGAAGCTGAGGAGCGCTACAATGCCAGCCACATTTCGACCAGATCCATCATCGAGCAAACCATCGGCTTGTTGAAGATGCGATTCAGACAGCTTGACAGATCAGGTGGAGCCCTACAGTGCTCAGCAGCCAGGGTCTCCAGAATCATCGTGGTCTGCTGTGCACTGCTCAACATCGCACAGCATCGTGGCTTGCAGCTGCCTGAGGAACAAGTGGCTCAGTGCCTAGCCTCTTCAGATGAGGAGGAGGAGGAGGAAGAAGACCTTGCGGAGGCGGATGAACCAGCTGTAGCAGCACACATTGCTGCCCGGGATGCACTAACCTTTGCCAGACTCGCTTAGGTAGACGAATCAAACCCATGTGGCTGGCACCTTCTTATCACACCATAGACAATGGACAAGAACCTGTGGGTTCCTATCACTCTGACCACCATCATTACAAATGCAAGTCGCCCTGGGCCCTCAATGTGCAACTTCCATTTCCCAGATCGCATAGGCCAGAACTTCAACTGTTTGTCATCACTTCTGTTTAATTAATGCACAAAAGGATTGGTGAGATGGGCTATGGGAGGTGGCCCTCCTCCTGTCTTAGCCCTCTCAATCTTATTGTGGACTCTCTTTTCCTGCAATGAGGGACACAAGTGGAGTTTGAGTGAGAATGATGGAGTGAGTGTAGAGAATCCATAGCATAGATGCTTAGAAGGAGACAAAGATGGAGTGAGGTGCCAATACCAAGGGCCCTCCCTGTGCGTTGTTAGTTGTTGTCATAGCATCACAGTGATAGCGAATGTGAGGGCAGCACAGTTGAATAGTGAAGTGATTGTGTACATAGAGCGAGAGGGATGGTTAAGGGTGCAAGGGATGTAAGGGTAAAGTGGGATGTGCAGGAGTAGGTTGACAATGCAGAGTGCTGGTGATGAGAGGAGATGGGGAGCAGATTAAGGCAAGTGTAACGTTATACTCACTTTTCCTAAGCGGACTAGGTTATTGAACCTTTTTCTGCACTGCACCCAGGTTCAAGGACACATGGATCTGGAGCTCACCTCCTGCGCAATTTGCAGCCAGACTGCTTTGGTTTGCTGTGGTGGCTTCCTCCGTCCAGAGGATGGGAAGAGTACCTCCCTGCGCCCTCTGACTCCCTCCACAAGAGCATGGATGGAGTCGTCATCAAATCTGGGAGAGGCCTTGGCCCTTGAGGTAGTCATGGCAGGAGTTGTCAGAAGGAAATCCAGCAGCAAATAATGAGAGAATGAACCAAGGCTGCATGGGCCCGTTAAAAGCAGCTGACTCACAGACGTCAGTAGAGGCGAGTTCCAGACCCAAAACACTAATTGGCCAGGGGAGCGCACACGCAGGGACTCAATTACCCAATTAGGGCAAAATCGCAAATTTTTACCGGCTGAAAGCGGCGGCAGGATCAGAACCCGCCGACCACCTGACCCGTCACCAATGGGAAAATCGCGGCCATAGTGTCAGAGGATTGAGTTGGGAAGAAATGCTGCAGTGGGCCGCAGTACTTTTGTGGAGTCAGGGCACTCCTGCTCTCCCCGGCATCACAAAAATAAAATAAAATAAAGAGGTTTGGGACCCTTTTGTGGAGCAGCCACCAGTGGTCCCTTTAAGGACCTCTGTTAGGCCACTCAGTCTCCAGTACAAAAGGGCAGAGTACGCGCAGAGTAAGCCCCTCCCATGTGAACGTCAAAATTTCAATGGGGTCCTTCGCTGTTGTAGGATCCCGATTTGCATATTTAAAAACCCTTCTGCCCAAAAACAGGCAGGCATGCTGTGCCCTCATTTACTGGCCTGCCTGAAAATTTCCTCACCTCCCCCCTTTCCCTGCCTCGGCACCTGCTTAAAACCTGCCACATCTCTAACTTTTTCCAGTTCTGACGAAGGGTCCCAGACCTGAAACATTAACTCTGTTTCTCTCTCCACGGATGCTGCCTGACCTGCTGAGTACTTCCAGCATTTTCTGTTGTTATATCAGGATGTCCTTGGCTGTCTCCTTGGGTGTCTAAGGAGGGGGGGTGGTGGAAGAGATGGGTAGGGCCCCCCTCCTCCAGGAGATTCCCCTATTCCCACAATTTCCCGCTGCCGGCCACCTGCTTTTCAGGCAAGAATCAGGTAGATGGTAATTGAAAATTGCCCTTGTTGAGTACCAAATTTACCAACTCTTTACCTATCTTGTGAAATAATGACAAGAGGCCCTGTTACCCATCAGAGATCTGGATTTACATATCACTGATGCCCATGGGTTTGATGTAGCGCATCAGTCTGACAATCCTTAGATTCAGAGAACTGTTGTTCAGGTTGCAAATGTTACACCCTTGTTCAAAAAAAGGGGAGAAGAATAAACCTGGCAGTTACAGTTTAACATCAGTGTTGGGGAAGCATTTAGAAACAATAATCTGGGAGAATATTAACAGCCACTTGGACAATAAAGGAGTGCCAGCACGGATTTGTTAAGGGAAAATTGAGTTTGACTAACTTGATTCAGTTTTTGATGAGGTAACCGAGAGGGTGAATGAGGGCTGTACAGTTGATGTTGTGGATATGGACTTTCAAAGGCGTTTGATAAAGTACCAAGGCTTGTTAGCAAAATTGAAGCCCATGGGATAAAAGGGGCAGTAGCAGCATGGAATTGGCTAGGGGATAGAAAACAGTGTGTTGTGGTGAATGGCTGTTTTTCAGACTTGAGGGAGGCAATGTTCCCCCTAATGTTTTTTTTTGGGTGCACGGCCCCTTCACAATTTCACGCATGCGCAAAATGTAACCGTAAAAAGGCTGGTCCCGTGCTACATGGAACCAGCAGAGAGCTGCGCGGCTTAGAGGGAACATTGGCGGGAGGTATACAGTGGAGTTCCCCAAGGTTCAGTACTGGGACCACTGCTGCTTTTGATATACTTGGATTGGGGGTACAGGGCACAATTTCGAAATGTGCGGATGACATGAAACTTGGAAATGTAGTAAACAGCAAGGAAGGTAATAATAGACTTCAAGAAGACATAGGCAGGCTGGTGGAATGGGTGGACACATGGCAGATAAAATTCAGTGCAGAAAATTGTGAGGTGATGCATTTTGGTAGGAAGAATGAGGAGAGACAATACACACTAAATGGTACCATTTTAAAGGGGGTGCAAGAAGAGGGACCTGGGGGTGTTTGTGCACAAATCTTTGAAGGTGGCAGGACAGGTTAACAAAGCAGTTAATAAAGCCTATGAGATCCTGGGCTTTATAAATAGAGGCAATGGGCTGGATTTTCATTGAGGAGGCGGGACTACAACTTTTGGGGTTGTAGTCCCGCCTCCATCGAGTTCTAGCCAACCCACGCAATTTAGACTTGATTGACCTTGTTGAGCCCGCCCAGCGGGCTCAGCAGGCCAATTAAGGGCCACCCGGCAACAGGTGACGTCAGATTGAAATTTCATCTGTCAAGACCTTTTGACAGATGAAATATCAGTTTTTGACAGCTGTTTGAAGTTGTCAAACACTGACAATCTGTACTCCAGGTTAATTCCTTCCTCTCAGGATGATTTAGAAATCTCCCCAGAACAGAAAGCAGATGCTGCAGATTTTGACAGCTGGCGGCCATTCTGCTTTCTGTGCCGGTGAGATGAGGGACTCCCGAGACCTGAAGGAAGGAAGGCTGTAAAGGTAAGTAAAGGTTAGTAGAACTTCTTTAAACACTTTACACACACCAAACACATTTACCTCTGCACTCATACACCCATCACTCACCTGAACACTGGACATCTCGACCCCTCCAAGCCCTTCATCCCGACGGCCCGCCTCGCTAACTTGGCGTGGTTTGGAGCCGTTGGGAATCCCACATTTCAACAATGAAAATAGGGATTAGGCTAAAAACTGCCTTTTAACAGGCAGTTAATTGGCACTAATCCCCTTCCCGCCTCGGGGAGGTGGGTCCCAGTGCGGGGCAGGTACCCGCCTCCTTTGAAGCTGGCATGGAGGCGGGTTGGGCGGCGGGATGGGGTTGAATTTGGGATTTTAAACCCCCACACGCCTCCAATCCCGCCTCCACGGCCCAATGAAAATCCTGCCCATAGAGTACAAAAGTCAGGAAGTTATGCTAAACTTGTACGGCCCCAGCTGGAGTTTTGTGTCCAATTCTGGGCACCAGACTTTAGGAAGAGCGTGAAGGCGTTGGAGAGGGCACAGAAGAGATTTACTGGAATGGTTCGAGGGATGAGGGATTACAGTTACGTGGATAGACTGGAGAAACTGGGGTTGTTCTCCTTGGAGTAGAGATGGTTAAGAGGAGATTTGATAGAGGTGTTTAAAATCATGAAGAGTTTAGAGTAAATAAAGAAAAACTGTTTCCAGTGGCTGAAGGGTCGATAACCAGAGGGCACAGACTTAAGGTGATTGGCAAAAGAATTAGAGGCGACATGAGGAAAAACTTTTTTACGCAATGAGTGGTTAGGATTTGGAATGCACTACCTGATGGGGTGGTGGATACAGATTCAATAGTAGCCTTCAAAATGGAATTGGATAAATACTTGAAGGAGAAAAAACTGCAGGGATATGAGGAAGGAGTGGGACTAACTAGATTGCTCTTTGAAAGAGCTGGCGCAGACTCGATGGGCCGAATGGCCTCCTTTTGTGTTGTATTATTCTATGATTCTATGGGTTGGAATTTGGTTGGGAGGCAGGAGACAGAGGGTAGAAGTAAAGGGTACGGACTCTGATTGGCAGAATTTGACAAGTGGTGCTCCCCAGGGATCTGTACTGGGGCCTCAGCTTTTCAATGACTTGGATGAAGAGAGAGAGTTGTCTATCCAAGTTTGCAGACAACACTAAGTTAGGAGGTACAATAACTAGCGCAGATGGGAACAGGAAGTTAAAAAAGAATCATAGATAGATTAAGTGAATGGGCAAAACTGTGGCAAATGGAGTTCAATGTAGGGAAGTGTGAGGTCATCCACTTTGAATCCAAGAAAGACAAATCGAAGTATTGTATAAATGGTGAGAAACTAGAAACTGTGAAGGAGCAGAGAGATTTGGGTGTCGATGTACACAAATCACTAAAGGCTAGTGGACAGCTACGAAAAGCAATCAAAAAAGCTAATGGAATGTTGGTCTTTATCTCAAGGGTGACTGGCATTAAATGCTTGTGTTTTTGGAACTGTGGTCTAACCATGCACTTTCAAGCAATTAATTTCTACTTTGCTCGCCCCCACCCCACCCCTCAGTCCTGGGGTTCCATATTGCCTGTAGATTGATGGGAATATTCTAAAACTCGATATTGTGTCTCTGCTGATAGGACAGATAAAACCTGCACAATTAGAACCAGGATAACAGCTCTTATTCATTCCAAGTCATTAATAGTCTAGTGCAGGGAGTCAAATCAGTTCCCTGGCATACTGTCTAAAGAAAGGTGCCAGGTTTGGCCATTTCCTCAACAACACCTCTCTAAAGGGCAGCTGTGGATATCTCTAGAGAGCAAGTTGGAGATGGAATATGCCTCCCCCAAAGCTGGGCTCATTTTGAGATACTTTCTTGGGTAATGATTGGAGAGGGAGATATTCATGCTTTGTTTTGACTATTTCTAAGAGACAATTATCCAAATGCTCGCAGTGAGGCATGTAAAAAACTCCCCAGTCCTGATTGCCATATTGGTGAATCCATTGTATTAACTAAAATTGCTGAGTTTCTAGTAGTGTGTGTTCTCAGTGTGCGTTCAGTGATACCCAACTGGAGTTCTTAGGCTGATACGATAGCAAAATACTGCAGATGTTGGAAATCCGAAATAACAACAGAAAATGCTGGAAAAACTCAGCAGGTCAGGCAACATCCGTGGAGAGAAATTTGAGTTGACGTTTCGGGTCGGACCCTTCTTCAAAACTGGAAAGAAAAGAAACTAGATCGAAGGCAGGGCTGCGATCGGACAAAAGAATAAAAGAAACAAAAGAAGTAAAAGAGATTAGAAGCTAGACGAGATGGTAATAGGCTGGGATTAGGTGTAAAGTGTACTGGCAGGGCAAAAGATAGCTGCCAGGTGTGAGAGAGAAACAAAAGGAAAGGGGGGGGGGGGGTGAAAGGAGTGGAACAATTACAAGAAAAAATGAAATGGGGGCCGAGCTTATGATCTGAAATTGTTGAACTCGATATTGAGTCCGGAAGGCTGCAGAGTGCCTAATCGGAAGATGAGGTGCTGTTCCTCGAGTTTACGTTGAGCTTCCGTGGAACAATACAAGAGGCCGAGGACGGTGAGGTCCAAGTGGGAATGGGGCGGTGAATTAAAATAACAGGCGACCGGAAGCTCGGGGTCACCCTTACGGACTGAACGGAGGTGTTCCGCAAAGCGGTCACCCAATCTGCGTTTGGTCTCCCCAATGTAGAGGAGACCGCATCGTGAGCAGCGAATACAGTATACTAGATTGCGAGAAGTACAAGTAAATCGCTGTTTCACCTGGAAGGGGTATTTGGGGCCCTGGACAGTGGGAAGGGGGGAGGTATAGAGGCAGGTGTTACATCTCCTCCGCTTGCACGGGAAGGTGCCAGGCGAAGGGGAAGGGCTGTTTGGGGTGATAGAGGAGTGGACTAGGGTGTCTCGGAGGGAGCGGTCCCTGCGGAATGCTGAAAGGGGAGGGGAGGGGAAGATACGTTTGGTGGTGGGATCACTTTGGAGGTAGCGGAAATGCCGGAGGATAATGTGATAAACATTGTCTTAACTGTTTCTTCTGGATGCAATTTGTGAGCCCAAGGCAAATTTGTGAAATAATTAATAGAATCATAGAAAGTTACAGCACAGAAGGAGGCCATTTCGGCTCATCATGTCCACGCCGGCCAACAAAGAGCTATCCAGCCTAATCCCACTTCCCAGCTCTTGGTCCGTAGCCCTGCAGGTTACAGCATCCCAAGTGCACATCCAAGTACTTTTTAAATATGGTTAGGGCTCCTGCCCCTACCACCCTTTCAAGCAGTGAGTTCCAGACCCCCACAACCCTCTGGGTGAAGAAATTTCCCCTCAAATCCCCTCTAAACCTTTCCCCAATTACTTTAAATCTGTACCCCCTGGTTTTTGACCTCTCTGCTAAGGGAAATAGGTCCTTTCTATCCACTTTATCTATGCCCCTCATAATTTTATACACATCAATAAGGTCTCCCCTCAGCCTCCTCTGTTCCAAGGAAATTCATCATATTTTGATAAGCATCATAAGAACATCATGACTATCAGCATTCGTGAGCAGACTATTACACTTTGCACAGCATATAAAGCTGTTGACAGATTTTTGAGTGGACATGGTAACTGAACTATGGAGGCATTTTGTTTTGACAGAGGTACATTACAGCTGGGAAACATTCTGTGGAGTGTTAAATGCCAGTTTGCGTCTTAGCCCCTTGTACACAAATGCTGGTTTATTTTTAGTTACGTTATTTGGTTTTTATGTGGCCATACTTAGTTACCATTTGACCTAAATAAACAGCTCTTCTGGACTCAACATTGAGTTCACCAATTTCAAACTATAACCCCTGCTCCCATTTTTCATGCTGTATGATTTTGCCATCCCCATTTGCAACATTTTATCTTTCCTGCCTCTTACCGTAGCACAGTATGTTCCTTCAATTCCTTCCTCCCCTCCCACTGTCCCTCCTCCCCGTCTCTGCACCTGCTTAATATGTTACATCTCCAGCTTTTTCCAGTTCTGACGAAGGGTCCCAGACCTGAAACGTCAACTCTGTTTCTCTCTCCACGGATGCTGCCTGGCCTGCTGAGTGTTTCCAGCATTTTCTGTTGTTATTATAGCTCTTCTTTCATTGGTTATCCTGAAAAGGAGAGCTTGGAATTCTTGAGGCTCGTATGCCCAGTGCTGACGGGTGTCAATACCTTAGACACTTGGGAAAGAAACAAAATTTAAGACAGGCAAATTAACTAAATGTTTGATGCTCTGTGTATCTAACCTAACTTATTCCTGGAGCGAGGCTGGAAATTTTGTTCCAATCTTAGTCATGTTTTTCCCTGTTGTTCTGAAGGCACGGTTTCTCACTGGGATACGACACCATGGGAGTTGACAGCCCTCCAGTACCTCATTCTAGGAGTCATTCTTCATGTGTGAGCCTAGAAAGGGAGGTTGCAAGTGTCAGAAAGTTATTCAACTATGTGGACAATATAGCCAAGCCTGGCCTTGGCCTCACCAGACATCTGCCCATGTGCACCATCAGATAGGAAGTCAGGCCCAGGAAGTTTGTCTGATTTTTTCCATCTCCCAGCTCAGTGGAACCAAGTCCAAAGTTAGCATGCTGCTCTAGCTGTGGCTCAGTGGGTAGCACTCTCGCCTCTGAGTCAGAAGGTTGTGGGTTCAAAGTCTTACTCCAGGGACTTGAGCACAAAAATCTAGGCTGACATTCTAGTGCAGTGCTGAGGGAGTGCTGCACTGTCAGAGATGCCGTCTTTTGGATGAGATGTTAAACCGAGGCCCTGTCTGCACTCTCAGGTGGTTGCAAAAGATCCCATGGCACTATTTCGAAGAAGAGCAGGGGAGTTATCCCCAGTGTCCTGGCTAATATTTATCCCTCAATCAACATTAACAAAAACAGATTATCTGGTCATTATCTCATTGCTGTTTGTGCGCAAATTGGCAACAGTGAGTACACTCCAAAAGTACTTCATTGGCTGTAAAGCGCCGAGATGTCCGGTGGTCATGAAAGGCGCTATATAAATGCAAGTTTTTTTTTCTTTCTTCTTTCTAGCTGTAATCAGCAAACTCAACAAAGACTGGCAGTAGAACGTGGGATCTTCTGGTCATTTATTCCATCCACACTTCCTTCAGGTGTATCCCACACGGTCAGATGTTCTGCAGACACGAAGCACACTTTCAAGAAGAGATATTTTGTTTTTGTAATTCAAATGTGATTTAGCATACCCTATGTGCTGGCAGACACACTTAAACAGATAGGTGGATGTTTTACTCTGTACCAAAATACATCCAAGTTTCGATCTGGGCACTGTGTGAGCATTTGTTAAAGAATTACCAAAGGGACTTGAACATGGTATCAATTATAGATTAAGCAATGGGGTTTGTAAAATGACGAATGGAATTGTTTGAGCCCATATACATCCAAGATGCAAACAAAGGCTTTCCATCCATTTGTAGGCCTTTTCTCTTAGGAGAAATCTGTACATCACCATTGTATAGAGCAGATATATTGTAGCATTTCCACAATCCTCAAAAAGGAGTTGGGTAGTTATTTAGGTATTATTAATTGAAGCAAATCATTTTTATGATTAATCTGACCCTGTGGTTTTAAACTTTATCATTATTTCCTTCTTCCTTGGAGGCATCTTCGTCAGGAGATTGCTTGCCCTCATCTTGATGGTTGGCAAGGTTATCCCAGCCCGGTTTGGGTATGCCCATGTAGTTAGCGTATTGGGTTCATCAATTGTGGTGAATCCACTCAGGGTATCTTGGGAAGGAAGGCAATCAAAGAGACTATTAGTAGTTTGTGTGCAGGTCACAGCTCTCATAACCATGAAGGTGAACTAGACTCACCAGGGCTCCCCAAGTCCTTGAGCTCATAATTCTGGTAAACTCCGTGAAGACGTTGGCTGCATCAACATGTGTCTATGCATATCTTGGATGAGGCTGTATGCTCACCTCCCTAGGTGTAAGTGGAATGAAATTACAACTACAACTAGTGTCTGGCTGGAGTAAAGGGGCAGAACCCCACATTACAATCTAGGAACCAATGCAGGCAGTTTGAGAGGGTACCAAATTTTGCAGGTCAATTTCAATCCTGTCCAGCTGTCCCAACTTCAGAGCGGGATTCCTGAATTTCAAGTGTCTCTAACATCTCATGGAAATTCCTTCGAGTGTCCTGCCTCCTATTCATAAAGTCCAGGACAAAAAAGGTAATTTGGCCCATTGAGGCTCATCCCTATAGTACCTTAACTAATTTTTTTTGGTATGTTGGTTCAAAACTATTTGTTTCGTTGGGAGTTTCAAAAGTTGAGGATAAATTCTGAAATTCGCTTAATGCGTTTTTTCCACTTTTGTGAAAAGAATTCACACTTTATTGTGCGTTAATGGTACAGAACCATCCAAACACGATAATGCATTAACCTCTCTGATTGAGAAGAGTGAGGAAAAACATAATTTAAGTGCATTCCTGACCAAAACATTCCTTTAAAATAATGCCATTTCAGCCCAAAAACCCCTCTATACTGTGCTCAGGACAATTTTTGAATTATTTTCTCCATCCTTTGTTTTAATTGCCTTTTAACATTATTGTGGGCCAGCTCTGAACTTTTTACATTACACACTGAGGGCATTTTATATTTGGATTTCTGGAAATGGAGACAACGCATTAGAAAATGAAGTGCCTCTGATTTTTAAAGCTTTTTTAAACATAGAAGATAGGAACAGGAGTAGGCCATTCGGCCCCTTGAGCCTGCTCCTCCATTCGATGAGATCATGGCTGATCATCCAAACTCAGTACCCCGTACCTGCCTTCTCCCCATATCCCTTGATACCTTTAGCTCTAAGAAATATATCTAACTCCTTCTTGAATATATTTAAAGACTTGGCCTCAACCGCCTTCTGTGGTAGAGAATTCCACAGGTTCACCACTCTCTGGGTGAAGAAATTCTTCCTCATCTCTGTCCTAAATGGCTTACCCCTTATCCTTAGACTATGACCCCTGGTTCTGGACTCTCCGACCATCGGGAACATTCTACCTGCATCTAGTTTGTCCAGACCTGTCAGAATTTTATAAGTTTCGATGAGATCCCCTCTCATTCTTCTAAACTCCAGCGAGTATAAGCCCAATCGACCCAATCTCTCCTCATACGTCATTCCTGCCATCCCAGGGATCAGCCTTGTGAATCTTCGCTGAACTCCTTCCATGGCAAGAACATCCTTCCTCAGATAAGGTGACCAAAACTGCACACAGTACTCAAGGTGTGGTCTCACCAAGGCCCTGTACAACTGCAGCAGGACATCCTTGCTCCTGTACTCAAACCCTTTTGCAATGAAGGCCAACATACCATTTGCCTTCTTCACCGCCTGCTGCACCTGCATGCTTACCTTCAGCGACTGGTGCACAAGGGCACCCAGGTCTCGTTGCACTTCCCCTTCTCCCCATCTATTGCCATTCAGATAATAGTCTGCCTTTCTGTTTTTGACACCAAAGTGGATAACCTCGTATTTATCCACATTGTATTGCATCTGCCACGCTTCTGCCCAATCACCCAACCTGTCCAAATCATCCTGGAGTTTCTCGGTATCCTCCTCGCAGCACACACGCCCACCCAGCTTTGTGTCGTCTGCAAACTTGGAGATATTACATCTAGTTCCCTTACCTAGATCATTAATGTATATTGTGAATAGCTGGGGTCCAAGGACCGATCCCTGCGGTACCCCACTAGTCACTGCCTGCCACTCGGAAAAAGACCCGTTAATTCCTACTCTCTGCTTTCTGTCCGCCAACCAGTTCTCTATCCAAGTCAATACCTTGCCCCCAATCCCATGTGCTTTAACTTTACACGCTAATCTCTTATGCGGGACCTTATCGAAAGCCTTTTGAAAGTCCAAATACACCACATCTACTGGTTCTCCCTTATCTATTTTCCCAGTTACATCCTCAAAAAATTCCAGTAGATTAGTCAAGCACGATTTACCTTTTGTAAATCCATGTTGACTTTGTCCGATCCTGTCACTGTTTTCCAAGTGCTCAGCTATTACATCCTTTATAATGGACTCTAGCATTTTCCCCACTACCGATGCCAGGCTTACCGGTCTGTAATTCCCCGCTTTCTCTCTACCACCCTTTTTGAATAGTGGGGTAACATTAGCTACCCTCCAATCCATGGGTACAGTTCCAGATTCCAGCGAATTTTGGAAGATGATCAGCAATGCATCTACTATTTCTAGGGCCACTTCCTTAAGTACCCTAGGATGTAGATTATCAGGCTCTGGGGATTTATCGGCCTTCAATCCCATCAATTTCCCCAACACCATTTCCCTACAAAATACTGATTTCTTTCAGTTCCTCTCTCTCATCAGACCCTATGCTCTCCAACATCTCTGGGAGGTTATTTGTGTCCTCCTTTGTGAAGACAGAACCAAAATATGCATTTAATTGGTCTGCCATTTCTTTGTTCCCCATTATAACTTCCCCTGCTTCTGACTGGAAGGGACCTACACTTGATTTCACTAATCCTTTTCTCTTCACATATCTATAAAAGCTCTTAGTCAGTTTTTATGTTCCCTGCAAGCTTACTTTCATATTCTATTTTCCCCTTCTTAATTAATCCCTTTGTCCTCCTTTGTTGAATCCTAAACTGCTCCCAATCCTCAGGGTTACTGCTTTTTCTGGCCAATTTATATGCCCTCTCCTTGGATCTTATGCTATCCCTAATTTCCCTTGTTAGCCACGGTTGAGTCACCCTTTTTGTTTTATTCTTATCCCAAACTGGGATGAACAACTTCTGTAGTTCATCCATGCAGTCTTTGAATGTTTGCCATTGCCTATCCACCGTCAACCCTTTGAGTGACATTCCCCAATCAATCCTACCCAATTCGCGCCTCATACCATCGTAGTTTCCTTTATTTAAATTCAGGACCCTAGTCTCTGAGTCAACTACTTCATTCTCCATCCTAATGAAGAATTCTATCATATTATGATCGCTCTGACCCAAGGGGCCTCGTACAACAAGATTGCTAATTAATCCTCTCTCATTACATAATACCCAGTCTAAGATGGCCTGATCTCTGGTTGGTTCCTCGACCTATTGTTCCAGAAAACCATCCCGTAAACATTCTAGGAATTCCTCCTCCACAGTATTTTTACTAATTTGGTTAGCCCAATCTATATGTAAATTAAAGTCACCCATGATGACTGCTGTGCCCTTATTGCACGCGTCTCTAATTTCCCATTTAATGCCATCCCCAACCTCCGTATTACTGTTTGGAGGTCTATATACCACTCCCACTAACGTTTTCTGCCCCTTGATATTTCTCAGTTCTACCCATACAGATTCCGCATCATCAGAGTTAATATCCTTCCTTTCAATTGTGTTAATCCCCTCTTTAACCAGCAATGCTACCCCACCTCCCTTTCTTTTTTGCCTATCCTTCCTAAATATTGAATACCCCTGGATGTTGAGTTCCCAGCCTTGGCCATCCTGGAGCCATGTTTCTGTAATCCCAATCAAATCATATTCGTTTACCTCTATTTGCGCAGCTAATTCATCCACCTTGTTCCAAATGCTCCTTGCATTAAGACACAAAGCCTTCAGGCTTGTTTTTTTAACGCTCTCAGACCTACATGAATTATTATTTACTGTGACCATGTTTGATTTAAACCATTGAGTTCTTTGCCTTCTAATTTTGTTTTTCTCCTTCCTGTCTTTTGCTTTTTTCCTTGTTTCCCTTTCCTCTGTCTCCCTGCTCAGGTTCCCAACCCCCTGCCACTTTAGTTTAAACCCTCCCCAACAGCACTAGCAAACACTCCCCCTAGGACATCGGTCCCGGCCCTGCCCAGGTGCAAACCGTCCCTTGATAGAAGTTTGCAGGCCGAGGAGTATGCTGGCAGAGTGTAGTCACATTTCATCCTTTCCTGGCGAGTGTTTTGCTTAAGGGCTCATGATTAGGGAGATACTTTTACATGATTCTAGTTTGAGGTAGATCTGGAGCCCAGGATTTTCTGGTTATACCGATGATATGTGGTCTAAGCAAAGGAAAGAAAAAGTACTAAAATAACAACAGAAAATGCTGGAAAAACTCAGCAGGCCAGGCAACATCCGTGGAGAGAGAAATAGAGTCAACGTTTCAGGTCGAAACCCTTCGTCAGGACCAAAGTACTTTTTGTTGTACAGTAATGTAAACAGCGTTGAGGCAATTTCTGATTAAACTAGAGCCTCACTCATTATGAACAGAGGAAGAATTAGCTCACATATGCAAGGTGCACTTCTGCTCTGAAAATAAAGTAAAAACAGACACTTGCTATGTAAAGATATGCAAATTAGTATTGAATTTAATTAAGCATTTTCATGGAAAATGAGTCACCAGAAATGTGACTCAAAAAATCTTGTTCTCACGCGTCGCATATTCACATGTGACAGGTACAAAGAGAAAAAACAGTAATATCACAAAAATAGGAACGCACTTTAGAACTGGGAAATTTTCAATACAGGTCAGTGAAACAAAGTACAAAAGTCTACAGTAAATTGTATTTGAATGAATGTCTGTACATCCAGGACAAAGCAGCAGTGCGGGACAGCGGAGAAAAAAGATTAAATAGCAAAGGGCTATAGATTATTACAAAATATATATTCAGTCCTGCTGCAGTTCCATGTTCAGATTCCCTTCATAACCATTGTATAAAATTCAAGTAATGAACTGTGTACAGTTATGTAACCAATCCCCATCACTGGGTCAAACCTGTGTATCGATCCTCCATTTACACCCAGGAAGTACAGCCAAACCTTCACTGGAGAGGATTAAAAGGCTCTGCTATCAAGATGAGTGATGTTACAAGACGTAGGTGAATTCTCTCGTTTTGTACATTTAATATTGCATATCGTTCTCCCACAAATGAATGAATCATCTTCCAAAGAAAAACAGGTTGTTATCACCCACATTCCCAGTAGCCAGTCTTAAGGTAGCTTGCGAGCAGCAGACAGATTAAAATTGACGTACACCCCCCCCTTTCCCTTAGTGACTAAAGCAAACAAATGTGCGTAGTTTTAGTTTGTCCTGTGGATCTCCTTCGTTTGAGAGCCGTTCTCCCTGCTGTTGGAAGGGTGGAATGCACATGCTCAGTACATGCCTCTTCATCTGTAAGATGGCACTGGACTCACACAGCAGACTGGTCCCAGGACTGTTCAATATGAACAAATTAGTATTAATGCCATTCACTATTTAGACAAGCAACACTGAATAGGGTTAATGAGTGCACTTAAATACTTAATCCTAAATTACGACTAATTATGTGGAAGATACCTTGGTAACCGGGGTCCTTATGGATCCTACAGGTAAACGCATGCCGCCCCCTCTGTTTTCATCCAACATCCTTCCCGGTGACCTCTCCCTGCTGGCGTCCAAAGGTCTGCCTGGAGATTTCTCCCTCTCCAAGCCTCTCCGTGGTGATTTGTCCCTTCTCGTCTCCTGTCTACCTTCTCTGTACCTGACAGACCTGTTCAAATCCTGAGGTGAATTTTCTCTCGGACAAGGTGCCAACTTCTTTGACATGTGCTCATTGTAGGAGGGAAGGCCCCGCTTGTTAGGACTGCTGCTGGTCACACAGGAGGAAAAAGAATTCTGGTCAGGCACCTAAAATTCCAAGTTTCAACAACATGAAAGCCAATACATTAACAAGGGGTATCAATAGGTTCAGGTTTTCAGACTGATTCAAAGATTACAGTGACGAAAAACCCTGATTAAGTCACCAAGTAAACTACCTCGAATCATGCATAAAAAAAATTGACAACTGGATAGAAAAAAAGTGTCTGTTCTAGACAGAAATAGTCATTACTCTCGTGTCAAGTTGTTTTTGTACCACATGATCAGCCCTGATGTCGGCACCACAACTTTCTGGGGTTTTGGTTGATGGGAGAGAGGGGAAAGAAAAGAGTAATAAGATAACACATTTATTAACTTGATATAAATCAGCGAGATATTAATAGTTGCAAATACGTCAGTCTTTTATAAACACAAATAGTAAAAGGGTAATCATAGGAAGGCGGGGCTGATTAGGGATCAAAAAGGAGATCTTCTTGTGGATGCAGAGGGCGTAACTGAGGTACTAAATGAGTACTTGCATCAGTCTTCAACAATGTTCCCTTTAAACTGCGTGGCCACGCAGCGCTCTGGAGCTCCCGCGCAGCCAGCTCACCGGCTTTTAAATGGGGAAAAAATGCACATGCGGGGTATTTTGAATGGGAACATTGGACTTCACTAGAGAAGAGGATGCTGCCAATGTAGCAGCAAAGGAGGAGGCAGTAGCGGTATTGGATATGATAAAAATAGATAAAGAGGAGATACTTAAAAGGTTAGCAGTCCTCAAAGTAGAAAAGTCACCCAGTCCGGATGGGATACATGCTAGGTTACTGAGGGAAGCAAGGGTGGAAATAGTGGAGGCTCTGGTCACAATCTTCCAATCCTCCTTGGATATTGGGGTGGTGCCATTGGACTGGAGAACTGCACATGTTACAGCCTTGTTTGAAAAGGGGGAGAGGGATAAACTCAGCAACCACAGGCCAGTCAGCCCAACGTCATTGGTGGGGAAACTTTTAATCCGGGTCAAAATTAAGTGGCATTTGGAAAAGTATGGGTTAATAAATGGATTTATTAAAAGGTAAATCATAAGTTGATCAAGTTCTTTGATGAAGTAACAGAGAGGGTTGATGTTGTGTATATGAGCTTTCAATAGGTGTTTGACAGAGTACCACATAATAGACTTGTTAGCAATATTAAAGCTCATGGGATTAAAGGAACAGTGGCAGTATGGATACAAATTGGCTAAGGAACAGAAAGTAGAAAGTAGTGGTAAACAGTTGTTTCTCAGACTGGAGGGAGGTGGTGTTCCCCCTAGGGGTTGGTATTAGGACCAGTGCTCCTTTTGATATATATTAATGACCTGCACTTGGGTATACAAGGCATAATTTCAAAGTTTGCAGAGGATACGAAACTCAGAAATGTAGTAAACAATGAGTAGGATAGTAACAGACGTCAGGAGGACATAGACAGACTGGTGAAATGGACAGACACATGCAGATCAAATTTAACACAGAGAAGTGTGAAGTGATACATTTTGGTAGGAAGAATGAGGCGAGGCAATATGAACTAAATGGTACAATTTTAAAAGGGGTGCAGGAACAGAGAGACCTGAGAGTGTATGTACACAAATCCTTGAAGGTGGCAGGACAAGTTGAGAAAGCTGTTAAAAAAGCATATGGGGTCCTTGGCTTTATTAATAGAGGAATCGAGTACAAGAAAGTTATGCTAAACCTTTGTGAAACACTGTCTAGGCCGCAGCTGCAGTATTGTATTCAATTCTGAGCACCACACTTTATGAAGCCTTGGAGAGGGTGCAGAAGAGAATTACTAAAATAATACCAGGGATGAGGGACTTCAGTTATGTGGAGAGAATGGAGAAGCTAGGATTTTTCTCCTTAAAGCAAAAGGAGATTTGATAGGTGTTTAAAATCATGAATGGTTTTGATTGAGAAAATAAGGAGAAACTGTTTCCAGTGGCAGAGGGGTCGGCAACCAGGCCCTGCCCAGTTTTGCACTTGGCAAAAGGCGATATCTCTTATGATTTATTCAAACAATAAGGAAGATTTTACACAAAAATAAACCTGGCATTACTTGCCATAGGAATAACAAATTTTACATAGACTTACATCGGATATACAGCACTGAAACAGGCCATTCGGCCCAGCCAGTCCATGCCGGTGTTTATGCTCCACTCGAGCCTCCTCCCATCTTTCCTCATCTAACTTATCAGCATAACCCTCTATTCCCTTCTCCCCCACATGCTTATCAAGCCTCCCCTTAAATGCATCTATACTATTTGCTTCAACCACTGTGGTAGCGAGTTCCACATTCTCACCACTCTCTGGGTAAAGAAGTTCCTTCTGAATTCCTTATTTGATTTCTTGGTGACTATCTTATATTGATGACCTCTAGTTATGCTCTTCCCCACAAGTGGAAACATTCTCTCTGTGTCCACTCTATCAAAACCTTTCACAATTTTAAAGACCTCTATTAGGTCACCCCTCAGCCTTCTCTTTTCAAGAGAAAAGAGACCCTGCCTGTTCATCCTTTCCTGATATGTATACCCTTGCATTTCTGGTATCTTCCTTGTAAATCTTTTTTGCACTCTCTCCAGTGCCTCTATATCCTTTTTATAATATGGCAACCAGAATTGTACGCAGTACTCCAAGTGTGGTCTAACCAAAGTTCGATACAAGTTTAGCATAACTTCACTACTTTTCAATTCAATCTCTAGAAATAAACCCTAGTGTTTGGTTTGCTTTTTTATGGCCTTGTTAACCTGTGTCGCTACATTCAGTGATTTGTGTATTTGTACGCCGAGATCCCTTTGCTCTTCTACCCCACTTAGATTTGTATTTTCCAAGTAATAAGTGACCTCCCTATTTTTCTTACCAAAATGCATTTATCGGTGTTGAATTTCATTTGCCAATTATATGCCCATTCTTCAAGTTTATTATTATCTTATTTTAACATTCAAAAAGGAGCGAGCCTTTGATTTAAGGTGATTGGCAAAAGAACCAGAGGTGACATAAAGAAGCATTTTTTTTTTAAACACAGGGAGTTGGTGTAATCTGGAATGTACTGCCTGAAAGGGTGGTGGTAGCAGATTCAATTGCAACATTCAAAAAAGAATTCGATATATACTTGAAGAGAATTTTTTTTTTTTTTTTTTTTTTATAAACAGGACTATGGAGAAAGAGCAGGGGAGTGGGATTAATTGGATAGCTCTACCAAAGCACAGGCACAATGGTCTACTTCTGTGCTGTATCATTCTATGATTAGGATTCATTTTAATTTAGTTCCTGAAAGGTGCACACAATGCTTCTCATCCAAGCAGTATGCAGTCCCATTTCAAATTGTACTGGCTTAGCACTGCAACTCTGGAGTCAGTCTATTTGTCCAGCCAACCGGTCCTGGGAATAGAGGGAACCAAGGATACCATCTTTTCAAAGGTAAAAATTGCTATCCCTACAACAAATAATGTTAAACTGCTCACTTCGTGTGGCATCTTCCTCATTCTTTGAATGAAGCTTAGGGTTTCCTCCATTTCCAAAGTCTAAAACTGGGCAGGGGCAGGGAAGAGACTGACTGGAGTGGGATGTTAACTTAAGAGCAAATTAATTTACACTTATTTAGTGCTTTATCACATCTTCAAGATATTTCAAAGCATTTTACAACATGATTACTTTTGGAGTATGGCCACTGTTGTTTTGTAGGCAAACGCTGTTGTATCCGTGTGTTAATGAAGACACGGAATGCAGGAGTTGGTTTACAGGTGTTTACTGGACAAAGTCTGGAGGTGAACTAACTGATACAACACAATATACAGGCTTATATAGCCCGAGTGGCCATTACCGGCATTACAGTACACAGGGGGCTCTTAAAGGCACATACACTACAATTCCTCCCCTTTTAGCCAACCAGTACATAATATTTTAAGTAATCATTAATTACATGTTACAAGAACAATAATCTACACATTGCTGCAGTTAATCAATTATAAGTCAGTCTCTCTGGAGGCTTCCTGACTCGGTCCGGATAACGCCTCGGTGGTGTAGTAGTTTCTGGTGGTGTAGTAGGTTCTTTTGGCAAGGCTGATTCGGCTTGAATGCCAGTGTCGGGTTCATCTGGTTCCAGTATCACCAGATCGGAGGTAGATACTATGGGTATCTCTACTTCATCATTAGGCGTATAGAGTTGTGGTGTAGGTTGTCCCTTTTCGGATGACTCTATGATCTGGTCAGCATGGCGCCTTATTATGCTTTCGCCAATGTCCACGGTATACATCAGCGGTCCTAGTCGTGTGCAAATAGTTCCAGGCTGCCATTTCTCGGTATGGTAGTCCCGGGCCAAAATTGTTGACCTATCTGGAAGGTTCTAGTTGGCCTTTCATTCATGCCTTGAAATTGGCGGTTCTCCACGTCCCTTCTGATGTTTGGTTTGATCAAGTCCAGCCGGCATCTTAGGCTTCTATTGAAGAACATCATGGCGGGAGTTTGGTTTGTAACCATATGTGTTGCATTCCTGTATGCAAACAAGAAGTTATCTACCTTATGCTGAAGTTTTATGTCTTCATTACCCATGGCCTTTATGGCCTTCTTGAAGGCCTGGACAAACCTTTCAGCCAATCCATTGGTGGCGGGATGGTATGGGGCGGACGTGTAGTGCTTAACCCCATTGTTTTTTTTAAGAACTTCCTGAATTCTTCGGACACAAATTGCGGTCCATTATCAGAACAGATCTGCTCAGGCAGCCCATTCCTGGCAAATATGGTCCTTAATACTGTGATGGTTTTTTCCGTGGTGGTGGAGGACATCTTTATTACCTCCGGCCACTTGGAGTGTGCATCAACCGCGATTAAGAACATTGAGTCCATAAATGGACCAGCAAAGTCGATGTGTACCCTTTGCCATGGAGATGAGGGCCACGCCCATGGATGTAGAGGGACTTGTGGTGGAGCGTTTTGGACCTTCTGGCATCCTAGGCAGCTCTTGGTCATTTCTTCGATGTCTCCATCGATACCTGGCCACCATACAAATACCCAAGCTAGGTTCTTCATTTTCACTCCACCCAGATGCCCCTCGTGAAGCTCCTTTAGCACTTTATCCTGGAGTTTGGGTGGAATCACCACTCTGGATCCACACATCAAGGTTCCTCGGCACACTGACAGCTGTTCTCCTCTTTGCGAGAATGCTGGCAACAGTGGTTCGCCATGTGCTGGCCATCCCTTCACTGTTAAATCGTAGACTCGTGAGAGAGTCGGGTCATTTCTCACTTCCCTTTCAATGGCAGAATTTGTTACTGGTAGACATTCTACTATGGTAGAGTGGAACATTTCCACTGGGTCCACTGTAGGTGCCTCTTCTACCGTTGGCAACGGTAGACGCGATAAACCATCAGCATTTCCATGCTGTTTTGATCCTTTGTATTCTATGTCATATCGGTGTGCCCCTAGGAAAAGGGACCACCTCTGTAGCCTTTGTGCTGTCATAATGGGAACGCCCTTTTTAGGGTTGAATATGGAGACGAGGGGTTGATGGTCAGTCAACAAGGTAAATTTTTGTCCGTGTAGGTAATGGTTGAATTTCTTCACTCCCCATACCAGGCTGAGTGCTTCCCTGTCGATCTGGGCATAGTTACGTTCAGCTGAGTTCAAGGAGCGTGACGCAAAAGCTATCGGCCGTTCTGAGCCATCAGGGAATCTATGTGATAATACCGCTCCTACGCTGTAAGGGGATGCATCGCACGCCAGTCTGATTGGCAGTGATGGGTTGTAATGAGCCAAAACTTCCTTGGACGTGATCAAGCCTTTACATTTATGGAAGGCACGTTTACAGTCCTCGCTCCATTCCCAAATTACTCCCGTTTGTAGCAGTTCGTTAAGAGGGTGCAGAACAGTTGACAAGTTCGGTAAAAATTTATGGTAGTAATTTATCAATCCCAGGAACGACCTTAATTGTGAGACATTTTCAGGTGCTGGTGCTTTTATGACTGCTTCAATTTTCTCAGGGGACTTATGCAACCCTTCTTCATTAATTATGTGGCCACAATATATTTGTTTCTGGAAAAATTCGCACTTGGGGCGGTTTGCTCGTAGGCCCCGTTCTCTCAGCCTAGTGAGCACCTTCTCCAAATTGGCAAGGTGTTCGTTGTCGTTTTCTCCTGTTACAAGGATGTCGTCTAGGTAGCATCGAGTCCCAGGAATCCCTTGCAGGACTTGTTCCATAGCTCTTTGCCAGATAGCTGGAGCTGATGCTATTCCGAAAACCAGTCGATTTTACTGGTACAGGCCTTTGTGTGTGTTTATTGTGAGATACTTTTTAGAGGCCTCCTCAACCTCCATCTGTAGATATGCCTGTGCCAAGTCAATTTTTGTGAAACGTTTCCCTCCGGATAGTGAGGCGAAAATATCTTCTATCCTCGGAAGAGGATACTGTACCGTGTGAAGGACTGGGTTTACAGTCACCTTGAAGTCCCCACAGATGCGAATTTTTCTCTGTTCTTCAGATTTATAATTATTTAACGTTTTCTTCATGACTGGGACGATGGGTGTTGCCCACTCGCTCCAATCTATCTTGGATAACACACCTGTCTTTTCCAAATTGTCCAGCTCTGCCTCGACTGCTGGACAAATTGCGTATGGCACCGGCCTTGCCTTAAAAAACTTGGGAATTGCCGCATCTTCCACCTTTATTGAGGCGGTGATGCCTTTCAAGGTTCCTAGTTCCTGTTGGAACACTTCTTTGGCGTTGGCCAAGATGTCTTTTAATCGTTCAGGTATGATGTCATCATCATTTTCTTTCTTACTGGTCACCGTCAGTGCCTGAATGGAGTGCCAGTCTAAACGTATCTTCCTGATCCATTCACGTCCCAACAGCGGTGGACCACCATCTTGCAGAACATATAAATACAACTTCTGTATTTCATTGCCGTTGTATACAACAGGCACCTTTATTTTCCCTTTGGGGTATACTTTCTGCCCCGTATATGTTTTCAAGATAATGGATGTGTCTTTCAAAGGTATATGCGGAAATAGCCGCTCGTAATCCCGTCTACTTATGACGGTCAGAGCTGATCCTATATCTAGCTCCATTTTAACTGGGGACCCCGCTATCGTGAGGGTAACCCAAATGGTCTGGTAATCTTCTTTGGCAATTACATTATGTAATTTGAGAGAGCTTAGTCTCTTGTTTCCGGAGTCGCTATCGCTCTTCTGGTCTTCGGAGCTACTGTCCGTCATCATTTGTACCTTTCTGCACTTTTCCTTATTGATTTTTTTTCTGTCAGTGGATTTTTTGTTTCCGGATCGGCACACACGTGTAATGTGTCCCATCTTTCCGCATTGCCTGCATGCTTTGTCCTTGAACCAGCAGTCCCTCTGGTCATGGGTGGATCTGCCGCAGCGATAACATCTCTCGAAACCCCGTGTCATTTCATGGGTGCCGAAGTCCTGTGGCTTTTGCTGTATCTCTGCAGCTCCTTTTGCTGCTGCTTCGTATGATACAGCTACACTGAAAACCTTGTCTAGTGTCAAATCTTTCTCAGAAAGTTGCCTTTTTTGTGTTCCTTCACTTAGGAGAGCGCAGACGAATTTGTCTCGTAGAGAATCTGCCAGTCCTGCCCCGAATTGGCAGTGTAGGGTATCAACAATCTCCTTAAAATTCTTGTCCATTGGTTTGGCTGGAGTGATTAAGTTTCGTAACAGCCTGTATGTCCTTGCGCCCATTAGATTTAGAAGAACCGATGCCTTTTTATCATCCTTTATTTCATTCGCTGTGCAATATACTTCCACTCTTTCCACATATGTGGCCCAATCCTCTACATCACTATCGAAAGTAGTAATGTTGCCAGTCTTAGGCATCCTAAAAAAAAAATGGCGCCTCCCGCGCTTTCCTTTCTTCCTTGTTGAAAAAAAAATGGCGCCTCCCAGGCTTTCCCACCGCTGTTGCTGCTGACAACGCTGTTTCCCGCGGTTTTTATTTATACAAATATTTTTAATAGTCAGAGACTTGTTCCCGCCGGACTCTCTGGGACTTTCCCCGCCCTCTGCGTGGTCCGAACGCTGACCTGCTTTGCAGAGCTGGTCATCTCCCGAGTGCTCCACCCTTTGTATAGTTTGCCTGCGCCTTCACTGCTTGGCCCCGCTGTAGAGCTAGCTGATCGAGCCCCAGCCCGCCGCCCAGGAAGGACTATTGCAGTACCTGCCACCAGCCTGGCTAGCTGGTGAAACCAGTTTTTTTTCTTCTTCCTTCGTCTGAGGAATCGATCTCCTTGAGGTGCTGCCGAATTGCAGGTAAGTCCGTTTCCAATTCGTCGCCACTGTTGTATCCGTGTGTTAATGAAGACACGGAATGCAGGAGTTGGTTTACAGGTGTTTACTGGACAAAGTCTGGAGGTGAACTAACTGATACAACACAATATACAGGCTTATATAGCCCGAGTGGCCATTACCGGCATTACAGTACACAGGGGGCTCTTAAAGGCACATACACTACAAACGCAACAGACAATTTGCGCACATTAAGGCTCTACAAGCAGCAATGAGATGAACGACCAATTAATCTATTTTTGCTGGTGTTGGTTGAGGAGGGAATGTTGGTCAGGATATCGGGAGAACTCCCTGCTCCTCTTTGAAAGTCCCATTGGATGTTTTTATATCCATCTGAGCTGTGGGATCATATCTTATCCAAAAGACAATCCCGCTAATCTCAGGCCTTGCCCAGTTTTGCACTTGGCAAAAGATTATGGGGAGAAATTCAGTTGGTTGCGCCACCCGTTAGCGCCTTAAGAGGACGATAAGCGGAGCGTGAGCCAGCTAGCGCCCGGGCGCAGCGAGACCTGCGCCTCTCGCGAAATTGAGCGGACATTTAGCGGCGGCGCTAAACCGCAATGCCCGCTCAGCTGTGCACGCAGATCCTGACGTCATTTCATGGTGCAACGCCCTTGGGGTGCCCCGAGCCGGAACTTCAGTGGCGCCCCCCTCCTTTCCGCCTGACGCTCCCAATGACTGGTTGACTGGAACAGTTCCCAGTCGCTGTGGGGCTGGGGGGGCGCTATTTAAAGGGGGCTCTTCCTGGCTTCTATGTGGTAGCCATTTTTGGACCACTCCTTCTGAGAGAGAGAGAGAGAGAGAGAGAGATTTGCAGAGAGACAAAGGGAGAGAGCTTTCTGCATTGAGTCAGCGCTCGCTGAGGTACTTTTGGCTCTGACCAGAACTTTGTAGTTGGTTTGCTTTTTCACCGGCATAACTTTGAGTGGCCACATACTATGGGGGCTGCAATGGATGGGAACGTTGGGCTTCTCCATTACATTGAGAGGGCACAGAGACGCAGAGAGTGCCAATCATGGCCAGACGGAGGAGGGCCAACAGGCGTCGGCACACGAGACCTTACCGTCCCAGGGTTTTCTGCCAACAGTTCTCATACCTCAATATGTCTGAGGAGCAGTGTTTTCGGAGGCTGCGATTCAGCAAGGAGGTGGTCACTGAGCTCTGCCACCTGCTTCAGCCAGATCTGCAGCCTCAACTGAGGAGCAGGACGTCTCTGTTGGTGGCAGTGAAGGTAACAGTGGCTCTCAACTTCTATGTCACCGGCTCCTTTCAATCCGCTACTGGGGACATTGCCAATATCTCCCAGTTCACGGTGCATTGCTGCATCCGTCAAGTCACGAATGCCCTCTTTAAAAGGAGGCGTCAGTACATCTCCTTCTCCATGACCCCGGACAAGCAGCAAGAGCGCGCAATGGGCTTTGCAAGAATAGCGGGCTTCCCCATAGTCCAGGGCGCCATTGACTGCACGCATGTGACTTTGTGGGCGCCGCAAGAGAATGCAGAGGATTACCGCAACCAGAAGGGGTTCCATTCGTTGAACGTCCAGTTGGTCTGTGACCACAGACAGCTGATAGTCGCTGTCAATGCCCGCTTTCCAGGCAGCAGCCACGACGCCTTCATCCTGCGCCAGACTTCTGTGGCAGACCTTTGAGGCCCCGGCTCACCCAGGAGGCTGGCTTCTCGGGGGACAAGGGCTATCCTCTGTGCACCTGGCTGATGACCTCGCTCCGTGCGCCCAGCACCCCTGCTGAAGAACGATACAATGAGAGCCATCAAGCTACCAGGAACATTGTTGAGCACACAATCGGCGTGCTCAAGCAACGGTTCCGCTGTCTGAACCATTCCGGAGAAGCCCTTCAGTACTCACCTGAACGAGTCTCCCATTTCGTTGTTGTCTGCTGCATGCTGCATAACCTGGCAATCCTCAGGACTCAGCCACTGCCACCAGACATTGGAGCTCCAGCAGAGGAGGAGGAGGAGGAGCAGCAGCACCAAGACAGGAGGGAGGCACAAAGTGCAAGGGCCATCCGTCAGCGGCTTATAGCAAGTCGCTTCTAGGCCCCCTCTGAGGGAATGGCTTCTGCCATTCAAAGAACATGAATGGAACCATGCCGCAACCCCTAAGCCGGTCAAGGCAACAAATAGTTCAAAGAGCAAACATGCACATTCTGAATAAAGACACTTCTTTATTTAACAAACTATGTGCCCTTCCCGCATGACAAAGAGAGAGAAACCCCCCAAAAAACAGTCAGTCAGTCACATAACTGGCTCTCACAACCTGGAGACAATGACCAAAACAGTAACAAAAATATGACCACGATCCTCGGCCTTCAATTAAACAATTAACAACATTTTGCCACACCTCCTACTTTTTGCCCTTCGAGGGTGATCTGCTTCGCTTGTGAGATTCGCCCCTTCCCACCCTGCAGCTCCTCCGCAATGGGACCCCAGTGGCTGCAGCAAGGCTGGGGGGAGGCTGCTGAGAGTCAGAAACTGAGACTGCAGATGCCCTTGAGGGACGGCCTGGACCAGCTTTGGGCCTGGAGGGCCCGGCTGCTGACTGCTCCAACTCTGCATGGGCGGCACCAGTCTGTCCTACAGGTGGTGGCAGCTGCAGTGGAGAAGTGACAGTGCTGGCAGCAGGAATGCTGTCATCCTGAGAGAGGACAGCAACTCCCTGTTCAGCCGACACACTGGCACTCCCACGGGGCAGCACTGCAGCATGCGGAGCAATCTGCTGAAGCACAGATTGCTGGCCTGCTGTGGCGCGATGAGGACCCCGGCGAATCCTGCCCGATCCAGCGAGGGTGGCAGCAGTCAGTGCTCGTGTGGCCTTAATCTGCATGTGCATGAGACCAGCCACTGACTGCATTGCAGCACTAAGCAATTGCGTGGCAGCCGTCTGTGCTGCGCCGAAGTCCTGGAGACTCCTTGCCTGTGCTGCGCCGAAGTCCTAGACACTCCTTGCCAGTGACTCAATGGATTCGGGCATCCTTGCCACTGCAGCCATGAGCTCAGTGTGCCTGTGCTCTGCCTGGGCGCTCATTTCAGCAAGGAGCCGCACCTCTTCTGCGCTCACTGTAGCAGGATTCGAGGCCAGACTCTCCCTTCGGCCGCGAGCTTCCCTACCCCCCTCGCGTTGCTGCAGCCCGCTGGGTCCTGCAGCTTCACCCTCATCAGACCATTCCCCCCCGCTCCCCTCCAGGGAAGACGAGTCCCCATTATGGCCATGGGCTGCCCCGGCTGAGGGTGGCACTGATGGTCCGGCTTCCTCCTCGTCATCGCCTTCAGAATCACTCACCGTGGCAGCTTGAGGGCCCGCCTCCTCACCTGGCGAATCAGCATCTGAAAGCAGGGAGGTACAAGAGTGGCTTTAGCGTGAGGACAGGGTGGCAGCAATGGAGGCATGAGTGCTGCAATGTACTGATTTGGCTCGAAGGTGGCAAAGGATGCTGGTGTGAGGAACAAGTGGAAGGAGAGAGGTCAAAAAGGTGATGACCTTACCATAACGGGGTCGGCATCTCCAGTGGCGACGGGGCCAATCATCCGGTCTGCCATAATCCGCTGGACTAGCTGCTCCAGATCGGTCAGGGCTTGAAGGTGAGGCCGGCCTCCCCCGGTCCGTTGCTGCTGCCTCCTGTTATGCGCCAGCTTGCCCTGCAAGAGAAAGGATGGGGTCGGAGTACAGTGTGCAGCCCTGATCTTGGCTGCAATACCTCCCATAGTCGAATAGCCATTACAGTGTGTAAAGTGCTGAATGTGCGTGTGAGTTTCCTGAAAGGGCCATAGGTGCTGGATAAGGGCTGGGCATTGGGGCTTTCAGGACCCTTTGGCCATAAAGTGAGGTCGACATGCAGGGATGAAGAGGATTCTGAAAAGGGCACTCACCCTGACGACCCGAGTGAGGTCGTTGAACTTCTTCCTGCATTGCACAGGGGTCCTAGGCACCATGCTGCTGGAGGTCACTCTGTGAGCCACCTCCCTCCAAGCTTTTCGCTGGGCAGCGGCCTCCTGCCACTGTCCGGGTACAGGATAGATCGCCTGCGCTCCATCGCGCCAACCAGAACCTCCAAGGCCCCCTCGCTGAACCGCTGCACTCGCTCCCTGGCCCTCTCCATGGTCCTTGGCTTAAGGATGTGGCAACAGGTCTGTCCAGGCCGAGATTCAGGGCTCCGAAGCACAGGGTGTGGCTGCAATTCCAGATTGACCCTCCCTTATAAGAGCTGACTGGCGCCAGTGTGTCTGTGTCCAATCACTAACTGGCCGCACCTGCGCTGCGCCCGCCCTCGGAGGTAGCGCCTCGCTCCTCCGGCTTAGCGCCTTAAGACAGTCGTGCAGCGCCTGTTTTAGCGCTCCAAGCACCTCCTGGGGCGAAGGAGACCAATTTACCAGCAGGTGGCGATAATTTGCGTCGGGCGCAAAATTTTGCGCCCGGCCGATACTTACGCCCCAAACGGGGCGATACCAAATTTCTCCCCCTATATCTCTACGTTTTATTCAAAGAATGAGGAAGACCTTACACAACAATAAACCTAGCATTACTTGCTGCAGGAATAACAAATTTTCACATTCAAAAAGGAGCGAGCCTTTGGTTTAGTGTAGCATCCCCTCCCCACCCCCCGACACCCAACGTATGGGTTGTGGGAGCCCATAAAACCCTCTCACGGACTTACCACCCTATCAGCTGGTATACAGATGGAACATTCACGTTGCGTGAGCAATGTTCGAAGCATTCATACTGTATCTTGTCAGACTGTTAATCATCTTTCCACTACTTCACACTATTATCCAAAGGAAGAATGTGACGATATGAAAACAACAATCAACAAAAACAGTCCCTTGCACAGACTTTGCCTCCGTCCATTCCCAGGACCTGTGTTCTGATGTTTGCTTTATTGCTGATGAGAATAATTGAACACTTTATTGAAAAAGAACTTTGTACAGCATCTTTCACATCCTCAGGACGTCCCAAAGAACTTCACAGCCAATTAATTACTGCAAAGTATAGTTGTTAAGTATGTGTATTGTATTGAACAATTAACACAAAGACTTAAACGTATAACTCAAACAGGTCTTTACTGGTTGGAGGTAGGGACTATACGTAGGTCTTTACTTCATGCCCACAGGCGGGAACTGAGGGGAGATCAGTACCCACAGTACTATTTATACCCCTATGGCCAGGAGTGGTACTGCGTATCACTACGCCCTACAAGTAGTGCAGTCCTGTCCATAGGTTCAAAGTAGCACACATATTCCATACACAACATTCCTCCCTTCCTAGCTTTACAGTCATCTCCCCATTTAACATAACGTAATAACATATATACATATATAACTTCAGGTTTACATAACAGAATAACATAGATACATAGATAACTTCATGTCAAAACAGATCACAGATTCAGTCTCTGCGGAAAACAGTTCACAGATTCAATCTCTGTGGTGTAGTCGGTTCACGTTGCTGGAGTGACTCATTCAATAGTCCTTCCATGGATTTAACAGTTTGAACTTCCGAACTGAATTGGCTCCGTTCGGAGGGACCACGTGTGTGATCTGGTAGAGGTAATAATGGTTCAGATGGGTCATCTTCTGTTTCGACTTTTCCTTTTCTGCTTCTTGGAGACTCTCTGGGCTCCACTGTCAGCTGCCAGCTGCATGCGCAGTTCCTCCTTCTCTTCCTCCTTTTTCCGTAGTAGAGCCACCTTCTCCCGATGTTCCGTAGACTTTCGGTGCTCCTCCATGATTTCTGTATGGTGGGAGTCGAAGTTACAAGTTGGGCAGGACAGGACATAGTAATATTCGGTGTCGTCCTGATCTAGGCCAGCGAGAGGGTCTTCTATTTCCTCCATACCCAGCTGGGCGTTAGCCAGCTTTTGTTCCAAGTCCAGACATCTTTCCTGAAGAGACTTCTTCATGCGTACCTCTTCATCCAGCTTTTTCTGGGCTTTCAGCAAGTCGTTTACTAATGACCTAATTTGAGATTTTACTACTTCAACTTCTTTTGGAGATTGATTGATCGGACTATTCAATCCCTCTACCGGAGCAGCTGTTTCAGCGGTCTGTTGTTCTACGTTGACGTGAGTCAGCGTACTTTTGGCATCCAAGGGCTGCTCTGTTGCAGTCATCTCAGTCTGTGTTGCCACCTCAGCTCTTCCAATAACCTTTGAGAGCTCCGAACCCCTTTCGTTTGAATATTGAAGTTCGTGTTCAAGTTTTTCCCATTTCAGAGTCCTGTCCTTCAGCATATGCAGGAGTTGGCTGACCGTTAACTCCTCTGACATCAGACGTTTTGTGTGCTCCTGCTCCATTTTCTCCATCAGCTGCTTCTGTTGTCTTTCCAGATTCTCCAACTCTATATCAAAGAACTCTTTCGTTGCATTCAACTCTTGCTCAAAACGGCGAAGCATTTGTTCTAATTGCTGTTGTAGTTTGAAATGGAGTTGAGTTCGAGCCCGGTGTCCCTCAGAAATGGGCACATCAGTAGACTTGCCAGACTCAGAATCCACAGTTAAACTATGTTGTTGTTGCTCAGTGGAATTCTGTGCTGAAACTTTGTCTTTTGCACCTGAGTTGGGCTTACCATCATCCGTTCCAGAGTCTGGGCCGACTATCTTCACCGAGTTCTCACTCGTTATTGTTTGTAGGAAATGCCAGTCCATATTCATTTTCCTAATCCACTCCCGTCCTAGTAGTGGAGAACCTCCTTCAGATATCACATATAAGTCCATTATTTGACTGTCTTCGCCCTTGTGGACCACTGCAACCTCTATTTTCCCGATGGGGTACACTCTTTGCCCCGTGTATGTTTTCAATATAATCCCCGTATCCTGTAGGGGAATATGTTGGAATAACTTTCCGTAATCTTTCTTATTTATGACCGTCAATGCCGATCCAGTGTCCAATTCCAGTTTTACTTGGACTCCTTCTATCTGAAGAGTGACCCAAATTGTCTGGAGGTCTGCACCCTTACCAGCGTTGAGTACTCTTAAGCTAGCCAGTTCATTACTGCTAGCGTCTGAATCGGACTCCTGTTCGGTCACCTTGTGTACCTTTGCGTATTTTCCTTGCGGTGACTTCTTGTTGCTGGTCTTCTTCCCTGACCTGCATACTCTAGCTATATGTCCAAGCCTACCACAAGTTCTACATTCTTGGTTTTTAAACCAACACTGGTTCTGATCATGCGTTGTCTTTCCACAACGATAACATTTGCCAGAACTCACACCCAATTTGTGTGCACTGAGCTCCGGTGACCGTAGCTGCATTACTGCCGTGCCTCTCGCTGCGGCTTCGTGTGCTGCTGCCATAGTGACCGCCTTCTCAAGCGTCAGCTCATTCTCCTCGAGCAGTCGCTTTTGTGTATCCTGTTTAAATAAACCACACACAAATTTGTCTCGTAGTGCATCTGTCAGTCCCGTTCCAAACTGACAATATTTCGCTAATTTACGCAATTCCAGCAAATATTCAGCATTGCTTTCATGCTGTAGCTGCCTTCTGTCGTAAAATTTAAATCGTTCCGCTAGCATCAGCGGCGTGGGGTTTAGATGATCTTTCAGGACAGTAACAATCTCATCGAACGTCTTATCCGCCGGTTCATCTGGTGATAACAGGTGTTTCAATTGCCCGTATGTCTTCGCACCCATTAAATTTAATAATGTTAGAGCTTTATCTTGGTCACGAATTTTATTGGCCTTACAATAATTTTTTACTCTTTCAACATATATGGCCCAATCTTCGAGGTCACTATCAAAGGTGCTAATATTCCCGTGTTTAGGCATTGTAGATTTGCAATTTCTCAGATTTTATTTTGTTTACTTGTTATCAAAGATGGCGGCTTCCCGCTCTTGCCGTCGTCCTCCGCCCACAAAATGGCGGTTTTCCCGCGCTTGGCGGTCTTCACCCGTCCCCCGACGCCGTCTCCCTTCAGCCCCCGAGTGCGGCCCTTATCTTCGCCGCGATCGATAGCCGCGCTGTGCACCGCGGCTCTCGCACCTTGAGCTTCTGCAGCCGCCGCGCCTTTCAGTCCGAGTGCGGCCCTTATCTTTGGTCCCGATCGCTGGCCCGCGCTGCGCCTCGCACTTGAAGCGGCTCCCGGGCTCTGGCTCACCCGCTCGCGCGGCTCTTGCTCGCTCCCTCCCGGGCTCTGGCTTACCCGCTCGCGCGTTTCACCGCGGCTCTTATCAGGGATTGCGATCGCCCTTATCTTCTCCAACTTCCCCAGCCCTGTCTTTGCAGCCAACGCTGCACGGCTTACCCCACCACCTAGGTTGAACAAGGAAACTGCAAAAAGACTTCTGTCAGTCGCTGGAAGCTGTCAGGATGGCTGCTGCACTCCAGTGCTCAGTCGCTGATGGAGGCTTCAGAGTCCTAAAGCCTGTCGCTTCTAGTGGGGTGGTGATGTTTGAAACCTCTCTTCAACTGCCGCAGGGTAAGAACCTGACTCGTCGCCAGTGTTAAGTATGTGTATTGTATTGAACAATTAACACAAAGACTTAAACGTATAACTCAAACAGGTCTTTACTGGTTGGAGGTAGGGACTATACGTAGGTCTTTACTTCATGCCCACAGGCGGGAACTGAGGGGAGATCAGTACCCACAGTACTATTTATACCCCTATGGCCAGGAGTGGTACTGCGTATCACTACGCCCTACAAGTAGTGCAGTCCTGTCCATAGGTTCAAAGTAGCACACATATTACATACACAACAATAGTCACTGTTGTTTTGTAGGCAGGGGTTGCAGCCAATTTGCCCACAGCAAGATCCCACAAACAGCAAATGAGATAAATGCCAAGTTAGTATGTTTTGGTGCTGTTCATTGAGGAATAGTGTTGACCAGGGCACTAGAACTCCGTTCTTCTTGACATAGTGCCATGGGATCGTTTACATCCATCTGAACAGACAGGGCTTCAGTTTAGCATATCATCTGAAAGACAGCACCTCAGACAGTGTAAGAAAGAATGAAAGACATGCATTTCTGTAGCGCCTTTCACAACCTTCAGACGTCTCAAAGCACTTTACAGCCAATGAGGTATTTTTTTTGAAGTGTAGTCACTGTTGTAATGTAGGAAACGCGGCAGCCGATTTGTGCATAGCAAGCTCCCACAAACAGCGATGTGATAATGATCAGATAATCTGTTTTTGGTATGTTGATTGAGGGATAAATATTGGCCAGGGCACCAGGGCTAACTCCCCTGCTCGTCTTCGAAATAGTGCCATGGGATCTTTTACATCCACCCGAAAGAGCAGACAGGGCCTCGGTTTAATGTCTCATCCGAAAGATGGCACCACCGACAGTGTAGCACGCTCTCAGTACTGCACTGGAGTGTCAGCCTAGATTTTTGCACGCAAGTCTCTGGAGTGGGACTTGAACCCACAACCTTCTGACTCAGAGGCGAGAGTGCTACCAACTAAGCCACGGCTGACATTACTAGGGTGACACTCCAGTGCAGTCCTTCAGTGCTGCACTGGCGTGTCACCCTAGATTGTGCTCAAGTCCTGAAGCCAGGCTTGAACCCACAACCTTCTGACACAGATGATGGGCAGAATATCTCACCTTGTGATGCAAATGCAGGCCTTGTGGCCTCCAATGAGGACAAGATTGGTACGGGGAGAGAAAGCTTCTGTAACAAATCAAGCAACAGGACCTGCTGTTCTGTAGTCAAACAAACTAACTGAAGCATTATGGAGCAAACATTGAGTGCCACAAATACTTCCAAAGACAGGAGAATCAACATTGATGTGCACGAGATGACTGTAGACGGTGCAGGACAATCGAAGGCACACGCATGACAGGTATGTGTTTTGACACAAACAAGCAGTTAGCTTCTGCTCACTCACGTCAGGTTTGCTGTTGGTGGAACAGGGTCCATGTTGTGGGAAGGAGACCTAAAAAAACAGAGAATATGCACTGCACATACCTCAGTTACTGCTGCAATCATTAGAGGTGGAGAACACTCTTTGCACAATTTTATAGTAATTGGTGGACCCTGTCAAAATGTACTCTGACCCAGGAATTGATTACACAGCCTGGGTTAGAATGGGTACTGATACAAGGGTAGTCAGCAGGAAAGGTAATAATTTCAGGAAGTGAACCACAATACAGGAGTCATTAACCCAGAGGCCAGAAGCACCTTTCCTGCTTTCAAAGTATGCATTTTTTTCTTTCATATAACGTACAGATTCTAAGACAAATTGCTGGGATACTCTGGGCTGCAAATTGATCAATTACTGCTGTCAATCCAGCTGTACATTATCTAACAAGCTTGGCAAGTCTTCCTGTTCTACCTCCTTTTTGAATAGGTTAAGCTAGCAGGTGAATTCAACTGCCAGCCAAAACCAGGATCTGAAATCAGGCAATAACAACAGAAAATGCTGGAAATACTCAGCAGGCCAGGCACACTGGGTGGGAATCCATGAGTTCGCCAAATCTCTAAAGATAAATATATTTCTGTACAACTATCAAAATGTGCACAGCTCTAGAACAATGACATTGCTGAAGAAATCCTTGGCCCAGAAATTCGGGTCTCCACGGGTGAGTATGCACGGGGTACTCACGCGTAAGCCCAATGGAAGTGCCGGTTTCCTGCATGCACTGCGCATGCGCGGGAAACCGGCACTTCCGATCCCCTGAAAGGAAGGGTTAAGAGGTGGAACGCATGTAATTTATAGTTTATTTTAAAAATGTGATTTAAAAAAAAAGTATTTGAAAATTTTTGGGCCGTAGTATTTTAAAGTTTTGACAGCTCTTCCTGTCAATCTTATGAATGGAGCATTCCCTGCTCCGATTGGCTCCCCAAGGCCCACGTGATCCCAGGGGACGCATCCAACTAACTGCGCCCCTGGGATACGCAAGCACTGCGCGTCGGCAGCTGGACCAGGCCCAGGATCGGAATTCCACGGGGGCCCACAGCTCAACGGCCGGCGCGCTAGGTAAGTGCAGGTCGGGGGCTTACACCCGCGGGAAGCCCCCGACCCGAATTTCTGGGCCCTTATCTTTCTAGTGTCATGTCTAGAAACCCTCAAAGGGTTAAATAGGTCATTAAAAAGTTGGAATATTTATTTTTTATTTTGTTGGGTCACAAATTGCACAGCATTGGAGTACCAGTCAGGAAGCCACAAGAAAAGTGGCATCGGTTTTGAGATTCAAATTTTTTCTTAATGTTCTCATTTCTTTCACTCCCTTTTATTTCCCTTTCATACTTTTCAAATTATTTTTCCTTGGCTTCTTTGGAACTGGACTGTTGTGTTTTGTTATGTTGCTGTAGTACACAACAGTTGCCACTGAGTGGCGCTTGTGCCCACTAGGTCAAATTCCCACAAGATTGAGAAGGAATTACTCTAGTAAACCTCTCACCAATCATAGTGCCAGGTGTTCTTTTCCACCTTTTAAATTGAGACTAAAAGTGTTGGGAGAGCTAGCTAAACCACCCAGAAATTCTGCTAGTTAACACACCTCAGTGGTTAAGGTACAAGGAACGACGTCAGCAGAAAGACTGGAAAAAAATAAACAGCAAGTTTCTGTGCAAAAGAAAAAAAGATGAATCCTATGCAAATACCTTGTCCTGCTCAGGACATAGGTCCAGCTGTGGATGAGAGATGACTGAGGGGGGGGGAACCCCTAATTGCTGAGGCAGTAATCAAACGATTCCTCAACACGGTCATCTTTACAACCTCACTTCTGGTGTGCATCAGAACACTCCCGTTTATAAGAAATAAGAGTAGGCCATTCAACCACTTGAGCCTGCTCTGCCCTTCAATTAGATCATACTTCAACTCTATTTACTTGCCTTTGATCCACATCCTTGATACCCTCACCTAACAAAAATCTGTCTTGAAAATTTCAATTGACCCAGCATCCACAGCCTTTGGGGAGAGAGTTCCACATTGCCACTATCCTTTGTGTGAAAAAGTGCTTCCTGATTTTCCTCATGAATGGGCTAGCTCTAATTTTAAGATTGTGCCCCTTGTTCTGGATTTCCCCAAGAGGAGATAGCTTCCTTGTATCTACTTTATCATTTTAAACGCCTCAATTAGATCATCCCTCAACCTTCTAAACTCGAGGGAATATAACCCAAGTTTATGCAACCTTTCCTCATAGTTGAACCCTTTAAGCCCTATGTTTACAGCATGCGGAGGAGAAACCCTTTTGGCCACAGAGAAACTTATGTTTTTCCTTCTGGCTCAAGTGAATACATGGCTTCTGGCCAGAATAGTCTTCAGTTTGTTGCATATCCTTGTACCTGCTTTGGCAACTACTCAAAGGGTACTTCAGTCCGCTTTGCTTTGGTATCCTGGGGTATGCTAGAGATCTGCAGCCAGCCAGTCGTACCTTTGAAGAAACAATCATGGCGGTGGCTCAGCCTCCCAGCTCCATAAGCCCCCTTTTAGAAACACAGCCCCTCATTGAGGGGGAATGCAGGTGGCAACTTCCCACAGCAGCGGAAATGCCTGAAGAATACATATGGCAGTTTAATCATTAAGTGATAGGTATAACTGACGGGAACAGGATGGGTTACTACTTTCATTTATGGTCTCCTCTCACTTGCTAAAGCTACGACTTTTTAAAAAATGTTTTACGCAGGCATCCATAGCATGCGTCAGGGAAAGATAGGGGAAGAGACCCTCAGTTTGGGGACTTCCCACCTTCATATGTACTTCTGTTAAAGCCTGTGATTATGTCAAAATCAATGATTCTTCGAAGTTGGTAAAACTGATCACAATGCGGAGCTCGGGCAACATGTGGCACTCTCCTGCTCTGGCTGGGTAGGCAGCTTGCTTAGCTGGCCTGGATCAAACTGTTTGGTTCTGGTCTTGCACAGACTGCGGTGATGTCAGGCCAACAAAGTCCTGGTGAGATGTGCTGGGGTCAGAGATCGCTCCACCAGAGCAGGCCCTATAGGACAGATATACCAACTGTCTTCATTATTCAAATGATATAAAAACAGAAAAATGCTGGAAAAACATCAGGCCTGCTCGCCACTGTAAAGATTAAAGACAAGTTAACATTCTAGAGCTTTTATCAGAACACATTAACCCACCTTTTAGAATGTTAGAAAGAATTTAGATCTTTAAAGGGATAAAACTAGTGGAATTATTGAAGACCTAGGAAAACAGTTAAATTAATTGATTGCTATTTTCTGAAGTGTTTGTCAGGGAGGAAAATACCAGTTGGCTGTCTAAATATGGAATAATGGAATTTTATAAAAATTAGTCAGGAATTTAAAAGGAGTGAAGACTAACAAATGCCCTGTGCCAGAAGGAATATATCGGAGAGTGCCGAGGGCTAGGGAGAAAATTTGTGGGGCCCCACTACAGTTCTGCAGAACCTCTCTAGTACTCAGTGCAAACGCATTAGAAAAATGTAGACTTGGGGTAATTTGTTTGAGGTTTCTAAGCTGATGGAAGGAAATAAATTGTGTTTTTATAGACAGTTTGTTTCAACTAAATAAATAGTTTAGGGAGGACCAGGGGTCACAAACTAAAGTTATGCAAGGCCAGAACTAGGTTAGATGTCAGGAGGTGGTTCCTTTCCTAGAGAATAGTAGACCTGTGGAACAGGCTGCCGGCTCGTGCGGTGAAAGCCGATCGCTGAATTCCTTCAAGCGAGAGCTGGATTTATTTCTGGCTGTGGTGGAGATCACCTCGTACAAAAGGTAGGTACTTTATGACATTAATCAGGACCAGAGTGGTCCGCTGGACTAGTTTTGATCCCCTAAAGGGGGTTGGAGAGGAATATTCCACATTAAAAACCCAAGCCAATTTGGGAAAATAATCTGTTTCTTCACCTTTCCCAGGAGATTACATCGCTTTCGGGTGGGGAGGGTACATTTTGTGATGCACAAGGCGTTGCAGTTGTGTGGGACAGGCTGGATGGACTCGTGGGTCTTTTTCCGTCTGTCATTGTTGTATGTTCATTGTCTTATGTAAGAGAATGGACCAACTGGGAGAAAAAGAATTAGGAGGTGATGCACAGGAGCTGAGTCAGAGGGCCATAGGGCTGGTGCATAAAATTTAGAATGTTGCAGAAATAGGATGGGAAAAGGTCAAGGAAGGATCTGTAAATCGGGTCAAGGATTTTGAATTCAGTACATTGGGGAACAGGGAGCCAGTGAAGGTCAGTAAGAACAGGGTAATGATCAAGTGGGAAGCAAGCCATGGAATTTTAAATGAGCTTGTGGAGGCTGTTCAGCAGGGTTTTGGAGAAATCGAGTCTTGAAATAACAATTGTGTTAAATATTTGAGCTGGAGGTGGGGGAAAGGTAAGGATGGACGCAGGCAATGTTGTGGAGATACAAGTGTGTGGTTTTAGTGACGGTTGGATATGGCATTTGAAATTAGAACCAAAATAAACAGTGGATGTCCCTACAATATAGTTTATTTGGATACTTAGAAGGCCTTTGAAAAATTCCCACTTGAAAGTACTAATAAAATTAAAATCCATGGAATTCAGTGTAAAACGTGGGATTAGATTAAAAAAGGATCAAGAATAGGAAACAATGAGTATTTTAGTGTCAGATCTGTCATACGATTAGGCAGATGAATAGCAAATTTAATTAAGATGATGACAGTTTTGGCACATTGGAAGAAACAATGCGCAACACAGATATACAATGCCAGGAATAGAATTAGCACAGGAAGAATGGAAGTGATGTTGGGAGACACAGAAGGCTTGTCAATGTAAAGAGAATTTGGAGAAGTAATTAAAAAATAAGAGAGATTGTTGGGGTACATAATTAGAACATTGGAGTATGTCTCCATAGGTTATATTGCATTGATCAGACCTCACTTGGAGTACTGCGTGCAATCCTGGTCACTGCACATCAAAAGGGACATATATGCTTTGGGAAGGGTGCAGAGAAGAATAAGACTGATCCCAAATGTTATTGGGATGAGCTATGAGGAAAGATTAGAGAAGCTAAGTGTTACAGTTTAGAGAGAAGATTAAATGGCTCACGGAGATATAGGATGTATTAAATGGTACAGATGTTGCTTTAAGGTAAGTCAAGCCAGTAAAAACAAAAGTACATATATAACAGATCTTAGTAAATATTTCTTTACTCAAAGGGTGATCAAACATTCGGAATAATCTTACCAGGCAAGGAATTTGATTCAAAGACATCGGGGGAGTTCAAGATACAGTTGAATGCGGAGAGTGGGTCCGCTTAAATACTAGAGGGTCAAGCTCGATGGCCAATTCTATGTTCTTTTCTCTTTGCAAATATGGATAAAAATGTATTTCCAGCAAATTTTTGTTTTTTTCTTTTTATCTGTCTAATTGGTAAAGTTCTTTGTGTATTTCCTACATCAGCAAAGGATTTGTACGATGTGAATGTGATTGGTGGGAAGAAAGTAACTATGAATAAAAGACACAAGGCAACGTCATAATCTAACCCTAAAAAATTACCTGAGAGCAGCCATTTTAAATTAAGAGTGCTCAAGTTTCTCAGTTTCAGTGTAAGCTTGGACCGCCGTATTTTGAGCAAAGATTGTGTTTTAAGACTTATCTACCTGCGGCTGGTGATTGCACCCTGCAGATCACTGCTCGCTTCCTTCACCAAGTTGCCTTTACAGCAGATGATTCGCTGTTTATTCTGATAGGAAGAGGCCATGTAAATGGCTCCAGATGAGATTGCAGGGCCGAGATATCTGGGATTTGGGATGTCCAAGTGAGCACGACTCGAAACACTACAGAAACAAAATAAGCACATTGTTAACTTGTAAGACTTGGTTACTTTCTTGCTATTGTGCCATCAAATAATTGGAGATTATGTGTAACTACCCTCATTACACAAGGCTCAGCACAGTGATCAGGTATAATTACTTTGTTCCCACCCCCCCGCCATTATTTTTCATTTCTTTGTTCAAAGGATGTGGGCACACTGCAAAGGCATTTATTACACTGCCCTGGAAATTGCTTTTACAACTAAGTGGTTTGATAGTCCACTTCAGAGGGCATCAAGAGCCAACCATGTACTCTGGGACTGGAGTTAGATGTAGGCAAGCTTAAGTAGCGGTGGCAGGCTCACTCCCCTCAAGGTCATTAGTGAACCAGTTAGGTTTTTACATCACTCATCACATGTCTCAACTTAAAACTAAATTAAAAGTGATTTTCTGGGAAGGCTGTAATTAGGACTTCTCCAGGTTTGTGAACACCCCCATCCAGGTAAACATCTGTAATGTCTGAGAAACTGCCTCCTGGATTGTCTCCCTGGTGCATGACCCACTAAACAGGTCGACAAAGTGTGACAAAGCATGCAACTCCTTGGGGGAGAGATTTGTACTCATTACTCAGGCAGCTTTGGAGCAGAGTTGCAACTAAATTTCACCAGCACCTGCAGCTGTACAAATTTCCTGTGGTACTCCAATAACTACATGTGAACAAGCAAACGTCAAGAGGAGTTACAGCTAGCTAATCCCCAAGACACAAAGTCTGCATGATGGCAACCATTTCAAAATCTTCACTGCGGAGTTCAAGGATGGTTCGGAGTCTTCCTGTCCGCTCAAACAGTGAGGTAGCAAAAATAAGACCGATTCCCCTCTTCACCAGGTACACCATCAATGACAATAAATTTTCATTTACTTCAAACACAAGTGGTACCCAAAGTGTACCACTGAAAATTTTGTGACAATTTGTACCAAACTGTGAGACAGTTTTGTATTGGGTTGAGACTGCCCCAAACTCATTTTACACAGGACTTTTACAGCTACAACAACCTGAATTTATATCGTGGCTTTAACATAGGAAAACATCCTAAGGTGCTTCACAGGAGCCTAATCAGGCTAAAATTGACACCAAGTTAGAGGAAAAGACATTAGGACAGGGGACTAAAGCTTGGTCAGCGAGGTAGGTTTTATGGTGCGTCTTAAAGGAGGAGAGCCAGGTGGAGAGGCGAAGAGATGTAGGGAGGGAATTCCAGAGTTTCTAGCCTAGACAGCTGAAGGCACAGGAGCCAATTATGAGACAAAGGAAGTTGGGGATGCATAAGAGGAATGCAGAGTTTTCGGAGGATATAATAATGAATAGTCAGCATGGATTTAAAAAAGGAAAGTCTTGCTTGACTAACCTCACTGAATTTTTTGAAGAGGTAAGAGAGAGTAGACAAGGGTAATGCAGTAGATGTAATTTATCTAGATTTTCAAAAGGCCTTCGATAAGGTACCACATAATAGACTAATGAATAAGGTCAGAGAATGTGGAGTCAGGGGACAAGTAGCAAAATGGATAGCTAGCTGGCTTCAAGACAGAAAGCAGAGAGTAGGGGTAAAGGGTAACTATTCACAGTGGCAGGAGGTGGGTAGTGGTGTTCCACAATGATCAGTGCTGGAACCACTGTTGTTCACAATTTATATTAATGATTTAGACTTTGGAATCAAAAACACAATTTCTAAATTTGCGGATGACACCAAATTAGGGGGAGATAGTCAATACTGAGGAGGACTGCAACAAATTACAGGAGGACATTAATAAACTTGCAGAATGGGCAAACAATTGGCGAATTAAATTCAACACAGATCAATATGAGGTATTACATTTTGGTAGGAAAAATAGGGAGGTCACTTATGACTTGGAGGGTGCAAGTCTGGGTGGGGTAGAGGAGCAAAGGGATCTAGGAGTACAAATATACAAATCGCTAAAAATAGCATCACAAGTTAACAATGCCATAAAAAAAGCAAACCAAGTACTAGGGTTTATTTCTAGAGGGATTGAATTGAAAAGTAGTGAAGTTATGCTCTAAACTTGTTAGACCACGTTTGGAGTACTGCGAACAATTCTGGTCGCCATTTTATAAAGAGGACAGAGGGACCTGGGAGTTAATGTGCATAGGTCCCCGAAGGTGACAGGACATATTGAGAGAGTGATTAACAAAGCATATGGGATCTTGGGCTTCATAAATAGAGGTATTGAGTACAAAAGTAGAGAAATTATGCTGAACCTTTATAAAGTGCTGGTTAGGCCACAACTGGAGTATTGCATCCAGTTCTGATCACCACACTTTAGGAAGGATGTGAAGGCCCTTGAGAAGGGTGCAGAGGAGATTTACCAGAATGGTTCCAGGGATGGGGGAATCTTAGCTACAAGGGTGCAGAGAAGATTTACAAGGATGATACCAGAAATGCGAGGGTATACCCATCAGGAAAGGATGAACAGGCTGGGTCTCTTTTCTCTTGAAAAGAGAAGGCTGTGGGGTGACCTAATAGAGGTCTTTAAAATTATGAAATATTTTGATAGAGTAGATAGAGAGAGAGTTTCCACTTGTGGGGAAGAGCAAAACTAGAGGCCATCAATATAAGATAGTCACCAAGAAATCAAATAGGGAATTCAGAAGAAACTTCTTTACCCAAAGAGTGGTGAGAATGTGGAACTCGCTACCACAGGGAGTGGTTGAAGCGAATAGTATAGATGCATTTAAGGGGCGGTTTGATAAGCATGAGGGAGAAGGGAATAGAGGGTTATGCTGATAGAGTTAGATGAGGAAAGACGGGAGGAGACTCGAGTGGAGCATAAACGCCGACATGGACTGGTTGGGCCGAATGGCCTGTTTCTGTGCCATATATCCTATGTAATGTAAGGATTGTAGGGCTGGAGGAGGTTACAGAGATGATGGTCATAGGGGAATTTGAACACTAGAATGAGAATTTTAAAATCAAGGCATTGCCAGACCGGGAGCCAATGTATGTCAGCGAGCACAGGGGCGACGGGTGGATGGGACTTAGTGCGAGTTAGGATATGGGCTGCAGTTTTGGATGAGATCAAGTTTATGGAGGGTGGTAGATGGGAGGCCAGCTAGGAGAGGATTGGAATAGTCAAGTCTGGAGCTAACAAAAGGGTGGGTGAGCATTTCAGCAGCAGATGGGCTGAGGAAGGGGCAGTGACAAGCGATATTACGGAGATTGAAGTAGATGGTCTTTATGATGGAGGATATGGAGTCGGAAGCTCAGCTCAGGGTCAAATAGGAAGCCAAGATTGTGAACAAAATCCAGTGCGCTAGCCCACTCCACCATACAACTTCTTTTGATAATAAGTCCCTTATGATTATTTTCCCCAAACAAATCAAGCAGCTGTCTTGAATTTGGAAAGTAAGTGCTACCTTTCCGGGATGATCTCCAGCACCCATCATATCACCACGTTGTGCTGTAAATGATTTCAGCCAATGTTCTCCCCTCCCCAACTAGACCTTCTTGGACGTGTTTTCAAAGGGGCTATTCAAAAGTAGACTGTGCTCAATGTCACTGCAGAATTTTTTTGCGGGGGGTGGGAGAAAACAGGACAGGAGAAGAGAGAAGGTTACGAGGTCTGGCGATAGAAACCTTATTTTCACTGGTGCAGAAGATGCTTAGTCTCCTTAGGGTAGCTCACCATGCAAAAGTGGTTCCTTGATATCCAATGGAAGCCAGGTGTTTTTGTCGTGACCATCACCCTGTGCAGCAGACTACATCAACATCCATTGCACACTGCCATTTTGTAATCTAACATTATCCAAAAGGTGCAGCTCTTGCATGTGCCTGACAAACGCATGCCACAGGAAACAAATGTAGCACTGTGCCGTAAATCTGGTAACTGGCCCACCGGATTACTGTCCCTGGGGCATGCACTTAATGCTTGAATTAATGACAATCTAAGCTCCCGTCTGGGAGAATTAGGTTCCTACCTACAATGGTGACACTTCTCACAGATATAGTAAAAGGATCAGAGGAGGGCGAGTTAGTCAGGGTAGTTTCAACCATGATCAGTATTCATAAGCATAGCCATATCTAGCAACAGTCTATGTTTAATAAACAGGTCAAATAACATCTGACCAGGCTCTCTGGCTGGAACACAAGGTTGTTACCCAACCCAGCACGCTTCAGCCTGCTGATGAGTGCTTACGATTAAGCTATGTATTGTGAGCTGATTCAAATACTTTATTTTAAATGGTTTTCTCACACACTGACTGCAAACAATTTGATCCAGGACTTACCTGACTGCATTGCGACCCTGAATCTCAATAACCTCCAGGGAGTTGAAATGAGTTACAAACAGGTAAGGTTCTCTATAAGCTGAAATGATCACAAACAGAACACGAGGGATTACAAGTTGAACTATCCAGTTGGCTCACTTACAGAAGGCTTGCGGAATAATGATGAGGTTACACCGATACTGTATAGAAATCACATACAATGAGTTGCTATGTGAAATTTGGATTAACAATATCATCTGACTAATTTCTGCCTTAACTATCAAACTGCATGCAAGTTTACAGCCAACTGCCTTGTATACTTACAGAAAAACACATTGTGGGGTTAATACATTAGTTTTACAATTTCTACTAATCCTGGTAAAATTTCAGATTTCCAGCATTCCCAATATCTTGCTTTGATATTTATGGCCCCTAGTTTTGGTCTCCCCACAAATGGAAACATCTTCTCTATGTCTACTCTGTAAAACTCTTCCATAATCTTAAAGACCTCTATCAGGTCATAGAGTCATATCGGCACAGAAGGAGGCCATTCGGCCCATCGAGTCTGTGCCAGCTCTCTGTAGAGCAATCCAGTCAGTCCCATTCCCCTGCTCTATCCCCGTAGCCCTGCAAGGTTATTTCCCCCAAGTGCCTATCCAGTCTACCCTTGAAAACACTGAGGCCTAGAAATTCACTAGCCTTAGCGCCGCTTTTGAGGCGCTAGAGGGACTAGCGCCAGAGTTATGGCCAGTTGAAAAATTCCCTGGGGCCCTAAAGCGGCGTTGCACCGGTAGCGCTGCGCCGGCACCGATGACGTCATCGGTGTGCGCAGCGTCCCGGTTGCCATGCCGACGGGCCCCAGCGCCGAAATTCAGTTGCAGCCACCTCGCCCGTGGCAGCCGCAACTAAGACTCTGGCAACAGAGTCCAACATGTGTTTGCGCCGGCGCATTAAAGGCCCCGCGGCGACCGGCCGCTTTCCCGCCGGCCGCCTGCCCGCAGCTCCCTCCCCGGACTTCTCCCCCCCCCCGGAACAGATGCAAGCCCGGCACTTGTCCGAGGTGCCGGGCTCATTTTTAAACAGATTTGCGCGGGCCGCGGCCGGGTGCAGGCAGCTCCTCCTTAACGGAAGGAGGAGGCCTGCACTTCCCCAGCCTGCTGCACCGCATCGGGTGCCGCAGCGCCGGAATTGCGGCGCTAAACGGCAGTTAGCGCCCTTTTCCAGGCGCTAAGACCCTTCAGTAGCGCCGGCAGCCGTTTGGGCGCGGCGCTACTGAATTTTTGGTGCGCGCAGGGGGACTTAGCGCCGGCACTAACTTCCGGCGCTAAAGCCCTGGCTAAGCCAAAACCCAATTTCTAGGCCTGAGTGTCTCCGCTTCCACCACTTCCTTCGGCAGCGAATTCCAGGTCCTCACCACTCGCTGCATAAAAAAGATTTTCCTCACGTCCCCCCTGTATCTCTTGCCCAAAACCTTAAATCTGTGTCCCCTAGTCCTTGTGCCATCAACTAGTGGGAACATCCTTTCCCCGTCTAGTCTATGCAAACCCGTCATAATCTTGTACACCTCTATCAAATCACCCCTCAACCTCCTTTGCTCTAATGAAAACAAATCCAGCTTCTCCAACCTGTCCTTGTAGCTAAGATCCCCCATCCCTGGAACCATTCTGGTAAATCTCCTCTGCACCCTCTCAAGGACCTTCACATCCTTCCTAAAGTGTGATCAGAACTGGACACAATACTCCAGTTGTGGCCTAACCAGCGCTTTATAAAGGTTCAGCATAACGTCTCTACTTTTGTACTCAATACCTCTATTTATGAAACCCAAGATCTCATATGCTTTGTTAACCACTCTCTCAATATGTCCTGCCACCTTCAGGGACCTATGCACATTAACTCCCAGGTCCCTCTGTCCCTGCACACTCTTTAAAATTGTACCATTACATGCATATTGCCTCTCCCTGGTCCTTCTGTCAAAATGTATCATCTCACACTTCTCTGTATTAAATTCCATCTGCCACTTGTCTGCCCATTCTGCTAGCCTTTCTATGTCCTGTTGCAGTCGATTGGTATCATCATCACTGTTTGCCACACCCCTAAGTTTGGTGTCATCAGCAACTTTAGAAATTCTACTCTGTATTCCAATATCAGGTCATTTATATATATCAAAAAAAGCAGTGGCCCCAGCACTGACCCTTGGGGAACAGCACGGTCTACCATCCTCCAGTCTGAAAAACAGCCATTTACCACAACTTGCTGTTTTCTGTCCTTAAGCCAATTCCTTATCCAAGCTGCCACTGACCCACCTATTCCATGAGCCTCAATTTTGTTAACCAGCATTCTATGTGGTACTTTGTGCAATGCCTTCCTAAAATCCATGTAGACAACATCCATTGCATTCCCTTCATCAATCCCCCGTTACTTCATCAAAAAAGTCAATTAGATTAGGCAAACACGATCTGCATTTTACAAATCCGTGTTGGCTCTCCTTAATTAGCTTAGACCTCTCCAAGTGCCCGTTAATTTTTTCATTGATTATTGTTTCTAAAACTTTACCCACCACTGAAGTTAAACTGACCGGCCTGCAGTTACTAGGATTGTCCTTACACCCTTTCTTGAACAATGGTGTCATCCCCAATGGAATCAATGGAATCCTCAGGCACCTCCCCCGCATCTAGGGAAGATTGGAAAATTATGGCAAGCCCTTCCGCTATCTCCTCCCCCAATTCCCTTAGCATCCTGGGATGCAAGCCGTCTGGACCAGGCGACGTGTCCACTCTAAGCATACCCGTGTCTATCAATTTTCACCCCTTCCATTGCTTCTACTTTTTCCACTTCTACCAATATTTTGTCAGCATCCACCTCCTTAGTAAACACCGATACAAAGTACTCATTGAGTATTCTAGCCTTGCCCTGCGCCTCTAAGCATATATCACCTTCTTTGTCTCTAATAGGCCCCACCCCGCCTCTTACTACCCGCTTACGGTTTACATGCCGGTAGAATATTTTTGGGTGCCCTTTTATGTTAACTGCCATTCTACTCTCATATTCTCTCTTTGCCAATTTTATTTTCATCTTCACATCCCCTCAACTTACTGTTTTTGGTCTGGTTCTCCCTTGAAGAACTCACCTGACATGCATCATACACCCTCTTTTTTTGTTTCATCATCTTCTCAATCTCCCTCGTCATCCAAGGAGCCCTTGCTTTGGTTCCCTTACCTTTCCCTCTTGTTGGAACGTACCTAGCCTGTACTTGGAACATCTCCTCCTTAAAGATCACCCATTGTTCCGTTACAGTTTTTCCTGTCAATCTTTGGTTCCATTTTACCCTGGCTAGATCCTTTCGCATTCCATTGAAGTTAGCCCTATTCAGTTTAGAAGTTCCACTCTAGAGTGTTCCTTGCTCCTCTCCATTGCTAATCTAAATCTTATGATGCGATGATCACTCGTACCCAAGTGTTCTCCCACAGACACTTGGTTGACCTGGCCCACCTCATTCCCCAGCACCAGATCCAGTAATGCCTCCTTCCTAGTTGGGCCAAGAACATATTGGTCAAAGAAATTCTCCTGAACACATTTCAGAAATTCCTCCCCCTCCTTTCCCTTTACCCTAGCATTATCCCAATCGATATTTGGGTAATTAAAGTCCCCCAATATCAACGCTCTATAGCTCTTGCGATTTCCCTGCAGATTTGCTCCTCTACCTCCCTCTCACTATTTGGAGGCCTATAGAATACCCCCAATAGCGTGATCATACCCTTTTTGCTCCACTCTAACCAAATGGATTCTGCCCTTGTCCCCTCAAGAACATCCTCCCTTTCCAACACTACAATGTCTTCCTTAATCAGCACTGCCACCCCACTTCCCTTTTTCCCTTCCCTATCTTTTCTGAACACCTTGTACCCTTGAATATTAAGTGCCCAGTCCTCACCGTTTTTAAGCCACGCTTCTGTTATTACCACAACATCATATTGCCACATGGCTAATTGTGCTTGTAGCTCACCAACCTTATTCATCACACTTTGTGCGTTTAAGTACATGCATTCTAAACCCATTTTTGAATTTTTCGTAGTCTTTCTTAGTCTGCTCCTATCTAATATGGTACTACTTCCGCCTCTAGTACTATCTTCTCTAGTACTATCCAACACACTCACTCTTTTATGCACCTTATTCCTCTTTTCTACTCCTATATGCTGGTGCCCATCCCAGTCAAGCTAGTCCTCAGCCTTCTCTTTTCTAGAGAAAAGAGCCCGAGCCTGTTCAGCCTTTCCTGATAAGTATATCCTCTCAGTTCTGGTATCATCCTTGTGAATCCTTTTTGCATCTTCTCTAATGCCTCAATATAATATGGAGACCAGATCAGTTCACAGTACTCCAAGTGTGGTCTAACCAAGGTTCTATAGAAGTTTAACATAACTTCTCTGCTTTTCAATACTATCCCTCCAGAAATGAACCCCAGTGCTCAGTTTGCTTTTTTTTTTTAAATGGCCTTATTAACCTGTGTCGCTACTTTTAGTGATTTATGTATCTGTACCCTTAGATCACTTTACTCCTCTACCTCATTTACTCTTATCCAAGCAGTATGTGGCCTCGTTATTCTGCCTACCAAAATGGAGCACCTGACACTTAGCTATATTGAAATTAATTAGCCAATTATATGCCCATTCTGCAAGTTTATTAATGTCTTCTTGAATTTTATTGCAGTCTTCCTCACTATTGACTATGCCCCCAATTTGGTGTCATCTGCAAATTTTGAAATTATACTCCTGATTTCTGAGTCCAAATCGTTTATGTTTAAGTCATCTTAACCCTTGAACTATACCAGTTTCTAGAACTTTGCTCTAAGAAACTCCAGTGTACAAATTCAGAAAGGTCCGTGAACACAAACTTACCAAATGCCAAGGGCAAACGCCTCCACTTCAGGTCATCAGTGCGACTACGCCGTCCGTACGAATCAACAACAACTCCAAATTCTATTGTGGATTAGAGGAGATTGAAAAAAAAGTAATGAGTCATAAATGGTGAAATTGTCCAATGATCCAGTAGCAGCTGGTGGCAGAGTGTGTAATATAAGAAACTCACATTGAAATCAGAGTACAGTTGAAGCAGCCCCAATATAAAGCCACATTGATACCCATCTATACCGCTAATTAACTCAAATCACTTGGGAGATGTAATTTTCAGAAAACCGACATCTTGGAAGGTTGTCTCAGTATTAAAACTCTGCACACAACAGGCCACATAAACTGTATTGGCATTTAAAGTGTAGACCTGTTGCAGAAAGCTACCCCAGTACAAAAGGCATGTTTACTTTCCAAGGATCGATACCCATGGTTTTGCTTCAACTTTCCCCCAGAACTTTTCTCTCGTCTACATGTTTGGAATCTAGCTTGGATGAGAAAGACTGTTCCTAAAAGGAGAATCAGTTGCAGATACATCAACATACACCTGACTCAACACCTTTTCAGGTTATAAGCTGTTGAAGGCAGGTATCATTGCAAATAGACAAAGGCCATGTTATAGGCGCTCATTACTTACCATGGAAACAGAGCAGAAACTCCTCCTTTTGCCCACTGCTATTCACCTGAGCAATGGCGATCGGGAAACTGTAGGACGAAGCAGCAAAAATAGCGGAGGCCAGTGTCATGTCATTCTTATCCAGAAATTCTGCAGCGAGAGAGACCAAATTTACAGCTCTCAGTGATCAGGAATCATAGCCAGATTCATCAGGTCAAGAGAGTAGGTTCTTTAGCAGACCGAAATTTATCAATGGAGTCAAGGCAGAGCTGGCTGCTTACTTTGATAAACATTCCCCATACTCAAATGCTGTCCAACTCTGCAGGGAGCTTTTTAATTCAAAATATCCGAACATGGAGAATGATACAGCACAGAAACATATAGCCCATCAAGCTGCTGTTTTTCTCCACCTAGTCTAATCCCACTCTGCTAACTTCCCATACCCTTCAATATTCTTTTTTGAGCAGCTATCTAAATTTGGTTATATTAGAATAATAAAAGCTACTTTTAAATAACATCTTAGATTTCTGGACTCTGCAGATGGCTCAGTGGGTAAATATGATGGATGATGTGGTATTGAATCATATAGGCGAGGAACGTTCCTGCCTGTTCTAGTTTCCTGATCTCAGCTTGGGAGCTGTACAATTGACCTCGGTATCCCTAGGCTAGGAAAGGGAGGTGAAGAAAGTTAGTTAGGGCTCCTATTCATTGAAATCCTTTGACTCCTGCTGGAAAGCGGCCATCAGCTTTGATTATGATGTTCCATAATGATAAATAGTCTCTGCCAGTAGTCACTGCCTAGGCTCACACATGACAAACAGCCACTTGAATGAGTTATTGGAGGGTTGCTGGTGCTTTAGTGCCGTACCCTAGTAACAGTCAATAGCTGCAGCTGAGGAGGCAGAAAGACGGACAGTTTAAACAATATTTTTCAGCAACAATTTGTGCTCAAAGTGAGGCAGATCAATAGTAGAATAAAAGGATCACTCAACCACACTCAGTATTCATTGTCAGCATCAAACACTCCCAGGTCAGGTATCGTACAGGTTAGATACAGGTAAAACTACCTTGCAGTGTTTAATGCTCCTGTTGTATAACTGCTGTACTTACCCTCCAGTGTGTAGTGCTTCATCTCTATCTCATAGAACCTGTTGGTACCAATGATGATGCTGTACCCAGTGAACTGGATGCAGCTGCAGGGCTCAGACGTTTCAATCTCCTGTAGAGAAAAAAAAGCAGAATGATACTTGATGACTCAGTCCATTGTGACGGATTACAAAAGCCAACAAAAATGCATTTTTCTAGTTTATCAAGTCTACTGGCTGTCAAGGTTGTGGTACATGGGATAATTCTGATACTGTAAGAATTCTGCAGAATGTACGACAGGTTGATAATGGTTAGGATGTGGGAGAATCTCAAAGCATAGCATGCAGTGGCAATGTGCAGTCAATGGAGTAATTCGTTTTATTCTGAGCTTTAGCAGGTCTTTTTATGCATTGCGTGAACACACTCACCTTGCGGATGGCGAAGCTATCAAGCCCATCATTATAGCGGAGGATACACACTTTGTTCGGCATTGCTGCGCAGATACACAGTCCAGCCTCAATCTACAAAAAACACACGCACAATTTGTACTGTGTCAAAATAATATATTAGTGGCACTTTTCAAGCTGAAGAAAAGTGACTTACATTTTTAAAATGGTTTCCATCCTGTTGCTATAGATTTCAGTTGAGGCAAGAAGCTTGCAAGCACACACTCTAATCCCCAGCTGTACAGAGTCCAAACCAGAAACTGGTGGGCCATTCTTTATATAACTCTTTAGAAAGTTAAAAACAAGCATGGAACACCTAAATAAATACATCGAGAAACAATGGGCTTGATTTTAATAGCCCTGAGGCGGCGGGTCGGCAGCGAAAATCAGAAAAAATGACTTCAGACTGCCAACCCACCTCCATATCGCCAGCACACGATTTTTGTGAGCGTCAGGTCAGCCGCTCTCAAACTGACCTGACAGGAACCAGTGGGACAGGTAGTTAAGGCAGTTAACTATTTTTATAGTGGTTTCCCATTTTCCTGCTTCTGGCTCCTGTTTCCCGTCTTGTCAGAAACATGCCAGCTGCAAGGAGATGAGTTTCTCGAGGAAGTGAATTGTAATCATTGGTGGAGCACTTTAAAAGCACTCCTGTAACATGGCTGACATTCAAATGCAACAACTTTGTTGTTGGAGGTTTGGGATAAGATTTTGCAAATCTGCTGACCTTGTGACTGTTCAAGCTGGCACCCATCTGCAGTGTTACCTGATTGGAATAATTTCAGGCCACTTTGAGGGCTGGATTTTCATTCAGAAGTCGGGAAGGAGGCGGGACTACAACTTTCGGGTTGTAGTCCCGCCTCCATCGAGATGCGGCCAATCCACGCGATTTTCACTTGATTGACCTCGGTGAGCCCACCCAGCGGGCTCAGCAGGCCAATTAAGGGCCACCCAGCAACAGGTGACGTCACAGACTGAAATTTCATCTGTCAAGACGTGGTGACAGATGAAATATCAGTGTTTCACAGCTGCTTGAAGCTGTCAAACACTGACAGTCTTACTTCTAACCTGAGTCCTTCTCCACAAACTCAATTAGAAATCTCGCCGGCAAAGAAAGCTGCAGGCTGTCACTCCCGAAACCCAGAGGAAGGAAAGCTGTAAAGGTAAGTACAGGTAATTTAGAAACATAGAAGATAGGAGCAGGAGTAGGCCATTCGGCCCTTCGAGCCTGCTCCGCCATTCAATGAGATCATGGCTGATCATCCAAATTCAGTACCCTGTCCCGGCCTTCTCCCCATATCCCTTGATCCCTTTAGCCGTAAGAAATATATCCAACTCTTTCTTGAATATATTTAATGAACTGGCCTCCACCGCCCTCTGTGGCAGAGAATTCCACAGGTTCACCACTCTCTGGGTGAAGAAATTCCTCCTCATTTCAGTCCTAAATGGCTTACCCCTTATCCTTAGACTATGACCCCTGGTTCTGGACTCCCCGGCCATCATAAACATCCGTCCTGCATCTAGTCTGTCCAGGCCTGACAGAATTTTATAAGTTTCGATGAGATCCCCTCTCAATCTTCTAAACTCCAGTGAGTATAAGCCCAATCGACACAATCTCTCCTCATACGTCATTCCTGCCATCCCAGGTATCAGCCTGGTGAATCTCCGCTGCACTCCCTCCATGGCAAGAACGTCCTTCCTCAGGTAAGGCGACCAAAACTGCACACAATATTCAAGGTGCGGTCTCACCAAGGCCCTGTACAACTGTAGCAAGACATCCTTGTTCCTGTACTCGAACCCTCTTGCTACGAAGGCCAACATACCATTTGCCTTCTTAACCGCCTGCTGCACCTGCATGCTTACCTTCAGCGACTGGTGCACAAGAACACCCAGGTCTCTTTGCACTTCCCCTTCTCCCAATCTATTGCCATTCAAATAATAATCTGCCTTCCTGTTTTTGCCACCAAAGTGGATAACCTCACATTTATCCACATTATAGTGCATTTGCCATGTTTCTGCCCAATCACCCAATCTGTCCAAATCGTACTGGAGTTTCACGGCATCCTCCTCACAGCTTACCCTCCCACCCAGCTTTGTGTCGTCTGCAAATTTGGAGATATTACATCCAATTCCCTCGTCCAGATCATTAATATATATTGTGAACAGCTGGGGTCCTAGGACCGATCCTTGCGGTACCCCACTAGTCACTGCCTGCCACTCGGAAAACGACCCGTTTATTCCAACTCTTTGCTTTCTGTCCGCCAACCAGTTCTCTATCCAAGTCAATACCTTGCCCCCAATCCCATGTGCCTTAATTTTGCACGCTAAACTTCTTTACACACTTTAGACACACCAAACACACTTACCTTTGCACTCATGCACCCATCACTCACCTGAACACCGACATCTTGACCCCTCCAAGTCCTTCAACCCGACGGCCCGACTCCTCTAACTTGCCGTGGTTTGGAGCCGTCGGGAATCCCACACGACAACCTCCAAAATAGAGATTAGGCTAAAAACTGCCTGTTAGCAGGCAGTTAATTGGCACTAATCCCTTCCGCCTCGGGTCGGCGGGTCCCAGTGCGGGAAACTTACATGGAGGCAGGTTTTGGGCGGGATGGTGTCTGGACCCCCGAATTCGGGATTTTAGCCCCCCGCACGCCTAAAAGCCCGCCTCATGGCACACTGAAAATCGACCCCTAAGTGTACGCTTGCAAGCTTCTTGCCTCAACTGAAATCTATAACAATGGGATGGGAACCATTTACATCCTCTCATCCTGGTCGTCAGATTCGGAGGAAGAGCAGCCGCGGCAACACACAACCAGCCACAACAGCAGCACCAGGAGCACCAACCTCCTCCTCACTCACCTGATGATGCATAGGGCGGAGAGCCTCAGCGCAGGGCTGCACCTCGCCACAGGAGATACCCCTAACACAGGGTTTACAGGCAGAGGATCAGCTTCCTCAGCATGACTGAGCAGCAGTGCCAAAGGAGTCTGAGACTTTCGAGAGGTAGTCGCTGACATCTGCGCAATGCTGCACCAACACCTGGAGCCCCGAGTAGCGGGTGGACACTCCTCACCAGTGGCTGTCAAAGTCACCATCGCACTCAACCTCTTTGCTTCGGGCTCCTTCCAGGGATCAGCTGCAGACATCAGCGGCATCTCCCAGTCGACTGCACACACTTGCATCACGCAGGTCACCGATGCCCTTTTTGCAAAGGCGCACAATTACATCCAGTTCTCCACGGATGGCCCAAGTGTGACCGCGCGTGCGGTTGGCTTTGCCAATATGGCAGGCTTGCCAATGGTGCAGGGCATCATAGACTGCGCACATGAAGCATGAGGACCTCCTAGCACAACCCAGCTGTATTTGTCAACCGCAAGGGCTTCCACTCCCTGAACGTTCAGCTGGTGTATAACCACAAGATGATCATCATGCATGTTTGCGCAAAGTACCCTGGCAGTTGCCATGACTCCTTCATCCTGTGCCAGTCTACAGTACCTCAGCTCTTCCATCTGCCAACCCAAATTTCCTGATGGCTTCTTGGCGACAAGGGCTGTCCCCTAAAAAAGTGGCTCATGACACCGATGAGGAGGCCATCAAACGATGCTGAGGAGTGGTACAATGTGAGTCACATATCCACCAGAAGCATCATCGAGCAAACCATTGGTTTGCTCAAAATGTGCTTCCGATGCCTAGACAGATCTGGTGGAGCCTTGCAGTATGAACCAGCCAGGGTGTCCAGAATCGTCGTGGTCTGCTGTGTCCTGCACAACATCGCACAGCAGCGTGGCTTAGTGCTGCCGGATGAACAAGTGGCTCAGCACACAGCCTCCTCGGAAGAAGAGGAAGAGGACGAGGAGGACAGTCTCGCATAAGCTTACATTTCAACCACAGGTGGCTGGCACATGGAGATAAATATAAGTCTGGCATTCTCAAAACCCCAGGCATCATCTGCCCAATAAACAGTGGTTTGGGCTAAGTGTCACCACCAACATTCTAAATGGAATTCTCCCTGAGCCCTCGCTCTTGAACTCCCATTTCCCAGAACAGAGGCCACACTTTAGGTGATCTCAGCAGATCATTAGACCTTTTTCGACACTGAACCCATGTGCGTCTGCACACAGACCTCAAACTTACCTCCTCAGTAACTTGCAGCCAAGCTGCCTTGGTTTGTTGAGGAGGCCTCCTCCTTTTGTTTCCAGGTAAAAGGACCTCCTGACATCCTCTAACTCCCTCCACAAGAGCATGGAGGGAGCCCTCATTGAACCTGGGTGCAGCCTTAGTTTTTGGGGCTGCCATTCCTGCAGCAGCCAGCACTTTAAACTTCTGCAAAGGGGACATGGCCCCTTTAAATCTTTCCTGAAACAATGTGTCATCAGAGGCGAGAATCTGACACTCTGCAAGCAATTGCCTGGAGGGACCCGCACGTCGGCCGTAACGAGGCCAATCAACCTAAAATCTGATCTGCCGTCAGCCCGCCTCCTTCATTAAAATCAAGCCCAATGCCTCAATGTGGGTGTGCCAGGGCTAACTGCAGTGTCTAAATGGAGCGTTAACATTTCCTCATTTATGGAAATCAGACAGCAGTGATGTTCAGTTTCCCAAAGAATCAATCTTAAGAGCAAATTGAAGATGCCCAAACAACTTTTTCCCCAAATGTAGTCTTCTCCCCCACTCAAGGTGCAACATGAGCAAAAAGCAGGTTTATGGTTGAATCAAGTAAAGGCAATTAAGACAGTGTTTGAATTTTTTTGGCTTAATGGTTTCAGTCCATATTTTAATTACTAACCAGGGTATTCCATCATTAACGTGACATTTACACTGATGGGAATAACAGATACTGAGGGAACTTGGTGGTGCATTGTCCGCTCAGCTCTGGGAGATGGGTTCAAATCTAGTACAGTCTGATAGAATTAAAGTATCCTCACTCCCTTTCCTTGCCTATAAAGATCCTTTGTGAATTGAGTCTCTGATAGTCTCGACCCAACTCCTATAACATAAAATTGCCTCTGATTTGGCACATATTGGGCCCAATATTTACGGGGCAGTGGGGAGTGTGAGGGAAACCTGGAAAGGCCGGGAACACTGAGGTCGTTATAATTTTTTCCTTCCATTCCCCACTAGGCCAGCCAGATTTACAGGCTGGCAGGCAGTCAGGTGGGAAAACCAGAGGCAGGAGGCCACAGTCGGGGATCCTTGGAGACGGTCCCTGGCAATCGGGAGGGAGGGATCAAGAGATCAGGGCTTGGTGGGGTGTGGAGGTGGCGGGAGGTTGCCGATCGCAGGAGGGAGGAAGGTAGAGATCGAGTTTGGAGGCCGCCAATTGCGGCAGGGGTAGGAGAATGATCGTGATCGGCAGAGGGGAGACTGAAGGTTTCCTTGAGGGGTCGGAGGAAACACTCCTGCTCCTCCTGGCCCAAAAGGAGTGTTATAAAGGCACTGGTCCGGCCTTCCTTTTGCTGCTGGGTTTCTCTGAGCCCTGGGAAACCCACGCAGCAACTGTTAAATTTAAATCAGGCTTCCAATTGCACTGTGGGAGCCTGGTTTAAATATGTTAGTGAAGTATCCCGCCACTCACACGGCACGCTACCCGCCGCTGTAAAAATGGCAATGGTCGTATACACAGAGGGTTAATATCGAGGTCATTCAGTCTGGGAGATGCTACAGGATTGGTTGGTGCGAGAAGCAAGAAAAATTGGCATTGGCATTGTAAGTTGTGCTTGTGAGGTTTGAGCGAAGCCACATTGCTGACGGTGTACAAGGAGGTTCCTTCGCACCTGCCCATGCTATATCCTGACTAAGATTGAAACAATTCCATTCCAAAGAACCTACATCCCTCAACGCAGTGAACATTTAATACAGCCATTTTAAATATTCAGATACGTGCCTTAATGTCATCACAGAAGACAGCTGAGGCCCATATCCTTATTTTGGCAGTCAGTTAAATCTTACACTCATCCATGTGTTGATTCATAAATTAATATGACTGGAAACCCGGAATGGGATTATAGAATCTTAAGCAAAACTGTAAATGTATCTGAAGGTTAAACCTGATATTTTACATATGAGAAATAATATTGATTAAGGGCTGCAGTGGTGCTCACTTTCCCTGCTGCAAACAGGTGGCATCCTTTCAAGCTGTCAAAGACTGTAGGTACAAGTTCCGGCTGGGCTGGCAGATGGGATTGAGCTAATGACTGTTTCACCTTCTTAATGTCCACCAGACAGAGGGCTCGCTCCTCTCCTGTCAAATAGACAAATAAAATAAACCATTCAGAACAACTCTGTTATATGTGAAGTGTTTTGAGACACATAATAACAGACTTTAAATGCAAGTCTGTATATAAAAGTCTCCATTCCAATCTACACCTGAATAAGCTATAAAATTAAAAACTTGTGTAATGAGACAGGGTTAATTAGTAATCTTATAGTAAAGGGATCCTCTGGGGAAGAGTGATCATAAGACGATGAATTTCATATTAAGTTTAAGTCCAAAACTAGGGTCTTAAATTTAAACAAAACCAATCACGGAGGTATGAGGTGCGAGTTGGCTAAGGTACATTGGAAAATTAGATTAAAAGGTATGACGGTAGATAAGCAATGGCAAACATTTAAAGAAATAATTCATAATTCTCAACGAATATGCATTCCTTTGAGGAATATAAACTTCACTGGATAAGTGGTACAACCATGGCTAACCAGAAAAGTTAAGGATAGTATTAGATTAAAAGAAAAGGCTTACGATGTTACCAAAAAGAATAGCAAGCCTGAGGATTGGGAGGGTTTTAAAAATCAGCAAAGGATGACTAAGAAATTGATTAAAAGGGAGAAAATAGAATGAGGGTAAACTAGCAAGAAATATAAAAACAGATTGTAAGAGCTTTTATAAGTATGTAAGAGCTTTTATAAGTATGTAAAAAGAAAGAGATTAGGGAAAGTAAACGTGAGTCCCTTAGAGGCAGAGACAGGAGGAATTATAATGGGGAATAAAGAAATGGAAGAGTCATTAAACAAGTATTTTGTATCTGTCTTCACAGTAGAAAACACAAAGAACATACCAGAAATTGTGGCAAACCAAGGGTCTAATGAGATGGAGAAATTATTAGGACTAAAAGCCGACAAATGCCCAGGACTTGATGGCCTACATCCTAGGGTTTTAAAAGAGGTGGCTGCAGAGATGGTGGATGCATTGGTTTTGATCTTCCAGAATTCCTTAGATTTTAGAACAGTCCCCGTGGATTGGAAAGTAGCAAATGTAACCCTGCTGTTCAAGAAAGAAGGGAGAGAGAAAACAGGGAACTATAGGCCAGATAGCCTGACATCAGTAGTAGGGAAAATACTAGAATCTATTATTAAGGACATGGTAACAGAGCACTTGGAATATCACAATATTTAGAGTCAACTCGGTTTTATGAAAGGGAAATTGTGTTTGACAAATCTATTAAAGTTTTTTGAGGGTGTAACTAGCAGGATAGATAAGGGGGAAACCAGTGGATGTAGATAAGGATTTTCAGAAAACATTCAATAATGTGCCACACAAGTGGTTGTTACACAAGGTTAGGGCTCATGGAATTGGATGCAATATATTAGCATGGATGGATTGAGGATTGGTTAACGGATGGAAAACAGAGATTAGGAATAAACAGGTCATTTTCGGGACAGCAGGATGTAACAATTGGAGTGCCGCAAGGATCAGTGTTTGGGCCTCAGCTATTTACAATTTATATCAATGACTTAGATGAGGGGACCGAGTGCAGTACATCCAAGTTTGCTGACGATACAAAGCTAAGTAGGAAAGTAAGCTGTGAGGAGGACGCAAAGAGGCTGCAAAGGGATATAGGCCGGTTAAGTGATTGGGCAAGAAGATGGCAGATGGAGTATAATGTGGGGAAGTGTGAAATTATCCACTTTAGTACGAAGAATGGAAAAGCAGAATATTTTTTGAAAGGTGAGGGCCTAGTAAATGTTGGTATGCAGAGGGATTTGGGTGTCCTTGTACCCAAAACACAGAAAGTTAGCAGGCAGGTACAGCAAGCAATTAGGAAGGCAAATGGTATGTTGGCCTTTATTGCAAGGGGGTTGGAGTAGAAGAGTAAGGAAGTCTTGCTGCAATGGTACAGGGCCTTAAGACCATACCTGGGGTACTGTGCACAGTTTTGGTCTCCTTATCTAAGGAAGGATATACTTGCCTTGGAGGCGGTGCAATGAAGGTTCACTAGATTGATTCCTGGGATGAGATGGCTGTCCTATAAGGAGAGATTGAGTAGAGTGGGCGTATATTCTCTGGAGTTTAGAAAAATGAGAGGTGATCTCATTGAAACGTATAAAATTCTTAGCATCTACCATGTCAAATCCTCTGAGAGGCTGTTTCCCCTGGCTGGAGAGTCTAGAACTAGGGGTCATAGTCTCAGGATAAGAGATCGGCCATTTACGATGGAGATGAGGAGAAATTTCTTCACTCAGAGGGTTGGGAATCTTTGGAATTCTCTACCGCAGAGGGCTGTGGAGGCTCAGTCGTTAAGTATATTCAAGACTAAGATCGATGGATTTTTAGGCATGAAGGGAATCAAGGGATATGGGGATAGGGTGGGAAATTGGAGTTGATGTAGAAGTTCAGCCATGATGTTACTGAATGCTGGAGCAGTCTCGATGGGCCGTATGGCCTATTCCTGCTCCTATTTCTTATGTCCTGCACCTTAAAGACAAAATTTCTTTAGCATAACTGATTTTAGTCATTTGGCACGTTAGCAGGTAACTGAAGTTATCCCTGAACATAATCAAACAAGTCCATAATAACCTGCAATCATGGCAAGTCGGTCAAGCTCCTTTAGGACATGAAGCTGGAACACTGACCCCACACCGGGAATGTGCACCAAGGAGTTCTTTACAACGTTTAATGCATATAGACCTTCCTCTGTCCCAACCAGCACAATCTGTAGATACACAAAATCACCTCCTCTCAGATATAAAGATAGTGCAAATAGATAATCCCCAATAACTTCTGTAATTAGATACCAATTATAATCATATACCCTTGATAACAATGTACCACAAATCTAGTCTGTTTTCTTCCACCCCATCACCTCCCTTCACAAACTACAAACATATATCTATTATGGGAGCCTTTGTCTTGTTGCCTCCTTCTCTGACATTATCTTTACAATCATAGTGCCTAGCCTGCTTCTTCTCCTCCCCCCGATCCCGCAACCCCAAAATAAAATCATCCTAGTGTATTTATCATACCAGCTTTTTGGGGAGGAGGGACATCTCAGGCTCCAGTTTAATTCCGTATTCTGTAAAGGATCTGCTTGTACTTCTGCCACACACTTGTCGACATGTAGTGAGTGGACCATGCAACAGCCACAGTAAGAATCCATTTACTGTACCTCCCAACATACCTGTTCGGTGAGTGGCAGAGTGCAGTTTATATCCAAACGGTCATCTCCCTCCAGTTTCAGCAGTGAATTTCCCAATAGCTTCTGCAGGAATTAAAGAGTCATATTAGAGCGTGGATGCATAAACATACACACTAGTGTTCCTTCATCTACATAATTTGTGCATCTCATTGTTTCTTACAAACATGTCATTTCCCCAATGAGAGAGGGAAGGGGAAAAGGAACAAAGAATACATGAGACAGAAGCTACAGGCTGTTCTTAAACAAACACATACACGCCACACAAACTTGCAAACTGAGCTTATAATTTTAGGCATGGATTTTCTTCTTCCTAAATCAGTCACTCCAGCACTGAGACAATAAGACAGCTCAGAAACAAGGATATGCGGCTGACCAACAACAAAAGAGAATCTAGAGGATTGAAGTGATTTTGCAGTTAGATGGCATCAAGCAATGGTTAGCAATGCCTTCAGCTACAAGCGCCACCACAAATGTGAAACCACCATATTAGAAACTCCAAAGCCTTTGTATAGACTAGAGAAGCTGGGGTTGCGCTCCTTAGAGTACAGAAGGTTACAAGAAAAGTTATAGAGGTGTTCAAAATTATGAAGGGTTTTGATAGAGAGGATAGGGAGAAATTATTTCCACTGGCAGGAGTGTCATTAACCAGAGGACACAGATTTAAGATAATTGGCAAAAAAAGTGGGAGATGAGGAGAATTTTTTTTTTTTTTTTTTTACGCAGCAAGTTGTTAGATCTGGATGCACTTCCTGAAAGGGTAATGGAACCAGATTCAATAGTAACTTTCAAAATGGAATTGGATAAATACTTAAAAAGAAAACATTTGCACGGGGAAAGAACGGGGAAGTGGGACTAATTGGATAGCTTTTTCAAAAGAACCGTCACAGGCACGATGGGCCAAATGACCTCCTTCTGTGCTGCAAGATTCTACGATTCTATAGGGCTTCAACTGTTACTACTGAAGTACTTAAAAAAACACAGCTCCAGTCTAAAGCACGCCAGCCTATTTCTGCCTGTAAAGTATTAAGTGATTCAATGTGGCAATGAGCATCTGTGCTTGCAGGCTTATAACCTAAAACAACATCTACTTTGTGGGCAGATAAGGAACTGAATTGAGATCACTATAAAATAGAAGTAAAGATGAATTGTAGCATGGGACTGCATTACACCCTCCACCAGCATAAGAAATAGGAGCAGGAGTAGGCCATTCGGCCCTTCGAGCCTGCTCCGCCATTCAATGAGATCATGGCTGATCTTCTGCCTCAACTCCATTCACCAGCCTTATCGCCATATCCCTTGATGCCCTTACTAGTCAGAAATCTATCGACTTCTGTTTTGAATATACCCAATGACTGAGCCTCCACAGCCCTCTGGGGTAGAGAATTCCAAAGGTTCACCACCTTCTGTGCGAAGAAATTTCTTCTCATCTCAGCCCTGAATGGTCTACCCTTTATCCTGAGGCTGTGGCCCCTGGTTCTAGACTCCCCAGCCAAGGGAAACATTCTCCCAGCATCCACCCTATCAAGCCCTGTAATAATTTTGTATGCTTCAATGAGATCCCCTCTCATTCTTCTGAATTCAAGAGAATACAGGCCTAGTTTACTCAATCTCTTCTCATACGACAGTCCCACCATCCCAGGAATCAATCTCGTGAACCTTCGTTGCACTTCCTCTATGGCAAGTATATCCTCCCTTAGGTAAGGAGACCAAAATTGTACACAGTACTCCAGGTGTGGTCTCACCAAGGCCCTATATAATTGGAGTAAGACTTCTTTACTCCTGTACTCAAATCCTCTTGTAATGAAGGCCAGCATACCATTTGCCTTCCTAATGGCTTGCTGCACCTACACATTCACTTTCAGTGACTCATGTACAAGGACACCCAGGTCCCTTTGAGCATCTGCATTCCCCAATCTTTCACCATTTAGGAAATACTCTGCCTTTCTGTTTTTTCTACCAAAGTGGATAACTTCACATTTATCCACATTATATTCCATCTGCCATGTTCTCGCCCACTCAGAGCCTGTCGAGATCCCCTTAAAGCCTCTTCACAACTGACACCTAGCTTTGTATCATCAGCAAATTTGGAAAGGTTACATTTAGTCCCCTCATCCAAATCATTGATATAGATTGTGAATAGCTGGGGTCCAAGCACCGATCCTTGCGGTACCCCACTAGTCACAGCCTGCCATCCTGAAAAAGACCCGTTTATCCCTACTCTTTGTTTTCTGTCTGTTAACCAAGATGGAGATGGAGACACTTCTCGCCCTTTGCCATTAGTTGCCATGACTCCAGGTTTTGTGGGTGGTTCTGGCTGGACAACCTTATGCTTTTTGATGGCTCTCATGATTTGCTGCTTTATTTGTTGATCCGGATGTGGGTTACGGAAACATCCCATAAACAAATGTGAATAACAACAAACTCATATCAGCAAAACTGACTATTTTTCCCACTGCATCTTCTCCTCTAAAACATGGCTCACAGAAAGTAAGAAATGGAAAGGCCATCTTGACGGCCTCCTTACTTCAGAAGAACCCTGGGAGGTAGCTATATGTGCATAGTCGGGTGTGTACGCTGCAAGGTTTCCTGGAAAGGTGAATGCTTCCCTTCAGGTGTGTAAAGCATGCATGTGCTCGGTAATGGCCTGAAGCGTCTCACAGAGTGCATACTTTATTCTCTTGACTGTGTGGGTACACAGTCTGCACGTTTCTTTGAAAGCTACAATAATTAGTGTTAAACAAGTCACGCGAGAGACAGCTTCAACAAAAGACCAATTTCAGAAAGGCCTGCAAAGCGGGAAGTTTTGGTTTTAGGCTTTGCAACAGTGAACGCTGGCTTGGTGGATGAGCCTCAAAAGGATGAAAGTCAGAACTGGGCAACATACTCTGCAGCAGTAAGCAGGACAAGCACAATCAAGTGTGCAAACATTTTACCTTCACCAACTGGGTAAGATCATCTTCTCTCTGGGCCACTTCAGCCTATTATATAGTGACACAGGGGTCATTCCAGGGTTACAGCACATGCTCAGTTAGGTACATGAACTACCAATGTCAAACAAGTCAAATCACTAGATCACAGTAAACATAAAAGCAATGCCAACCAGTAATGGATGAAACATGAACAGACACTGAATCTATCTACTGAGTACTTACAGCAGCTGTCTCTGCTTTTTCACATGACCGTCGTCCGCAGGCCACAACAGACTCCAACACATTGACCCAGCGCTGTTTGTCTGGGAAGCTTGGTGCAAGCATGTAGAGTGTCTGACCAGGCCAGCAGGTCGTGTGTGGCTGAGACTCCAACTTTAGCATGTAAGGCACATCTGCAGGGAGAGGAAAAAGCTAAAGATGCAGAACGTAAGAGAGAGAAAAAACTGCAGAATACTGCAATATAAAAATTATCTCATACTTTAGAATACAACCAAGCCTTATTGGGAAAAATCATGGGAACACTGTCGCTTTAAGACATTTATGTGAATGTATCATCATATATATAGCACCAACATTGGGCTGCTCCCTTTAGACCATTCACCCAAGGAGGTAGGTGAGTTACAATCCCTACCTTGTAGAGTCACCATCATCCTTCAAATGGAAACATCTTCCACATATCACTTGGTGCAAGCAGTTTACCAATGGGAAGCACTGCGAGGCTGATACCCTTTGAAGAAATTTTTGATAACATGTCACGACATTGCACACAAGTTTATTCTTTTCTCCCTTGGTCATCAGCTGATTTACCAGAAGGAAAGATGCAACTTGTAATAATACGTGAATAATACTGGCAACTAAAATTATACAAGTGATTTTCAAAAATGAACAATGGGGCCAGCTGAGTGTGTGCATCATATGTGGAGGATGCTTCTATTTGAAGAACAAAGGTGACTACAAGGCAATTAAGTAGCTTCTTCATTTGCATTTTCCATGAACCAATTCAGAGGAGGTTTGATCTCGGAAGTTCAATAATACCTATATTCAAAACAGGTATTGGAGAACAAAAAAGTCAATTCAAATAACATTTGGTAAATGTAAAAGGATTGTTCCAAGTAGAAGCTTTACTGATGCTGTACAAAATCACCTTTTTGAGGGGGCCCAAGACATGCCTGTTGATCAAGCAAATGACTTGTAACATTTCTAGATGGTACAGGATACTTTCTAATAACTTTGACAACTCCATTTAGAAATCAGAGCATCAGCTTATACACTCCATTGGGCACAAATCACGGTTCCTTTTTTATAAAACAATTTAATTTTGCCAATATAAAAATCTTGGTTAGTACCCACACAGGTGAAACCTGCACCTACCGTTTCTTCCTTCTTCATCGTGTACAAGCACAATAGCCTCCTTCAGTGCTGTATGACTCTCTGGGGGCTAAGTTGGCCTGTGTAGCGCCCATTTTTAGCCTCTACGCAGTTACCTAATGCTCAAAAATGGGGTCTGAGTTGCACGAGTACATTTCCGACAGGAAGTGCACAGGACGCCATCTTGATAAAGGGGTTTGCGTGCGTGCACCTAACAGCCGCCAACAGCATGCAGAGTAGGCAGATCATGATGCTAATCAGTGTGCAATGCTGATTTGACGCCAGCACTGCCATTTTCCAACTGCACACTCCAGCCAATGCCGTCTTAACCTTGCACAGCTGAACACAACGTTAAACGTCCCACCCCACCGCCCTCCCCCACCACTAGCACTATTTAAAGGAATCATGAACTACTTACAGGTTAGTTGCTGGATTATTTCTTCTGGCTGCTGGTGCAATTGTAAGTGTTTTTGGAGCTTTCCTATACTTGGCTAAAGTTTGAATAGTCTACAGGGAGTGTTCTGGCTGGTGCTGAAGTACTTTTCTGTTCATTTAAAAGCTTGTGCTGAAACAAATTGCTTCCAGACATAGGTGGTCTGGTAGGGCTTCCTCTGGGAATTGAGCATGACTGGGGAATGAAGAAAGGCCACGCAGACCAGGACAAGCTGCTAGAAGAGGGAGGAGGAGGAGGAGAAGGACTCTCAGCAAGAGGCCATATCAGCCAAGGGTCTTTAGGGAGCAATTCTCTTACCTCAATTTCAGTGAGGACCAATGCACGAGACATCTTCGCTTCACAAAAGAGGTCGTGACTGAAATCTGCCAACTGCTGTAGCCACAACTGCAGCTTCAAAGTAGGGCAAGGACCACATTGCCTGTGGCTGTCAAAGTGACCTTGGCTCTTAACATTTATGCATCTGGCTCCTTCCAGGCTGCTGCTGGAGATATAAGCAACACTTGCAGTGCACTGCTGCATAAGGGATGTCACTGAAGCTCTCCATACACAGAGGAACAGTTTAATCCCATTCGTTCTTGCCAGACACAAGCTGGCGGAGCGAGCACGAGGGTTTGCATGGATTGCAGACTTCCCCGTGGTGCAGGGTGCCATTGACTGCTCGCACATTACCTTGTGTGTGCCTCATGTGAACTCAGCCATTTTCACGGAGCAAAAGGGATTCCAATCCCTCATGGTGCAGCTGGTGTGCGACCACAGGCAGCGCATCATGCAGGTGAATGCCGTTATCCTGGCAGCAGTCACAATTCCTTCATTCTGTGGCAGTCTTCTTTTACACCTGCATTTGAACCACCACGGCAAGTCAAAGGCTGGCTACTGGGGGACAAGGGTTATCCACTCATGACATGTGCACAACAGGCCTACAATGAGAGCGATGTTGCCACAAGGAACATTAAAGAGCACAACATCGGCATCCTCAAGCAACACTTCCGCTCCGCTCTAGAGGAGCCCTGCAGTACGCAGCTGAGCAGGTATCAAGATTTGTAGTAGTATGCTGCACAACCTCACCATTATGAGGGACCAGCCCTTGCCACCACCTATCAGGCGAGAAGCTGAGGAGCAGGAGCACGAGGAAGAGGAGGAGGAAGTGCAACAGGAAGTGGAGGAACAGGAAGAGAGGCTACAATGGAGACAGTCCCTTTCTGCCCGGGCTCTACGTGATCAAATAATTCGTGAGCGATACCAGTAACCTCAACCACACCTCCCCATTCAGCAACAGTCCCATGCTCCTTACCTTTCCTCTATCACCCTTCGCGATAGGCATTCCCTTAGTGCCCGTCATAAATCTCATCCACATAAAGAAACTACTCATGAAATAACGCTGGACGGCCAGTTGGTGGCGCCGTCCAAGGAGTATAAATACTCGGGCGTGGGCCCAGCTTGCCAGGGACATTTTGTAAGACAGGAACTAGTGAAGTACAACTAGACCTCCATGTTCTGAAACAAGTTGATTAAAGCCTTGCTTTATACTCAAACCAAGTGTGTAGTGAGTTTTATTACGTCAATTTAATCAACTCGTTACCGACTCCACGCTTTGGGTGATTTCGGGAAACAGCCAGCTACGACTCGAACCGTAGAAGGGAACTCAGACAAGTAATCGATCCATCATGGAGAAACTACTCAGACCCGCCCATCTCGACCTGGACCCGAATTCACTTTCAGCTGCTAAGGTATGGAAACACTGGTATCGTACCGTTAGCAACTTCCTTGAGGAATGTGGTGAGAATGTTCCTAATAAGTTACGAATGCTTGCTAATTATGTATCCCCTCATGTGTTTGATTATATCGAAGACTGTGTAGACTATGACGCCGCTATCCAAATACTACAGCAGCTATATGTCAAGTCCTCAAACAAAATTTTTGCTCGGCATCTACTGGCCACAACTCGACAACAACCTGGGGAATCACTTGATGAATTCCTTCAGAAACTTCGCAGGCTCAGCAAGGATTGTAATCTTAAAGCTGTTACAGCTGAGCAGTACCAGGAGGAGTTAATTCGTGATTCCTTTATTAATGGGATTGCATCTCCCTTCATACGTCAGATTCTGTTGGAGAATAAAACCCTCAAGTTACAGGCTGCCTATGACCAGGCATGTTCTCTGGACTTAGCAAAGAGGAATGCAGATACCTATCTTTCACCACATGCACGGGCTGCTGCTATCACTTTTAGTGACTCCTTCCATAGGCCTCGGGCGGAAGCCCTCACGGATGACTCCAACCTGGCTGATGACAACCCTACCCTAGAAACCTTCACTGATGATGATCCCGCTCTAGCGGCATCTTGGCAATCTGGAAGGAAGTGTTTCTTCCGTGGAGATGCGTTCCATTATAGGAAATTTTGTCCTGCTCGTAACGCAACCTGCAATCATTGCAGCAAGAAAGGTCACTTTTCAAAGGTATGCCAGTCAAGAGCCGCTGTTAGTAAGAAAGGCCCCCTTTATAAGGTATACCGGTCAAGAGCTCCTGTTAGTTTTGCAGCTACTACCTATAAAACTGCTCCTCCCCCAAGAGCCACTACTAAGGTTATAGCTGTCAAGGGTAAAACTGCCCCTCCTCCCATCACAGCTGTTTATCCCAAAAGTCTGTCCCATGCAGCTACGAAGGTTTCGGTAAATGGACACATTTTGAGCACACTAATCGACTCATGCAGCTCTGACAGCTTCATTAGTGAGCGGGCTGTCAGTGAGTTAAAACTGCGTATTTACCCCTCGGACAGGGAAATTGCAATGGCTCGGACGACACTGACCACCAATTTTTCCGGCTTTTCTCCTGTCGACCTTATTCTCAATGGCCGCACTTATTTCTCCACCTGGCTCAGGGTGCTTAAAAACCTATGCAGTGATGTGCTCCTGGGACAGGATTTCCAGAAACAACACAAAAGACTCACTTTCGAGGTTGGAGGGTCAAAGACGGAGCTTACTATTTCCAAAGTACCGTTTCGTGCGCTTTCGGCGGCTTCGCTCGATGAGCCCTCCTTGTTTGCCAATCTTTCCCGCCGATGTAAGCCCATAGTCACTAAATCACGACGTTTCAGCCAAGATGATCGATCCTTTATCGAGGCACAAATCTCTCGCCTTCTAGCTGACGGTCTCATTGAGCCATGTTCATCTTCCTGGCGAGCTCAAGTCGTCGTTGTTAAAAATCCTCTGAAGCAACACAAGAAACGTCTTTGCATCGATTACTCGCAAACTATTAACCAGTATACCGACCTGGATGCCTACCCACTACCACGCATCGATGACATGGTCAATAACCTTGCCAACTACCAGGTATTTTCAACTTTTGATTTAAAGAGCGCATATCATCAAGTAACGTTAAAGGACTCTGACAAAAAGTATACGGCCTTTGAGGCCAATGGTCGGTTTTAACAGTTTTGTCGCCTTCCATTTGGGGTCACCAATGGGGTGGCCGTCTTTCAACGGGCAATGGATAGCCTAGTCAAACAGGAGAACTTAATGGACACTTTTCCATATCTGGATAATATCACCATTGCTGGTCATGACCAGAAGGAGCATGATGCCAATCTCCAGAAATTTTTTGACGTTCTCCGTCGTCGCAACTTAACCTTAAATGAGTCCAAATCTGTGAAATTAGTACCATCAGTCAACATTCTTGGCTACTGGGTGGACAACGGTATCATCAAACCGGGTCTGGAGTGACTTTATCCGCTTCAGGAGTTCCCTCCCCCTACGAATCTCGGCTCTCTTCGTCGGGCACTCGGCATGTTCGCCTATTATGCGAAATGGATACCCCACTTCTCCGACAAGATCCAGCCCCTGCTTCATGCAGTCATTTCCGTTGGAGGCAATGGCTATTTCAGCTTTCAACCTCCTCAAGCGACAACTGGAAAAAGCCACACCTCATTCCATTGATGAAAATCTTCCTTTCGTGGTCGAATGTGATGCATCGGATGTGGCGATCTCTGCTACCTTGAATTAAGGTGGTCGACCCATTGCATTTCTGTCCAGAACTTTGCAGGGTAGCGAGCTCCATTATCCTCCTGTCGAGAAGGAGGCTACGGCCATCATCGAAGCTGTACGTAAATGGAGTCATTTTCTCGCTCGTCGCCATTTCACACTTATAACCGATCAGCGCTCCGTGGCCTTTATGCGGGATAACCGGAAACGCACTAAGATCAAGAATAACAAAATACAACTCTGGAGGATGGAATTGGCCGCTTTTGCATACACCATACATTATCAACCCGGAGTCACGATCTCCCCAGCCTCCCTTGCGTCGATCAGGGCAGTGATGCGCTATCAATTACTGAGAAAGACTGGAAGTTAAGAGAGTAACAAACAGGCTTTTATTAGCTAAAGAACGAAGGCATGCCTCTAGTGGTCGACCGGTCCTGAATGCCTGGGGAACTGCAGAGCAGCCGCCTTTATACCAGGGCATATGGGTGGAGCCAGCTGAGGCATGCACAGACAGGTACAACAATGGGCAAGAGTGAACAACAGTGAACAGAACAACAGTGAACAACAGTGGTTTACCACAGGCAACACGGGCCCTGCCGATCCACCGGTACGGATCAAGTGGCCCAGGGACCAAGACACGGTCCGGGGAGACGTGCCTTCTAGCCATAAACAAAGATCTAAAAGACTGCAGCTATTCGTGGGCCGCCTAATCCGTTAAGAGGAAGTCGTCGGACTTCCAAATCTTTTAGGTAGGAAGAATGTCATAAATCTCATCCTCATAAAGAAACTACTCATGAAATAACGCTGGACGGCCAGCTGGTGGCGCCGTCCAAGGAGTATAAATACTCGGGCGTGGGCCCAGCTTATCAGGGACATTTTGTAAGACAGGAACTAGTGAAGTACAACTAGACCTCCATGTTCTGAAACAAGTTGATTAAAGCCTTGCTTTATACTCAAACCAAGTGCGTAGTGAGTTTTATTACGTCAGTGCCCGTCTTCCGCGTGCCTTTGTCTATCCTAGTGCTCCTACGAGGTATTTTCACAATGGCTGCAGCAAGGGTGGTGTAAGGCTGCTGACCTTCAATTGAGGAGACTGCAGGTGGCCTTGGAGGGCGACCTTGAGCAGCTCTGGGCCTAAAGGGTCCGGCTTCAGACTGCATCATCTTGGCCTGTGCAGTCTGGGCTGGCTGGCTGACAGGCAACACCAAGAGCACTGGCGGAGTGGCAGGGGTGGGAGTAGGAATGCGCTCATCCTGAGAGAGGACAGCAGGTTTGTGTTTCATGGAGCCACTGCCACTCTCCCGGGGCAGCGCCTCAGCAATCCTACTGATCTGCTGGAGAACAGATTGATGGACTGCTGTGATGCCCTGGAAACCCCTCCAGAGCCACGATGGCAGCAGTCTGAGCTTGCAAGGCAGTAATCAGAGATTCGACTACAGCACTCAGTGCTTTGATGGAAGTTGTTTGTGCTGCAATGGAAGCTGTGACATTGGCCATCAGATGGGTTCATGGTGGGTTCCACAGGTGTGTTGATGGAGATGACCACCTGTTCCATGTTGGAAAGGATGAGCTCCAAGCTCTGCACAAAGCCCTGTGCCAAGTTGGTGTTGGACTCCTCCATGCTCCTCGACATTGTGCACAGGATTTCTAGAAGGCTTTCCAGTGAACCAAGTATTGGGTTTTGTACACCCATCAGCCTTCTCTGTAGGCTGAGCCATCAAAGTCCTCATCTGACTCCTCTGCAGCAGAACTAGTGTGTGACCTCACTCTCTGGTGAGCAGGAACTTGTGCTATCCTTTCCCCCTGCCCTGGCTCCTGTGCACTTGTGCCCGGTGTCTCACCACCTGCAGATTTTTCCTCTATCCTAGCCTCTAAAATACACGCAGGGTCAGTCTCTCAGCTGGTGGCTGCAAGTGTAAGATCGAGTGACAGCGTCTCCTCATCTTCACTGTCTTCTTCCTCTGATGGGGAAGGTTCCAGTTCTTGGGTATCTGAAATGAAAAAGGGCAAGGGTTGTGGTGAGAGGATAGGAGAAAGTAAGAAGTGCATGCTTACACAATCTGGAGCTTGTGAGTCAGAAGAGATTGTGGGATGAGAGAAGGAGGATTAGCTCAGCACTGTCTCCTCCTTCTCCTGAAAGAAAGAGGGAAGTGTGCCAGCGAGCGTCCTGCAATATGTTAGGGTGAGGTGGCTGTCATGGTTCAAAAGCTGCCAGTGTGTGTGAGCTGTGAGTGTGTGCTTGCAATAGTGCTAAGAGTGTGAGGTAAAGCATATGAATTGAAGGGCTGAGTACTGATTATTGGTCGGTGGGTGATGGGGGTGCAGCGAATTGAGCAGCGGATGAGGCTAGTGGTGCAGTTGGTAGGATATGCTATTTGAATATGAACTCATTCACTTTGACAACACGTGTCAGATCATTACAGCTTCTTCCTGCACTGCATCTATGCTCTTAGAGCTACACTTCTGGCATTGACCTCCGCGTTACTTCTTCCCACTGCCTCCTGAGCATATGTCTGGAGAGCCTCCTGCCCCCCTGCAGATACAGGGCCTCTTTCCCTCTCCATATCTTGCACCAAGACCTCCAGTGCATTGTCAGAAAACCTTGGTGTTTGCTCTCTCGCATGTTCAGCCATTCCTCAAAGTATCACAGCCCAGATTCACTTTTCAGAAAAACTTCCACCACTTCTTGCAGCCATAATGCACCTCCCCTTTAAGAGGTGCAGGATGCCTTTAAGCAGCTCTAGCCACTTGTGATATTGGGCCCCCTGCTGATTCGTGCAGCCAATGAACAGCGCAGGTAGTGCTGGCTGCATGCAGCAATCATTTAAAACAGCAGGCAGCATCAATTTAATGTGCTGCCTGCAACACAATGAACGGGTATGGGTTAATCGTGCACCATGATCACCACTGCCCGTTTTCAGTGGTTAGCCCCTCTGCTTATAAGGGATGTGAAATTCGGAAATTATTTTGTGGAGGAATTTAGGATGCAATCCGAAAATGTGCTTGCCCTGTGCCATAAGGTAGGACTGGTTGAATACTCGATGATGGAGTAAAATTACCGTCCTGGTTGAAACTCAGGCAATCAAGACATCTATATACTATGGAGAAATTTAAATTCAAACCTACAATAGCATAAAAGAAAACCAGAAACTTGCGCAAGATCAAATTTAAAAATAAATTAAAGCAATTGAAGATAGTTAGGATTATACTTCCCACTTCACCTCAGGGGAAAAAAAGATCAGGAAGTGTAGTGCTTTTCCCATAGAAACTTGCATTAAAAAAGTGGAAGACTGTTACATGAGCACACAGCAAACTTAGCTTCAGGCCAATGCTTACAAGGTAAAGATACTCCAGCCCCAATAATAACGCGGAGGTGCGTTCGAAACTTTGGGGGGGGGGGGGGGGGGGGGGGCCCCGGTGCAATGTCGGGTGGGAAAACCAGAAGAACTTTCAGCGCGTCTGTCTGTGGCATTTTAATGCAGCCACTGCATTATAATCGCAGCCACCATATTATAATATTACTTTCGGGTTTGACGTCGAATGCTCGACAGCGGGCGTGGTGCGGACTCGTATGACACAATCTGAACTTGAGTATTTAAAGGACCAATCCAAAGATGCAATTTGGAGGAGTTGGGAGGTTTTGCATAGAGACAGCAATGATAAAAGATGAACTCCAGGCACTCAAAGGCTGCGCCCCATTTTAACGACACCTCGCTTGATGTACTGCTGGGGCACTTAGGAGTCGGAGAGAGATACCCTTCCCCAGCAGCGGAAGGAAGAAACCTGCAGCTGCCACAAAGAAAGCGTGGCTGGAAGTGGCTGATGAGGTCACCAGCAGGAGCATTGTGCCACGCTCCTGGATTCAGTGTAGAAAGTGCTCTAATGATCTAACCAGGTCAGGAAAGGTGAGTACAGTTGCACATTTACCTACATCTTGTTGTGCACATCAACCACCCCCTCCCCCACCACCCCCCACTCTGCTTTGTCAAGCCTACTCCTCACACCCACTTACCTTGCAAGCTCACCCATCGTTCTCTTTCTATGCACTTCCTCACATCCCAATATATCCATCCACCACTACCACTCACCCTGATCCTTATGCAGTGTGATGACTCTCCCAGATAGTCACCCTCACCAAATGCACTGCATCCATCGGGTAAACACATGCCATTAGAGTCACTCATAGGTCTGTTCTTTCCCCCATTGCAGTATAAAGAAAAGAGCGCAAAACACTAGGAAGAGGGAGAGAACTAGAGGTTGTCCTCCACAGATATCACAGTTAACAATAGCAGAGGAGGATGTGCTGCAGATCAGTGGCGTTTTGATGCAGGGAGGATGTTTTCCCTGGCTGGGGGGTCCAGAACGAGGGATCACAGTCTTAGGACATTTAGGACTGAGATGAGGAGAAATTTCTTCACTCAGAGGGTGGTGAACCTGTGGAATTCTCTACCACAGAAGGTTGTGGAGGCCAAGTCACTGAATATATTTAAGAAGGAGATAGATACATTTCTAGACACAAAAGGCATCAAGGGGTATGGGGAGAGAGCAGGAATATGGTATTGAGATAGAGGATCAGCTATGATCATATTGAATGGCGGAGCTGGCTCGAAGGGCCGAATGGCCTACTGCTGCTCCTATTTTTCTATGTTTTGGCGTCCCTGATCATGGGAGATGGAGAGACTGGGACCTCCCAGCTGCCTGGTGACAGAATTAAATATGAGCGACCCACATGACGTACAAAATTCAGTCATACTGACTTGATTTCAGCAGCAAGTGAAATATGATCAACTTCATAATGCTAAGTTGCAACATTCTTACCTTGCAAGCAATGTTCCCCCTAATTTTTTTTGGGTGCGCGGTCCCTTTAACGGGCTGCGCGGCCCATTCAAAGTTTCGCACATGTGCAAAATTTCACATAGGAAAAGCCGGCTCCCGGGCTGCCATTTCCAGGACGTCCCTTCTCTGGAAAAAGTTAAAAGTAACTTCCAAATGCAGTGTCCATGTGTGATGACGTACATCATTTTAAAAATAGTAAAAATAAAAGGTCAGATTTCATGCTGAAAGGCCAGAAAGCTAAGGATCAAGACAATTATGTCAAACTTCTTCCAAAAGCTCTCTTCCTACTAGCTGATAATGGTGAATACAATTTCTAATGAACCCAACTCAGGCTCTGAGATGGGTCAGTGGGTAAGAGAACCACCCAATGTTGTACTGACCCATAAAGACAATGAAGATCCCAGGTTTCATCCCTGGTCTGTGTACTCTTCAACTATCTCAGAAGGACCAGCAGCAGTAAGAAGAACAATTGACCTTAGTGACCCCAGGCAAGGGAGGAGAGACATTAGCCAGAGTTCTCACTTCTGATCTTTATCTTTTAACCTCAGCTGGAAAAGGGCATTTGGATCTAGGAACTGGATAAGATTAGGCTTGGCTATAATGCCCCTGCATGTTTGAATAGCTGACCAACACTACATTTAAGCTAGTACATCAAGAATGGCCACTTGGCTGAGTTACCAGATATCTGCAACACCCAAAGAATCATACTGAGCAAGAGGCAGCGCATTCAGTAGAGACCAGGAGAAAACAAATACAAATTGGGAAGGGGGGAGGCATGCACGTGAAATCTGCTGGAGGCACTTTTTAATAGATTTCTTGTGCCATGCATTATTATTTGACCAATTAGGCAGGGGACCTACTTCCAGGCCTCTGCAAGTGGCCACCAATTATAGATGTGTAATGGCACCATCTGTTAACTTTGCGCAAGTATGTTGCCTCCAATTAGATGTCTCCTATTACTGTATATTCTCCCTGAAATCAGGATCCTGTTTTGAAGAAAATGCAGCGACAAACACATTTACAACTGCTTGGTACAGTCTGGAATACTGCCCATGCTATGTATATTGCTTCGTTTAACTTCCTCTCAGACCCTGTATTTATAGAATATTTTATCAGCAAATATTATAGTTATGCAGTTGATATAACACTGAACTTTCTATATATTTTTTTCAACTACCACAACCCGGTCTCACCTGTCTTTGCAGTGTTTACAAGTTCAGAGGCTCCAACAGCTCCATGAACTGTCACATCCCCATCAGGCAGGCATAACTCAAACTCATCAATTGGTCTTTGTCCTGTTAAAAGGAAAGAAAAAAAGCATTATATCAACTAATTTAAACTCAATCATCAACCGTAGCCCTATTGAGGGAAACATTTTATACACAAAATCATTACTCTAACTCATTCATTTCCAGAATCATAAAAATGTAAAACTCCTTACTTCCTTCAGCTATTTCATGTACGTGGAAAATAGCTGCTACCAGTTAACAACCCAACTAGATCCACTTTCTTGCAAGTCACCAGCAGTTGCAATGTCTCCTACACCAAATCAAATTCTGTAAGCCAGTTCCATTTACTTTGGTGGTATAAGTCAACCCAGCTTGGACAATTTTGATTATTTGCTGTCTCTCCTTGGACCAACTACTGCTTTTACCCTTCTAATCCTTCTATATGTGCCAATATTATTCGATCTGGCATTGAATTACTTATATCCAACTCTTCCACTTCCATCACATCTGGTACTAAATCTTGGTTCAATAGTACTGTGGATTAGAAAAAAATTGGCCCATCACACTTGGCATCTTCAACAGTCATCTCGAGCAACTTTTGTACTATTAAAACTCCTAAGCCCCACTTTATTGAAAATAAGCAACAAAAGATTTTGTGCCGCTCCAAAAGTCTTCTGGCCTGTTGCCAAAGCGGTGCTGTAAATTCTATGGCCTAGAAATTCGTCTTGGGCGCTGGTGAAAAAGGGGTGGTATCGGATCGGCCGCCTGTTATACACAACGCCTGATATTCTGTTCCATTGACTGCAATAGAACTGAATATCAGGCACTGCGTATAATGGGCGGCCGATCCAATACCTCCCGTTTCTCGTCACCGCCCAAGACGAGTTTCGAGCCCGATGAACCTTGACGGTACAATTGCCAGACTTCCTAAAGAGAAAGCTGAATTATTTGCCTCACTTTTCTCTAAATGTAACTTCAATGATCTTGGTAAAGAACCTACCACCATGGATTAATTCTGCTCGACCAACTCTGCCTTCTGAACTCCATAAAGTCTTCTGGTCCAGATGGTATTCCTTTCACCATTTTAAAAGTTGTGTCCTATGTATTCTCTTCAATCTCGCTCCCAATCCAGTTTTTATTCTCCTTATCCCAAGAGAGATCCCCTCTTACCATCAAACTACTGTTAAATCAATATTATGTGGAAGGTGTTGTTAACTCTCAAATTACCCACCAACTTAAAAGTTCTGAACTAATCCATGACTGCAAATATATGTTAGGTATCTCTTTGCCCTGGGACATCTAATCGCTGCCTCAGACATCTCCAAAGCCTTTGAATAGCTGTGAGTTAGAATGGATCAAAAGTTTCCCAAAAATATGCCACACTTGGGAATACATATGTCTCATCTCCACTATATCACAGACAGCAACAGCATAAAAAGTAAAACAGAACACATTTAACATCTGGCACAAAGCAAATCTCAAAGTTCTGGACTCTCCTGAAGTCTCTGGGTTCACATTTTGCTCACTGCCCCAATATGGCAAGAATAGCATATCCTTTATTCTTTCTATGTCCAATCAGATGTAGCAGAAGCATGATTTCTGGCAGTTTAGTGAATGTCTACATTAGATTGTTCCACTATAGAAGCCCCATCAGGAATCGGTGGATGATCACAAGATGATGCAGGACCCAGGGTGTGTATCAGATTAACACGTCTGAAATATGACTCAAATCATTTAGTACTTACCATCTAATGAATCATTCTCATAAAGGAGAACTTTTGATCCTTCCAGGACAATGTACTTCCGCTCCCAACCCTGTTGCCCTCGTTTCCCATTTCTGACAAAATTAAAAACTATAATAAGATGGCAGAATAAAGCACAGCAGCCATACACTTAGACAATGTTTAGAACCAACAAACGCTTCAAGATACTAGAGCCAAGGACATCGACTGAAGCTCAGCCGGTAGCCATCCCCAAGAAAAAATACAATCCTCAGGAACCACTCCCAAACATATTCCCACAGAAATACAAGATCAGATGATTGCGTTAAGAACCCATTAGGAACCTTTAGCAGCAGGACAATTTAACAATGAAGTGGTTTGTGGTATAGGGAAGAAATGTAATGACATTTGTTGAACAAGCTTTGCAATTCTTGTGCTAATACTCAGTCATCTCAGTTCTCCATGTGAGCCTCTTGTTTCTCACCACACTCGGATACATAGAAGAACAATCACCTAGAGACAGAAGACCGAGGGTGGTACTCTACTTCTTGAACAGCTCATTAGTAAATGCACTGCCCGGTGCGGGATTGAACCACATGGATTAAGATGATATCAGGTTAAATTCCTGATCTGTACTGAGGTAGCCGATCTAAGCCAGGGCAGTAAAGGCTGGTGGGAAAGGGGTGGGGGGGTGGAGGAAACTGTACAATTGGCCTCAGCGCCCCTAGTCTAGAGAGGGAAAAAAAAAATTGGTACCCTCTCCTGCTGGAAAGAGCATGTGTGTAGACACCTGGGCAGGATAGACTCAGACCTTGCTTGGAGCCCAAATGATTAAAAAGCCTTCCAATAGTCTTTAAGCTCCCACTACAACTTGGGCACGGTGCTAGTGGGCTGCTGGCGCCTGTGGAACCATACCCAGCACGTATCAACAGTTTCAGGATTGGGGGGGGGTGGGGAAGGAGCGCAGCCTTCTGAAATAGGATACAAACACCAGCTTCAGTTGCCTCAAACCCAGACTGCTACTGAAAATATACTGGCACTTAGTGACATTATAAGCACACATGTGGCAGTGGCACATCAAGTTTTAGAAGAAGTCAGAACATCAGTACAAACAGGGGCTGATTGATGATAATAATAACCCTGCATTTAACAGGTCTCCTGAAGAGGGGCAAACACTGGAACCAATTTTAAAATGTCTAGTTATTGGCTTCCTTAGGGTGGCAGTAGAAGACAGGCATGATGAGGTCTCTCTGGCCAAGGCAGGGTAAGGCAATAGAAGGCAAATGGAGAAAAACTATTGAACTACTGCATCAAAAATGATTTGGCTTTAAACAATAGTCCAGTCACTCATATTAAAACACACCCTCTTCCCTATCCATCTCATTGTTTGAAGCAAATGGTGAACAGTTTTTAAACCATGCTAGCTTGAATCAGTTTGTTCCAGAGATGAATTTCAGCAAAGTAATGGCACAGCTGAAAGACCCAGGTACCTCACCTCCCTCTTCACATCAGGAAAAAAAAAAATGAGTAGCTATGAATAAAAATGGAAATGGTTGCTAAATGTTTTACTGAGTGATGTCTGCAAATTGCTGAACTTTGTGCATTTTCAAAAAATGTATGCTGAACATTCAGATGCAGAATAGTGGATTCAAAACCCAGTTACGAGATTAGGGAGATGCGCAGTGAGATCACATGTCTCATTGTGCCCACCATAAATAAACTGTTACGACATGACATGACTTGTCCATTACTTGGTATCATGAAAGTTTTGTTAGATTAACAGCTTTATTTTTTGCTCACGAGTACAGAATAGCTTTTAAATATTTGCACAATCTACAGGACTGTGAGCCCTACATTTTTGTGATTAGATGGTGCTGATACAAGACTGGTGTGTCAAACTGTTTACTTCTACATTGCAGTTCATTTCCATCTGTTTCCCTGCATCCCCATTCCTTTAGAAAGTTTATTTTATATTCTAATCTGATCACGGTTATATTTTTCCATCTATCCTGTCAAATTGCGTGTAATTGGGCTACACGGCCAAGGTTTGATACTCCAGCCTGCTGCAAATACATAGCTCTGGGCTCCCCCGAAATTGGCGTAGATGATGCATTTCTCTAATTCTAGATTCTCCCTCCTGGACTGAACCCCACCCCGCAGCACTGTCCCTAGTTACTTTTGCATGTACAGGAAGAGACAAGATCATTTTTGCATTTAGCAGAGGGTTGGGGCTCCCATCCTAGCACCAGATCCCTGTGATAAAAAGCAGCTCAAGAACAAAAGTGAAAGGAGGAAAAAAATGAAAGGGACTCAGACACAGCGAGAAAGAGTGAAAAAGATCTAAATACACAGAGAGAGCCAGATTATGAAGTAGAATTTTCATTATAGGCACTCCCAGGGGAGGACTTAGGAGTTCAGCTCCTAATAATTTTGTTTGAACTCTCATCCATGCAGTAGGGTACCTCAGAGTTCAGCATGCCCTCAAGATTGAACTCGTGTGCCAGTCTAGATTGTGTGTTCAAGTCCTAGAGTAGGGCTCAAACCAATGGCCTTTTGACTCAGAGGCGAGTGTGCTACCAGCACAGAAGACATTTTATGCAGAGCCACAATGGATTCTCGGTTTTCTTTTGTTTTAAACAGGTGACCATGGCTTTCCAGACCACATGAATATTGATGGCCTAGCAAGAGATCAAGCAGTTTTAACAATTTAAGAACTTGTATGCAGACATCAAATGTCACAGCATGATGATGTTTTGGACTAAAGGCTTTGCTTTTCTAAAGCTCGGACTCAGACGTAACCCATTTGTTATCTCCCGAGACAGAGTGCTCGAGAAGGGGAGATACCGAAGTTACCTTGTAAACTAATTGCGAGCACTTCTGTTTCTAATGTTAAAACACCATGGGGGAAAAATTCAGTTGTTTGCGCCTCTCGTTAGCGCCTTAAGAGGGCGCCAATTGGGGCGCAAAGCAACTAGCGATGTTTGTGCCGCTCGCAAAATTAACTAGACATTTTGCGGCGGCGCTAAACACTACCGCCACGATCTCCTGCGCCGGCAGATCGTGACGTCAGTCGAGCACACAACGCCCCGTTAGCACCCCGGACCGGATATTGAGTGGCGCCCCTCCCTTACCGCCTGCCGCTAGTAACGACAGGTTGAGGGGAGCGTTATGCTGTCAGAAAGGGACTAGGGGAGCGCTATTTAAGGGCAACCGCTTCCTGCCTTTTTTTGTCGGTGATATTTTTGCACCACGCATTCTGAAAGAGAGAGAGACTTCTGGAGAGATTCAACGCTGTGTGAAGGAGTTTTGAGTACTGAGCAGCACTTTGCAGGTTTATTTTGATTTGCCCTTCCTTGCTTCGCCAGCGCTCTGAGGTTGCGCCTCGCTCCTCGGCCTTTGCGCCTTAAGACAGGTGTGAAGCACCTGATTTAGCACTCCAATCACCTCCAGGGGCGATAAAAGCCAAGTTTGCTGTCAGAGGCGATAATTAGCGCCAGGTGCTAAATTTTGCGCACGGCCGATAATGGCGCCCCAAGCGGGGCGATACTGAATTTTTCCCCCCCATGAATAATGCCTGGGCATCATTTGTTTCTGAAATTGGAATTGATAAGATAAATTGACTCGAGAAGGGGAAATCTACCTGATGTTTAAGGGGATAGTTAAATTTTCATTAAAAGAAACTGGTGGAAAGCAGTCTAGGTGGTCCTGCCAATTGCTGTGTATTAAAGAAGAAAGTTTGGGGGTAATAAAATTGAACATTGACAAAACCTGCAATATAATTTGGATTTTGGAATAATTTTGATAAGATAGATGGACTCCGGCACAATACTTTGGGGAAATAAAAGGTCCTCTAAAATAAATTAACAAAATGTGTTAATAATTTCGACCAAATGGAACATTTGATTTTTGTTTTAAAGATATTATGAGAATATTGTATTGGACAGTAATGTTCCTCCAGGGCTCATGAATGAGATATGAATAGTAATTCATGGGATGCCCCACTTAGGATGCAAGATAGAAACAGGAAATGTTCCATTACACCGCCAAATGGGAATCCTTCTAAAAATCATTTTCCTTTGTTGAACTGGAATTAATCACCTGGGCACAATTCACCGAAAGGTATCAATCTGGTATTAATGCACATTCTAGTGAAAGTCAGGAAAGTGTAGGTGAGAATAGTAAATTGATAGTTTTCTCTCCTTGCCTATGAACTTTTTAAGAAAACTGAATTTGATAGTCTGGCTACTATCCAAAGCATCGGGACCATGCAGTGGGAGATGAGAAAAGATCTCCAGACACCCCTGATCTGTTGAGATCAGCTGAAAGCCCAAGAATGGCTTGTATCAGATGGCACGTGTGGCATGATATTGGGATACCGTTGTGTGTGTAGATGTGGTTTGTTACGTATGAAGCAGTTAGCATGCGGAAATGCATGGTGAATTTGCACTGAAGCACGGGTCCCAGACATGCTCAGTTACTTGACAACAGCATGACATGAAATGGTTAATGTGGCTCAGGAAAGTGAGACAACTTTTTAAATCATCAAGGCACTGACACATTCTCCATAGAGAAACCAACTTTGAAACAATCAGGATATTATAAAACACACCATTAGCTGTCAAAGGGATTAAAATAAAAAGCGACACAGAATTTGAATTGAGACAATGGAGGGCTAGGGAGAAAATAAATTTAGCAAGAATTATCCACAAGATGGATACGAGAAAGAGAGAGCTGGAGAAACTTTTAAGTCCATGATTTGTTGATTAAATGTTAAACTGTATCTGATGTGTTGCTTGAAATGTATGTACTTAGTTGACATGCTAATAACTTAGAATTAGTGGGCCTCCTGCAGAAAGATAAGAAATAAGATCGAGTGAGGGGTCGGAGAAGTGTCTCCTCCCCCTCAAGAAGTGGACTGAGAGATTATAGATAATTTCCTTATAAATTAACTCAATGGTTTGCTTATCAATACTTACTTCATATAAACACACATATATGTAATCATAATTAACTCTCAACGCAAAGTAACCAATCATAACCAGCTTGCGGCAATGGTAGATGGGAAAATAAGCTAACTTGACTGACTAATAAAGCAGCATAGACAATAGAGCATTCAAACTAAAAGACATGAAGTCACAGACCTTGAAAAGACAAGAAAGCAGCTGGGGATGAAATCTATGCAACCATAGAAACTAGACTGCTAAGGTAGCAAAACAGATAGATAAGGATGAGGTCTGTGTAAGACTTAAAAAATGAACATTTTATGCTTTGTTTCTTTAAGAACGCATAAGAATGAACCTGAGTAAGGTCAGGTGACACAGGAGGCCCTATGGAAAGAAAGGAGAAGGTTAAGTGTAAGTTAGTGATTGGACCAGAGAACCGCCATAGGTTTGAGTGGAAAGATAAGGTATAAAAAGGAGATCCCAGTAAGGGTTAATTGTAAAAGACACCCTGGAGCCTGACACCCAGAGGCGAGGATAGCGGACTTGGGGGATCGTGCCGGAAGGTGCGGGACACCTGGAGGCGAGATTAGCAGATTCAGAGGACCGTGCTGGAGGGGCCAGACAACTCCTACCGCGACTTTTACCCAAGGCATAACCGGGTAGTATGACTATGCCTAATGCTTTGTTGCTGCTGCTTAAGACATCGTAAGGCATGTTGATCCTTGTTTGTACCTATTAAAATCAAGAATTAAAGTTTTAATCTCTGCTACCAATTTGGGTCAACGTCGAATCTTTTGGAATAAAAGATCCCAAAAAGGAGGATCTTACACTGGCACTTCAGCTAATAATAAACACAGAAAAGACTGCTGTTCCTCAAGGCACTATTCACATTAGGCTCATCCAGCCTCCCTGTGCAAATGACAGTATGGCCACCAGAAAACTGCAAGGACAAACCAGCTACTGCTACAGCAGATATGGCGAAAGCAGGTGCCGGGCCATCTGAGGAGTCAGCCAAGGTGGTACAATGCTACCTCAATCACAAGTGGCTCCCACTGAGACCCAGCAGGCAGTTGCCACTGAGGGGAAGCATCTGGGGGAAAATATTCTTAATGGATACATACCACAGAGTAAGGAAATAAATTGGTTGCACTTTATTTAAGCGAGGCTGTCATTAGCCATAGCCAAAGAGAGTAGCCTTAGTCTCCAAGGCACCATCCTTGCAATCTGACTTCACTTTCAAATAAGGGTAGCACAGATTAGATTGAAAGAATCGTGACCTCTGTTTGGGAAATAGGCATTGACCTGCATGATCTGGTGTTCATGATTACTGATCAACTGAACATTGATGAAATGGGACCCAGGAACAGGAATAGACCATTCAGCCCCTAGAGCCCTTTTGGTTCATATAAGGCATGGGATTGTTTCTCGTGGATGGCCACATGGGGTGTTATTAGTGAACCCACTGGACTTTGGGGGATGCAGCAGCGCAATGAATTGTTGCTATTCAGTGTGAAAGGTAATGAAACAGTTGGCTCTGGCGAACAATATGCCAGTCATCTGTTTAATGCATTTATGTGCTGCAAATTAGTTTATATTACAGATGGCCCCTGTGTGAATTGGGATGGTGCTGGGGCAAAAAGTTGAGGGTGGTGTTAACCGGTGGTGGAGGTTGTCTGCAGGTCTGTTTGGAGCAGATGGCTCCTACTGCTCCTGGTAAACCTGAGCCAGTTAATGCATTGCCAGGATATTGTGCCTGGGCCTGTAGATAATGTTGCTTGGGTAATAGTGCATATGAACAGTCCGCCTCTGGTGTAATCAGATCTTCCTGGTATTCTTTGTTTGCTCTTCTTCCATCAACCTCAAGGAGAGGAGAGCACTGAATGCAATATCCATAATGTTAAATTGCAGCAACCATGAATGGAGCAGTCAATCTTTAAATAAACACCCCTGAAAGGCAACACTGCTGCTGTCTTAAGATTCCAATTGAATCTTTGAAAATAGAGGGCTACATACCAGTTCCCTCATTTACATGGACCACACATGAGTAATAAAGCTCATGTACATTCTGTTTGTGTGATGTAGGGTCCCCATGATTCATACAAAAGGAGGGAAGGGGGAGGGGAACAGAGGATGAGAGACAGAAAGAGAAAAAAAGAATCAAAAATGGGTATATATAAACAAGAGAAAGTGTATGAGAGCCAAAGTGCAAGAGGGAGATAAAGTAGAAGAAACAGAAAGACAGAAGATGACAAAGGATTATTGAGTTGAAACAAGCAGACAGAAAGAGAGGGAGGCAGACACTTTTTATTATTTTTGTCTGAGCAATGCCACGGGAGATCAACTAGTTTATTCAAGTTTTCCAAGAGGAGAAAATCTCCCAAACCTTACATTCAGCTGCAATTTATTAAACAGATTCAAATGTTCTTAGTAAAAACCCACTTTAGTTCAGTTCATGTTAGGGACACTGCTCCATTGAAGAATATTCACCTGGGAACCTTCATCCAGCCCTCCAGTCGCACATTTGCTGCTGGATCCTTCAGCTGCAAGCCAGGTGAGTTCATTTTGTCACGGCAAAATGCTTTTGTGAAGTGTGTAGCATATTCTGCAGGGAGTCCACATGTTGCTGGTAGGCAAGAGGAGCATTTAGGATGGCACATCACTTGGCACTCTAGGTAAAATACACACATATTTAGTAATGCCATATTAACAGGTTCCACTGCAAATCCAACACTACTCACAGTTGGATTCACAAAGGGATGTTAGCAATACACGTGGTAGGAGAGTCGCGTTCAGTCCTGAAAATTCTCTTAAGTTCTCCCAAACTAGCACGGTGTGAGCCTCGATAATGACATGTCCCTCATCCCAATTTCTTGAACTTCTTAACCTTCCCCCCCTCTGCCCCGCCCCATGACCCCCACAAACCACTAGTAGCCGAGAGTGGACAATCTGTTACCAGGCCACAGACAACAGTGCACTTGGCTCACCACCAGGAGGTATGCTAGATTAGCCTGATAGAGACTCCCAAGCGATTGCAGCTGCTCCAGGAAGGCCCCCAACTTCTCTTAGCTAGTCAAGAACAGAAACTTGCCGATGAAGAATGATGTCCATGTCCCTGTACTCCATGGGCATTGCAATGTCCTGAGGAGCCAAAGTGGGGGAAAACTGAAAAATACACATTTGGCTCAAGAGTTCATCTCAAGTTATAGACGCAATCTGTTGCCAGAGAAATTGAACAATAAACACTCTCAGCATATCACCTGATTGAGTTAGACAATCGTTCTCTGGTTCTGTAAAATTCCTAAGCAGGCAGCTTACCATTAGTTTCCACCTAGACTGCAAGGGCTTGAATTATTTCTGCATTATCCACAGTTTTGATCCTTGCATGGATCAAACACCCATCGGCATTATTTTTAGGCTGGTCTTCTTGACCCCATTCATTTCCAACTGAATAAAGCTTGTGTTCAACAATGCCGATCAGATAATCTAGGCTACAGTAATCCTATATTTCCAGAGGGCACCAATGATCAGAAATTTAAAGGAAAACTCCAGATTCTGAACCTAGCTTCGTAGATCAATGAGAAGTTCACTTCCTAGTAAAATCAAGACTCAAAGTGCACTTTTCTACTTTCTCATAGATGTCACTTGCTGCTGAGGAGAAATAAACAACAACAACTTGCATTTATATAGCACCTTTAACATAGTAAACACCTCAAGGCGTTATGAAGCAATATTTGTCACCAAGCCACATAAGGAGGTATTAGGTCAGGTGACCAAAAACTTGGTCAAAGAGGTAGGTTTCAAGGAGCATCTTAAAGGAGAGAGAGGCAGGGAGGCTTAAGGATGGAATTCCAGAGCCTAGGGCCCAGACAGCTGAAGGCACGGCTCCCAATGGTGGAGTGATTAAAATCGAGGATGCACAAGAGGCCAGAATTGGAGGAGCGCAGAGAGCTCAGAGAGTTGTAGGGCTGGAGGAGGTTACAGAGATAGGGAGGGGCGAGGCCATGGAGGGATTTGAAAACAAGGATTTTTAAAAAATATTCACTCATGGGATGTGGGCGTCACTGACCAGCCCATCCCTAATTACCCTCAAGCAGGTGGTGGTGAGCCGCCTCCTTGAACCGCTGCAGTCCGTGTGGTGAAGGTACTCCCATCGTGCTGTTAGGGAAGGAATTCCAGGATTTTGACCCAGCAACGATGAAGGAACAGCAATATATTTCCAAGTCAGGATGGTGTGTGACTTGGAGTAGAATTTGCAGATGGTGGTGTTCCCATGCGCCTGCTGCCCATGTCCTTCTAGGTGGTAAAGGTTGCGGGTTTGGGAGGTGCTGTCGAAGAAGCTTTGGTGAGTTGCTGCAGTGCATCTTGTAGATGGTACACACTGCAGCCATGGTACGCCAGTGGTGGAGGGAGTGAATGTTTAAGGTGGTGAATAGGGTGCCGATCAAGTGGGCTGTTTTGTCCTGTTTGGTGTCGAGCTTCTAGAGTGTTGTTGGAGCTACACCAATCCAGGCAAGTGGAGAGTATTCCATCACACTCCTGACTTAAGTCTTTCCACCATCTACAAGGCACGAGAGTCAGGACGTGAGTCACTCGCCGCAGAATACCCAGCCTCTGACCTTCTCTTGTAGCCAGTGTTTATGTGGCTGGTCCAGTAAGTTTCTGGTCAATGGTGACCCCAGGATGTTGATGATGGGGGATTTGGCAATGGTAATCCCATTGAATGTCAAGGGGAGGTGGTTAGACTCTCTCTTGTTGGAGATGGTCATTGCCTGGCACTTGTGTGGCACAAATGTTACTTCCCACTTATCAGCCCAAGCCTGAATGTTGTCTTGCTGCACGTGGGCACAGACTACTTCATTATCTGAGGAGTTGTGAATGGAACTGAACACTGTGCAATCATCAGTGAACATCCCCACTTCTGACCTTATGATGGAGGGAAGGTCATTGATGAAGCAGCTGAAGATGGTTGGGCCTAGAACACTGACCTGAGGAACTCCTGCAAGGATGAGAATTTTAAAATCAAGGCATTGCCGGACTTGGCCCATAGTGGCTCAGCGAGCACAGGGATGATGGGTGAACAGGAGTAGGTGCGAGTTAGGATACGGCCAGCAGAGTTTTGGAGGAGTTCAAGTTTACGGAGTTTAGAAGATGGGATGTCAGCCAGGAGAGTATTGGAATAGTCAAGTCTAAATAAGCAGGAGCCTTTTATCCTCGCATCACATTACTGGCTTAATTAATCTGCAGAACGAGAAGAGTCAAAAAGGAGGGATATTAAAAATATTTCTACTGCAAAATGTGTATTTATCACCAGCAGCCTAAACAAAAGCACACGGAGCCTCCGCTCCCAATAGGGAAATGCACTGAAGGGAACACGCGCTGGAGATAGGGCTACAACAGCCTCACGCGGATTCTCTGACCTGCACTCACAGGGAACGCAAGATGGCACATTTATGATTATGTTGCAATTGGGTCCAGTTAATCGTGAAACTGAATCTTGTGGCTCTAAGTTAGAGCACTGCTGTATGTAATAACAGTTTCTGAACTTTGGGATTTTCTTCAAAAAAAATGTAGGACTGTTTCATGTAAAGTACATAAATAAATTTAGTCTGTCAGCTTAAGAATTTATCTGTCTTCACTCCTCACCTGCACATTTTGCTGCTTGACGGCCAAAATGCACAGTGTCCAGGCAAACAGCGCACTTTGTGGCCCTCATGTTCAGGCCAACGGTGAAACGATGAGGAATGTTGTGGTGCATACGTTCCTTCAACTGTCGACTAAACTCTGGGAAAATGGAAAGGAGAAAGGTGACCATGGTTATTTGGTTGCAGTTATTTTCTAAAGTGCCCGTCAGTAGCTGACACACAGTTGCACAGCCCCACGAAATCTCACCTCACAATATACCACCCTTTCAGCTATGCACAGCCATTCCGTGCCATTGCTTTGCATCACTCCTCACTTTGTACTGATGCTTTGTAATCCAGTTCCAAGCAACATTCTGACACACTTTCTGATTTTGGCTGAAGCATCCATGTAGGCACGATGAGATATTCAAAACTTGAAACAATGCTGTTTTCACAGGATTAAATCTCTAGAGGTTGAGAATCACCAACCTTTAAAATAACTATCTAAAATTAGCATTTTGCCTCCACAGTTACATTTTGAATAACAAAATTAACAATGGTAGTATTCTGCAAAATTCAGCATGCAGCAGCAGGGACCCCACATTCCACTTGCTGACACATCCCGATATCATAAGCTGAATGTGTAATTAATCTATGCTTCAAGTACTTTCTGATACTACTGTTCTTAAGCTTACATTTCCATCAGGATTACAACTGCATAACTGTATTGATTGACACTTCCTTACCCTCCGGGGTGGAGGACTCCTTCCTGTGGCTAGAGGGGGGAGCCAGCAGGCTGATGGGATTTGGTTGGTGCTCTGGAGACCGGACGATGGCGGACATTATGATCTGGTGTCTGGCTGTGGCTGGTGTAGACTGTGGCTGGTGATCTACTGTTTTTAGATGAGCAGCTGCAAGAAGAAACATAGGAAATAGTTAATATGACGAGAGTTTCAGACAGACAATCAGAAGAGATTGCTAACAACAATAATTGCCAAAGGTTGGATCATTAGCAACAGGGAGATTGTAAATGCAGTGAAATAGATAGACCATGCTGGAGGTAGATAATTTTATTCGTGTTATCATCCATGTGCCAACTGTTATTACCATCATGCCCAAAATGAAGCTGGTAACCATGACTACTGTAAGACTCCTATTAACCAATAAGCCAAAAACATATGCGCCGTTTCAGAAACATCTAAATAACAATGCTTTGTGAAAAGTATGAGGATTACTCTAAGAATCTTGTAAAATGAGTCAACGGTAAATCTTTTAATATTGTCCCATGAGTGCCAGAGGAAACTAAAGACTCAAAGTATGTATTTGATGACCTCGCAGAACAGTTTCCTGACTGTTCATTACTTGTTATGGGCGATTAGAACTTCACATAATATAAATCCCTCTGGCAGTGGGATCTCTGCTTCCTGTCAGAGGTTCATCAATTATAAGACATCAGCATGGCTTCAGAGCAGCAAAACAATCAATCAATTATATAGTTGTGAATAGCTTGGTACATCCTTTGCTTTCCAAATTGTAGCATTTGACGTCGCTGAGAAACTTTGGTCCACTGACCAGTTACTTTCTTCATAAAGGCGGCAACTCTTAAGGGCAAGATAAAGGGTGACTGCCAAGTTAGTCTCTGTGCTCAGTCAGCAGGTCAAAGCCCTCAAACTATATGAAGGATATTGCCAACCACAAAGCCTTGAACAGGGTCTGAGTGACGCCCAGTACGGCAGACTTGATAACAGATGATGTGGTCAATGATTTGATTATATATACAGCTGAAGTTAGCGCATGCTCATCACTCATCCTGTAAACAGCAACCCGTTATGGTAACTGCAAAAGGAAGGAGAACTTTTGAACAAGAGTAAAGGGCCTTTAAGGTTATACTTGAAGCTTCTTCTAAGTGATCAAAAGCTGCTACAAAGGTAGATTATAATGCAGCATGTCTTGAGGCCAAGAGGGTAATTAGGGGCCCTGGGGTGTATTCACCCACAAGATAATTTGGACATGAGTCTAGATTCGGATCGGTCATGGCCCTGTGGGTAGCGGAGCGGGCCCAGGGGCCGTGTAGCCTGATCCTGCTCCTATTTCGTGTGTCTAATTCTGTTAGATTCAGGAGATGGTTCTGTGATAGTAGATTGGCGGTTAGGATCAGATCAGCCATGATCTTATTGAATGGCGGAGCAGGCTCGAGGGGCCGATTGGCCTTCTCCTGCTCCTATTTCTTATGTTCTTATGTTCTTATAATGCAGTTATACGAAAAATGATTCTATCGCCTTCTATCTCCTGCCCAGAACGGATCCCAATGCCTAGAAATCTGAAGCCCTCCCTCCTGCGTCACTTCTCCAGACACATGTTAACCGGTTCTCCTTAGAGCAGAGAAGGTTATGGGGAGATTTGATAGGTGTTCAAAAACATGAAGGGTTTTGATAGAGTAAACTGTTTCCAGTGGCAGAAGGTCATTAACCAGAGGACACAGATTTAAGGTGATTGGCAAAACAACTAGAGGCGACATGAGGAAACTTTTTTGTTACGCAGCAAGTTGGTGTGATCTGGAATGCACTGCCTAAAAGGGCGGTGGAAGCAGATTCAGTGATAACTTTCAAAAGGGAATTGGATAAAAACTTGAAAAGGAAAGATTTGCAGGGCTACGGGGAAAGAGCAGGGGAGTGGGACTAACTGTAGCTCATTCAGAGAGATGACACAGGCACGATGGGCAGAATGGCCTCCTTCTGTGCTGTATCATTCTATGATACTAACCTGAACTGTTTTTCCATTGGCTAAAGTTTGTTGGTAATTCAGAAGGTTACTCTTAGCTAGTGCTAATGGCTGATTTTCTGTGCTCGCCAAATCAGAGGGGAAATGGTCAGAGTCTGGAGAAAGCCCAATGCTGGGTTGTCATCTGAACACCAATGGAGCGTCCTGCACAAAGCATTAATGAACTGATGTAATGGGAGGAAGTGGACTCTGCATTGCATGTCCAGTTAGTGGTAGGACAGCAGGCATGGATGGTATCCATGCTAGATTCTTAAAATCGTTTTTATTTTTTTTTTATTTGTTTTTTATGGGATGTGGGAGTCACTGGCAAGGACAGTATTTATTGCCCATCCCTAATTGCCCTTGAGAAGGTGGTGGTGATCCGCCTTCTGGAACTGCTGCAGTCCGTGTGGTGAAGGTACTCCCACAGTGCTGTTAGGGAGGGAGTTCCAGGATTTTGACCCAGCGACGAAGAAGGAATGGCGATATACTTCTAAGTCAGGATGGTGTGTGACTTGGAGGAGAGCTTGCAGGTGGTGGTGTTCCCATGTGCCTACTGCCCTTGTCCTTCTAGGTGGAAGAGGTCGCGGGTTTGGGAGGTGCTGCCGAAGAAGCCTTGGCGAGTTGCTGCAGTGCATCTTGTAGATGGTACACACTGCAGCCACGATACACCAGTAGTGGAGGGAGTGAATGTTTAAGCTGATGGATGGGGTGCCAATCAAGCAGGCTGCTGTGTCTTGGATGGTGTCGAGTGTTGTTGGAGCTGCACTCATCCAGGCAAGTGGAGAGTATTCCATCACACTCCTTAATTGTGCCTTGTAGATGGTGGAAAGGCTTTGGGGAGTCAGGAGGTGAGACACTCGCCATAGAATACCTAGCCTCTGACCTGCTCTTGTTGCCACAGTATTTATGTGGCTGGTCCAGTTAAGTTTCTGGTCAATGGTGACCCCCAGGATGTTGATGGTGGGGGATTCAGCGATGGTAATGCCGTTGAATGTCAAGGGGTGGTGGTTGGACTCTCGCTTGTTGGAGATAGTCATTGCCTGGCACTTCTGTGGCACGATTGTTACCTGCCACTTATCAGCCCAAGCCTGAATGTTGTCCAGGTCTTGTTGCATGCGGGCATGGACTGCTTCATTCTCTGCTCTAGGTGAAAGATGGAGGAATAGCAATGGTCATGTGTTTCAGCACCAGAGATCACTGTGTGTCCTTGGAGCTAACCTCAAGGCTGATGAATAGGATTCTACTTGAGACATTCATATCCTGTGTATTCTAGAGCTCAGCTGTGGTTTCTATTCACAGGGGGGATGCTCGTGAGCCCTAAATTATCTAGGAATCATACTGAAACCAGCAGCTATTGAAGTGTTTCTTTGGGTTGTCATATATTGGAGGCCCAAAGAGCAATCAGAAAAGAACAGGCTATATTTTGCTTTCATTAACAAAATGTAGAGCACATGGTGACTTTAGACGAATCTTATGATTCGGGGAATCCACTTCAATTACTTACATCAATTTTCAAAAGGCTTTCAACCTTAGTTTGGGATTTTTACCTCACTTGGCTACAGATAACCCTGCAAAGCAGGACACAGAGCAAGAAGCTGTGCATTGGTGAATAGTACAGCTTAAGCTGATTAAATGCCTGCAGTTCCCCCGAACACAGTTGTGGTCTCCAAGCTTTGGATCTGCCAACCTCCTTGGATTTAGTCAAGTGTGGTATGTCCATATATGCTACATCTAGATTTTCAGTGGCTTGGTTTGGAGCCTTAAATATGCTGATGGGTTTCCACGTGCATCAAAAAAATTGAAGAAACAACTTTACATGTTCGCCTCACCAACGGTAGCATTGATAGTTCCCACAGCACTAATAGAAGAACATGGGAGGTTTCCTGGTATCCTGGCCAACGTTATCCCTCAACCAATACCACCAAAACAGATTATCTAATCATTCATCTCATTGCTAATTGTGGGATATTTGTGTGTGCAAATTGGCTGCTGTGTTTGCCTACAAAGCAACACAGACTACAAATGTGGCCGTGCAGCACTTCCACAGTTCCTGATGATCTAAGAGCCCCGCCACGAATTCCATTCCCCAGCCACCGACTCTATCCCTCTCCCTTGCAACTGTCTGAGGCTGAACCAGACCGTTCACAACCTTGGCGCCATATCTGACCCCGAGATGAGCTTCCGGCCACATAACCGCAGCATCTCCAAAACCGTCTACTTCCACCTTCGTCCGTCTCCGACCCTGCCTCAGCTCATTTGCTACTGAAACCCTCATCCATGCCATTGTTACTGCAGAAAAAAAATGGTAAAAGTTGATAAAGAGGAGGTACTAGAAAGGCTGGCTGTACTTAAAGTAGATAAGTCACCAGGACCGGATGGGATGCATCGTAGGACGCTGAGGGAAGTGAAGGAAGAAATCGCGGAGGTACTGGCCATAATCTTCCAATCCTCCTTAGAAACGGGGGTGGTGCCAGAGGACTGGAGAATTGCAAATGTTACACCCACCCTTGTTCATAAAAGGGTGTAAAGATAAACCTAGCAATTACAGACCAGTCAGTTTAACCTCAGTAGTGGGGAAGCTTTTAGAAACAATAATCAGGGACAAAATTAACAGTCACTTGGTCAAGTATGGATAAATTAAGGAAAGCCAGCACGGATTTGTTAAAGGCAAATCGTGTTTAACCAACTTGATTGAGGTTTTTGATGAGGTAACAGAGAAGGTTGATGAGGGCAATGTGGTTGACGTGGTGTACATGGATTTCCAAAAGGCGTTCGACAAAGTACCACATAATAGGCTTGCCAGCAAAGTTGAAGCCCATGTAGTAAAAGAGCTGCATGGATACAAAATTGGCTAAGTGGCAGGAAACAGAGAGTAGTGGTGAATGGCAGTTTTTCGGACTGGAGGAAGGTATACAGAGGTGTTCCCCAGGGGTCGGTTCTAGGACCACTGCTTTTCTAGATATATATTAATGACTTGGATGTGGGTGTACAGAGCACAATTTCAAAATTTGCAGATGACACAAAACTTGGAAGTATAGTGAACAGTGAGGAAGATAGTGATAGACTTCAAGAGGACATGGACAGGCTGGCGGAATGGGTGGACACGTGGCAGATGAAATTTAACGCAGAAAAATGCGAAGTGTTACAGAGGTGGAATAGGCAGTCTTAATGATGGCGTGGCTATGTGGTCGGTAGCTCATCTCGGGGTCAAATGCAACACCAAGGTTGCAAACAGCCTGGTTCAGCCTCAGACAGTTGCCAGGAAGGGGGATTAAGTCGGTGGTGAGGGAACGGAGTTTGTGTCGAAGACCGAAGACAATACAGCAATCTGATGTCACTACAAGGGTGCTGTAGTATGAAGACAATAAGAAAGGAAGCCTTTTCCAGTTCCTGTTCCAATGATGCTTGAAATCAAATCCGCAGGAGCCCTTTCAGCCCCAAAAGAGAGCCTTGCACACCTTTCCAGGGTTAGCAATTGATTATACTGATGGTGTACATAGTCTGGGGGCCTGCAAGGACACTAGCCTGAAGCAAAATCAGTCGCTTTGTAATGTACCCATTCGGTCATGATTCTGCAAACATACAGCCAACAAATCTTACTAGTGTTATTACACTGAATTTACAGCACAGAAACAGGCCTTTCGGTCCAACTGGTCTATGCTGGTGTTTATACTCTACACGAGCCTCCTCCCACCCTACTTCATCTAACCCCATCAGGATATCCTTCTATTCCTTTCTCCCTCATGTACTTATCTATCTTCCCCCCCTTGAAGGGACTTCAGTTACGTGGATAGACTGGAGAAGCTGGGGTTATTCTGCTTAGAGCAGTGAAGATTGAGAGGAGATTTGATAGAGGTGTTCAAAATCATGAGGGGTCTGGACAGAGTAGATAGAGAGAAACTGTTCCCATTGGCAGAAGGGTCGAGAACCAGAGGACACAGATTTAAAGTGATTGGCAGAAGAACCAAAGGCGACATGAGGAAAAACCTTTTTACGCAGCGAGTGGTTAGGATCTGGAATGTAATGCCTGAAAGGGTGGTAGAGGCAGACTCAATCACGGCTTTCAAAAGTGAGTTGGATAAGTACCTGAAGGAAAAAAAATTGCAGGGCTACGGGGAAAGGGTGGGGGAGTGGGACTAGCTGAAGTGCTCTTGCAGAGAGCCGGCACGGGCTCGACGGGCTTCTTCCGTGCTGTAACCATTCTATGATTCTATGGCCTAGAAATTGGGTATAGCCCCGCTTGAGGCGCTAGAACTGGCGGTGCGCTAAGTTTATAGCCAGACGAAACTTATCGCTGCCTGGCAAGATATTGGGTTGCATCGCCCCCAAAGGGGATTGAGGGGCTAATTCAGCCGTTGCACGGTGCTCCTAAGGCGCAAAAGTTCAGGCGCTACTCAATATCGACGCGGACGGGCGCAGCGCAGGTGATCTCAATTACGGGAAACCACGAGACTTCCAGGCGCCGGCCGGCTCTTAAAGGGGTGGGTCAGCCAGCCTGAGCTTCAACACCCAACGCCCTATAGGCCTCAGAATCGGCGCTCGCCCTTCTCTGGCGTTAGAAACTTGTTCAGCATGGAGAATGTTAGGCAGAGAGCAGAGCGCTTCAGCACTGAGGCTCTGGACCAGTTGGTGGCTGCAGTTGAGCGCCGTCAAGATGTCCTGTATCCGGACAATGGCAAGAGGCCGAATCAGAAGGCTTACCGACAATCTTGGAGGGAGGTTGCTGTGAGGGTCAACTCCAGCAGCATGGCGACCAGGACTTCAGTGCAGGAAGAAATTCAACGACCTCACACGGATCATTAGGGTGAGTGATGGTTTACCAAACTTCTGATTCCCTCCATCTGCAGCTGACTTCGGGCACCCTGTTGCAATGATGCCCCAATGGCCATCTGTCAGCAAGCACCCATGGCCCTTTCTGGGCACACACATGGACAGATGTCTCAAGGCCTCATGTAAGGGCTCTTGCACCATGGGGGGCATGAGATTATCTCTCAAGGCATCATGTTACAGAACTTCCCCTTCTTTCCCCTGCAGTCCAAGCTGGTGATGATCCGAAAGGAGCAGCGTCGAACCGGTGGCGGACCTCCACAAGTGGTCACTCTCACGGATCTGGAGGAGAGAGTGCACCAGATTCTTGGAGGACGTCTGTCTGGTCCTGTGACCACTGCATCTGCCGACCCCATTTCCGACAGCGAGGGTAAGACTCACCTTTTTCACCTGTTGCCTTCCACTTGGTCCCCCCGCCAGCATGCATCCTCAGTGTGCAGCCATGTCAGAGCCTTGCCGCAATCTGGCATGCCTTTCAGCAAACCTGTCCTTTTGCTAAAGCCACTCTTCCACCTCCCTACTTTCAGATGAATCAGCACCAGCTCGGGCTCAACGCAGTGAAGCTGCCAGTGCCAGTGCCACCGGAGGCGAGGAGCAGGAGGAATCCGGACCAGCCGTTGCAGAATCTGGGGAGCGGACACATCTACAGACTGGGGATAGTAGTCCCCTGGAGGGGAGGGGGGGGGGGTGCTCTGAGGATGAACCATTTGCCGGACCAAGCGGCATGCAGCAACGCAAGGGGGATAGGCAAGTTCGGCCACCGTCTCCCCGGAGGGCAAGGCAGGTAGTGATGACTGCTGCACAGAGTGCAGATGAGGTGCGTCGCCTGGCTGAAATGAGCAAACAGGCCCAGGTCAGACACGCGGAGCGGATGGCTGCAGTGGAGAAGATGCCTGAGTCAATAAATTCATTGGCTAAGAGTATGTTGGACTTCGGGGCAACAATGGAGAGGACTCTCCAGGGCTTTGGGGCAACAATGGAGAGGACTCTCCAGGTCTTCGGGGCAACAATGGACAGGGCTATCCAGGGCTTCGGCCCAACAATGGAGAGGACTGTCCACAGCTTTGAGTCGGCTATGGAAAGGACTGTTCAGGGCTTCGGACAATCCCTGGAAAGGTCGGTCCAGGGCTTGTCCGAGGCAGTGGAGCGGTCGGCACCTGCCTTGTCCGAAGCAATGGGAAGAACTGTCCAGGGCTTCTCCGAAGCACTGGCACCTGGCACACAGGTCCTCACTGTTGCCACGCAGTCACTTGCTGGGCTCCTCCACACCCAGATTGAGGCAACGCGATCTCTCACTGCAGCCACCCTCTCTGCATCAGTTAGGATCACCCCGGGCCCTTCCAGTCCCATACAAGGCCAGGAATCAGTGGCGCATGCGATTGTGGCGGATGAGCCGAGCCGCTCCCCTCAGATAGCCAGTGTGTCGTCCGACCATGGTGCAGGTGTCCTCTCTCGGCAGAAGACCATTGCACATGCCAGCGCTGGGACATCTGCATTGCAGCTGCCACCACCTGCAGGGCACACTGCTTCCAGCCATGGTCACATCAAGCATCCTGCGTCCGCACCCTCCAAGCCCAGAGGTCGGCCAGGCCGTACCTCAGGGGCTTCTGCGCTTCCAGACAGTCAGCAGGCGTCCCCCAGCCTTGAGCCCGCCACTGGGGTCCAATTACGTAGGAGCAGCAGGGAGGGAAGGGGCCGGGCGCGAAAGAGAAGTCTTTCTCCCTCAAGGGGTCAGTTGTAGAGGGAGGTGCTGAGACGTTTCTTTGTCCAAATTCAAGGACACCCTCACCTGTTGTTATATTTGCAGGTTTGTTGAGTTTTGCGGCTTTGCCGAAGAGTTCACAGTTATTTAGTCGCTTATGGTTTCTGTTGACATTACGTTGTTTTGCTGTAATGATAGACCTTTGTGCCAATAAACAGAAGTTTCAATGTGGCATGGTGCACGTGACTACTTTCAGTGATGCTGCCATTCAGAGGCCGTCAAACATCCAAAGTGCGCATGAGTTAAGACTCTCATCATTCCGCCACAGGGGTCTCGGAAGTAGTCCTGATGAGCCTCTGACGTATGGCCCTTCTACTTTCAGCAGCCCTTCCATCTTCCTCCTCCTCCTCCTCCGCCTCCTCCTCCTCCGCCTGCTCTTCCTCCTCCTCCTCCGCCTGCTCTTCCTCCGCCTGCTCCTCCTCATCCTCCTCCTCCGCCTGCTCTTCCTCCTCCTCCTCCTCCTCCTCCTCATCCTCATCCTCCTCCTCCGCCTGCTCTGCTGGTCGTTGAGGGACAGCTGGAATTGGCTGGGTGCGGCAATTCGCCAAGTTGTGGAGCATGCAGCAGACGACGACGATGTGTCCCACTTGCTGCGGCGAGTACTGCAGGGATCCCCCCAAATGTTCCAGACATCGGAAACGCTTTTTGAGAACACCAATAGTCTGCTGTTTACTGTGCCTGGTCGCCTGATGGCCGCTGCTGATCAGCTCTTCCGCTGGGGTGTCGGCCACACGGAGTGTTGTCATCAGCCATGGCCAGAGAGGATAGCCCTTGTCCCCAGTAAGCCAGCCTCGTCTTCGAGCCAGCCCCTTGATGCACTATCAACATCACCAAAGACTACGAGTTGAACTTATACGAAGTAGGCTTTTATTGACTAAGAGCTGGAGCATGCCTCTGCTAGTGGATCCATCCTAAGAGCTCCCGGGGGAAGGGTGGTGAGTTACCTTTATACCCGGGCTTAGGGGTGGAGCCAGGGGCGGAGACATGCCCGGACCTGTACAGAGTTAGCAGTGGTTTACCACATTCACCCCTCGTTTAAAAAAAAGAGTCCGGCGGGGTGAAGTGTTTTAAAAGTTCGTATACGAAAGTCTCTCCGGGGGTCTTGTCTGCCGTAATGATCTTCGTGGTGCCGGTTGCGGCGGTTCTTTGCCCGCGGCCGCTTCTCGCGTGGGACGGAGCACTGGCGTGTCGTCCTCTCGGGGTAGGGATGGCACCGGCATGTCGTCAGTTCGTGGTAGACACCCCGGTGGTGCGTCGTGGGTAGTGGTGGTGGGTGGAGGTAGTGGATGGTGATCGATGGTGTTTCGGGTGGTACCTGAGGGTGTGAGGTCTCGAATTGAGACTGTGTCCTCCCGCCCGTCAGGATACGCCACGTAGGCGTACTGTGGGTTGGCATGGAGGTGGTGAACCTTTTCGACCAGGGGGTCCGTCTTATGGCTCCTCACGTGTTTCCTGAGCAGGACGGGTCCCGGAGACGTCAGCCATGGCGGTAGTGATGTCCCCGAGGTGGATTTCCTGGGGAAGACGAACATCTTCTTGTGAGGGGTGGCATTTGTGGCAGTACAGAGCAGTGATCGTATGGAGTGGTGCGCATCGGGGAGGACACCTTGCCAGCGGGAGATTGGGAGGCCCTCGGATTTTAGGGCGAGCATGGCGGTCTTCCACACCGTTGCGTTCTCCCTCTCTACCTGTCCGTTACCCCGGGGGTTGTAGCTGGTAGTCCTGATCGTGGCTATGCCCTTCTCGAGCAGGTACTGGCGCAGCTCGTCGCTCATGAACGACGAGCCCCTGTCGCTGTGGATGTAATTGGGGAAGCCAAATATGGCGAACAGGTCGTTGAGGCACCTGATGACTGTGGCGCTGGTCATGTCCGGGCAGGGGATGGCGAAGGGGAAACAGGAGTACTCGTCAATAATATTGAGGAAGTACGTGTTGCGGTCAGAGGAGAGAAGGGGCCCCTTGAAATCGACGCTGAGACGTTCGAAGGGGCGGGTGGCTTTAATCAGGTGTGCCCTGTCTGGCCTATAAAAATGCAGTTTGCATTCGGCGCAGACCTGGCAGTTCCTGGTCATGGTCCTGACCTCCTCGATGGAGTAAGGCAGGTTGCGAGCTTTAATAAAATGGAAGAACCTGGTGACCCCCGGGTGGCAGAGATCATTGTGGAGGGTCCGTAGCCTATCGACTTGTGCGTTGGCACATGTCCCACGGGATAGGGCGTCTGGGGGCTCATTAAGTTTCCCGGGCCGGTATAAGATATCGTAGTTGTAGGTGGATAACTCGATCCTCCACCGCAATATCTTATTTTTGATTTTCCCCCTTTGTCTGTTGTTAAACATAAATGCTACTGACCGTTGGTCAGTGAGCAGGGTGAAACGTTTACCGGCCAGGTAATGCCTCCAGTGCCGTACCGCCTCCACTATCGCCTGGGCCTCCTTCTCGACTGAGGAGTGTCGAATTTCGGGGCCCTGGAGGGTCCGTGAAAAGAAGGCCACGGGTCTCCCCGCCTGGTTAAGGGTTGCGGCTAGGACGAAGTCGGATGCATCGCTCTCCACTTGGAAAGGGATGGACTCATCCACTGCATGCATTGTGGCCTTCGAAATGTCCTCTTTTATGAGGGTGAAGGCCGCACGGGCCTCTACCATCAGGGGGAAGGAGGTTGACTTGATGAGGGGCCGGGCTTTGTCCGCATAGTTGGGCACCCACTGGGCGTAGTAAGAGAAGAACCCTAGGCATCTCTTCAGGGCTTTTAGGCAGTGGGGGAGGGGTAGTTCCAGGAGGGGGCGCATTCGGTTGGGGTCGGGGCCGATGACTCCGTTTTCCACCACGCAGCCAAGAATAGCGAGGCGCGTGGTGCGGAACATACATTTTTCTCTGTTGTATGTCAGATTCAGCCGTTGGGCCGTACGGAGGAATTTTTCTAGGTTGGCATCGTGGTCATGCCGGTCATGGCCGCAGATGGTGACGTTGTCGAGATAGGGGAAGGTGGCCTGCAGCGCATTCTGGTCAACCATCCGGTCCATCTCCCTTTGGAAGACCGAGACCCCGTTGGTGACGCCGAAGGGGACTCGGAGGAAGTGGTAGAGGCGACCGTCAGCCTCGAAGGCCGTGTACTGGCGGTCCTCAGGCCTGATGGGGAGCTGGTGGTATGCCGACTTCAGATCAATCGTCGAGAATACCCGGTATTGTGCTATCTGGTTGACCATGTCAGATATGCGGGGAAGTGGGTATGCGTCTAATTGCGTGCATCGATTGATCGTCTGGCTGTAATCAATAACCAGGCGCTGTTTTTCGCCGGTCTTCACTACCACCACTTGGGCTCGCCATGGGCTGGTGCTGCCCTCGATAATCCCTTCCCTCAGGAGTCTTTCTACTTCTGATTTAATAAAGCTCCTATCCCCGGCACTGTACCGCCTGTTTTTAGTAGCAATTGGCTTGCAGTCTTTGGCGAGGTTAGCGAACAACGGGGGGGGGGTTTGACCTTCAGGGTGGACAGGCTGCATACTTTGCGCGGCGCCGTGTTTAAATTCTGCCGGCTGCAGACTGTAAGTGGGGGCAGGGGCCCGCCATATGCCATCGTGACGCTCTCCAGATGGCACCGGAAGTCTAATTCTAGCAGTACGGGAGCGCAGAGCTGTGGCAGGACGAGGAATTTAAAATCTCTGTACTCCACGCCGTTCACTGTCAGAGTCGCTACACAGTAGCCGCCGACGTCCGCCGTATGGGACTTTGAGGCCATAAAGACCTGGTGGCGTGTGGGCATAACCGATAGGGAGTAGCGTCGCACCGTGTCGGGGTGGATGAAGCTCTCCATGCTTCCGCAGTCGAAAAGGCAATTTGTGGCATGGCCATTTACCTTTACGTTCATCATGGACCTGGCTAGTTGATGGGGCCTAGATTGGTCCAGGGTGATGGAGGCCATCGTCGAGGTCGGTGGGTCGCTGTAGTATTCGCCCGCGCCAGGGGCCTGGTCCCGAAATGGTGTCCAAGATGGCGGCTCCCCCACGGCTGGTGGTGCCCAAAATGGCGGCCCGCACGGCTCACACGTGGTTGGTGGGATCCAAAATGGCGGCCTGCACGGTTCACACGCGGCGCTGCTGGAATTGGGGGTCGATTTCACCCTGCACACTGTCGCGTAGTGGCCTTTCTTGCCGCATTTGGAGCAGGTCGCGTCCTTTGCTGGGCATTGCTGTCTGGGGTGCTTGGCCTGGCCGCAGAAGTAGCATTTCTGGCCTCTGGTCATTGCAGCTGTAGTTGGGCTGCTGGCGGCTTGTGGCCTTACCGGGTCCCAAGATGGCTGCTCCCGTGACATCCACGTGGCCATCCGGTCAGGGGGGGTAGGCGTCCATGTTCTGGAGGGCCACGTCTAACGAGTTAGCGAGGGCCACCGTCTTCTGCAGGTCGAGCCCCCTCTGTTCCAGCAGCCTCTGCCGAGTATAGTTGGACCTGATGCCGGCTACGTAGGCGTCTCGGATCAGGTCTTCCGTGCATTCCTTGGCCGTCACCGCTTTGCAATTACAGGCCCGGCCGAGGACTCTCAGTGCCAGTAAATATTCGGCGCCCGATTCCCCGGGGCGCTGTTTTCGGGTAGCCAGGAGGTGTCTGGCGTAGACCTCGTTAACAGGCCTCACGTATTGTTCCTTTAGCGTCGCGATGGCGGCCGCATAAGTTGTGGCGTCTCGGATGATCGAGTAGACTCGGTGGCTCACCCGTGAGTTCAAGACAAGCCGTTTCGCGTCATCTGTAGTGACGGTAGTGCTGGAGGCCTCCAGGAAGGCTTCGAAACAGCTCAGCCAGTGTTCAAAGTTATTGGCTGCATCTGCTGCTTGAGGATCCAGGTCTAAACGTTCCAGCTTCAAGATTTGCTCCATGTCGAAAATTTAGTCAATAAAATTGATGCACTATCAACAACACCAAAGGCTACGAGTTGAACTTATACGAAGTAGGCTTTTATTGACTAAGAACTGGAGCATGCCTCTGCTAGTGGATCCATCCTAAGGGCTCCCGGGGGAAGGGTGGTGAGTCACCTTTATACCCGGGCTTAGGGGTGGAGCCAGGGGCGGAGACATGCCCGGACCTGTACAGAGTTAGCAGTGGTTTACCACACCCCTCAGAAAGGTTACAAACTGAAGTCAACCGCAGGATAAAGGCATCGTGGCTGCACCCTGGGAAATGCGCGGTGACTGCCATGATGATTTGGCGGTGGTCACAGACCAGCTGCATGTTGAGGGAGTGGAACCCCTTGCGGTTGCGGAAGTCTTAAGGATGATGGCATGGCGCCCTCAAAGCCACGTGTGTGCTGTCAGTCGCCCCCTGCACCATGGGGAAGTCCGCAATAGAAGCGATACCCTGCGCGCGCTCCGCCTGCTTGTGCAGGGTCAGAGGCAAGGTCATGAATTGACGCCTTCGCCTATAAAGGGCATCTGTAACTTGCCGGATGCAACAGTGGACTGCAACCTGAGCGACAGTCGCAATGTCCCCAATGGCTGGCTGAAAGGATCCGTTGGCATAAAACTTGAGGCCATCAGTCAGTTTAGCGATCACGGACAGAGCGGTTCTGCACCGTTCACGCGGCTGCAGATCCTGACCAAGCAGGTGGCACAGATCAGTAACAATGTCACTCCAGAATCGGAGCCTTCCCAAACACTGCTCCTCCGACATGTCAAGGCTTGTCACATGCTGCCTAAAGACCCTCGCAGCATCCCGTCGGATTGGCCGACCTCCATTGCCCCTCCTCCTTCTGGCCAATCCCGGCCCTCTCTCCCGCCGTCTCTCTGCCCCTTCACAGTGTTGGGCGATGAGGCCGTCGCCCTCCAAAGAAGCTCCCATTCCGATGCCAGTTGGTCAAAAGGCTTTTAGGTGTAGTGCTGCAAGTGCTTCGGACAGGTTTGAAGGTCCCAAGTACTCTAAAGCTAAATTCCCAAAACTCCACTCCACAGTAGCTCGCCAACTTTATCCAGCAACGATCGCAATGAGCAGGCCAAGTGGCTGAACATTCTGCACTAGAGCTGTCCCTTTAAATAGCGCCCCCCTACTCAGAGAAGGGCCTGCTAGCCCTCCCTCGAACTGTCACTAATAGCGCTAGGCGTAAAGGCTCCGGGCGCCACCCAATATGCGCTCAGGCGCTCCTAGAAGGCGTTGCACACTGAAATGACGTCATGAGCTGCTTGCGCTCGCGGGCGCGTGCAAACACTTAGCGCAGGCGCTAAATGTATAGTCAATATCTGAGTTGTCGCTATCTTCATAGCGACCGCCCCAACATAGGGTATCACCCCAATTCTAGGTCTCTTTAGGCGCTCAGCGCCGGCGCTACCAACCCAATTTCTAGGCCTATGAGTATACTGGTTCATGATGCCTTCCAGAATGGAAGTTTTTAACATGATAAATGAACATTCCAGCAGGTTTTAGGTTATAAAAGGCGACACCATTAATACTAGCTTTTAGCACACTTTGTATCTTGCCCAAATCAGCTTGATGTATTTTTTAAAAACAATCTACTGATAACATTTGGGGACTATTCCAAAGGTTTCTTGCCTTTGAGAATTCTATCTGAAACAGATACAAACCCAGCTTTGTATGTGATATCTGTGCTAATGGGGCTTACAGGAAATAGCTGTTTTTGCATACTATTATATAATTAAGCTGCAGAGTAGCAAATAGCAGTGAAAAGTACACGGTAAAGTACGAACGTCTGCAAGGCTCACATCAGCAATTCAGCCCTGTAATACTGAAGTGACCAACAGATGCATTTGGCTCCCAAAACTGCCCAGACAGTCCCATGAACAGTAACACACTCAAACAGTACTCTCCTCTTTGGGAATGTTAAGCTGCTCTTCACTTTTGCTTAAACGCTGGAGCCTGTTGAGGGGCTTCTTACTGTAGCCAAATCTGACTGTGTTAATGCACATCACTAAACCATTACCTGAAACACCTCAACCAGTCCTTGACTCTTTGAATGTTCTTACCTTCCTCCCGCACACATTTCAGCTCTACGCGGATTTTCTGTAGTGCATCTTCTAGCTCCATATTTCGACATCTCTCCTTATCCAAGGCTACCTTCAGGTCATTGTATTGCATGGGAATCTGGGCAGGGAGAGCAGGGTCCTCACGCCGGCGCCCAAACAAACTCTGCACGCAAGGAATGGTGTCATAATAAGAACATAAGAAATAGGAGCAGGAGTAGGCCATTCGGCCCTTTGAACCTGCTCCACCATTCAAGAAGATCATGGCTGATCTTATACCTCAACTCCACCTTCCCGCGCTATCCCCATATCCCTTGGTTCCCTTAAATCTAAAAAATTTATCAATTTCTGTCTTGAATATACATAATGACTGAGCATCCACAGCTCTCTGGGGTAGTGAATTCCAAAGATTCATAAGCCGTTGAGTGAAGAAATTTCTCCGCATCTTAGTCCGAAATGGCCGACCTGTTATTCTGAGACTGTGATCCCTGGTTCTAGGCTCCCCAGCCAGGGGAAACGTCCTCTCAACATCTACCCTGTCATGCCCTCTAAGAATTTTATACCTTACAATGGAGATCACCTCTCATTCATCTAAACTCGAGGGAATATAGCCCTACTCTACTTTACTCAATCTCTCTGGGAGGTGCTGTTGAAGAAGCCTTGGCGAGTTGCTGCAGTGCATCTTGTAGATGGTACACACTGCAGCCACGGTACACCGGTGGTGGAGGGAGTGAATGTTTAAGGTGGTGGATGGGGTACCAATCAAGCGGAATGCTTTGTTCTGGATGGTGTTGAGCTTCTTGAGTGTTGTTGGAGCTGCACTCATCCAGGCAAGTGGAGAGTATTCCATCACACTCCTTACTTGTGCCTTGCAGATAGTGGAAATGTTTTGGGGAGTCAGGAGGTGAGACACTCGCCACAGTATACCCAGCCTCTGACGTGCTCTTGTAGTCACAGTATTTATGTGGCTGGTCCAGTTAAGTTTCTGGTCAATGGTGACCCCTACAATGTTGATGGTGGGGGATTCAGCAATGGTAATCCTGCTGAATACAAGGGGAGGTGGCTAGACTCTCTCCTGTTGGAGATGGCCATTGCCTAGCACTTGTGTGGCGCAAATGTTACTTCCCACTTATCAGTCCAAGCCTGAATATTGTCCAGGTCTTGCTGCACGCAAACACGGACTACTTCATTATCTGAGGAGCTGCGAATGGAACTGAAAATTGTGCAATCATCAGCGAACATCCCCACTTCTGACTTTATGATGGAGGGAAGGACATTGATGAAGCACCCGAAGATGTTTGGGCCGAGGACACTGCCCTGAAGAACTCCAGCAGTGATGTCCTGGGGCTGAGATGATTGGCCTCCAACAACCACAACCATCTTCCTTTGGGCTAGGTATGACTCCAGCCAGTGAAGAATTTTCCCCCATGATTTCCATTGACTTCAATTTTACTTGGGCTCCTTGATGCCACACTCCGTCAAATGCTGCCTTGATGTCAAGGGCAGTCACTCTCACCTCACCTCTAGAATTCAGCTCTTTTGTCCATGTTTGGACCAAGGCTGTAATGAGATCTGGAGCAGAGTGGTCCTGGCGGAACCCAAACAAAGCATTGGCGAGCAGGTTATTTGTGAATAAGTGCCATTTAATAGCACTGTTGACGACATCTTCCATCACTTTGCTGATGATTGAGAGTAGGCTGATGGGGCGGTAATCGGCTGGATTGGATTTGTTCTGCTTTTTGTGAATAGGACATACCTGGGCTATTTTACACTTTGGCGGGTAGATGCCAGTGTTGTAGCTGTACTGGAACGGCTTGGCTAGAGGCGCGGCTAGTTCTGGAGCACAAGTCTTCAGCACGATAGCCGGGATGTTGTCGGGGCCCATAGCCTTTGCTGTATCCAGTGCACTCAGCCGTTTCTTGATATCACGTGGAGCAAATCGAATTGGCTGAAGACTGGCTTCTGTGATGGTGGGAGCCTCAGGATGAGGCAGGATCATCCACTCGGCACTTCTGGCTGAAGATGGTTGCGAACATTTCAGCCTTGTCTTTTGCACTCACGTGCTGGACTCCGCCATCATTGAGGATGGGGATGTTCCTCCTCTTGTTAATTGTTTCATTGTCCATCACCATTCACGACTGGATTTGGCAGGACTGCAGAGCTTTGATCTGATCCACTGATTGTGGGATTGCTTAGCTCAGTCTGTAGCATGCTGCTTCCTCTGTTTAGCATGCATGTAGTCCTGTGTTGTAGCTTCACCAGGTTGGCACCTCATTTTTAGGTACGCCTGGTGCTACTCCTGGCATGCTCTTCTACACTCCTCATTGAACCAGGGTTGGTCGCCTGGCTTGATGGTAATGGTAGAGTGAAAGATATGCCAGGCCATAAGGTTACAGATTGTGGTGGAATATAATTCTGTTGCTGTTGGCCCATAGCGCCTCATGGATGCCCAGTTTTGAGCTGCTAGATCTGTTCTGAATCTATCCCATTTAGCATGGTGATAGTGCCACGCAACACGATGGAGGGTGTCCTTAGGGTGAAGACAGAACTTTGTCTCCACAAGGACTGTGCGGTGGTCACTCCTACCAATACTGTCATGGACAGATGCATCTGCAACAGGTAGATTGGTGAGTACAAGGTCAGGTAGGTTTTTCCCTCGTGTCGGTTCTCTCACCATCTGCCGCAGGCCCAGTCTGGCAGCTATGTCTTCAGGACTCGGCCAGCTCGGTCAGTAGTGGTGCTACCGAGCCACTCTTGGTGATGGACATTGAAGTCCCACACCCAGAGTACATTCTGTGCTCTTGCTACCCTCGGTGCTTCTTCCAAGTGGTGTTCAACATGGAGGAGTACTGATTCATCAGCTGAGGGAGGTTGGTAGGTGGTAATTAGCAGGTGGTTTTCTTGCCCATGTTTGTCCTGATATCATGAGACTTCATGAGGTCCGGGGTCAATGTCGAGGACTCCCAGGGCCACTCCCTTCCGACTGTGGTATACCTCCGGTGGGTCTGTCCTGCCAGTGGGACTGGACATACCATGGGATGGTGATGGAGGACTCGGGACTTTGGCTGAAAAGTATGATTGTGTGAATATGACTATGTCAGGCTGTTTGACTAGTCTGGGGGACAGCTCTCCCAATTTTAGCACAGATGTTGGTGAGGAGGACTTTGCAGGGTCGACTGGACTGGGTGCGCCATTGTCATGTCCAAATCTGGTGCCTAGGTCGTTGCCAGGTGATCCGTCCGGTTTTATTCTTATTATTGTTTTTCGGAGCAGTTTGTTACAATGGAGTGGTTTGCTGGGCCATTTCAGAGGGCAGTTAAGAGTCAACCACATTGCTGTGGGTCTGGACTCATATATAGGCCAGACCAGGCAAGGACGGCAGATTTCCTTCCCTAATGAACATTAGTGAACCAGATGGGTTTTTACGATAATCCGGTAGTTTCATGGTCACCATTACTGATACTAGCTTTTAATTCCAGATTTATTTAATTAACTGAATTTAAATTCCCCAGCTGCCGTGGTGGGATTTGAACTCATGTCTCTGGATCATTAGTCCAAGCCTCTGGATTATTAGTCCAGTAACTAATCACTATGCTATCGTTTACCCAATCGAATGCACCACCCCAAGGACATTCTATCAGAAAGATATTAGTCTCTCAGAAAATGTTGGGTACCCACATCCCAATCATAGAGAAAACAAGTTTGCACTGATTTTACATGTTGAAAGTCAGCCCATTCCTTTAACTTTCCCCTGTAATAAATTCAAATTTGGGCTAAGTTTAGTTTAGTTCCCCCCAGTTAATTTTGAGGATTTCAGCAGGTACCGACTCAAGCAAGAGCAAAGCAGGTGTCCAGGCAAGCAAGCATTCAAGGTTAGGACAACAAAGTTCAATAGCCTGCTCAAGAAATTTCAAACAGGCACGATTATAATTCCATTCACATAATACCCATACAATCAGCTTCAGTTTGCATTCACATTTAACTACCTTCTTCTTTTTAATTGGCTGGTCCATCTTTGATTGCAGAAAATCAATCAGTTTAGACTGTTGAGTGATAGTACCTTCCAGCTTCACTCTATCATGGGAGAACACCATCTATGGATAGAGAGAATGGTGAACGTTGAATATGGGCATCTATTTCAATTGCCCAAACATGTACATCCCAATCATAGGCCAATTAATCAAGAGAAAAATTTGTTTCTGCTGTTTTTTCCGTGTTGGAAACCAGGCCCTTTCTTTAACCTTCCACTGGATTACATTCAGATCTTGGTTCAAAAACTTCACATTGATGTTATAACTGCTTTCACGTAGTACACACACACATCTTTGTATAGACATGGCAAACTGCACATCTTTCAATTGTGAAATCATACTCAACAGGGTTATCGCTACAGAAATAATCTTCAGTAATACCAGATTAGCCTGGTCATTCTCCCATCCGTCAGTGAAGAACATAGCCTATAAATCAGGCAGAAAAGGAGGGCACAAGCCAATATGCTGGAACCTGAAATCCCTAATTTTAGCCAAAACATAGAGGTGAATAAAATATGATTAATTAGTTTTTTGGGGGGTTTTCACTAAAATGATCAGAGACAGGGATTTTATTTCACTGCGAAATGCCATGTTAAAGGCATCAAACCTTTTCAGTTATCTCTATACCAAATGACGCTGATGCACTACAGCAGCCGCATGGTATGTATACTCAAATTTACATCAGGTCTTAATCCACCCAGACATACTTATGCACACTAAAGACCGCATGCCTGTGCTTTCACCACTACATTGGTCAAAGCCACTGGTTTCTGGGATGAAATGGTTGTACAGGTTCTACCTCAATTTGTTTTTATTGCTTTTCTATACCATTTGTCAGTCACCACATAGTATAAAAGTGATCTGATTTTTTTATTGCATTCAATTCTCACCTGCATGTTTGCAATCTGGTACTCCAAATCACTCTGCTCTGTCTTCAACAGGTCAGCCTGATCTAGGGCTTCCTGCAGTCCTTGGGTCAGACGGAAGATGTGCGTTTTGTGCATGTCTAACTGCTGTTGCAGTTTTGTTTGCTAAATAAGGGGAATAACCACAAGGTTCAGAACATATGAACATAAAAAAAGTATAGAGATGGACAGAAAGAATATAATTTACTAAGCTAATACAAATTTGGTCACAATTAATAACCATGAGATTTCATTCACACAGTATTAATAACATCAGAGTCCTGCAACTGGCAGAGCTGCCAAGGTGCTCAATTTCTGCTCAGGAAAGGAGTGCAGCAGGCCAAATGCCAGGCATGCTTTTTCATGTCCCTAAGCAGAAGTGAAACTACTCATCCTGTACTTTTAATGGTGCCCTCCCATGAACACATAATCCCCCATCTTTAAGAGGACAATTTCCTGCTTTAATATTAACATTAATATTAACATTGTTGAATCCCCCACCATCAACATCCTAAGGGGTCAGCATTGACTAGAAACTTAAATGGGCCGGCCACATAAACACTGTGGCAGGTCAGAGGCTGGGTATTCTGTCAGAGGCTGGGTATTCTGCAGCGAGTGACTCACCTCCTGACTCCCCAAAGCCTTTCCATTCACTACAAGGCACAAGTCAGGAGTGTGATGGAATAGTCTTCACTTGCCTGGATGGATGCAACTCCAACAACACTTAAGAAGCTCAACAACATTAAGGACAAAGTAGCTCGCTTGATCAGCATGCCATCCACCACCTTAAACATTCACTCCCTCCACCACTGGCTCAACGTGGCTGCAGTGTGTACCATCTACAAGATGCACTGCTGCATCTCGCTAAGGCTTCTTGAACAGTAACTCCGAATCCTGCGACCTCTACCACCTAGAAGGACCTGTTCCATCTAGACGGACAAGGGCAGAAGGCACATGGGAACCCCATCACCTTCAAGTTCCCCTCCAAGTCATACACCATCCTGACTTGGAAATATATCGTCGTTCCTTCAACGTCACTGGGTCAAAATCCTGGAACTCCCTACCCAACAGCACTGTGGGCATACCTTCACCACATGGACTGCAGCGGTTCAAGAAGGTGGCTCACCACCTTCTCAAGGGCAATTAGGGATGGGCAATAAATAAGAACATAAGTAAGAACACAAGAATTAGGAGCAGGAGTAGGCTATACGGTCCCTCGAGCCTGCTCCACCATTCAATAAGATCATGGCTGATCTTCGACCTCAACTCCACCTCAATCTCCAATCTTGGAACTCGGAGGGAAGGAGAGAGGTAAAAAGTAATCCAAGTGTGACGTCACCAGAAAGCGGGTAAGTGATTGGTTGGTAAGTATTTCTCTCCTTTTAAGCTTAAATCTCTTTGGTTTATAGTTTCTAAGGTGTGATATTCACCATCTAGAATCGGGGCAGAGGGTATTTAAGAATAATATTAATTAATTAAATTAATTACATAGAATGGGAGATCAGGTGATGTGTTGCTGCTGCAATATGTGGGAGCTGGTGGACACCATTGATGCTCACGGTGATCACATTTGCAGTAAGTGTTGGCTGCTCGAGGAATTCCAGCTCCGTGTTGAAGAGCTGAAGTCCGAGCTTCAAACACTGAGACACATCAGGGAGGGGGAGAGTTACCTGGACTCTGTGTATCAGGAGGTAGTCACACCAATTAGATTAATTAATTCAGATGTAGTCCGTGGCCAGGGTCAGGATGGTGTGACTAGAAGTGAGGCAGGTACGGGGATCCAGGAGGTAGTGTTGGAGGAGCCGCAGCCCTTGCACTTGTCCAACAGGTTCGAGGCTCTTACTCTCTGTGAGGATGGGAACAGGGACTGCAGGGAGGATGAGCAACCTGGCCACAGTACCGTGGAGCGGGGGGCCATTCAAGTGGGGGGAGTTAAAAGAAATGTTGTAGTGGTAGGGGATAGTATCGTTAGGGGGATAGATAGAGTTCTTTGCAGCCGAGAGCGAGAGTCCCGAAGGCTGTGTTGCCTGCCCGGTGCCAGGGTTAAGGACATCTCCTCTGGACTGGAGAGAAACTTGGAGTGGGAGGGGGAGGATCCAGTTGTCGTGGTCCATGTTGGTACCAACGACATAGATAGGGCAAGGAAGGAGGTTCTGCTGAGGGAGTTTGAGCAGCTAGGGGCCAAATTAAAAAGCAGAACCACAAGGGTAATAATCTCTGGATTATTACCTGAGCCACGAGCGAATTTGGCTAGGACAAATAAAATTAGAGAGTTAAATGCGTGGCTCAAAGGCTGGTGTGGGAGAAATGGGTTTTGCTTCCTGGGACACTGGCACCAGTACTGGGGCAGGAGGGAGCTGTTCCGTTGGGACGGGCTTCACTTGGCCAGTGCTGGGACTAGAGTCCTGGCGGATCATATAACTAGGGCTGTAGAGAGGGCTTTAAACTAACTAGTGGGGGGGAGGTTCCTAGAGAACAAATAATAAAAATGACAACAGAGAAGGTCATAGACTTAGGTAGCAGTGGGGAAATTAAAAACCAGAGCGTGTCAGGAAGGGGCAGAAGGTATGGAGTAAAAGGTAAAGTAATAAAAAGGGCAAAAGCAGGAACTAAGTGTCACAAAACATCTTTGAAAGTTCTCTATCTGAATGCACGTAGCATTCGTAACAAAATAGACGAGTTAATGGCACAAATAACTACATATGGGTATGATCTTGTGGCCATTACAGAAACATGGCTGCAGGGTGACAATGCCTGGGAATTAAACGTACCAGGTTATTTAACGATCAGGATGGACAGGCAGGAAGGAAGGGGAGGTGGGGTGGCTATGTTAATAAAGGAAGGAATCACTGTAATACAGAGAAATGATATTGGGTCAAAAGATCAGGATAATGAAACAGTTTGGGTGGAGGTAAGGAATAATAAGGGGAAAAAAACACTAGTGGGCGTAGTCTATAGGCCTCCGAACAGTGGCAACGCTGTTGGACGGAGTATCAATCAGGAAATAGTTGAGGCTTGTAATAAGGGAACATCTATAATTATGGGGGATTTTAACTATCATATTAATTGGACAAATCAAATTGGGCAGGGCTGCCTTGAGGATGAGTTCATTGAGTGTATTAGGGATGGGTTTCTTGAGCAGTATGTAACTGAACCTTAGATCTGGTCCTGTGTAACGAGACAGGATTAATTAAAAATGTCCTAGTAAAGGATCCCCTTGGAATGAGTGACCATAACATGGTTGAATTCCATATTCAATTAGAGGGTGAGAAGGTTGGATCTCAAACAAGCGTGCTAAGCTTGAATAAAGGAGACTATGAAGGTATGAGAGCGGAATTGAGTAGAGTGGATTGGGAAAATAGATTAAAGGGTAAGACGATACATGATCAGTGGTGTACATTTAAGGAGTTATTTTACAACTTCCAAAAAAAATATATTCCACTGAGAAGAAAAGGGTGTACAAGAAAAGACAGCCATCCGTGGCTAAGTAAAGAAATTAAGGATAGTATTCGACTAAAAACAAGGGCATATAAGGTAGCCAAATCTAGTGGGAGGATAGAGGATTGGGAAAACTTTAAAAGACGCAAAAAATAACAAAAAGATTGATTAAGAAAGGGAAGATAGATTATGAAAGTAAATTAGGAAAAAATATAAAAACAGATAGTAAGAGTTTTTATAGTTATATAAAAAGAAAAAGGGTGGCTAAAGTAAATGTTGGTCCCTTAGAGGATGAGACCGGGAAATTAATGGTGGGAAATATGGAGATGGCAAAAACACTGAATGAATATTTTATATCAGTCTTTACAGTAGAAGACACTAAGAATATCCCAACACTGGACAAACAGGGGGCTCTAGGGGGGGAGGAGCTAAACACGATCCAAATCACTAAGGAAGTGGTACTCGGTAAAATAATGGGACTCAAGGCAGATAAATCACCTGGACCTGATGGCTTACATCCTAGGGTCTTGAGGGAAGTGGCGGTAGGGATTGTGGATGCATTGGTAATAATTTTCCAAAACTCCCTGGACTCGGCAAAGGTCCCGGCAGACTGGAAAACTGCTAATGTAACGCCCTTATTTAAAAAGGGCAGTAGACAGAAGGCTGGAAACTATAGACCGGTTAGCCTAACATCTGTGGTAGGTAAAATTTTGGAGTCCATTATTAAGGAGACAGTAACAGGACATTTGGATAATCATAATTTAATAGGACAAAGTCAGCATGGTTTTATGAAGGGGAAGTCATGTTTGACAAATTTGCTGGCGTTCTTTGAGGAAGTAACATATAGGGTGGATAAAGGGGAACCAGTGGACGTAGTGTATTTAGACTTCCAAAAGGCATTTGACAAGGTGCCACACAAAAGATTATTGCTTAAGATAAAAAATCACGGGATTGGGGGTAATATTCTGGCATGGATAGAGGATTGGCTATCTAACAGAAGGCAGAGAGTTGGGATAAATGGTTCATTCTCAGACTGGCAATCAGTAACGAGTGGTGTTCCGCAGGGGTCAGTGCTGGGTCCCCAACTCTTTACAATCTATATTAACGATTTGGAGGAGGGGACTGAGTGTAACATATCAAAGTTTGCAGATGATACTAAGATGGGAGGGAAAGTAGTGAGTGAGGAGGACATAAAAAACCTGCAAGGGGACATAGACAGGCTAAGTAAGTGGGCAGAGATTTTGCAAATGGAATACAATACTGGAAAGTGTGAGGTTATGTACTTTGGCAGGAAAAATCGTAGAGCAAGTTATTATCTTAATGGCAAGAAACTGGAAAGTACTGAAGTACAAAGGGATCTGGGGGTCCTGGTGCACGAAACTCAAAAGGTTAGTATGCAGGTGCAGCAAGTGATTAAGAAGGCCAATGGAATGTTGGCTTTCATTGCTAGGGGGATAGAATATAAAAATAGGGAGGTATTGCTTCAGTTGTACAAGGTATTGGTGAGACCGCACCTGGAATACTGCGTACAGTTTTGGTGTCCATGCTTAAGAAAAGACATACTTGCTCTCGAGTCAGTACAAAGAAGGTTCACTCGGTTAATCCCGGGGATGAGGGGATGGACATATGAGGAGAGGTTGAGTAGATTGGGACTCTACTCATTGGAGTTCAGAAGAATGAGAGGCGATCTTATTGAAACATATAAGATTGTGAAGGGGTTGGATCGGGTGGATGTGGGGAAGATGTTCCCGATGATGGGTGAAATTAGAACTAGGGGGCATAGTCTTAGAATAAGGGGCTGCTCTTTCAAAACTGAGATGAGGAGCAACTACTTCACTCAGAGGGTGGTAGGTCCATGGAATATGCTGGCCCAAAAAGCTGTAGAAGCTACATCATTACATAAATTTAAAACAGAAATAGACAGTTTCCTAGAAGTAAAGGGAATTAAGGGTTACGGGGAGCGGGCAGGAATTTGGACATGAGTCTAGGTTCGGAATGGTCACGGCCCTGTGGGTAGCGGAGCGGGCCCAGGGGCCGTGTAGCCTGATCCTGCTCCTATTTCGTGTGTCTAATTCTGTTAGATTCAGGAGATGGTTCTGTGATAGTGGATTGGCGGTTAGGATCAGATCAGCCATGATCTTATTGAATGGCGGAGCAGGCTCGAGGGGCCGATTGGCCTACTCCTGCTCCTATTTCTTATGTTCTTATGTTCTTCCTGCCCTATCCCCATATCCCTTGATTCCTCTAGAGTCCAAAAATCCATCTACCTCAGTCTTGAATATACTGAATGACTGAGCATCCACAGTCCTTTGGGGTAGAGAATTCCAAAGATTCACAACCCTCTTGAGTGAAGAAATTCCTTCTCATCTCAGTTTTAAAAGGTCGACCACTTATCCTGAGACTATGACCCCTAGTTCTAGACTCTCCAGTCAGGGGAAACAATCTCGCAGCATCTATCCTGCCAACCCCGCTCAGAATCTTGAGATCATCTCTCATTCTTCTAAACTCCAGAGTATAGGCCCAATCTACTCAATCTCTCCTCGTAGGCCAATCCTCTCATCCCAGGAATCAATCTAGTGAACCTTTGTTGCACCGCCTCTAAGGCAAGTATATCCTTCCTTAGATAAGAAGACCAAAATTGTGCACAGTACTCCAGGTGTGGTCTCACCAACGCCCTGTACAACTGTAGCAAGACTTCCTTACTCTTGTACTCCAACCCTGCAGCATTAAGGCCAACGTGACAGTTGCCTTCCTAATTGATTGATGTACCTCCATGCAATCTCTGGACACCAACATTTAATAGTTTCTCACCATTTAAAAAAAATCTGCTTTTCTATTCTTCCTACCAAAGTGAAGAACCTCACGCTACCCCACATTATGCTCCATCTACCACCTTATTGTCCACTCATTTAACCTATCTATATTCCTTTGCAGGTTCTTTAAAAAAAAAATTGTTCTTGTAATGTGGGCGTTGCTAGCAAGGTCAGCATTTATTGTCCATTCTTAATTGCCCTTGAGAAGGTGGTGGTGAGCCGCCTTCTTCAACCGCTGCCACCCGTGAGGTGAAGGTACTCCCACAGTGCTGTTAGGAAGGGAGTTCCAGGATTTTGACCCAGCGACGATGAAGGAATGGCGATACATTTCCAAGTCAGGATGGTGCGTGACTTGGAGGGAAACTTGCAGGTGGTGGTGTACGCATGCGCCTGCTGCCCTTGTCCTTCTAGGTGGAAGAGGTTGCGGGTTTGGAAGGTGCTGCCGAAGAAGCCTTGGCGAGTTGCTGCAGTGCATCTTGCAGATGGTACACACTGCAGCCACAGTGCGCCAGTGGTGGAGGGAGTGAATGTTTAAGTTGGTGGATGGGGTGCTGATCAAGTGGGCTGCTTGGGTGTTGTTGGAGCTGCACTCAGCCAGGCAAGTGGAGAATATTTCATCACACTCCTCACTTGTGCTGTGTTGATGGTGGAAAGGCTTTGGGTGTCAAAAGGTGAGACACTCACCACAGAATACCCAGCCTCTGACCTGCTCTTGCAGCCACAGTATTTATGTGGCTAGTCCAGTTAAGTTGCTGGTCAATGGTGACCCAGGATGTTGAAGGCGAGGGATTCAGCGATGGTAATGCCATTGAATGTCAAAGGGGCAGTGGTTAGACTCTTGCTTGTTGGAGATAGTCATTGCCTGGCACGTGTGTGGCACGAATGTTATTTGCTCCTGATTAGCCCAAGCCTAAATGTTATCCAGGTCTTGCTGTATGCGGACATGGACTGCTTCATTATCTGACGAGTTGCGAATGAAATGGAACACTGAGCAATCATCAGCGATCATCCCCACTTCTGACCTTAAGATGGAGGGAAGGGCATTGATGAAGCAGCTGAAGATGGTTGGGCCGAGGACACTGCCCTGAAGAACTCCAGCAGTGATGTCCTGGGGCTGAGATAATTGGCCTCCAACAACCACAACCATCTTCCTTTGGACTAGGTATGACTCCAGCCAGTGGAGAATTTTCCCCTTGATTCCCATTGACTTCAATTTTACTATCACTCCTTGATGCCACACTTGGTCAAATGCTGCCTTGATGTCAAGGGTAGTCACTCTCACCTCACCTCTGGAATTCAGCTCTTTTGTCCATGTTTGGGCCACGGCTGTAATGAGGTCTGGAGCCAAGTGGTCCTGGCAGAACCCAAACTGAGCATCGGTGAGCAGGTTATTGGTGAGTAAGTGCCGCTTGAAAGCACTGTCAACGACATCTTCCATCACTTTGCTGATGATTGAGATTAGTCTGATGGAGCGGTAATTGGCTGGATCGGATTTGTCCTGCTTTTGTGGACAGGACATACCTGGGCAGTTTTCCACGCTGTCGGGAAGATGCCAGTGTTGTAGCTGTACTGGAGCGGCTTGGCTAGAGGCACAGCCAGTTCTGGAGCACAAGTCTTCAGCACGACAGCCGGGATGTTGTCTGGGCCCATAACCTTTGCTGTATCCAATGCGCTCAGCCATTTCTTGATATCATGTGGCATGAGTCAAATTGGCTGAAGATTGGCTTCTGTGATGGAGGCGACCTGAGGAGGAGGCCAAGCTGGATCGTCCACTCGGCACTTCTGGCTGAAGATGGTTGTGAACGTTTCAGCCTTGTCTGTTGCACGTGCGTGCTGGGCTCTGCCATCACTGAGCATGGAGCCTCCTCCTCCCGTTGGTTGTTTCATTGTCCACCACCATTCATGACTGGATGTGGCAGGACTGCAGAGCTTTAATCTGATCCACTGATTGTGTGATCACTTAGCTCTGTCTATAGCATGCTGCTTTAGCTGTTTAACATGCATGTGGTCCTGTGTTGCAGCTTCCCCAGGTTGGCACCTCATTTTTAGGTACGCCTGGTGCTGCTTCTGGCATGCTCTTCTGCATTCCTCATTGAACCAGCGTTGGTCCCCTGGCTTGATGGAGTAAGGAATATGCTGGGCCATGAGGTTATAGATTGCGATGGAATGCAATTCTGCTCTGCTGATGGTCCACAGCACCTCATGGATGCCCAGTTTTGAGGTACTAGATCTGTTCTGAATCTATCCCATTTAGCACGGTGGTAGTGCCACACAACACAATGGAGGGTGTCCTCAGTGTGAAGACGGGTATTCGTCTGCACAAGGACTATGCGGTGGTCATTGCTACCAATACTGTCATGGACTGAAGCATCTGCAACAAGTAGATTGGTGAGTACAAGGTCAAGTAGGTTTTTCCCTCGTGTTGGTTCTCACCATCTGCCGCAGGCCCAGTCTGGCAGCTATGTCCTTCAGGGCTCGGTCAGTAGTGGTGCTACCGAGCCACTCTTGGTGATGGACATTGAAGTCCCCCACCCAGAGTACGTTCTGTGCCCTTGCTACCCTCAGTGCTTCTTCCAAGTGGTGTTCAACATGGAAGAGTACTGATTCATCAGCTGAGGGAGGGCGGTAGGTGGTAATCAGCAGGAGGTTTCCATACCCGTGCTTTACCTGAAGCCATGAGATTTCATGGGGTTCGGAGTCAATGTTGAGGACTCGCAGGCCCACTCCCTCCCGACTGTATACCACTGTACTGCCATCTCTGGTGGCTCTGTCCTGCCGGTGGGATAGGACATACCCAGGGATGGTGATGGAGGAGTCTGGGACATTGGCTGAAACGTATGATTCTTTGAGTATGATTATGTCAGGCTTGACTAGTCTGTGGGACAGCTCTCCCAATTTTGACACAAGTCCCCAGATGTTAGTGAGGAGGACTTTGCAAAGTCGACTGGGCTGGGTGTGCTGTTGTTGTGTCCGAAGTCGGTGTCGAGGTCGATGCCGGGTGGTCCGTCCGGTTTTATTCTTATTATTATTGTTTTCTGTAGCAGTTTGTTACAACTGAGTGGCTTGCTCGGCCATTTCAGAGGGCAGTTAAGAGTCAACCACATTGCTGTGGTTCTGGAGTCGCATATAGGCCAGACCAGGTTTCCTTGTAAAGGACATTAGTGAACCAGATGGGTTTTTATGACAATCCGGTAGTTTCATGATCACCATTACCGATACTTGCTTTTTATTCCAGATTTATTTAATTAACTAAATTTAAATTCCCCAGCTGCCGTGGTGAGATTCAAAATCACCTCTATGGATCATGAGTTCAAGCCTCTGGAGTATTAGTCCAGTAACATAACCACTATGCATTCTCCTCACAGCTTACTTTGCCACCTAGCTTTGTATCGTCAGCAAACTTGGAGGCATTGTACTCAGTCCCTTCATCTAAGTCATTAATGTAGATTGGAAATAGCTGAGGCCCAAGCACTGATCTTTGCGGCACCCCATTAGTTACAGCCTGCCAATCTGAAAGTGACCCATTTATCCCTACTTTGTTTTCTGTCTGTTAACCAATCCTCTATCCATGCTAATACATTACCCCCAACCCCATGTGCCCTTATCTTGCATAACAACCTTTATGTGGCCTCTTATCGAATGCCTTTTGGAAATCCAAATATACTACATCCACTGGTTCCCCTTTATCTACCCTGCTAGTTACATCCTCAAAAAACTCTAATGAATGTCAAACACGATTTCCCTTTCATAAAGCCACGTTGACTTTGTCCAATCAGATTATGATTTTCTAAGTGCCCTGTTACCACTTCCTTAATAATGGATTCCAGCATTTTCCCGATGACTAATGTCAGGCTAACTGACCTGTAGTTCTCTGTTTTCTCTCTCCCTCCTTTGCTGAATAGTGGGGTTACATTTGCTACATTCCAATCTGCTGGTACTGTTCTAGAATGTAGGGAATTTTGGAAGATCACAACCAATGCATCCACTATCTCTGCAGCCACCTCTTTTAGAACCCTAGGGTGTAGGCCATCAGGTTCAGGGGATTTATCGGCTTTTAGTCCCATTAGTTTTTCAAGTACTTTTTCTCTACTGATATTAATTACTTTAAGTTCCTCACTCTCATTAGACCGTTGGTTCCTCACTATTTTTGGTATACTTTTTGTATTTTTGGTATACTTATTGGCCCAGAAATTTGGGTCGGGGGCCTGGTCCAGCTGCCGGCACGCTGTGCTTGCGTATCCCAGGGGCACAGTTAGTTCGATGCATCCCCTGGGATCACGTGGGCCATGGGCAGCCAATCGGAGCAGGGAATGCTCCATTCATAAGTCTGACAGGAAGTGCTGTCAAGACTTATAAATACTACGGCCCCAAAATAGCACTAAACCTTCAAATAATTTTTTTTAAAACATCACATTGTTTAAATAAACTATAAATTACATGAAATAACTATTTTAAACAATAATTTAAATTTTTGAAAATTTTTTTTATATTCTAACGGGGCTAAAAATAAACTTACCTTGCTTTAAAGTATTTAAAAATAATAAACCTGTGGAAAAAATGTTTTAATTTTCATTAATTCACCACTTACCTTGTAAAAAGCAGGCCTTACGCCTGCTTTTTACATTTCTAACTTCTGCAGGCTTACGTTCCCGGAGAAACCTGTAAAAAAAATTGATGCGCACGCGCAGCCTCCCCTGCGCACGCGTTCGACCTCTGAACCTCTTCGTTCAGAGGAACGGAAGTGCCGGTTTCCCGCGGATGCGCAGTGCATGCAGGAAACCGGCACTTCCATCGGGCCTACAGGTGAGTACCCCGTGCGTACTCACCCGTGGAGACCCGAATTTCTGGGCCTTTGTGTCTTCTACTGTAAAGACAGATACAAAATATTTGTTTAAAGTCTCTGCCATTTCCTTGTTCCCCAATACAGGAAACTTTGTGCTATCCGGCACCGACAGGACCGAGCTGTTGCCGTTCCCTCAAAACTGCCGGACAAACCAGCGTTAATGTTGAAGCATACGGAGCTTCTGGCAACAAACACTGTTGCTTAGCAACAGCTTCTAAACAGTCGGCCGTACCTTGGAAGCGTCTCTGTCGCTTAGCAACAGCTTCAGAGAGACTTTGCAGAGCCTGACTGTTGGAAAAAAAAGCCACGAGAAGAAAAAAAACCTAACAAAACGGCTCCTGATTTTTGCCGGTGGCTCAAGCTTGCCGGACATTTAGCCTCCGGATAACACAAAGTTTCCTGTATAATTTCTCCTGTCTCAGCCTCTAAGGGACCAACGCTTGCTTTTGTTACTCTCTTCCTTTTTACATACTTGTAGAAGCTCTTACAATCTGCTTTAATATTTCTTGCTAATTTACTCTCATTCTACTTTCTCCTTTTTTTAAATCAGTTTTTGGTCATCCTTTGCTGGCTTCTAAAGCTCTCCCAATGCTCAGGCTTACTACTATTCTTCGCAACATTATAAGCCTCTTTTAACCTGATACTATCTACAGGAAACTTTGTGCTATCCGGCACCGATGGGACCGAGCTGCTGCCGTTCCCTCAAAACTGCCGGACACTCCAGAGTTAATGTTGAAAGATACGGAGATTCTTATCTCCGTATCTGACAACAAACACTGTTGCTTAGCAACAGCTTCTAAACACTCGGGTGTGGCTGCAAGCGTCTGTAGCTAAAGCTGTTGCTATAGCTACAGACCTTGCAGTGCTTGACTGCGGAAAAAAAAGCAAAGAAAACAAACAAAAAGAATAAAAAACGGCTCCTGATTTTTGCCGGTGGCTCCAGCTTGCCGGATGGTTCACCTCTGGATAGCACAAAGTTTCCTGTATAACTTCTTTAGTTAGCCACGGGTGGATCACTTTTCCCGTGGATTTTTTTTATTTCTCAATGGAATGTATATTCGTTGAGAATTTTGGAATATTTCTTTAAATGTTCGCCACTGCTTATCTACCATCATAACTTTTAATCAAATTTCCCAATCTATCTTAGCCAACTCACCCCTCATACCTATGTAATTGGCTTTGTTTAAATGCTGGCCTTGCCAGCAACATCCACATCCTGTGAATGAATTAAAAAAATCATGAAATCATTTATGCTGAGACTTGCTTCCTAGTTCCATCAGACGTATTTCCATTGAACTACAGAACTTAGCATTAAACAGGACTGTACACAATCATATTTCAATTAATCGATTAACTAGCATCTAAATCAATCAAAGATTTTGCACAAGAAAAATGTTTTACACCCAAAGGAATGATCTCTGATATTTGCCCTACCTCCTCGATTAGTCTGTGCTTTAGCTCTCGTTCTGTCTCCAGTTTCTGCTGAAGGCCACGTGCATTCATCTCCAACATGGTGTGCTTCTTCTCCAGGTCACTCAGCTGTGAATGAGAATGGATCAAAAATCATTCTGACACAAATACATTGGACTTGCAGACACTGATCAACTGTAACAGTACTATAGTGCATCCAAAACAATGAATAATCTTGTAATTCAAGCAAAACAACTTCTTAAAAATAAGTGCCAAATAAAGAATTATTCATTTATCAGCCACTTATTTTTGATGTGATGCAAACTGCAAGGTGATAACGAGCTTGAATTTATATAGCCCTTAGGGCATCCTAAAGTACTACACAGCCAATTAAGTATTTTGAAGTGTAGTCACCAAAGAAACGCGGCAGTCAATTTGGATACGTTTGATATTAGCACATCTGCTTGGCAGACATACTCACTGATCATGGGCTGGATTTTCATTCAGAAGTCGGGAAGGAGGCGGGACTACAACTTTCGGGTTGTAGTCCCGCCTCCATCGAGATGCGGCCAATCCACACAATTTTCACTTGATTGACCTTGTTGAGCCCGCCCAGTGGGCTCAGCAGGCCAATTAAGGGCCACCCGGCAACAGGTGACGTCACAGACTGAAATTTCATCTGTCAAGACGTGTTGACAGATGAAATATCAGTGTTTCACAGCTGCTTGAAGCTGTCAAACACTGACAGTCTGACTTCTAACCCGAGTCCTTCTACGCAGACTCAGTTAGAAATCTCACCGGCACCGAAAGCTGCAGGCTGTCACTTTTGACAGATCGCAGCCATTCTGCTTTCTGTGCCGGCTGAATGATGGACTCCCGAAGCCTAGAGGAAGGAAGGCTGTAAAGGTAAGTACAGGTAATTTAAACTTCTTTACACACTTTAGACACACCAAACACACTTACCTTTGCACTCATGCACCCATCACTCACCTGAACACCGACATCTCGACCCCTCCAAGTCCTTCAACCCGACGGCCCGACTCCTCTAACCTGGCGTGGTTTGGAGCCATCGGGAATCCCACACGACAACCTTCAAAATAGAGATTAGGCTAAAAACTGCCTGTTAACTACCTGTTAACAGGCAGCTAATTAGCACTAATCCCTTCCCGCCTCGGGTCGGCGGGTCCCAGTGCAGGGCGGGTACCCGCCTCCTTTGAAACTTACATGGAGGCGAGTTTTGGGTGGGATGGTGTCGGGACACCCGAATTCAGGATTTTAGCCTCCCGCACGCCTAAAAGCCCGCCTCACGGCACACTGAAAATCGACCCCCATATGTTTGGTTAACAGAACTAGATAGCTCCATGTCGTTTGGGGCATTGCCACAACCTGGGATTGCCACCCAATCCCAGAATGAGAGAATTATTATTGCAGTAACTTGATGCTTTGACTGAAGTTTGACCTCCACATACAAGTAAAGAGTACTCAGTGCACTAGCTGTTTTCCTTTGGTAAGCCATTTCCAGATTGGCTCCCATGCTGTCTAAAAGTTGCATGTCATTAAAATGTTCGGAGCCATTGTAGGACACGGATCCTCCAGTCGGGAAAGTCACCAGAGAGAAACTCAAAATGGCAGGCAACAAATATGAAGTGTTTGCTTTAAACAGAGAGAGGCAAGTTATATTTATGATTTTATTTTGTGATCCTGTTAAGACTTTTGCTCCCCTTTGAGATAGCATTTTATAAACAATTGTTTGTGTATTAAGTAACATTATTCATGTATTTGAATTCTTGAAAGAATTCCAGAGGAGCATTTGCTAATTGGTATTCCCCTTGCTTTGTACACACATTGCTTTTCATACACTGCAGTCTGAAGCAGCATTAATGAAACAAGGCATTTTGGGGTTTTTCATAAATTATGCATCAGTACTTGTTATACACAATAAATATTAAGTTACATGACAGTGCCTTATAACTGGATGCTTGAATGGGCCCAACTCATCGTTCACCAAAACCATGCAACTTTCTGCTTCTATTTGCTTAGATACAATGTTCACAGTACCTAAAAAGTAATTCATTATTTAAAATATTTTGATATGAAACTTACTATAAAAAAAAGTATTATTCAATTGTATGGGATGACATCCTGTGATCACCTAGTCAATGGCAATGGATGGGAGATTATAATGGAATGTTGAATTCTAATCTTCACTCTCAATAATTGAGCTAAATAAGTTACATATTCACTATGCTTGCTGTGAAATTTATCTGCTCGTGTGGAGCATAAATACTGTTATGGGCCAGATGGGCCGAATGATCGGTTTCTGTGCTGTATATTCTATGTAAGTGTTAATGATGACATTTGATGCCTCTTCCTGCTCTATCCATATGTACAGAATAGGGAGCTGTAGTACATGTATGTAGACTGAATGGTCACTTGAGCAGGCCCAGTAAAACGGCTTTGCGTAATGCCACTCAAAATCATATGCCATTTAATGGTATACTTCATAAATCTTTAATTTTGTTCAAAATTTCTAACAATTAATATGACTTTCAAAGAACACAATGCTGTAATGATCAATTTCCTTACCAATTGCATTTCTATATTTTATTACTTTGCCATCGTTATTATGTACAAAATTATGTTTTGTTCCCAATATTAGATGTAGCAATTGCAGACCACCCGACAAGGGAAAAATACAGCAGAACCTATTTCAGGGGTCTCAAGTGCTCTACATTAAAGCAAGTGCGTCAGAAAATTACATTAAAATCTTTTGTAAAAAGTCACCAGAGGGCAGGGGGGTGGGGCGAGGGATGTAGAATTAAATTCAGAGGCCTCTTGAATCAAAATAGAACATAGCATACTGCAGCAGTGAGTCAGTAACTGGGTGATGCTTCAGTTCTGGAACTTGACAGATTACTTTAATTCATTCAACTCTGAAAGCTTATTTTCCTTAGCAGAGTAACACCTTACATCATACTATGGAACAGCACCTCTGTACTGCAGGGGGAAAAAAAGCAAGATAAGCGTAGCATGTGCTAGTTTGATAGCTTCCAGAAGCGTTTCCTTTGCATCAGGCCAGCACATGTACATGAACACACACATACACACTACATTTCTTCCCCCCACCCCCGACACAATACAAAGCATCGGTCTCTATGGTGGCGAGATGAGACTGTTATGCTTATAGTGTAAGTTATAGCAGAGCTTGGAAATAATGGGCCATCACACACTTGAACCAAAGGCCCGTTTTTGCCAAGGGTATGCAAGGGTAGTTACTTGCAAAAATAGCAGAGGAAATAATCAGCCTCTCTCCCATTAGTAACCTCTACATATAGTTGGCATTTCTCAGTGAAGAAAAAAACCATGGGGGAGGGGGTGGGATGAGGAGGACATCTGCAATTCTTGGCTTATTCTAAGTTGTAACTCTACCGGTCTCCTAAATCACCACATTCCTTACACTGGCTTAAGTAGTGCCACAGCCCATGTGGAATGTACATTGATGCTACCCAGAGCTTAGACCCTGCCAACTGATATCAGAGAAGGAGGTACTCGAGTAGCCAGTGAGCCAGTTATTGTTTGGATAAATACAAAGAAGGATACCAGAAGCTGCTCCACCACCACCCATTGGTTGCTGTTTCCGATATAGAAAGCTCTTTTAATGTCTATCTGATGAAACCCACACTCTGGTTCCACTTCGGTGAATCATTGGCCATTGCCTTGGACACTTCTAAAGCTAAAATTTGTTCAGATGTACATGATGTTTTTCAAATAAACTGTTATATCCTCCTATCAAAACTATGTTCATGGCTATCTAGTTTCTTCACAGACAGAAATCACAGAAACCACACAGTGCAGATAGAGGCCATTTCGGCCCATCGAGCCTGCACCGACACATATCCCACCCGATCCCCGTAACCCCTACACCAACACATATCCCACCCTATCCCCGTAACCCCACGTATTTAATCCCCCTAACACTAAGGGTCAATTTATCATAGCCAATCAACCTAACCCGCACATCTTTGGGCTGTGGGAGGAAACCGGAGCACCCGGAGTAAACCCACGCAAACACAGGGAGAATGTGCAAACTCCACACAGACAGTCGCCCGAGGCCGGATTCAAACCCGGGTCCCTGGCGCTGTGAGGCAACAGTGCTAACCACTATGCCACCGTGCTTCTCTATTACTAACTGTGCCTCTGGATTGGCGGGTAGCTAATGTTACCCCACTGTTCAAAAAGGGTGGTAGAGAGAAAACGGGGAATTACAGACAGGTAAGCCTGACATCGGTAGTAGGGAAAATGCTAGAGTCCATTATAAAAGATGTAATAGCAGAGCACTTGGAAAAAAGTGACCGGATCGGACAAAGTCAACATGGATTTACAAAAAGGTAAATCGTGCTCGACTAATCTACTGGAATTTTTTGAGGATGTAACTGGTAAAATAGATAAGGGAGAACCAGTGGATGTGGTGTATTTGGACTTTCAAAAGGCTTTCGATAAGGTCCCGCATAAGAGATTAGCATGTAAAATTAAGGCACATGGGATTGGGGGCAAGGTATTGACTTGGATAGAGAACTGGTTGGCAGACAGAAAGCAAAGAGTTGGAATAAACGGCTCTTTTTCCGAGTGGCAGGCAGTGACTAGTGGGGTACTGCAGGGATCGGTCCTTGAATCCCAGCTATTCACAATATATATTAATGATCTGGATGAGGGAACTAGATGTAATATCTCCAAGTTTGCGGATAACACAAAGCTGGGTGGGCGTCTGTGCTGTGAGGAGGATGCCGAGAAACTCCAGTACGATTTGGACAGGTTGGATGATTGGGCAGAAGCATGGCAGATGCAATATAATGTGGATAAATGCGAGGTTATCCACTTTGGTGTCAAAAACAGGAAGGCAGATTATCTAAATGGCAATAGATTGGGAGAAGGGGAAGTGCAACGAGACCTGGGTGTCCTTGTGCACCAGTCGCTGAAAGTAAGCATGCAGGTGCAGCAGGCGGTTAAGAAGGCAAATGGTATGTTGGCCTTCGTAGCGAGAGGGTTTGAGTACAGGAACAAGGATGTCTTGCTGCAGTTGTACAGGGCCTTGGTGAGGCCACATTTGAGTATTGTGTGCAGTTTTGGTCGCCTTATCTGAGGAAGGATGTTCTTGCCATGGAAGGAGTGCAGCGAAGGTTCACCAGACTGATACCTGGAATGCCATATGAGGAGAGATTGGGTCGATTGGACTTATACTCACTGGAGTTAGTAAGAATGAGAGGGGATCTCATTGAAACTTATAAAATTCTAATAGGCCCAGATAGACTAAATGCAGGAAGGATCTTCCCGATGGCCGGGGAGTCCAGAACCAGGGGTCACAGTCTAAGGATAAGGGGTAAGCCATTTAGGACAGAGATGAGGAGGAATTTCTTCACCCAGAGAGTGGTGAACCTGTGGAATTCTCTGCCACAGAAGGCAGTTGAGGCCAGTTCATTAAATATATTCAAGAAGGAGTTAGATCTATTTCTTAAGGCTAAAGGGATCAAGGGATATGGGGAGAAGGCAGGGACAGGGTACTGAATTTGGATGATCAGCCATGATCTCATTGAATGGTGGAGCAGGCTCGAGGGGCCGAATGGCCTACTCCTGCTCCTATCTTCTATGTTTCTATGTTTCCCATTAAATCAGAGTTCCCCAGAGCTCAGTCTTCTCTCCGACACAATGTCTGCTTCAGATCAATTACTTCCTTTACTCATCATCCAATCCTATCCATTCTTCTGCTGATGATTCCACTTTACTTCCATCAGACAACACACCCGCACTGCTCAAAACTTCCTGACCTCTCGCAACGCAATGAAAATCTTGCTTCTTTCTCTTGCAAGTCTAACCAGGAGGTATCTCCCCTCTCGCCTTTGCTGGGTCCACCCTTAGTCCATCTGCTGACGTCCTTATTCTCCCTTTCTCGTCTCACCTCAAATGGAACTTGTACGAAAGGCTGATATTTAAAGATATTTAGTAGACGAGAATCAGATATGTATAAATTCAAGTGTAGCCATTGACCAACTAATATTACCCATAATTACTCCTGGGTAACTAAAATGCTAAAGCTCGTTCAGAATGCAGCTGCAAGGACAGTCAAAAGCAGTTTTGACTAAGTTTTGATAACAAACAGCCACAGGCTGTGAGTGAAGGTTAAATTGTTAAATAACACATCCGAATGCTAAGTAGAAATTAGAGTTCGCTTAACAAAACTAATTGCAAAGATATTTAAAAGATAATTAGTATAAGGACATAAAATGAGAGCGATCGTGGAGTTAAGGTATCCATCTGGTGGATTGAAGTGAGCTAGTCTGGACACCGTCAAGACTAGTGAAACAGTGCTGACATGGGCTGGGCCCCTGATGTACCAGGGAGGCTAGAAATGAAAGAGATAACGTGAATTCCAATGGGGTGAAGAACTATAAACAAGATAACAAGATTGCAGGATAGGGTTGTGGAAAAGTACTGGAAAAGGGAGTGGCCAAGATGCTAGCCTTAGTCTGAGTGACAATGGTATTTTGACCATTAGAACCAATTAAAGGTGATTTTGTTAAAGACCCTATATGGACACTAGCCAAACGAACTTTTGATAAGAAATGAGTTAAAACCTTGATACTCGAGAAACAACTTTACACAGACTTACTGCGAGAACAAAGGAACAGACTTAAGACGACGTCATCTGTGTCCAAGAGGTTCCAGAGACCAAGGGCTGCGAGCTACTCGTTAAAACTATCACCTATTGTTAAGTATATTACGCTGTAAGCGTAATAAATCTTGATCTATTGCTCAAACATACTGGCTGCTGCCTATTGGTGTCTTGTCCAAGAACTCAGAGATCAATTAAGATCTTACAAACTCCTACATCTCCTCTATTGCTAAAGCTGCCTCCAAGAGCCCGTTTGCTCTTCCATGGCAAACATTTCATATTCCCCACAAGATCACCAGGACTTGAATACTGGTCCCATAACTGAGGAAGCTAACTTGCATTTCCAGGCTGGATAGAAGGAAAAGCCTGTGGTCTGATAGGTGACCACTCTAGCTTTCTCTTACTCCCACCTTTAGTTTAATTTCTCCCATCAAGGTTAGTGCTCTTCTGAACTTCACATTGTTGTTGCTTATAAGCTCTACTACACCACCCCACACATTGCTTTTCTTCCCTACATGAAAACCAAGACTCTTCACATACTCTTCATTTCTCCAAGACTTTCAAACTGTGGAGCTGCTTACCTCTCCGTCTTCCCTTCCTCCATACACACACTTCCAACTGCACAAGCTTGCTGTCACCTAACCACTACTTCTTGAATTATCTCATTTTACCTCCTACTCTTTTCAACTTGCACTGTGGGCATTGACCCTTCACCCAGGTTTCTCTTTTTTTAAAGTTCTTCTGCAGCAAAATTCATCCCCTGAAAGGTTGATACATCCTGCCGTGGTTTGGTTTTGCCATGCAATGTCAAAGATATCAAATGAACCACAATCATTAACATGTGTCATCTGAAATGGCCAACAGTTTGTGTAAAGTCTCTTACTGAAACACTGCCTCAAATATACCACAAAATAGAAAGAATGCAGATCATCAGCATCACTGTTGAGAGTTTTTTTTGACACTATATTGTCCACCAGTCAAAGATAACTTCTCTGAGCAGGTATATATACTTTGGTCTCACAATCAGACCTGAACAAACATGTTACACTGCCTCTAAAACAATTAGTGTGAAGTTCTGAAATAAATGGAGATGTAGCTTTCAGAGAGATACTAACTGTATCAGAAAGGCTTTCTGCTTTCAGTTTCTGTTCTTTCAAAGAATGTTGTAGGGATAGGATCTCAGCCTTGTGTTCTTTCACAGCCAGTTCCACGGCCTGACGGGATTCATTGCCACGCTGGTCTGCACGCATTCTGTGAAATTAAAAGGAATATAAATCAGAAAAAAATGAGAGGGAGCCATTTTCACACATCCATTTCAGATCCATATCCATTCAATGACAAGACTGCACTGGCAAAGCAAACACAGCCTCAGCAACGAACTGGGAGAATTAATGAACGATGACCTTGACATGGAACAAACAGTCTAGAGGCCAGCAGAGGTCATGACACAGCTGTATACACTGGCAGGAACAATTGACACACAAAAGTGTATTATATGTAGACACACACACACTTCTGTCTGCAACTGTAACAAACCAGTAATATACTGGGGGGCAGGGAGGAGAAAGAGACATTGGATGTGCAATGGGTTAGATTCTTTCACCTGAGAGCTGTGCTCAAATCCAGCTTGGGCTGATGGGATTAAAGCCTCCTCTGTCTGCAGGCTGTAATGGCCGTGCGTGAAATGAGCTTGGGTAGTCTCAATCCAGTTCCTAGTGGGCACAGCCTACAGCATTAAACTGTCCCTAATTTGGCACTAATTGCCGATTTCATTCGGAGGCCACAGATTTGCTGGTGTGAGAAACGGGAAAAATGTCACAATGCTGCAGTCGGAAGTGCTCTTTTGAGGTTGAAGCCGACCAGAGTGAGCTTTAATCTGCATCTGGCTGTGCTGCACCTTGCTTGGGAGAGACTAATGCTAACACCACGTGCCGGAAATAGAAAGAGTTTCATTCCCCAGCACTCATATCCCTCACCTTCAGCAAAAAAATAGGAGTACTCAGGCTCCCATGCAGAGCAAACTAATTACTTCACATGAGAACTAATTTCTAACTGTCTAAACTCTCTTCCTTGGGCACCTAGTAAATGTAATTTCTTTTTCCTCAACCGAGGATTCTCTTCCACCGTGGTTGACAGGGCCCTCGACCGTGTCTGTTCCATATCCTGCACTTCTGCTCTGACCCCTTCCCTTCCCTCCTAGAACCATGATAGGGTTTCCCTTGTCCTCACCTTCCACCCCACCAGCCTCCACATTCAACAGATCATCCTCCACTATTTCCGCCACCTCCAGTATGATCCCACCACCAAACACATCTTCCCCATCCGTCCTCTTTCAGCATTTCGAAGGGACCACTCCCTCCGCAACACACTGGACCACTCCTCAATCACCCCTAACACCTCCCTTTTCCATGGCACCTTCCCATGCATGAGGTACAGTAGCATAGTGGTCATGTTACTAAACTAGTAATCCAGAGGCCTGGACTAATGATCCAGAGACATGAGTTCAAATCCCACCACGACAGCTAGGGAATTTAAATTCAAAATAATTAAATAAAAATCTGGAATAAAAAGCTAGTATCAGTAATGGCAACCATGAAACTACTGGATTGTCAAAAAAACCCATCTGGTGCACTAATACAAAAGCAAAATACTGGAAATCTGAACTACCCGGTCTGGTCTATATGTGACTTCAGACCCACATGTGGTTGACTCTGAACTACCCTTAACACACTTTTGTGTGTCAATTGTTACTGCCTAGCAAGCCACTCCGTTGTATTCCAAGGCGGTGACTTCTCGAGGGCAATTAGGGATGGACAATAAATGCTGGCCTTGCCGGTAATGTCCACATGCCGTGAATGAATTTTTAAAAAGTGCCAGTGATGTAACACCTGCTCTTTTACCTCCTCCCTTCCCACCGTCCAGGACCCCAAACACTCCTTCCAGGTGAAACAATGATTTACTTGTACTTCTTGCTATTTAGTATACTGTATTCGCTGCTCACAATACAGTCGCCTCTACATTGGGGAGACTAAACGCAGATTGGGTGACTGCTTTTGAGGAACACCTCCATTTAGTCTGCAAGCATGACCCTGAGTTTCCGGTCGCCTGTCACTTTAATTCTCTGCTCCACTCCCACTTGGAGCTCTCTGTCCTCGGCCTCTTACACTGTTCCAATGAAACTCAACATAGGCTCGAGGAACAGCTCCTTATCTTTGGATTGGGCACTTTACAGCCTTCTGGACTCAACACTGAGTTCAACAATTTCAGCTCATAACCTCTGCCCCCATTTTTTCGGACAGCAGGAGCTGATTCTTCTATTCCCATTTATACCTCTTCCAGACCCATCTTTTGTTTCTTTACTTGTCCCATTACCGCCCCCTTTCGCTTTGCACCATCATCCCTTTTGTAATTTAATCTCTCCTGCCTTCCACCCTATCACAGACCTTCCCTTTTGTTCTTTCCTCCCCTCTCGCCCTTTCCCTGCCTCTGTACTTGCTTAAAATCTGTTACATCTGTAACATTTTCCAGTTCTGATGAAAGATCATCGACCTGGAACGTTAACTCTGTTTCTCTCTCCACAGATGCTGCCTGACCTGCTGAGTATTTCCAACATTTTCTGTTTTTAGTTCAGATTTCCAGCATTCGCAGTATTTTGCTTTTGTATTAGTAAATGTAATTACTGTGCCACAATATGGTAGCAGACCACTAGAAGACATCAAGCTCCAAGAACCACAGCAGGAAAAGTTTGGAATTACTGCCTTTTCCAGGAAACCAGTTATAATACATAATTGGTCCATTTCTAGGTAGCACAAGAGGCAACAATAAATTTCACAATAGATTGAACCAGTGGACAAATATAGCATGCATGTACATCCATTCTAAGAGTGTAAATTAAAACTGAAAAGCAAAAAACTCAGCTATTAAGAAATGTTTTGTTCTTTTTTAAAAATGAAAGGAAATTCAATTGTTTAAATAAGACTTGAGACAGGAGAATAAATGGATTTTAATAATTAAAGCAGTCAGCTCCAAAAGTTGCATTTGAGCATTTTTGTAATCAATAGTGGCCGCCATGGCAACCGTGACTGTTATGAAATACCTACACAATAGAAGACTGGATAACTCGTGAGCAGAGACATATTCATGAATCACGACCGGCCACGATGCATTCTATTTATAACACTGCAAACAGGAATTGGATTGGAAATAATGATTTTAAATGACTACTTTTGCAGTTTATGAGTTGAGAAAATTGGTTAACACTGCCCTGTCAATTCAGATCGTCATATCATTCGATGCCATATCACAGAAATATTTCTTCCGCCCCCCCCCCACCAACCAAACTCCCAAATCTGTTCCACTATTTGTTACCCCCTCCATAAATACTCTATGGTTTGGAACCCAGTTCCCTGCTCTGTAAGTTAACATGGCTCTAGTAGTTGACAGCCTCCCCAGCATCTGATCTGCTAGTTGATGCCAGTATAATACTGGCCCTCTGGTACACTGCCCACATTTATTTAATGCCACCTAGTTCAGTACCCACACCCACTCAATACCCCGCTGTACTGTGCACTATCCATTACTCAGCATTTCCTCCTGCAGTACAGTACCTGCTCTGCTTTTCTATGTCTAGCAGCCTCTTCATTTCTTGGATGCGTCGCTCAAGTTGTGTTTTTTCTTCTTCAAACTCTGCTCTCCAGGTTTCCCATTGCCGTTCTTTCTCGAGGAGTTCATCATTCAGCGTCTCCAGGTCCATCACCTGCTCCTCCAGCATTGAGCAGGTCGTCTTCAATGTCTCTATCGTCTGAAAGACGAATGGATTACAAGAGGCATGATCAAGAGATCTACTCATCTGAAGCAACACATCCAACGTAATGCAGCAGAAAATGCCAGGGTTTCTGCCAGCATTCAAGACGCTACATTGAAATTTCACCTGGAGTATAAAATGTTAAGTTTCACAGTATCATCTACCAAAATCTATACTGTTCTAATTCTGATTCTGAATTACCAATGCTAGTTACCGGGTACAGTAGTATAGTGGTTCTGTCACTGGACTAGTAATCCATGAGGCCTGGACAAATGATCCGGAAACATGAGTTCAAATCCCACCATGGGAATTTAAATTCAGTTAATAAATAAATCCGGAATAAAAAGCTAGCATCAGTAAAAGCTAGTATCATGGTGGCCATGAAACTACTGGATTGTCATAAAAACCCATCTGGTTCACTAATAAAGGAAATATGCCATCCTTACCTGGTCTGGCCTATATAGGACTCCAGACCCACAGCAATGTGGTTGACTCTTAACTGCCCTCCCGAAATGCAAGCCACTCACTTGTATAAGGCGGCTCACCGCCACCTTCTCTAGGGCAATTAGGAATGGGCAATTAGGAATGGGCAATAAATTGCCGTGAATGAATAAATTAAAGTTGATGGTCAGACTGTTCACCTTAACATGGCACTAGATTGATTGACATGGGACTGATTAATTGGTCAACCGCTTCAATTGCTTTGAGTCAGTGCCAAGGGCTCCTAAACACCTGTGCAGAAGAGCTCTGGCTCTGATGGTTTAAAGTAGATGTGTTAATTATTTCAAATATCTCTATAATTTTTTTTAATCTATCAATAGGCACTATGAATAGCTTGATGATTTGAAGCTCAATTAATTGCTGAAAGTAGGAGTGCGTTAACCTGTTTTTGGTTACTGAGTTGAAGCTCTTGGTCAGATAGTTCCTGACGCATCCTGCCCATTTCCTGCCGAAGCTGGGCTCGTTCATCTCCAATGCACGACAACTCTTCTAGCTGCTTGGTCAGGTAGTAGTTCTGGCTGTTCAGCTCTGCATTTTCCTGGCTCAGCTGGTTTAACTGTTCCTCCAGATCGGAGATAACCTGTCCCAGAGACAACACGATCACATACAGAGTCCAAATCTTTTGTCTGTATACACGCAATACCTAAATGTTTCCAGCACACCAGTACACACAATCCTCACCTGGATCAGGTAAAGTTTTCCATCTCCATGACAAGTACTGCACGGCAGTAGCAGCATTTACTGATGTAGACATGATTTATACTCAAACAGAGAGTATACTTTAGGCACTCAATTACATTTGAATAAAATCTGGGCTCTAGACCAGTTTATTGAATAAGCATTGTTTAATGCTAACACTTAATTCACCGAATGCACTCGGTCCTTTCATCTCATTCTAAGTTACAAATACCAGTCAGCATTCCATGAAGTAAATAATTATGACCTGTCTCCCTTCCATTCCCTCTCACTGAACACGAGTCTCCTCTACACCAAAATCCTAGCGAATTGGCTTCAAATGCCTCAGACTGTTCCCATACTACCTGAAACTTCTTCCCCAAAGTTATATACATACGTCCTAATTGCTGCAGGGAGTCACAAGCCCCAGTGACTCATTGGGTGGAATTTGGTGGCGACCAACTATTTTATTGAGGCTGCATGTCTCAAATTTTTTTTCTGTTCCAGCTTTAACGCTGGCCTGAGGCTAAAAGGAGGCGAGGACTGCTGCATGGAACAGATAAGTGTTTTTCCAGCACTGCTTGTGAGCCAGGAGGAGCAGGAGTGCTTCCCCCTACACCCCAAGCAAACCTGTTAACCTCCCCAAGCGATTGGACCCCCCGCTGTCTTCGCCCACCGCCCCCCCCCCCACCCACAACCCCACCAAAACGATCTGATGCCCTCCACGGCTCACAATCTCCTCCGGCCACCCCATGTCCTCCACGGGCTCCCGCGATCTTCCCCATTCCGTTGCCAAACTCTTCAAACCCTTCCATGATCTTCTCGCCCTCATCCCCCGATCTCTCCCAGACACCCATCGCTGTCCCCTCCCCAACCCCCGATCTCTCCCTCCCTCCCCTCCGTTCCCCGACTGCCACCTGATGCCGAAGGCCTAACCGCCCGATAGCCAGCCAGCCTGTCAATCTGGCTGGCTGCGGCTGGGAAACGGATTTCAAAAATGGTAATCAGGTCCTGCCGTTAAACACGTTCTTCCGGGTTTCCCGATCGCAGAACTGTCTCCCCGCTAATATCGGGGCCATTATTTCAGTTGAAGGTCAAAACAATCAAACACCAACACTGTAATCATGATGGTAAGGATAGTGTAGCTCCCTAAAGTCACCTTTTTCGGCACAGAGATAGCATTTCGACAGGTTGGGTGATTGGGCAGATGTATGGCAGATGCAGTATAATGTGGATAAAAGCAAGATTATCCACTTTGGTGGCAAAAACAGGAAGGCAGATTATTATCTGAATGGCAATAGATTGGGAGAAGGGGAAGTGCAACGAGACCTGGGTGTCCTTGTGCACCAGTTGCTGAAGGTAAGCATGCAGGTGCAGCAGGCGGTTAAGAAGGCAAATGGTATGTTGGCCTTCGTAGCGAGAGGATTTGAGTACAGGAACAAGGATGTCTTGCTGCAGTTGTACAGGGCCTTGGTGAGACCACACCTTGAGTATTGTGTGCAGTTTTGGTCGCCTTATCTGAGGAAGGATGTTCTTGCCATGGAGGGAGTGCAGCGAAGATTCACCAGACTGATACCTGGGATGGCAGGAATGACGTATGAGGAGAGATTGGGTAGATTTGCTTATACTCGCTGGAGTTTAGAAGAATGAGAGGGGATCTCATTGAAACTTATAAAATTCTAACAGGACTAGACAGACTAGATGCAGGAAGGATGTTCCCAATGGCGGGGGAGTCCAGAACCAGGGGTCACAGTCTAAAGATAAGGGGTAAGCCATTTAGGACAGAGATGAGGAGGAATTTCTTCACCCAGAGAGTGGTGAACCTGTGGAATTCTCTACCACAGAAGGCAGTTGAGGCCAATTCATTAAATATATTCAAGAAGGAGTTAGATATATTTCTTAAGGCTAAAGGGATCAAGGGATATGGGGAGAAGGCAGGGACAGGGTACTGAGTTTGGATGATCAGCCATGATCTCATTGAATGGCGGAGCAGGCTCAAGGGGCCGAATGGCCTACTCCTGCTCCTATCTTCTATGTTTCTATACCCTTTATTTAGAGCCCCATACGAGAATTAACGACGTTCATCACTGTACCAAGAGCATCCACTTCACAACTGACCAGTCACTATACATTTCCAGCTCTAGTGGTTAAAATCAGACTAAATTCATACTGAACAATTTACAGCTCAGAACGCATTCTTGCTTAATGAAATGTCGTAAAATATTTAGTGACCCCTTCTACACTTTTATTTCCATTGTGGATGAGATACAGAAAAGCACACAACATGTTCACAAAGTAATTTCAAACTACTTAGAAGCGGAGTGACAAAAAAAGTATTTTTTGTAGTTTCAACTTGGCGGGCTGTCCCTTTAAATCCAGTCACAGTTTAAAAGCGAGCCTCAAATAAAATCCATGACTCACGTCTAACTTGTTACAAATACCTTTTAAATTGCTTTCAAATTGTCGGTTTAAGGGGAGGAACCAAGCTACGTCATATTCACACAAACACATAGGCTGCGATTTTGCCATAGGAGTTGGGTTGGAGTCGAGTTGGCTGGTTCCGATCCAGCTGCCGGTTTCAGCTGCTCCGATATAACAATGTTCATTTAACTGTGCTTACCCGCTGTGCGTGCGCCCCGGCCCAGTCAGTGGGTGCGAGTCTCCTGCTCGCCTCTTCGATTCAGGAGCTTTTAAGGGGTCCATGTAGCCTTTGGATTTCATTTCTTTTCTGCTGCTCCTGAAAGTGGGTCTTTGGAACATGACTGCTGTAAAATCTACGGCTGCTCCTCGATTTGATGGTGACTTCCTCCATGCTCTTGTGGAGGGAGTAAGAGGGTGCAGGGAGGTTCTGTTACCACCCGATGGCCGGAGGAAGCCTCCTCAGCAAACAAAGGCAGCCTGGCTGCAAGTTACCGAGGAGGTAAGTGCAAGGTCCTTGTGCTCACACACCTGGGTGCAGTGCCGAAAAAGGTTCAATGATCTGCTACGCACTGCAAAAGTGAGTATAACATCACAATTACCTTCAATATGCTTCCCATCTTTTCTTATCACCAGCACTCTGCATTGTCAACCTACTCCTCCACATCCCAACTTACCCTTACTTCCCTTGCACCCTTACCTATCCCTCTCTCTTGATGTACAGAATCACTTCCCCATCCTACTATGCACCCCTCACACTCGCTCTCACTGTTATGCAATGACAACAACTAACAATGCACAGGGAGGCACCTTGGTTTTGGCACCTCACTCCATCTTTGTCTCCCTCTAAGCTTCTGTGTTATGGATTCTTTACACTCACTCCATCAATCTCGCTGAAACTCCACTTGTGTCCCTCATTGCAGAAAAAGGGAGCTCACAATAAAAGGGAGGGAGGACAGGAGGAGGCCCACCATCCCTGGCGACTTTATCAAACGCTGAGGAGGCTGCTCTCGACATCGTCGGAGGTGCAGAGGAGCTGGATGTGGGGGACGGAGAGACGGGCACAGTAGAGCAAGCTGGTGACAGAATAGATTTGCAACCCACTCATTTAGATTTCATGAGTGACTGATATGGCATCTTTTTCTTCCCTCCCACATGGCAGCTGTCCTTCATTCTGCCCGCGCAATTCACACTTCATCTAGAGCCATCCTTTGTTCCTTAACCTGCCCCATTACCACCTCCTCTTGCCTTGAATATCTCTTAATGTCTCTCAATCTCTCTTAATCTCTCCTGCTTTCTCCGATCACTGACCTGCCCTTTTGTTCTTTCATCCCCTCCCCCTTTCCCCAACCCCCAAACTTGCTTTCCATTTCCTGTTTTTTTCCAGTTCTGACGAAAGGTCTTCGACCTGAAATGTTAACTCTATTTCTCTCTCCACGGATGCTGCCTGGCCTGCTGAGTTTTTCCAGCGTTTTCTGTTGTTATTTTGGATTTCCAGTATCCGCAGTATTTTGCTATTGTGATATGGCATCTGATGTTCATACAGATTGACTTCTGATCATCGGAACAATAGGATGTGTCTGCTACCTAAATATCACATGTGTAACTCATGCCTTTACTCCCCCACAGGACCATCGAGAGACCCCTCCCACTGTCCAGGAGGAAGAGCCGGACGACTCCTCAGAGGAACCTACAGCCTCTGAGGGAGCAGCGTCACCAGAAATCAGTGCACCCAGCTCCAGCACAGAAATGCACACCTCGGTGGGTCCTTCGCAACATAGAGTAGTGCTGTCACCTGGTGTATCACAGCTCACAAGTGAGCATCAACAGATGGTAGAGACAGCGACAGCAGTGGAGAGGCCTCGTCGGAGGTCGCAGGACGCACCTAGCTCTGCTCAGCTGCATATAGACGCTGTGCCTCTGGGGCCATCCAGAAAGAGACGGTGCTGGAACTCCAGGAACAAGTGCAGGAGTCTCTGACAGGGTTTGCATCCATGGTAACTGCGAGTGTGCAGAGAATGGAGGAGTCCATCTCAAACATGAGCAATGCTGTGGTGCACGCTATGGCGAATGTAGGTGCCTCCAATGAAAGGATGGAAACCTCCATGGAGGACATAAATCGCCAGACTCAAATGAGCATGGTGACTCTTCTAAATAGATGGTCTGCTATGGAGGATAGATGGGCATCTATTGAGGAGAGGAACCAGAGGTACACGGACGTCCCCGTTATGAGGACTGTCAGTACAGAGAAGAGACCTCATGGCCCCACTGATGTGCAGCAAGGTGCTCTCCAGCCACTTGCTAGCAGTGAAGTGCAGGTGACCCATGAGAGGGATGTTGGAGGTCGACAAGTAGGAAGTGTGGGCGCCTCTCCAAGCGCTCACACTACCATGCCACAGCGGAGCCCTCGGTCAGAGCCCCAGATTTCTCACCCAACTGAGATGACTGTCTCAGCCCCTGCACAGCCGTAGGAGGAGCAGACTGTTGCGGAGCTCTCCCAGGCTCCCAAACCCAGAGGACACCCGCCAAAGGCGTCTAAGCAGGCGCAGCATACAAGTGAGCAAGGTGCCTCTACATCTGCTGAAGCCACAGAGGAAGCACCACGTAGAAGCACGCGCAAGAGAAAGTTAACACACAAATAGTCACAAGGGTAGTCACTTGGGTGTTTTCATCTGATACAAAGTAACGTTTGTCATCGTTATTATAAATGTATTAAAGAAAAGCGATGGCAAAGATTCAAAGAGTTGGCCTATGTGTGCTCAGAAATGGAAGTTGCACAGTGAGGGGTCATGGCGCCTTTCATCTGTAATGATGGTGGGGAGAGTGATAGGACACAGTTTATTGTACAGATGCTGTATGGTGTGTTAAGAAGGTCAGCCAGACATTCATTTCCATGTGCCAGCCATATGTGATTGATGCATAAAATTATGCAAATCTGACATGGATGAGGGCATCCCTTGCCTCACAGCCAGCAAGACGTCCCTCATCTGCCACCTCCTCCTCCACGGAGGCTGTGCGTGGAGCCATTTGTTCCTTAGACAGCGCTAAGCCACGCTGCTGTGCGATGTTGTGCAGGGCACAGCAGACCACGATGATTCTGGAGACCTTGGCTGTTGCGTACTGTAGGGTTCCACCAGATCTATTAAGGCATCCGAATTGCATTTTGAGCAAGCCGATTGTTTGCTCTATGATGCTTCTGGTGGAAATGTGGCTCGCATTGTACTGCTCCTCAGCTTCGTTTGATGGCCTCCTCATCGGTGTCATTAGCCACTTTTTCAGGGGATAGCACTTGTCTCCAAATAGCCATCCGTAAAGTTGGGTTGGCGGATTGAAAAGTTGAGGCACAGTATACTGCCGCAGGATGAAAGAGTCATGGTAACTGCCAGGGAACCTGGCGCAAACATGCATAATGTTCTTCCCGTGGTTACACACAAGCTGGACGTTAAGGGAGTGGAAGCCCTTGTGGTTGACAAAAACAACTGGGTTGTGATGGGGTGCTCTAATGGCCACATGTGTGCAGTCTACGACACCCTGCATGCTTGGGAAGCCTGCCATATTTGCAAAGCCAACCGCACGCGCAGTTACACTTGCTTCATCCGTGGAAAAGTGGATGTAATTATGCAACTTTGCAAAAAGGGCATCGGTAACCTGCGTGATGCAAGTGTGTGCGGCCGCCTGGAAGATGCTGCTGATGTCTGCTGAGGATCCCTGGAAGGACCCTGAAGCAAAGAAGTTGAGTGCGGTGGTGACTTTAACAGCCACTGGTAAGGAGTGGCCACCCGCTCCTCTGGGCTCCAGGTGTTGGTGCAGCATTGTGCAGATGTCAGCGACTACCTCTTGCGAAAGTCTCAGCCTCCTTTGGTACTGCTGCTCAGTCATGTTGAGGAATCTCATCCTCGGCCTGTAAGCTTTGTGTTGGGGGTATCTCCTGCGGCGAGGTGCAGCCCTGCGCTGACGCCCTCTGCCCTGTGCAGCATCAGGTGGCTGAGGAGAAGGTTGGCGCTCCTGTTGTTGGAGCTGCTGTTGTGCCTGGTTCTGCTGCTGCCACGGCTGCTCTTCCTCCAATTCTGAGGACCAGGATGAGAGGATATAAATGGTTCCCATCCCGCTGGTATATATCTCAATTGAGGAAGAGATATTATAAGCGCTGAGTCAATGTGGCCAGAGGTTATTCTAAGGAGGTCACAGTGCATAAGGATCTCAGCTTAAATACTCACAAGCTCAACAGACCTGCAAAATGTGTTCCAAAACCTCAAAACACAAAGTTCTGGCATCTGAAAGTCAGCCATGTTGCACGTCCGCTTTTATGCTGCAGGAGCAGCGGTCAACAACAATTCAGCTACTTGCTGAACCCGGCATAATCAGCGGGCGTGTTTGTCGCACGACTGGCAACACGCTGAAAATGTAGTAAAATGGGAAGAGCCAGTAAAAAAGGGATTATCTAGGCAGTTAACAAGCTGTATTTTGCTATTGTAGAAAGGTTTTTCTGTTAGTTATCCTGGTCACATTACTAGAAGTTTACCTTGGTGACAAGGCTGGTCAAGATAATCTCAAAGTCAGTGTGTTCAGACTCAGCTGGGAGGTAAGCTAAAATATATAGTGTAAAATCTAGTGAGAAAAGACCCAAAATCTAACAGTGGGAACTATGTGGTGCAATGAATTATCAGATTTACACTTCTGGGACCCAGATATGAATGCAGCCTAGACCAAAATTCCTACCAAGTTGAGCAACCGTAAAATAGACTCCAGCGGACTCAGGATGGCTGTCGTGAGAAATGGAAATGTTCACACTATAGAAGAAGGCACTCTAAGGTTACATTAAGGTTAAAGTACATAGTTAGATCGAGGAGGACTAACTCATTATATATTCCATTCTCTAGGACAGTCAGCCTCCTTGGTCAATCCAACAATTCAGCAAAGAAAAACAATTGAAAAGCTGTTAATATTAATGCTTGCAATCAGAGTAAATTGTTTCAAGCACTCGGTACATACTGTGCAACTCTCTCGAAGGGTTTCAAACTTGTTGTGAATTTCATCACGGTGTGCCTGAGGAAAGAGAAACAAAATATCACAAGATTCTGCCAAGTAGCATTTCTGTATAATGAACTATGTATTCTACTGAGAGATATCACAAATATTAAATATATGTTAAAGGAAGACATTTATATACTTAAAAGTCTGTCTTGGCTACCCGTCATTACCATTGTTTATGCATTAAATATCCCAGATGGAAGTGGACATTTTGTGCAGTATTTCCTCCGAAGTGATAATATGCTGCTGCACTCCAGTGACTAAATAATTGGGAGGCAGTGGTCTGTGGGCAGCATTCACGTTATCACAAAGCATAAAACAGAGGTAACAAAGGATAACTGTTACACTAGAAAGTGCATGGATCTCAATTTATGTTTAGGGTGAATCAGCAATTCACTCAAGGTCTCCCTCAAATGTGGGACATGATTTCAGACATTGCGCACTAGCAAAGGCATTTCCAGTTAATATGCACTTCATAACCATGTCGTGTCCACAGCAGTCTGTAAAGAACTCGCTCAAAAATTGATTGTTTCCTTGGTTACTTCACAAATGACGGCAAATTACACTTTCCTCCCACTATGCAGCTTTGAGATTTCAAACAGCATCGTCCAGAGAGTCTTCCAAAAATAAACGGGCGGTACTGATCCTGCACTCAGACTGGGAAAGTTGGTGGTACTGACCCTCAGAGATCGGATCTCCTCCTCTGCCTCAGCAGTGGTCTCCTCCAGCTCCGCCTTGGCCATTTGCAATTGGTTCTCCAGAGCAGTTTTTGTACTTTGCAGACTCCTAATCTGAGCCTCCTTCTCCTGCAGAGCCAGCTGCAGCTCATTCCCCTGTTTCTTCAGCTCCAATTTCTGCTGCTCATGCTCCAGGCTGACCTGTGGAATGGCACAAAAATATGACTTAGAGCAAACGGTGATGTTTGCTGCAATGTGTACTAATCTTACCACAGGTTTACTGCAAGGGCAAACAAGCTGAATGAGTGGATTTATATCACTACCAAGTGGCATATTATATCCTAAATTTCCAGTTTTAGACAGTTTTTTTCATTCTTTCAGAGGGGTCTGGTATTGGTTAAAGTTGATTAGTCACCAAAACCAGAATCCCAATGCCATCTATGGGAAGCTTATCGAAATTGATGGGTTTACACAAGTAAAAGTATCAGTTTCCAAAACCACCATCACTTTTACGAATCAAATAACAGACATCTGTTATCATTCCACACCATTAACACATTATTCGCTTCGATGCAGAGGACGGATATATAAGTTTTACCATTTATTTCCAGTTTCTTATCATTTTTGTGTGTTCTCACCTCCCTGAGCTTGGTCTCGAGCTCTAGTAGCCTGTTTTTGCTGCTTTGTTCATCCTGGTTGATTTTATGCATTTGTTCTCCCAGTTTCTGGTTGTGAGCATCCAGCTTCCCCGCCTGAGTCTCCAAGTAAAACTTCTGCTGCCTGAGCTCTGCAATCATCTCTTCCTGTGCCTTCCTGCCATGAAATTTAGACAGTTACAATTACAGATATGCACAATGGCTGCACAAGGCAGCTAGCCAGTCTAAGGGACAGTGGTTGCCCAAGAGAGCACCCTTCAAAAGACTTGCTTATGGGTTAAATAGCCCTTCATTTTGTTTATTTAACACATTTCCATTTGCCCCTCATTTACTGTTTTCTCAAATTGTAAATTACCAATACAGCTACCTAAAAAAGTCAAATTTTGCTAAATTATTTTTTGGTGAAATGTATGTTCATCAAGGTGAAGGACATTAGGGACTGTTGCAAATGCCTCCATCAAATTCAACCACTCGAAACACTGTTCTTGCTGGCTTCCTATCCTCCACTTCCCATAAACTTCAACTTGTCAAAAACTCTGCTACATGTAGCTTGTACTGCACAAACCCATCACCCATGTATCGCAAACCTACAGTGGCTGCCTATTCCCTCAACACATTCAAATTCAAACTCCTTGTCCATAAAGCCTTGCTCTATTCCATCTCTACAATCACATCCAGCCCTATATTTCCTCTCAAATGCTCCATTCCTTTAACTCCAGCCATCTTAACATCCTCCCCACCCCATCATTGGTGGTACAATCTTCTGCTGCCTCAGTCCTAATCTTTGAAACTCCTTCCCTAAAGCTCTCTGCAGCTGCACCACTTTCTATACCTTTAAAAACCTCCTCGCAACCCATCCTTATCTCTTCCTTCCTGGCACAGTGTCTGTTTTCATTTTAATCATCATATAGATTGGACAAATCAAATTGGCAAGGGTAGCCTTGAGGACGAGTTCATAGAGTGTATTCGGGATGGTTTCTGAGAGCAATACGTTGAGGAACCAACCAGGGAGCAGGCTATTTTAGATCTGGTAATGTGTAATGAGACAGAATTATTAATGATCTCATAGTAAAGGATCCCCTAGGAAAGAGTGATCATAGCATGATAGAATTTCAAATTCAGTTTGAGGGTGAGAAACTTGGGTCTGAAACTAGTGTCCTAAACTTAAATAAAGGCAATTACAAGGGTATGAGGACAGAGTTGGCTAAAGTGGACTGGGAAAATAGATTAAAGGGTAAGACGGTAGATCAGCGGTGGCAGACATTTAAGGAGCTATTTCATAAATCTCAGCAAAGGTATATTCCAGTGAGAAAGAAAGGCTCTACGAGAAGGATGCACCATCTGTGGCTAACTAAGGAAGTTAAGGATGGTATCAAATTGAAAGAAAAGGCATACAATGTTGCAAAGATTAGTGGTAGGCCAGAGGATTGGGAATTTTTTAGAAACCAGCAAAGGATGACTAAAAAAATTATAAAGAGGGAGAAGATAAGAGTAGGAGAGAAAACTAACAAATAATATAAAAACAGATAGTCAGAGCTTCTACAGGTATATAAAAAGGGAGAGAGTAGCTAAACTAAACATTGGTCCCTTAGAGGATGAGACTGGGGAATTAATAATGGGAAATAGAGAAATGGCAGAGACTCTAAACAATTATTTTGGATCGGTCTTCATGGTAGAAGACACAAAAAACATCCCAATAATAATAGCTAGTCAAGGGGCTATAGGGAGGGAGGAACTTAAAACAATCTCTATCACTAGAGAAAAAATACTGGGCAAACTAATGGGGCTAAAGGCCGACAAGTCCCCTGGACCTGATGGTCTGCATCCTAGGGTCTTAAAAGAAGTGGCTGCAGAGATAGTGGATGCATTGGTTGTAATCTACCAAAATTCCCTGGATTCTGGAGAGGTCCCAGCGGATTGGAAAACCGCAAATGTAACGCCACTATTCAAGAAAGGAGGGAGACAGAAAGCAGGAAACTATAGATCAGTTAGCCTAACATCTGTCATTGGGAAAATGCTGGGAACCATTATTAAGGAGATAATAGCAGGACATTTAGAAAATCATAAGACAATCAAGCAGAGTCAACATGGTTATATGAAAGGGAAATCATGTTTGACAAATTTGCTAGAGTTCTTTGAGGATGTAACAAACAGGGTGGATAAAGGGGAACCAGTAGATGTAGTGTATTTGGATTTCCAGAAGGCATTCGATAAGGTGCTACATAAAAGGTTACGGCACAAGATAAGAGCGCACGGGGTTGGGGGTAATATATTGGCAGTGTCGGGAGCAGCCAGTGAGTATTTATACTCAGTTTCGCGGGTTTTTTCAGAGGCCCAGTGTCCGGAGCAGCCGGTGAGTATTTATACTCAGTTTTGCGGGTTTTTTCCAGAGGCTTACCAATCTCACAGACCGGCGGCAGCGTTCCAGAGCCACGTCACAATTCAAAAAGTGACGCGGGCAAGAGGAAGCAGCTGATTGGGTGAGTACGGCCAGGTGAGTATTTATTCTACTCCATAGTTTGACAGTTAAGGTTAATAGTGTATCAGTTAACGTTAATAGTGTATAAGGTTTAGAAGGTCTTAATTTTGTGGTTTATAGTTTCTAAGGTCTCTGTTGTGTAGCGGGGAGTGCTAGTAAACAAGGGCCTTTGAGTATATCATTTAATTGTAGTGTAATTAGTGGTATTGATTTGATTTAATTTAATTTGAATTAATTAAAGGGTAAGTCATGGCAACACAGCTCGGCCCCGTGGCATGCTCCTCCTGCACTATGTGGGAAATCAGGGACACTTTCTGTGTCCCTGATGACTATGTGCGCGGGAAGTATATCCAGCTGCAGTTACTGGCAGGCCGCATTGCAGTGCTGGAGCTGCGAATGGATACATACTGGAGCATTCGCGATGCTGAGGACGTCGTGGATAGCACGTTTAGGGAGTTGGTCACACCGCAGGTAAAGGATACACAGGCAGGAAAGGAATGGGTGACCGCCAGGCAGAGTAGCAGGCGCAGGCAAGTAGTGCAGGGGTCCCCTGTGGCCATCCCCCTCTCAAACAGATATACCGCTTTGGATATTGTTGGGGGAGATGGCTTATCGGGGGCCAGCAGCCAACTTCCTGGCACCATGGGTGGTTCTGCTGCACAAGACGGGAGGAAAAAGAGTGGGAGAGCTATACTGATAGGGGATTCTATTGTAAGGGGAATAGATAGGCATTTCTGCAGCCGCAAACGAGACAGGATGGTATGTTGCCTCCCTGGTGCAAGGGTCAAGGATGTCTCAGAGCAGCTGCAGGGCATTCTGGAGGGGGAAGGTGAACAGCCAGTTGTCGTGGTGCATATAGGTACCAACGATATAGGTAAAAAGCGGGATGGGGTCCTAAAAGCTGAATATAGGGAGTTAGTGGTCAATTAAAAAATAGGACCTCAAAGGTAGTAATCTCAGGATTGCTACCAGTGCCACGTGCTAGTCAGAGTAGAAATAGAAGGATATTTCAGATTAATACGTGGCTAGAGCAATGGTGCAAGGGGGAGGGATTCAAATTCCTGGGGCATTGGAACCGGTTCTGGGGGAGGTGCGACCAGTACAAACTGGACGGCTTGCACCTGGGCAGGACTGGGACCGATGTCCTAGAGGAAGTGTTTGCTAGTGCTGTTGGGGAGGGTTTAAACTAAAATGGCAGGGGGTTGGGAACCTGTGCAGGGAGACAGTGGAAAGGGAAGCAAGGATAGAAGCAATAGACAGGAAGGAGAAAAGCAAAAGTGGAAGGCAGAGAAATCAAGGGTGTAAATCGAACAGAGCCACAGTAAATAATAATTCTAAAAGGACTAAGAGTGTTAAAAAAACAAGCCTGAAGGCTTTGTGTCTTAATGCGAGGAGCATTCGTAATAAGGTAGATGAATTAGCTGCACAAATAGATGTAAACGGATATGATAAAGGAGATTAACACATTAGTAAGGAAGGAAATGAGCTCTGATGATGTGGAATCTGTATGGGTAGAGCTGAGAAATACCATGGGGCAGAAAACATTAATGGGAGTTGTATACAGACCCCCAAACAGTAATGCTGAGGTTGGGGATGGCATTAAATGGGAAATTAGAGATGCGTGCAATAAGGGCACAGCAGTTATCATGGGTGACTTCAATCTACATATAGATTGGGCTAACCAAATTAGTAACAATACTGCGGTGGAGGAATTCCTAGAGTGTATACGGGATGGTTTCCTGGACCAATATGTTGAGGATCCAACTAGAGATCAGGCCATCTTAGACTGGGTATTATGTAATGAGAGAGGATTAATTAGCAATCTTGTTGTGTGAGGCCCCTTGGGGAGGAGCGATCATAATATGATCGAATTCTTCATTAAAATGGAGAGTGAAGTAGTTGACTCATAGACTCGGGTCCTGAATTTAAATAAAGGAAACTACGATGGTATGAAGCACGAGTTGGCTAAGATGGATTGGGGAACATTACTTAAAGGGTTGATGATGGATAGGCAATGGCAAACAATTAAAGATCGCATGGATGAACTACAGAATTTGTTCATCCCTGCCTGGCATAAAAATAAAACAAAAAAGGTGGCTCAACCGTGGCTAGCAAGGGAAATTAGGGATAGCATAAGATCCAAGGAGAGGACATGTAAATTGGGCAGAAAAAGCAGTAAACCTGAGGATTGGGAGCAGTTTAGGATTCAGCAAAGGAGGACAAAGGGATTAATTAAGAGGGGGGAAATAGAGTATGAGAGTAAGCTTGCAGGGAACATAAAAACTGACTGTAAAAGCTTCTATAGATATGTGAAGAGAAAAAGATTGGTGAAGTCAAGCGTAGGTCCCTTGCAGTCAGAATCAGGGGAATTTATAATGGGGAACAAAGAAATGGCAGACCAATTAAATACATACTTTGGTTCTGTCTTCACAAAGGAGGACACAAATAACAGCCCAGAGATGTCGGGGAACATAGGGTCTAATGAGAGGGAATTGAATGAAATCAGTATTTGTAGGGAAATGGTGTTAGGGAAATTGACTGGATTGAAAGCCGATAAATCCCCAGGGCCTGATGATCTACATCCTAGGGTACTTAAGGAAGTGGCCTTAGAAATAGTAGATGCATTGCTGGTCATCTTCCAAAATTCTATAGCCTCTGGAACAGTTCCCAAGGATTGGAGGATAGCTAATGTAACCCCACTATTTAAAAAAGGTGGTAGAGAGAAAACGCGGAATTATAGACCGGTAAGCCTGACATCGGTAGTGGGGAAAATGCTAGAGTCCATTATAAAAGATGTAATAGCAGAGTACTTGGAAAACAGTGACAGGATCAGACAAAGTTAACATGGATTTACAAAAGGTAAATCATGCTTGACTAATCTACTGGAATTTTTTGAGGATGTAACTGGTAGAATAGATAAGGGAGAACCAGTGGATGTGGTGTATTTGGACTTTCAGAAGGCTTTCGATAAAGTCCCGCATAAGAGATTAGCGTGCAAAGTTAAAGCACATGGGATTGGGGGTAAGGTACTGGCTTGGATAGTGAACTGGTTGGCAGACAGGAAGCAAAGAGTTCGAATAAACGGGTCTTTTTCCGAGTGGCAGGCAGTGACTAGTGGGGTACCGCAGGGATCGGTGCTAGGACCCCAGCTATTCACAATATATATTAATGATCTGGACGAGGGATCTAGATGTAATATCTCCAAGTTTGCAGACGACACAAAGCTGGGTGGGCATGTGTGCTGTGAGGAGGATGCAGAGAAACTCCAGTGTGATTTGGACAGGTTGGGTGATTATACTGCATCTGCCATGCATCTGCCCAATGTGGATAAATGCGAGGTTATCCACTTTGGTGGCAAAAACAGGAAGGCAGATTATTATGTGAACGGCAATAGATTGGGAAAAGGGGAAGTGCAACGAGACCTGGATGTCCTTGTGCACCAGTCGCTGAAGGTAAGCATGCAGGTGCAGCAGGCAGTTAAGAAGGCAAATGGTATGTTGGCCTTCACAGCGAGAGGATTCGAGTACAGGAGCAAGGATGTCTTGCTGTAGTTGTACAGGGCCTTAGTGAGACCACACCTTGAGTATTGTGTGCAGTTTTGGTCGCCTTATCTGAGGAAGGATGTTCTTGCCATGGAGGGAGTGCAGCGAAGATTCACCAGACTGATACCTGGGATGGCAGGAATGATGTATGAAGAGAGATTGGGTTAATTAGGCTTATATTCGCTAGAGTTTAGAAGAATGAGAGGGGATCTCATTGAAACTTATAAAATTCTAACAGGACTGGACAGATTAGGTGCAGGAAGGATGTTCCCGATCGCGGGGGAGTCCAGAACCAGGGGTCACAGTCTAAGGATAAGGGGTAAGCCATTTAGGACTGAGATGAGGAGGAATTTCTTCACCCAGTGAGCGGTGAACCTGTGGAATTCTCTACCACAGGAGGCAGTTGAGGGCAATTCATTAAACTTTTTCAAGGAATTAGATATATTTCTTGAGGCTAAAGGGATCAAGGGATATGGGGAGAAAGCAGGGACAGGGTGGCGTAAGAAAACTACTACTAGGCACTTGGTCTGAATATTAAACAAGGCTTTAATCAACTGTTTCACAACATGGAGGTCTAGTTGTCCTTCACTAGTTCCTGTTTACAAAATGTCCTGAACAAGCTGGGCCTGTGCCAGAGTATTTATACTCTCCCTGGACAGCGCTACCAGCAGGCCACCCAGTTTTATTTCTTAAGTCATTTCTACATGAATGGCAAGATTCATGTCATTCTTCCCACCTGAAAGATTGGAAGTCCGGCGGCTTCTTTCTACTGAATTAGTCAGACTAAGAATATACGCAGTCGTTTGGATCTCCATCCGTGGCCGGAAGGCACGTCTCCTCGGACCGTGTTTTGGTCCCTGGGTCGCTTAGTTCGTACCAGCGGGCTGGCAGAGTCCGTGTCGACTTGATCGACCTGAGGGGGACTGGGGAGATCATGGCTCCGGGTGCGTTTGGATCTCTGTTAGGGCTGGAAGGCACGTCTCCTCGGACCGTGTTTTGGTCCCTGGGTCGCTTAGTTCATACCGGCGGGCTGGCAGAGTCCGTATCGCCTTGATCGACCCGAGGGGGACTGGGGAGATCGTGGCTCCGGGTGCGGGCCCCCACAGGCGCAGGGCTGGCTTCACCCTGCTCAGTAGTCGGTGACTGACCGGCATCCTGGCTTCGGGTGGCCATCCCGCAGGGAGCGCTCTGTTCCCCGGGTTGATCCGGCGGAATCAGATCCCTTGATGTCCCGGATAGGGCGTCATCCTCAGAGCAGCGCAGGGTATCGGCGTCATTAATACGGATCCCATCATCGATTGGGCCCGTGGGACCAGTTGGGCAGGGAGCCAGATCCCGAAGTGACACTGCGGATTCCCGGCCATCAGGGTACCGCACGTATGCGTACGAGGGATTGACATCCGTCAGTTCCACTTCGTCGACGAGGGGATCACTCTTAGAGGATCAGACGAATCTTCGGAGCAGCACGGGGCCAGGAGCTGCCAACCATGATGGTAGGGACGTCCCATGAGTGGAGCGACGCTGGAACCCGAAGAATCGTTCGTGAGGAGTAGCGTTGGGGGGATGTAGAAAGAAGAGACCTGATGGAATGCAATGCGTCAGGGAGCATAGTTTCCCACTGCTGGTCTGATAGGTTGTGTGACCTCAGTGCAAGACGTCAGTGCAAGACGAACAGCGTTCCAAATGATAGCGTTGTATCTCTCAACCTGTCCGTTTCCAATAGGATGATACGGTGTCGTTTTACTTGTGACAATTCCCCATTGGGAAAGATAACTTTTGAGTTCGCTTGACACGAAGGAGGGACCCCAATCAGAGTGGATGAAATTGGCCATACCGCAAAGGGAAAAGACCTGATCAAGGCATTTGATCACTGTGGAAGTAAGCATATTGGGACAGGGGAAAGCAAAGGGAAAGCGTGAATATTCGTCCACCATAGTAAGCAAGTAGGTGTTTCGCGTTGAGGAAGGCAGTGGCCCTTTAAAGTCAATGCTGGGTCGCTGCATAGGCTGTGTAGCGTGTATGAGCGAGCCATCCGACGGACGGAAGAATTGCGGTTTTAATTCCGCGCAAATTCTACAAGTGGAGCATGTTCTTCTCACGTCTTCCGTAGAAAATGGGAGATTTTTAGATCGCACAAAGTGTAACATACGGGTAAATGCCAGGATGGCATAAGTCAGTATGAAGATCCGCAAGAGTCGAAGTTGACATGGAAGAGCAGAATGCACGCGTGAGGGTATCCAGGGCCATATTCCCTTTGCCGGGTCAATAATGTAAGGTGTAGCCAAAGGCGGCCAATTCCATCCTCCAGAGTTGTATTTTGTTATTCTTGATCTTAGTGTGTTTCCGGTTATCCAGCATAAAGGCCACGGAGCGCTGATCGGTTATAAGCATGAAATGGCGACGAGCGAGAAAATGACTCCATTTATGTACTGCTTCGATGATAGCCGTAGCCTCCTTCTCGACAGGAGGATAGTGGAGCTCGCTACCCTGCAAAGTACTGGACAGAAATGCAATGGGTCGACCACCTTGATTCAAGGTAGCCGAGATCACCACCGCCGATGCATCGCACTCGACCACGAAAGGAAGATTTTCATCAATGGAACGAAGCGTGGCTTTTTCCAGTTGTCGCTTGAGGAGGTCGAAAGCTGAAATAGCCGTTGCCTCCAACGGAAATGACTTCGCGTGAAGCAGGGGCTGGATCTTGTCGGAAAAGTGGGGTATCCACTTCGCATAATAGGCGAACATGCCGAGGGCCTGACGAAGAAAGCTGAGATTCGTAGGAGGAGGGAGCTCCTGAAGCGGACGAAGTCACTCCGGATCCAGTTTGATGACACCATTGCCCACCCAGTAGCAAAGGATGTTGACTGATGGTACTGATTTCACAGATTTGGACTCATTTAAGGTTAAGTTGCGACGACAGAGAATGTCAAGAAATTTCTGGAGGTTTGCATCATGCTCCTTCTGGTCATGACCAGCAATGGTGATATTATCCAGATATGGAAGAGTGTCCGTTAAGTTCTCCTGTTTGACTAGGCTATCCATTGCCTGTTGGAAGACGGACACCCTATTGGTGACCCCAAATGGAAGGCGACAAAACTGGTAAAGCCGGCCACTGGCCTCAAAGGCCGTATACTTTTTGTCAGAGTCCTTTAACCGTATTTGATTGTATGCGCTCTTTAAGTCAAAAGTTGAAAATACCTTGTAGTTGGCAAGGTTATTGACCATGTCATCGATGCGTGGTAGTGGGTAGGCATCCAGGTCGGTATACTGGTTAATAGTTTGCGAGTAATCAATGCAAAGACGTTTCTTGTGTTGCTTCAGAGGATTTTTAACAACGATGACTTGAGCCCGCCAGGGAGATGAACATGGCTCAATGATACAGTCAGCTAGAAGGCGAGAGATCTCTGCCTCGATAAAGGATAGATCATCTTGGCTGAAATGTCATGATTTAGTGACTATGGCCTTACATCAGGGGGAAAGATTGGCAAACAAGGAGGGCTCGTCGAGCGAAGCCGCCGAAAGCACACAAAACAGTACTTCTGGAAATAGTAAGCTCCGGCTTTGACCCTCCAAACTCGAAAGTGAGTCTTTTGTGTTGTTTCTGGAAATCCTGTCCCAGGAGCACATCACTGCATAGGTTTTTGAGCACCCCGAGCCGGGTGGAGGAATAAGTGCTGCCATTGAGAATAAGGTCGACAAGACAAAAGCCGGAAAAATTGGTGGTCAGTGTCGTCAGAGCCATTGCAATTTCCCTGTCCGAGGGGTAAATACGCAGTTTTAACTTACTGACAGCCTGCTCACTGATGAAACGGTCAGAGCTGCATGAGTCGATTAGTGCACTCAAAATGTGTCCATTTACCGAAACCTTCGTGGCCACATGGGACAAGCTTTGGGGAAAAACAGCTGTGATGGGAGGAGGAGCAGTTTTACCCTTGACAGCTGTAACCTTAGTAGTGGCTCTTGGGGGAGGAGCGGTTTTATCGATAGCAGCTGCAAAACTAACAGGGCCTCTTGACTGGCATAAGTGACCTTTCTTATTGCAATGATTGCAGGTTGCGTTACGAGCAGGACAAAATTTCCTATAGTGGAATGCACCTCCACAGAAGAAACACTTCCTTCCAGATTGCCAAGATGCCACTAGGGCAGGGTCGTCACCAGTGAGGGCTTCTAGGGTGGGGTCGTCATCAGCCAGGATAGAGTCGTCATCAGTGAGGGCTTCCGCCCGAGGCCCATTGGAGGAGTCACCAAAAGTGATAGCAGCAGTCCGTGCATGCGGTAAAAGATAGGCATCTGCATTTTTTTTTGCTAAGTCCAGAGAACATGCCTGGTCATAGGCAGCTTGTAACTTGAGTGTTTTATTCTCCAACAGACGCTGGCGTATGAAGGGAGACGCAATCCCATTAATAAAGGAATCATGAATTAACTCCTCCTGGTACTGCTCAGCTGAGACTGCTTTGAGATTACAATCCTTGCTGAGCCTGCGAAGCTTTTGAAGGAATTGGTCAAGTGATACCCCGGGTTGTTGTCGAGTTGTGGCCAGTAGATGCCGAGCAAAAATTTTGTTTGGGGCCTTAACATATAGTTGCTGTAGTATTTGGATAGCGGAGTCATAGTCTACACAGTCTTCGATATAGTCAAACACATGAGGGGATACATAATTGGCAAGTATCTCTAACTTATCAGGAACATTCTCACCACACACCCTGAGGAAGTTGCTGAAGGTACGATACCAGTGTTTCCATACCTTAGCAGTTGTAGGTGAATTCGGGTCCAGGTCAAGACGGGCAGCTCGGAGTAGTTTCTCCATGATGGATTGATTACTACTTCTGGTTCCCTTCTACCGTTTGAGTCGTAGCCGTCTGTTCCCAAAACCACTCAGAGCGTGGAGCAGCAAACAGTTGATTAAATTGACGTAAGAAAACTACTAGGCACTTGGTCTGAATATTAAACAAGGCTTTAATCAACTGTTTCACAACATGGAGGTCTAGTTGTCCTTCACTAGTTCCTGTTTACAAAATGTCCTGAGCAAGCTGGGCCTGTGCCCGAGTATTTATACTCTCCCTGGACAGCGCCACCAGCAGGCCGCCCAGTATTATTTTATAAGTCATTTCTACATGAATGGCAAGATTCATGTCACAGGGTACTGAATTTGGATGATCAGCCATGATCTCATTAAATGACGGAGCAGGCTCGTGGGGCCGAATGGCCTACTCCTGCGCCTATCTTTTATGTTTCTATGATAGGGGATTAGCTAACTAACAGAAAACAGAGTCGGGGTAAATGGGTCATTTTCCAGTTGGCAATCAGTAACTACTGGGATGCCACAGGGATCAGTGCTGGGGTCGCAACTATTTACAATCTATATTAATGACTTGGATGAAGGGACCGAGTGTACTGTAGCCAAATTTGCTGATAATACAAAGATAGGTGGGTTAGCAAGTGTGAGGAGGACACAAAGGGCGCGATCTTGCCAGCCCTGGGGAGGCAGGACTGCCGGGAAAATGGCAGAATTTGGGGGTGGGTGCCCAACCCGCCCCCAACCTGCCTCCGTGCCATCTTGCCAGGAGGCGGGTAGCAGTACAAAGGGATTTGGGGGTCCTAGTACATGAAACACAAAAAGTTAGCATGCAGGTACAGCAAGTAATTAGGAAGGCTAATGGAATGTTGGCCTTTATTGCAAGGGGTGTGGAGTATAAGAGTAGGGAAGTTTTGATGCAACTTTACAGGGTGCTGGCGAGACCGCACCTGGAGTACTGCGTAGTGTTTTGGTCTCTATATTTAAGGAAGGATATACTTGCATTGGAGGCAGTGCAGAGAAGGTTCACTAGGTTGATTCCTGGGATGAAGGGGTTGACGTATGACGAAAGATTGAGCCTATACTCATTGGAGTTTAGAAGAATGAGAGGTGATCTTATTGAAACATATAAGATTCTGAGGGGGATTGACAGGGTGGATGCTGAGAGGATGTTTCCCCTAGTGGGGGTATCTAGAACTAGGGGGCATAGTTTCAGAATAAGGGGTCGCCCATTTAAGACGGAGGTGAGGAGGAATTTCTTCTCTCAGAGGGTCGTGAATCTTTGGAATTATCTACCCCAGAGAGCTGTGGAGGTGGAGTCATTGAATATATTCAAGGCGGAGATTGAGACATTTGAACTACAAGGGAGTCAAGGGGTATGGGGAGAGAGCGGGAAAGTGGTGTTGAGGCCAAGATTGGATCAGCCATGATCTTATTGAATGGCGGAGCAGGCTCGAGGGGCTGATTGGCCTACTCCTGCTTCTTATGTTCTTATGTACACCTATTTGTGAAATATCTGGGGACTTTTATTTTTTCGTTTTAAAGGTGCTATATAAATGCAAGCTGTTGTAGTATTGGTGCTGGGAAATGGATCTATTTTAGGTACCTAGCATTAGTATCAACAGCATCAAGTAATATATTAGGTGTAGCATGGTTATGCAGAATAAACCTCCCTGCAGTCTGACCCAATGTTTTAGATTAGCTACAACCTCAGAAAAGCACATCTAATGCACCAGTGTGACATTTTTCTCATTCCCACCACCAGCCATATTATGATCTTAGAGTGAAACTGTCAATTTTAATGCTGAATTAGAGGCTGGCGCTGCGGGCCAGTGATCAGGTCCATTGCTTTATGGCGACTGGATATCCAATTTGGATGTTGCTGCATGGAATTCCTGTGTTTTTGAGATTGTATTCTGTGATTTTGTCCATTTTTAATTCGGCCCATTGGCAGATGGTGACTAAAGTAATCAAGGTATCATTCTAATATTTTCTGGGATTTTTACTGGTTCTTTGGCAATCATATTCAATGATTCTGCCCATTTTTCATTTAGAGCCACAAATCAGCAGCCATGACTACTAAAAACTTGAGATCGACCCAAACTCATTCCATACAAAATCCTTACTGAGAACATTGCACTAGAGAGAGTACAGAGGAGATTTACGAGGATGTTGCCAGGACTGGAGAATTTTAGCTAGGAGGAAAGATTGGATCGGCTGGGGTTGTTTTCTTTGGAGCAGAGGAGGCTGAGGGGAGACTTAATTGAGGTGTATAAAATTATGAGGGGTCTAGATAGAATGGATAGGAAGGACCTATTTTCCTTAGCAGAGAGGTCAATGACCAGGGGGCATAGATTTAAAATAATTGGTAGAAGGATTAGAGGGAGGTTGATGAGGACTTTTTTCACCCAGAGGGTGGTGGGGGTCTGGAACTCACTGCCTAAGAGAGTGGTAGAGGCAGAAACCCTCATCACATTTAAAAAGTACTTGGATATGCACTTGAGGTGCTGTAACCTACAAGGCTATGGACCAAGAGTTGGAAAGTGGGATTAGGCTGGATAGCTCTTTTTGGCTGCCACAGACATGATGGGCCGAATGGCCTCCTTCTGTGCCGTAAATTTCTATGATTCGAAGATGCTCATCCCATTAATTTGGAATGGATTTAAATCCAGGAGGTGGAAGGTCAATGTGTGCCAGTCCTGCTCACCCAACAAATATACTTCTCTTGATTTCTTTATCTTTCTTTTCCCCTTTGTTTACATCTGCCTTAATGTATTTCATTGCATGCTCGCTCCCCATCTTTCCTGCCAGGTCTGACCACACACATTAGAAGTTACCCTCTGTATGGTTGCCATTTTAGGAGACAGCAACTGTAAAGAACAAAGTGAGAGGAAGTTAAATACATGAATTGAGTTTGATAATTAAACCATAGGGCATAGTCAATGCAATTAACTTTATATCCATGTATTTGTTTTACATACTTTGACAAGACACCATAGAGTCCAACACTTACATGCTTCTCTGAGTGAAGATGCTGCTGTTTGCTGCAAGTTTGTTTGCCTCAGAGAGCTCTGCTACCCTCTGCTCCAGAGACTTTATCTTGGAATCCATGGCATTTATAGTCTGAAATATGAAATGCACCACAGTCAGATTAAGACAGGGATCAGACAACAAAGTCCAAGCAGCAGGGAGCAGGTCAAAAGCCCAAATGAGAAAGCAATCTATCTCGAGAATCACAGTCTATCTTGAGAATCAGTTGTAAACTTTACTCTGAAATGGGAGTCATTATAAAAACGAATTTTCGCAGCAAATTCAGCTCATGATTAGATTTTTCCGTTTCTCGTCAGTCAAAGCGAAACATTTTCAGTTACTCTGTGGCGACACGCCACCACTGGACATAATCCGCTCACGGCGGCACAGACAGTCTAAGCAGAAGCCCCCAGCCGGGGGCCCTTTCCTTCAGCAACTTGTTCCCCGCAGGGACAGGCTGCCGGGAGCACTTCCTGTCTGGGAAGTATTTAAGTGGATGCGCGGGCTTTTCTAGTTCCTGTTTTTCATGTGGTTGGAATAAAGCAGTTGTGTTTTCAATAGCTCTGTTCTTGACTCCCACGTTTGCCGCGGTATCTCAACACTGGTGACCCCGACGCTCAGGACGAATCCTAAGCTAGCATGGCGGATACAAACGCAGTCACGGTTAAATTACCAGACTTTTGGGAGAACCTCGCCGAAGCCTGGTTCGTTCAAGCTGAGTCCAGATTCCGGCTGAAAGGCATTACAGTCGACACCACGAAGTACGACTACCTCGTCGCCTCGCTCACCTACGCTACAGTCCCCAAGGTTTGGGCAGCGCTGCAGAATCCACCAACGGAGGGCAAGTACGAACATCTGAAGGCTGCGCTACTTAAAAAATTTCAAACGTCCTCTTACCAGCGCCACTGCCAACTCCTGGACCTCCCCGGCCTTGGTGACGCTTCACCATCAGACCTGCTTTCCCACATGCTGTCCCTCTCAGACAACAAAAATCCCGGCGCCCTTTTTCGCACACTTTTCATTCGGCAGCTCCCCGCCAGCATCCGCCCGCTCATTGTGGAGTCTGACTCCACGGACCTGAATGATATAGCCGAAAAGGCCGACCGGCTGCTCTCTGCACAGGCCGCTCGCGACGTCGCGCCCGACCTCACGGCAACGACCACGCGGTCTTCCCGGGCCGCTAGGCCCGACCGCCCTACCACTCCGGGTCACTGCTACTACCACACCCGTTTTGGCACTAGGGCTCAACGCTGCACGCCACCGTGCACCTTCATACGCCCCCCCGCACCGGCCCCCGCGATGGCCGCGGGGCAGAAGGAGCCCCTACTGTACGTCACTGACGACAGAACCAACCGCCGATTTCTGTGCAACACAGGGGCCCAGCACAGCATCACCCCCGCCTCCGCCCTCGAGATCCAACGCAGCACACGGGGTATCACACTGGCTGCAGCCAACGGCTCTGAAATCCGCACATATGGCACCCGCATGGTCACGCTCGACCTCGCGGGCCGCCGCTACCGCTGGGAGTTCCTCACAGCCAAGGTCCTCTGCCCACTCTTCGGCGCCGACTTCCTACGCGCCCACGGCCTCCTTGTCGACATTCCGAGGCACCGCCTCGTCGACATCAACACTATGGCCCCCATCCCCGGCGCCTTTACCCCGGCCCGTTCGGCCGGCCTGACGACCTACTGCCTCGCCAGAGCCACGGACGACTACTCGGCACTCCTAGCTGAGTTTCCCGCCCTCACTAACCCGACCTTTTCGGCCAAAGCCGCCAAGCACGGTGTGGAACACTATATCCCCACCACCGGCCCCCCAGTTTCTGCCCACGCCCGCAGACTCAACCCGGCCAAGCTGGAAATCGCGCGGGCCGAGTTTACCAACATGGAACAACTCGGCATCATCCGCCGCTCCAGCAGCCCTTGGGCCTCGCCCCTCCACATCGCCCCCAAGCCCGGCGGAGGCTGGCGCCCTTGCGGGGACTACCGCCGCCTCAACGACGCCACCACCCCCGATCGATACCCGGTGCCACACATCCAGGACTTCTCGGCCCGACTGGCTGGACGAACCGTCTTTTCCAAAGTCGACCTGGTGCACGGTTACCACCAAGTCCCCGTACACCCCGCGGACATCCCCAAAACGGCCGTCATCACCCCATTCGGCCTGTTCGAGTTCCTGAGGATGCCCTTCGGCCTCAAGAATGCAGCACAGGCTTTCCAGCGCCTTATGGACTCAGTCCTCCGGGACCTGAACTTCCTATTCGTCTATCTAGACGACATTCTCGTGGCCAGCTCCTCCAAACAGGAACACCTCGAACACCTTCGCATCCTGTTCGGGCGCCTAGCCCAACACGGGCTCATCCTCAGCCCGGCGAAGTGCCAATTCGGCCTAACCGAGATCGATTTTCTCGGTCACCACATCACCCCTGCTGGGGCCGTCCCCCTGCCCAACAAGGTGCAGGCCGTCCAGCAATTCCCCCGCCCCACAACCATCAAGGGCCTCCAGGAGTTCCTCGGGATGGTGAACTTCTACAACAGGTTCATCCCCAGAGCCGCAGCCCTCATGAAGCCCCTATACGACTCCCTCCGAGGAAAATCCGGCAAGATGGACGTAGCCTGGACCACTGACACGGCAGCCGCCTTCGACGCCACCAAAAACGCACTCGCCGACGCCACTCTGCTCGCGCACCCGAGGGCCGATGCCCGGGTCGCGCTCACCACCGACGCCTCCGACCACGCGGTCGGGGCCGTGTTCGAGCAGTGGGTCAATGGCGCGTGGCAGCCACTTGCCTTCTACAGCCGCCAACTGCGCCCCCCGGAGGTCAAATACTCCACTTTCGACCGCGAGCTTCTCGCACTCCACCTGTCGGTCCGCCATTTCAGGTTCCTCCTGGAAGGCCGCCCCTTCACCGCGTATGTGGACCACAAGCCACTCACATACGCGATGGCCAAGCACACCGAACCCTGGTCCGCTAGGCAGCAACGCCAGCTCGCGGCCGTCTCCGAGTTTACTACGGACATTCAGCACGTCTCCGGTAGAGACAACGTGGTCGCCGACTGCCTTTCCCGTCCCGCCGTCTGTGCGAATCACCTCGCGGTCGACTACGCACAACTAGCAGCGGCCCAGCTCACGGACCCAGACCTCCTCTCGGCGGCTACCAGCCTGCCAGGGCTACGCCTAGCCAAGGTCGCGCAAGGGCCCGAAGCCACGGCAGTCACATGCGACGTCTCACTCGGCCAACCCAGGCCGGTCGTCCCTGAGACCTGGCGCCGCCGCGTCTTCGACGCGCTCCACGGGCTCTCTCACCCGGGTTCCCGCGCATCCGTCAAACTCCTCTCCAAGCGCTTCGTCTGGCGCGGCCTCAGCAGAGATGTTCGGACTTGGGCCACCTCCTGCCTCGCCTGCCAACGGGCTAAGGTACAGCTGCACACCAAAGCACCCCTGGGAGACTTCGAGGTACCCAGCCGCCGCTTCGACCACGTACACGTCGACATCGTCGGTCCCCTGCCGCCATCGCAAGGCCAAACTTATCTCCTCACGATGGTCGACCGCTACACACGCTGGCCTGAGGCAGTGCCGCTGACCTCCACCACCACAGCAGACATCGCCAGGGCGTTCGTTAACACCTGGGTTGCGAGGTTCGGCGTACCGGCCGACATAACCTCCGACAGAGGCGCCCAGTTCACCTCCGAACTCTGGACGGCCACAGCACGCAACCTCGGGGTGACGCTCCACCGCACCACGGCGTACCACCCGCAGGCCAACGGACTTTGTGAACGCTTCCACAGGTCACTCAAGGCCTCACTCCACGCTGGCCTGCAGGACAGTACCTGGACTGACCGCCTACCGTGGGTGCTACTCGGCCTACGCACCGCGGTCAAGGAAGACCTCCAGTCCTCGGCAGCGGAGTTAGTCTACGGACAACCGCTGCGCGTCCCAGGCGAATTCCTTCCGGAGCCTACCAAGCCTTGGTCGGCCGAACAGCAGCGGCTCGACTCTTTCTCTTCCGCTCAGCAGTTCGCCCCACTTCCGGTCAACCGACACGGCGAACTCGCACCTCACGTCCCGCCAAATTTACAGCAGGCGCGCTTCGTCTTCGTGCGACACGACGCGCACCGCGGGCCCCTGCGACCCCCGTACGACGGTCCGTACGAGGTACTACAAACCGGGGACAAGGTCTTCAAGCTGCGACTCGGCGACAGGGTCGAGACAGTCTCCATCGACCGGCTCAAACCAGCACACACAGAACCAGGGGAACAGGTCCCCGTGGCCCAGCCTCCAACTAGAGGCCGTCCCCCCGGCAAGCCAGCACAGCCGGCGGCGAACCGCCCGACCCAACCAACCAGACCGGCGACCACTCAGAGCCGCTGCGGCAGAACCATTAGACCACCGTCACGACTCGTCCACTCCTCCTAAGCGGATTCTGGGGGGAGCTCTGTGGCGACACGCCACCACTGGACATAATCCGCTCACGGCGGCACAGACAGTTTAAGCAGAAGCCCCCAGCCGGGGGCCCTTTCCTCCAGCAACTTGTTCCCCACAGGGACAGGCTGCCGGGAGCACTTCCTGTCTGGGAAGTATTTAAGTGGATGCGCGGGCTTTTCTAGTTCCTGTTTTTCATGTGGTTGGAATAAAGCAGTTGTGTTTTCAATAGCTCTGGTCTCGACTCCCACGTTTGCCGCGGTATCTCAACAACTCTATACCTTGCTTTAAGGTTAATTTCTCACGTACCGCTTTCTGATCGTCAATCAGTTTGCACTTTTTACGAGAGTCCTCCTCATGCCTGAGGCGAGAATCTTCTAAGGACTCCTTATTTGCAATACCCATCTTTACCTGAGCTTCCATAACCTATGAGAGAGTACAAGATAAATAAGAACAGAAGGTGGGGTGCTCTCTGCAAGTAATGACTAAACAGCATTGTCCAGAACTCATGGGGAGAAATGTTTAGACTCATTTTGTACCATTCAGGAAATTCTCTTCCCCCCACTCACTTCGCCGTACTCATTATTTTCTTCATTTAAACTAAAGGGACGAACAAACCCATTAGTGGCTGTTTTCAGCTCAGATACTTGCTCTACATTTAAGATTAGTTGGTGCACTGTGTGAGAATGAGAGGAAAGATGGCTTGCAGAAATTGCAGACCGACTGTTGCTCACACACTGCATTGCTCCAATCTGGTCTGATGACCACTTCAGCCTTATCCCCATGAGAACAGTACAAGATATTTGCTGCTACTGCTACAGAATCAAATCGCCATTATTCATTTTCTGTCTCTTGCCTTCATTTTGTCCTCATAGAGCTGTTCTTTCTGTCGGAGGTTGGTTTCCATACGTTGTGCTGTTGCCTGGGCCTCACACCAGCTCTCCTCCAACTCCTGTGTTAGGAAAAGAGAGCAGGATCATTATAAATAGCATAATAAACAAATATTAGTTCATTTGCTCATATGCTGGCATCTACAGGTAGGAGAAACCATATCACAATCTTTATGGAACTAAAACTTAGCTATTACCCAACCTTTGTGCAAACAAGCATCAGACATCAAACCTTTACAGAACATACTTGTTTTCTACCTTGTATGCAGTGAAGCTCAGTACACTACCCAGTGGAGACTTAAATATCCCCAGGCAACTCATTCACTAAAATATTAGGTAGCATACAGCCTCAGGCAGCACACCAGCACAGCATAAGCCACCTTTATCTACTCAGTATAGGATGGCAGTGTGACACTCTGAAACATACTAAATCGAAGGACCACAGCAAGACTAGTTAAAATCCTGATCTTAATCACAACGGGCACCCCTAGACTGAATCAGAGAAGAGGATAGAGAAGCACAACCTCTACAACCAAGAGAGCTCATAGGCCATTTACAAAAGTGGGTAAAGATGCTGTTGGCAGAGTGCAGGAAGCGGTTTTTCTCCATAGGAATACTAGAGTAGAGGAAGTTCATTTAGGTCTTTTTCAGGACTCACGGTGACCGTTAGTCCATTTTCTTCCTTCCCAAAAGCCTATATTCCCTTTAATGTTTGTTGATTCAGGAACCTGTCTCATTCCTTTTTTAGTGTTCTAAATGACTACTGTTTGGCAGACTATTCCACAAGTTAACTCTAGGAGTCACGTTGCACAGCAAGTTAGGACACTAATTATTTTATTTATAACCGTACAACCCCCTCTTCTTCCTCTCTCTAAGTTCACCTTTCCTAGTTTTGCGTAGACTAGGTTTCCACATCCACATAAATTATCTTTGTTATTTTGTACGCTAATCCTATCTCTCCAACGCCTTTTAATAATTTTCCTATGTGAATGTATTTTGTGCGTAACAATGACACAGAACAAGGCTTTACAGCAATCAGGATGATGCCAAATACAGTGCACTAAGCTGCTTTCCATATCAAGGTACCAGACAGCAAAAACAAAAAACCTGACAGTAATCTAACACTTTGCACTGGGCACACATCCACTATAGCATTAAGTAGCATACCAGTCTCAGGCAGCAAAGCAGCACAGCATGAATTACCAGTGCAAGGAAACCGATTCAATTCTCTTGCCCCCCCTCTCCAACTCTGTTGTGGGAAGCTACAGGTGGAAGGAAAATGGGAATGAATCATTACCAGACCACTGTCACGTGCCCTGCCAGTGGTCAGCTGAACAAAACTGTAGCAAAGACCTAGAACAGGTCACCTGCCCACTCAGCCAGGTAAGGAGGGTGGCCCTGTAAAGTTAATGCAACTCTGGTGGCGGGGGGGGGGGGGTGCATTACATCAATTTCTTCTCTCATTATCCTCCTATCAGGTATCTTTCCCCTTGCACTGCTGGTCTGATTCTCTAATTATCACTTTCTAAATGTCTCTTCATCACTGTCAACTTCTTGCACATACCAGGATTTTCTGAGCCATTTGTTGGATCTGCTGAGATTTTGTCTGCAAATCCTCTTTAAGCTTGTTTTCTCTGCGCTCCACCATCTCAAGCCGCTTCACTTGATTCTCCAGAGACTTGCGACGTTCCTACAATTATCAACACATCAGAAATTTCCACTGATTCTGCAGTGATGGTTACAAGGGTATTAACACTCTACTACCCAACAGACTGTGATAATAGGCCATTTACCAGTCATGTCGGCCCACATTACAAAGCTCTGCCTTAAATGCAAATAAAGGTAACAGCAATAACACTGCAATTTCTAAAATACCTCTAAACCATTGAGGAAGTGCTCACACATCGCACTGCATGTTAAGTGGTTTGATGGTAATGTCACTCCTTAACAAAACCTCTACAACTAAAAAGGTAAATCACTTATCATAGCTGTAGTCATCCCTGTTCTTAGAACAAAGTTTTCCCACATGTCTGTGCCTCCAAAGGACAGTAAACATTACAAGAAAATTTGAATGGATCTTGTACCTTTTAACAGCACATTGAGTCATTTAATCAGATGACTTCCCGCCCACAACATAACAGCCCAATACAATAAAGAACAAATTTGCATTTGTATGGCACCTTTCACGACCACCGGACGTCCCAAAGTGCTTTACAGCCAATTAGGTACTTTAAGTGTAGTTACTGTTGTAATTTAGAAAAGTGGTTCTCTTCCATCAGAGATGTCCAACGTGCAACCCTTACCAGTTTAGAGGGGGAATTCCAGAGCACAGGCCCTAGACGGCTGAAGGCACAGCTGCCAATGGTGGAAATGCTCAAGAGGCCAGAGTCTGGGAGATGGAGAACTCAGTAGTAGTTGTAATGCTGAAGTGGGGCAAGACCATAAAGAGATTTGAAAACAAGAATGAAACAGAGCTGGGTGTCGCCAGCATACATTTGGAAGCTGACCCCGTGTCTCCAAGGGACAGCATGTAAGTGAGGAAGGAGGAGGAGGTGAAGGGTGGATGCTTGGGGAACCTGAGGTAACAGAAGGCAGAAAGAGAAGCCATTTCTGGAGATGCTCTGGCTGTGATAAATTAGTTAAGAGTGGAACCAACCAAAGGCAGTCCCACAGAGTTGGACAACAGAGGAAAGGCATTGGAGGAAGATGATGTGGGCAACGTGTCAAAGGCTGCAGAGGATTACTGCACCATGGTCAGTCACAGAGGAGATCATCTGTGACTTTGGTTAGAGCCATTTCAATGCAGAAACCTGCTTGAGAAGATTCAAATAGGGAGTTTGGGGAAAGTTGTACTGATCTGGGAGGCGACAATAGATTCAAGTCCTTTTGAAAGGAAAAGGAGATTGGAGGTAGGGCAGTAGTTTACAAAGACAGAGGGGTTAAGGGCGAGTTTTTTTTTTAAAGGATGCGGTTATAACATGACTTTGAAATGGAGTGGGACAATACCCAGGGCGAGGCAACCATTTACAATGTCAGCTAGCATGGGGGCCAGGAGGGAACTTGGGTGATCCGCAGTTCAGTTGGAATGGGATCGAGGGAGCATTAGGTGGGTCTCATGGACACGATGAGCTCAGAGTGGGCAGGATGAGAGATAGGAGAGAAAGATGTGGATTCAGGACTGGGACGGGTGAAGCCGGGTGGGGGGTGCTGGGAGAAGAGGTCTGACTTGGTGGGCAAGGGGAAGTTGGGAGGAGCAGCAGAGACAACTGAACGGATGGTCAGAAATCCGAAAAGCTGGTCATTCAAAGGGAATGCAAGCACAGACAGAGCACAGTCAACTGCCAGCTTGGTGCAGTGGCAAGGGTTTGGGACAGTTTAGATTTGTGAGGCTAGAATCCGTGTCATTTGTAAGGGGAATAACTGAAAGAAGTGAATGTGCTCTGAGATAGCCATCATTTTGCTCTTGGGTGAGCACTTCTTTGCTATTTGTTGAATGAACTACCATATCACAATGAAGAAGTTATTTTGCAGCAGTGAGTTTTTGCCTGTAGGGGCACTACTGCAAGCCTGGTTAGACTACATTACATTGATTAACTGTGTTTAGCAATTGAATTGCTAATGTACCTCGGACTCCACCAGTTTCTTCCTGATAGTTTCACTGGAGTTCTCGCGGCCCTGTAGTTTCTCAAGGTCTCTCTCTGTGCGTTCTTTAGCCTGACGCACATTCTGCAAGAGATCTGTGGCTTCAGAGCTGGCTTTCACGGCCTGAAATAGTCAGAGAAAAATTATTCAAGCACAAGTCAGTTTAGGATTAATTTTTAATATTTAAACTAGGTGGTCGCCTGCGACTTGCTGAAAAAAAACACTTTTGGAATTAAGTGACTGGGTTTGCTCATGAATTCAATCCCAGACAGTCATAACGTAAACTTTTACAGGAATCTCAACTAGCTTAGTTACACTTCACTAATTCTTATTTGAATTTAATTTTTGTTTTTGGTGTGTATGTGCAATGACTGCTTTCTATGTTTATTGCAGAATTAAATTTTCAGAACTGATTGAAGTCGTCCTGGTAATGCCGTGTACGTAACTGATATCAGGTGGTTAGGATGGACCAATCGGAAAGCAATCAGGCACAAAAAATGAGATGTAGGTCAGTTAGTAGCTCCGTAAAGAGAAGGGACGAACGAACTTGCATTTATTCTGCGCCTTTCACAACCTCCGGACATCCCAAAGCGCTTCACTGCCAAAGAAATGTTTTTGAAGTGTTTTCACTGATCTACTGTAGGAAATATGGCAGCCAATATGTACACAAAAAGTCCCACAAACAATAATGAGATAAATGACCAATTAAACTGTTTTAGTGACGTTAGTTGAGGAATAAATGTTGGTCATGACACCGGGAGAACTCCCCTGCTCTTCTTTGAATAGTGCTATGGGATCTTTTCTGTCCACTCTGGAGATTCCTAGGTGTCATTTTTGTAGAACATATGCATTGGAGGCAGTGGTATAATACTTTGTTATCGAGAGTAAAAACTGACAAAGCCTTCCTACACTCCTATACAAACCAGTAACCAACAGAATAGAAGGATGGTGTTGCAGATTCCAGGGTTAGACACCACATTAGGCATGAAATGCATGTGTGGATAAAGAACTGCTCAATCCTCATGTTGGTTTTCCTATGTTGTTTGGTAATGATATTCAGTTCAGTGAACTGCCAAATTACAACAATGATTTTTCTAACAGGTTCAGACTGCAGAAGATAGCAAATCCCATCACAAGATGCTTGACGTTTTTACATATAAGATGCAAGCTCATAAGATGGCTCTTCAGCCCATTTGACTTCATCCTTCCTGAACACAGGAAACTCTTTGGTATCCGGCACCGACGGGACTGGGATGGTGCCGGTTGATTAAAAATTCCGGATGACGGAGAGGGTTATCTACCGAGGCTATTTTTAACAAACAAAAATTAAAAAATCAAGAAATATGCAGTATACAGTAATTGGGTACTCACCTACAGAATGTTGTGTTAAATGGATGGTGGAAGATGCTTGATTAAGTACAGTACTGCCAGTGGAGGGTAATCCATAACTCTTTAATTACTTAACAGTAAAACAAAACTTATACAGTAAACGACTGTATACGCGGGAGAGTCAGGCTCCTGTTATTGAGGTGTTCAGACTTCCGACAGCGCCAAGAAGCAGAGTAGTGGCAGTTTGGAGAACTACCCCCACTGACTAACTCGGCCACCGCAGGAGACTCGGACTCGGCAACATTTCCGGTTATTGAGGTGTTGTTTTCAGAGTATGAATTTTGCCGGTTAATAGAGAATTCCGTATATTTAGGTGCCGTTTAAATGAGAGTTTCCTGTACTACATTCCCAATACAGCAACTTGACATTTCTTAATGAATTCAGTGTCCTGACCCCAACCCTCCGTTCCAGCTGTTGATCACGCTCTGTACAAATACTTCCTGATGTCACCATTAAATTTGCCTTTCACAAATCTCAGCATGTCCTGTTTGTTTGTCACCCAACGCTGTTTCGATGTAGTGAACAGCAAATCAGCTAACACCCCCAGGCAAGTTCTATCCTACCCAGACACTGGATTTACATCCTCCTGAATAAAATTAAATGTTCATATATTATGGAACTATTTTCAATCCTCCACTGAAAATCATCACCATTAAACCAATGGCACTTCTCTCCACTGGGGAATCATCACCATTAAAGTGTATTATGCTTACCTTAGCAAGTTTCTCCTGCAATTCCTGTATTTTCTTCTGTTGCTCTGTGTTCATCTGAAAGATACACATCAGTCCATGAATGCAATGGGCAGAAGTTATATTTATCGAACACACAGGTAAAAGGATAAGGCTCCAGAATGATTTTTGTTTTCACTCTTTTTCAACATCTCAGAGCTTAACTTTACACATATTACCACCTGTATGCCAACAGATTAGCAGTGAAAAATGAGTATGTTCCACTATCTTTCCGAAGTGTGGAACAAGCTAGTAATAATTGGGGATCATGTTGTAAATTCCTAAATCAAATCCAAGTCACGTGGGCTCCCTTGGAGTTTATCCACTCCACATTAGTGATAGTTGATGCAATCCCATTAGGACAGCCTCTAATTCGAAAAAAAATACTCTTCAAAATAAGTAGTCTTTCATAAGTAAAATTGATTATTTAAACAACTCTGCAATTTACTCAAGTTGGGGGAAAAGCCAAACAATGGGCTGCATTTTGCAGCGGGCACAATCGGTGGCAGGTCGGGTGGGAAAGTGTTTTTTCCCCCACTGTGAATCCGCTGTCACGTGCCTTTACCTAATGTCGGGTCTGTCAGCGCTGAGCAGACCCGACACGCAGCGGCTGGGTAGGCAATTAAAATTATTAGTGGTTTGTTTACAGCCACTTATCAATGGTTTATTCCAGCTTTTTGGATTTGGCAGGTCGCCCACCGGTTTCCCACTGTACCTAGACCTCGTCTGTGAAGCTGAGGTGGGAGGTCAGTGGCCATTGAATCAGCTGATGAGTTGACGGCTTCAAATGTCAAGTCAAAGCTCCCAGCTGATTGAGACATGTTCCCCTAACCACTAGCTTCTCTAAACTGCATTTCCACTACAGATTCACCATGCTGCAAGTCTTTACACAAGTCTCCATCCAGTCTGACCTCATTACCTCTCCCACCATTGACAGATTGCTTCTGTCATCTCTACTTCACCTGCATCTATTCCATCAACATGGGTGACCTTGAAATCTCTCACCTTGGTCCTCAGAATCCCACCACGATCAGCCCCAACGCCAGCAGCATCAACAACACCACCAACCTTCTCTGCAATCAACTGATACTGCACAGGACACAGGGCATCAGCACCTGACCACATTGCTGCCCGGGAGGCCAGGGATGGCCTCACCATGGTCAGATTTACTTCACTTGATGCTGTACACCCTGGCTGCCACATGATGTGCCAGGTTGGCGCCACCACACACCAACACCATAAAGCATCCCTACAATGCCAAAGCCATTCCTTTCACACCCATCACCATTGCGGGGGTACCGTTATGTCTCACCATTCACTGCAACTCACTAAGCCACTTCCAAAGGTGCACACAAATCTGTCCAAAAACGCGAAGTGTTGAAAATAAAAGTTTCAATGTTTGACACCACATTAACAGAAACTTTACATGAACATTGTACAGGAAACTTTGTGCTATCCGGAAGTTGAATGTCCGGCAACTTTGATCTAACGGCAGAAATCAGCAGCCGTTTTGGTTAGGTGTTTTTTTTTCTCCTAGCATTCTTTTCACACGCAGGCTCTGGAAAGCGTCTTTGTCGCTTAGCAACAGCTTCAGAGACGCTTCCAAGCAACTGGGCCGAGTGTTTACAAGCTGTTGCTGAGCAACAGTGTTTGTGGTCAGACACGACAGGCTCTAGAAAGCATCTCTGTATCTTAGCAACAGCTTCAGAGACGCTTCCAAGCCACGGGCCGAGTGTTTACAAGCTGTTGCTGAGCAAGTGTTTGTGGTCAGATACTGCGATGAAAAGCTCCTATCTGATAACATTGACGCTGGTCTATCCGGAGCTTTTAAAAAAAACGGCAGTAGCTCGGTCCCATGGGTGCCGGATAGCACAAAGTTTCCTGTATAAAACACCCAAGTGCCTACCCTTGTGTGTTGTTAGTTGGTATGATTGCACTAGGGTGAGGGTGAGTGTGAGGGGTGGCTAGTGAGATGGGGGATGTGATAATGTAGATAGAGAGGGATGGGTGGAGGTGCATGGTAAGTTGGTGTGAGTAAGGATGTGCAGGGGTAGGGTAGGGAAGGTAGAGTGATGGGGATGTGATGAGACATAGCAGGATGAGGTTGAGTGTGGTTTTGTGCTAACGTTTCGTGATCTACTGAGATCATTGAAATGTTTGCAGCACTGCATCCAGGTCCTCCTGATCACATCCCTGCTTGTGTCCTCTTGTGCAATGTGCAACCAGGCTGTGTTGATCTCCTGGGGAAGTCTCTTCCGCCTATGGGAAGGGAAGTAGACCTCCCTGCGTGCTGTGACTCCCTCCATAAGCATATAGAGGGAGTCATGGGAGAGCCTGTGTGCAGCCCTGCACCTCTATGCAGTGATTGTCAGTGTTTGCAGCACCTCAATGCTGCAGAAAACGTACAGCACAAATGTCAAATTAAAGTTGGCCATGGTCACTTTAAGGAAACCGGCTGATAACGAATCATCAAATGACATCACCAGACCTGCTTCCTCTAATTGGCTGGCAAAAGCACTTGCGGGCTTAACAAGCCCAATCAAGGGAAATTCATTTCAGAAGCCGGGATGGAGACAGCAGAGGGGTCGAGACCAGCCACCAACATCGCCTGCCACGGACCCGCCAAGGTTCGTAAAATCGTGGCCAATGTGTCTAAATTACAATTCAATTAGTGAAGAAAGGTTAATAAAAAATGAAAAACCTTTTCCAGTTTGGCGTACACCTCTCCAACTTCAGCTTTCCCCTGGTCTCTGGTCTGTGAATGGAAGATCAGTCTTGATGTCAGTGACTTGCATCAAATCAGGGTATGGACTCTGTGCCCCCTCACATACAAATACAATGTGGTGCACCCATTCTCAACATTAGAGTAGAATCTGCTCCCGAAAGATCAATAATAGCAACATTACACAAAAGGCAATATGCATTGCTGGACCGTCAATACAAAGCAAGTAGGCAAAATTGGAAGCAAAGTACTGTATGTGACAAGCACCCTTCACTAACCTCAAGGGTGCATATAGGAGAATGTTGGAAAGATCTCTTGTATACAGAGCTCAGGAGCTCTGCTTCACCCCCACCCTCCATCTGTCATGGTGAATGCTTCATTGACTAGAGTGTGGGTAAGATACCCAACCCAGTCAGAATGAGAAGCAGGCAAAATAAAGTGTCTATATTTCAGTTAGGAACATAGTTAGCCTCAATTCAAGTACTACTATGATACAGTACGTCAAAGGTACATCATAGAATGGTTACAGCACAGGAGGAGGCCATTCGGCCCATCGAGCCTGTGCCGGCTCTCTGCAAGAGCACTTCAGCTAGTCCCAATCCCCCGCCCTTGCACTATATTCCTGCAAATTATTTTCCTTTAGGTACTTATCCAATTTCCTTTTGAAAGCCACGATTCCCTTTTGAAAGCCATGATTGAATCTGCCTCCACCATCCTTTCAGGCAGGGCATTCCAGATCACAACCACTCGCTGAGCAAAAACATTTTTCCTCATGTCGCCTTTGGTTCTTCTGCCGATCACCTTAAATCTGTGTCCTCTGGTTCTTGACACTTCCGCCAATGGGAACAATTTCTCTCTATCTACTCTGTCTAGACCCCTCATGATTTTGAACACCTCTATCAAATCTCCTCTCAACTTTCTCTGCTCTAAGGAGAACAACCCCAGCTTCTCCAGTCTATCCACGTAACTGAAGTCCCTCATCCTTGGAACCATTCTTGTAAATCTTTTCTGCACCCTCTCTAAGGCCTTCACATCCTTCCTAAAGTGCCCAGAATTGGACACAATACTCCAGTTGAGGCTTAAACCAGTGTTTTATAAAGGTTCATCATAATTTCCTTGCTTTTGTACTCTATGCCTCTATTTATGAAGCCCAGGATCCTGTATGCTTTTATTAACCGCTTTCTCAACCTGCCCTGCCACCTTCAATGATTTGTGCACATATACCCCCAGGTCTCTCTGTTCATGCACCCCCTTTAGGATTGTACCCTTTAGTTTATATTGCCTCTCCTCGTTCTGCTGACCAAAATGCATCACTTTGCACTTTTCTGCGTTAAATGTCATCTGCCACGTGTCTGTCCATTCCACCAGCCTGTCTATGTCTTCTTGAAGTCTATCAGTATCCTCCTCACTGTTCACTATACTTACAAGTTTTGTGTCTGCAAATTTTGAAAATGTGCCCTGTACACCCAAGTCTAAGTCATTAATATATATCAAGAAAAGCAGTGGTCCTGGTACCGATCCCTGTATACCTTCCTCCAGTCCGATAAACAACCGTTCACCACTACTCTCGGTTTCCTGTCACTTAACCAATTTCGTATCCATGCTGCCACTGTCCCTTTTATTCCATGGGCTTCAACTTTGCTGGCAAGCCTATTGTGTGGCACTTTATCAAATGCCTTTTGGAAGTCCATGTACACCACATCAACCACATTGCCCTCATCAACTCTCTGTTACATCATCAAAAAATTTTTAAAAACATAGTCAGTGTGACAATCCCTAGCATCACCCAAAGGGTGCATGATTAGTCCATGACCTCACTACGTTACAGGGTTCTCAGTGCGCAACATTCTATTTCATCACCTCAGCGCTTATTCCACAACATCTCCCCTCCCCACCCACTGTTGGGGCTCAGACCAACCTTCTGTAGTTTCTGCTGGGATTCAGCTGCTTTCCGCCTATATTCATCTGCTGTAATTCGAGTATCTCTTAGTTCGGACTCATAGAGATCAGCCCGTCGGCGAGCAGCAGCAAGATCCTCCTCCAGTTGTCGTACAGTCACTTGCATTTCCTCCATTTGAGCATGGAACTCCTGTTTAAAAATGGGGAAAACATAGCACAATGGATAACTATTGAGAGAAAGGTGGGGGGGGGGGGAGGGGGAGGAGCAGGGCATCCTCAAACCATTCCAACAGCATGTAGAAAGGGATAGAAAATAGATAAAAAAATAACAACAGAGAATGCTGGAAAAACTCAGCAGGTCAGGCAACATCTGTGGAGAGAAATTTGAGTTGACGTTTCGGGTTGAAACCCTTCTTCAAAACTGGAAAGAAAATAAAAAAATCGAAGGCAAAGCTGTGATCGAACAAAAGAAGAAAAGGAGACAATAAAAAGTATTAGAAGCCAGATGAGATGGTAATGGGCCCGTGGAGACAAAAGGCAGCTGAGATTAGGTGTGAAGTGTACTGGCAAGATAAGGACAGCTGCCAGGTGAGAGAGAGAAACAAAAGGAAAGGAGGGGGGGGGGTGGCGGGGAGGGAAAGGAGGACCCAAAGCAAAGGGGTGAAAAAATTTAAAGGAAAAATGTAAGAGAGGCTGAGGTTATGATCTGAAATTATTGAACTCGATATTGAGTCCGGAAGGCTGCAAAGTGCCTAATCGGAAGATGATTTGCTGTTCCTCGAGTTTACGTTGAGCTTCCGTGGAACAATACAAGAGGCCAAGGACGGTGAGGTCCGAGTGGGAATGGAGCGGTGAATTAAAATGACAGGCGACCGGAAGCTCGGGGTCACCCTTACGGACTGAACGGAGGTGTTCCGCAAAGCGGTCACCCAATCTGCGTTTGGTCTCCCCAATGTAGAGGAGACCGCATCGTGAGCAGCGAATACAGTATACTAGATTGCAAGAAGTACAAGTAAATCGCTGTTTCACCTGGAAGGGGTGTTTGGTGCCCTGGACAGTGGGAAGGGGGAGGTATAGGGGCAGGTGTTACATCTCCTGCGCTTGCACGGGAAGGTGCCAGGCGAAGGGGAAGGGCTGTTGGGGGTGATAGAGGAGTGGACTAGGGTGTCTCGGAGGGAGCGATCCCTACGGAATGCTGAAAGGGGAGGGGAGGGGAAGATGTGTTTGGTGGTGGGATCACTTTGGAGGTAGCGGAAATGGCGGAGGATGATCCGTTGAATGTGGAGGCTGGTGGGGTGAAAGGTGAGGACAAGGGGAACCCTATCGTGGTTCCGGGAGGGAGGGGCAGGGGTGAGGGCAGAAGTGCGTGAGATAGAGCGGACACGGTCGAGGGCCGTGTCGACCACGGTAGAGGGGAATCCTCGGTTGCGGAAAAAGGAAGACATGTCGGAAGCACTGGTGTGGAAGGTGGCATCGTCGGAGCAGATACGGCGGAGGCGGAGAAACTGGGAGAATGGAATAGAGTCCTTACAGGAGGCGGGGTGGGAGGAAGTGTAGTCCAGGTAGCTGTGGGAGTCAGTGGGCTTGTAGTGAATATTGGTCGATAACCTATCCCCAGCGATGGAGACGGAGAAGTCGAGGAAGGGAAGGGAAGAGTCAGAGATGGACCATGTGAAGGTGAGGGAAGGGTGGAAATTGGAGGCAAAGTGAATGAAATTGTCTAGTTCGGGGCGAGAGCAGGAAACGGCACCGATACAGTCATCAATGTATCGGAAAAAGAGGTGAGGGAGGGGACCTGAGTAGGACTGGAACAAAGATTGTTCCACATAGCCCACGAAAAGGCAGGCATAGCTAGGACCCATGCGGGTACCCATAGCAACACCTTTAATTTGGAGGAAATGAGCGGAGTTAAAGGAGAAGTTGCTCAATGTGAGAACAAGCTCAGCCAGGCGGAGGAGGGTGGTGGTGGATGGGGATTGGTTGGGCCTCTGTTCAAGGAAGAAGCGGAGCGCCCCAAGGCCATCCTGGTGGGGGATGGAGGTGTAGAGGGATTGTACGTCCATGGTGAAAAGGAAGCGGTTGGGGCCAGGAATCCGCCATTTCCGCTACCTCCAAAGTGATCCCACCACCAAACACATCTTCCCCTCCCCTCCCCTTTCAGCATTCCGTAGGGACCGCTCCCTCCGAGACACCCTAGTCCACTCCTCTATCACCCCCAACAGCCCTTCCCCTTCGCCTGGCACCTTCCCGTGCAAGCGCAGGAGATGTAACACCTGCCCCTATCCCTCCCCCCTTCCCACTGTCCAGGGCACCAAACACCCCTTCCAGGTGAAACAGCGATTCACTTGTACTTCTTGCAATCTAGTATACTGTATTCGCTGCTCACGATGCGGTCTCCTCTACATTGGGGAGACCAAACGCAGATTGGGTGACCGCTTTGCGGAACACCTCCGTTCAGTCCGTAAGGGTGACCCCGAGCTTCCGGTCGCCTGTCATTTTAATTCACCGCTCCATTCCCACTCGGACCTCACCGTCCTTGGCCTCTTGTATTGTTCCACGGAAGCTCAACGTAAACTCGAGCAGCAGCAAATCATCTTCCGATTAGGCACTTTGCAGCCTTCCGGACTCAATATCGAGTTCAACAATTTCAGATCATAACCTCGGCCTCTCTTACTTTTTTCCTTTTAATTTTTTCCACCCCTTTGTTTTGGGTCCTCCTTTCCCTCCCCCCCCCCCCCCCCCTCCCCCTCCTTTCCTTTTGTTTCTCTCTCTCACCTGGCAGCTGTCCTTATCTTGCCAGTACACTTCACACCTAATCTCAGCTGCCTTTTGTCTCCACGGGCCCATTACCTTCACATCTGGCTTCTAATACTTTTTATTGTCTCCTTTTCTTCTTTTGTTCGATCACAGCTTTGCCTTTGATTTTTTTATTTTCTTTCCAGTTTTGAAGAAGGGTTTCAACCCGAAACGTCAACTCAAATTTCTCTCCACGGATGTTGCCTGACCTGCTGAGTTTTTCCAGCATTCTCTGTTGTTATTTTGGATTTCCAGCATCTGCAGTATTTTGCTATCGTAATAGAAAATAGATAGGTTGCCTTAAGGCTCAGATAAATGCATATTCCACATATTATGAGTAAGATTCCATTACTTGAGAAATTTCATATTGCTACTTATAGAAACTTTGATAACCAGATAAAGAGCACAGAATTAAGCAAATAAATCACAATGACCTTCATCCCTTTATAAAAGGAGAGAGCAAAAGATCAAATTAGATTACTTTTAAATTGGTATGTTTTGTACACTCTAACTAGTTACAGGAGTAGGTAATAGCCCAAGCCAAGCACCCCAAGAGGAACTTGATCAGTCCAACAAGCCCAAGATCTGCTTTACACCTTCATGTGAATAATCACTACACCCTAAACGCCTAGCATACCAGCCAGAGTAACCATACCTTCTTGGTAACAATATTTTGTGAAGGTGTACAGTTTTCACCTTGGAGTCTGCTTTTTAAAGCTATCTGCAGATAGAGGATATCTATATTGACTGTTTTGTAGTCCGAAGTTCTTATATCGCCCCGTCGAACATAACACTAACAACAACAATGTGTATTTATATAGCACCTTTAACGTAGTAAAACATCCCAAGGCGCTTCACTGGAGTGTTAAAAAACAAAAAATTTGACACCAAGCCACATAAGGAGAAATTAGGGCAGGTGACCAAAAGCTTGGTCAAAGAGGTAGATTTTAAGGAGTGTCTTAAAGGGAGGAAAGAGGGGTAGCGAGGTGGAGAGGTTTAGGCAGGGAATTCCAGAGCTTAGGGCCTAGGCAACAGAAGGTACGGCCTTCTCTCAATTCCATTCCAAAAGAGCACCACTTGTGAACCAGGAGTTTTTAATATCTGAATGGACAGCTCATTCATGCATGAACCATGTTTGAGCCATGAAGTCCAACAATATATTCAGTCTACTCAGCTGAAGGAGTCACTTGGGCTTTGAAGTATTTGGTAGCAGAAGTAAAAGAAATAGTCTTTCTTCTTCTCCCCACTTCCTCAATTTCACTACCATGGCCATTACTAAATTTTGAAAGAACTTCAGGCCTAGCCATATAGCTCATGCTGCCAGTATGTTTATTTATGTACCATCTGGACTCAGAGGCCTTGCATGTGGACACTATACTGCTCGGGATGCAGCTAGCACTAAGTTTGAGGGGGAGAGGTGAATGCTGCAGCTGCAACTTGTCTCAGTCAGTTCAATGTTACTCCAGATTTAACTGTAATGGTTCAGTGATGAGTCTTCATCCAGATGACAGCCAGCATCAGGTCAAGAAGTTTAGCAGGCACATTTGAAATATGATTGTGCATTATGTGAAAAAAATTACAGCAGCTGCCTGTTCCCTGTACACCACACAGGGACCTGATCCCATGGTAGGATATCGCCTTCAGTAGATCATTAACCTTCAACAGATACTATTCTTCTCCCTGCACCTTCCATTCCCCCCAAAAATGTAGAGCTAATAGGACAAGGGGCCATCTAAAATACACTGTGGCAGCACAGTACAAATTTGAACAAGGGCAATGTGATTTTGAGGTTGATCCTCTGGAAGGAAACACAAGTCTGGACGACAGGATGCATGTATTGAAGTTTCAGAAAGATTATACTGGATCCATTAACTTCAGTTCATCTAAAACTCTGCTGCCTTTATCCTATCCCATGCCAAGTCCCATTCACCCATCACCCCGTGCTCAAATTCTCATCATCTTGTTTAAAATCACGTCATGGCCTTGCCCTCCCCATCTCTAACCTCCTCCAGCTCTACAAGCACTTCCCCCCACCCCACACCTCTCCGTTACATGACTCTGGCCTCTTATGTGACCCCCTCCATTTGCCCGATCATTGCAGACCATGTCTTCAGCCATCTAGGTCCCATGCTCTGGAATTTCCTCCCTAAACTCCTCTGCCTCTCAGCCTCCCTCTTCTCCTTAAAACCCACATATTTGACCCTGCTACTATCTCCTACTTTGGCTTAGCATCCATCTTTTGATTATACCTCTGTGAGGTGCTTTGGAATGTTTTTCTATGTTAAAGGCATTATATAAATGCAAGTTGTTGTTGTTGGATCTTAACCAGGGATCCAGGAAACTGCTTAGCAGAAGTCCTTTCAACGTCAAAAGAAATTCATCAGTTGGCAAGTCTACAGGGAGTTTTCCCAGCAGGCCAGTACACGCCTGGTTTTTCAGGAGGGATAGAAGGCTCTTACAGGGAAAGCACCACACCTGCTGTACCTGGAACATAAGTCATTATCACGAATCTGGCCCTCATTTGGAATCCTAGTTAGACACACTTTTCACAAGTCACTCAGTTCGTAGCACTGACTGGTAATCGTTATTTTGCAGAACAAAGATTAAACTTAAATATACCACAAACTTCCCATAATTGAATCAGCTAAATATACAGCACAATATTTCCAACTGATAAACTTAGCTGACATGGGCAGTTATACAGTGAGTAGGTCACCAGAAATAGTGTCCGTAGAAGGAGCAAGGCAAAGTAGGTCTATATATGCAGCGTTGGAAAGAAAGTTACATCCATTGTGCAAAAGCCTGGAGCACTCGAACAAAAATGAAACGAAATATTGGTGCACTGCATGTCCCTGCTGACTTAGCAGCCACAGGGCCTAATGCAGAGTTTGTGCTGGGAAGGAAGAGCTTGTGTTCATTATAAACATACAGCATTATATTTAAATAAATATCCCCATAAAAGTGCCTACTACAGTATGAACCTTTCAAAGTATGCCTTTCAGTTCATCATTGAGAGCTTCATCGGGGTTCTAGCTGGGCAATTAAATCTCTAAGGGGGAAAAATTGGGTCGCTTCGCTTTGCACCTCCCGTTAGCTCCCCCGGGGGGCGTCAATGGGGTGCAAAGCCCCTAGCACCTGGGCGCGACGCTGCCAACGCCTCCCATGAAATTCCGCTAAAAGTAGCGCCCCAGCAAAGTTAGCGCCCCAAAGGGATGCGACCAAATTTTTCCCCCCCAAGTCTCCAATATTAATTTATGTTAAGCCCTTTTCTCACATTAAGCTGCAAAGAAAAACACTCAGACCCTCAGCCCAATTTCCAGATATTAAGAATTGTTACTGTCAATGAGGCACTGAATATTTTTAGGCATCATTGTATAACACAATTTTACAATATTTTGTTTAGCAGGTTCAAGCACCGGCTTTGATGTTGCTATGGCTACTAGTGCACAAGTTTGTTACTATAGTAACTGGCACTTGAAAATGCAATTAAAGCACTACAGGACTGCACAAATTTGAAGCTGCAGCTAATGCAATGCTGCAGCACCTTTCTTTTCAGCTCAGCTTACAGACAACTGTGCAGCCCATAAAGAATGAGCATGATATTCCTTTCTTGCCAAAAAGTTGACAGGAGTCAAGCATTCAGAATGCTAATACCCTAACTAGGAGGCCACGTGTCATATTGAAACTTGGGTTACCTCCCTCCCACAATTGACTGCTGAGAGATAATGCTGACAAAAAAAAGCTATTAAATATGCAGGAATATACAGTATATAGAAAAATAAGCAAGGAGACTCCAAAACAGATGAGTAGAGAAATGGGAATAAAGAGAAACTATTTATACAAAGCCGAAAAGGAAAAGGGAGTGGTAGAATGTTGAGAGTAGAGGAAAATACTAAAACAAGCAAAAAAGGGCATTTACTGTGCGATCTTGAAGGATTATAACTAATATATCCCCAATTTTGTCTATTTCTTTTAATTTTGGAAGTATGTGTGCCTGGAGATTTTTCTAGCTTCAATCCCATTCATTTGTCAGTTTTTGATTTGTACTAATCCGTTAGTTTTTCCACTTCACTAATCTCTAGTCAGCCCTGTAAAAATCCTATATCCCGACATAATTAGCTCCAAATCTTAGTCAGGTCTCTAATTGCTACCATACCATATTCTTCTCGCTGGATTCATTCTTCTAGTTTCCCTATTTTAGTTTTAACAGCTTGCTTGTTTGACTGCTTTCCTTCTCAGTTTACCCAGCTATTAACCCCCTTCCCTCGGTTCATGTATAATCGTGCTTAACTTCTATTAAATTTTCCACCTTCGCTATCACAAATTTTCCCTTTCCCCCATGGTATCTATTTTGAAAGTCTTAATTTTCTCTTCCTTTAGCTCACTAGTTAAAATGCTTCTTCACTGCTTTATTTATTTTCTCTGAGGACATTGGTACTAGTTCAGCTCAAGTGAAGCTCATCCTGTCTGTACAAGAGCCCGCTGCTCTAAAACTTGACCCAATGTCCTAAAAATCTGATACCTTGCCTTCTACATCATTTCTCAAACCACACACTGCCATATCTGCTCTACTCTTGACCTGGTTCAGCACAGACAGTTCTGTGAATACTACACTTATGACCTTGCCTTTCAATCTGGAGCCTGCTGCCTGCAGCTCTCTCTGCAAGACCTTTATCCAATGCTTTTCCCATCTTTGATTCTTATGTGAACAAGATTAGGCCACTTCCCCTCCCTTCCCAGAAGTTTTTTCACCAGAGCCAAGCAGAGTTAAGTACCATAATGAAACATTTTCCAGCATTTTTCGAGGGGGTGACTAGGTATGTGGATGAGGGTAGTGCAGTGGATGTGGTTTACATGGATTTCAGTAAGGCTTTTGATAAAGTCCCGCACAGGAGACTGGTCAGGAAGGTAAGAGCCCATGGGATCCAAGGTGCCTTGGCACATTGGATCCAAAACTGGCTTAGTGGCAGAAGACAGAGGGTGATGGTGGAAGGTTGTTTTTGTGACTGGAAGCCTGTGTCCAGTGGGGTACCGCAGGGATCGGTGCTGGGTCCCTTGCTGTTTGTGGTCTACATTAATGATTTGGATGTGAATGTAAAAGGTATGATCAGTAAGTTTGCAGATGACATGAAAATTGGTGGGGTGGTAAACGACGAGGCGGGAAGCCTCAGGCTACAGGACGATATAGATGGGTTGGTCAGATGGGCGGAACAGTGGCAAATGGAATTTAACCCTGAAAAGTGTGAGGTGATGCATTTTGGGAGGACTAACAAGGCAAGGGAATACACAATGAATGGTAGGACCCTAGGAAGGGCAGAGGATCAGAGGGACCTTGGTGTGCATGTACATAGATCCCTGAAGGCAGCAGGACAGGTAGATAAGGTGGTTACAAAGGCATTTGGGATACTTGCCTTCATTAGCCGAGGCATAGAATATAAGAGCAGGGAGGTTATGATGGAGCTGTACAAAACGCTGGTAAGACCACAGCTGGAGTACTGTGTGCAGTTCTGGTCGCCACACTATAGGAAGGATGTGATTGCTTTGGAGAGGGTGCAGAGGAGAATTACCAGGATGTTACCTGGGCTGGAGCGCTTCAGCTATGAAGACTAGACAGGCTGGGGTTGTTTTCCTTGGAGCAGAGAAGGCTGAGGGGGAACCTGATTGAGGTATACAAAATTATGAGGGGCATAGATAGGGTGGTTAGAAAGGAACCTTTCCCCTTAGTAGAGGGGTCAATAACAAGGAGGCATAGATTCAAGGTAAGGGGCAGGAGGTTTAGAGGGGATTTGAGGAAAAACTTTTTCACCCAGAGGGTGGTTGGAATCTGGAACTCACTGCCTGAAAGGGTGGTAGAAGCAGGAACCCTCACAACATTCAAGAAGCATTTGGATGAGCACTTGAAATGCCATAGAATACAAGGCTACGGACCAAATGCTGGAAAATGGGATTAGAATAGACAGGGCTTGATGGCTGGCGCGGACGCGATAGGCCGAAGGGCCTCTTTCTGTGCTGTATAACTCTATGACTCATTACAGCCATAAAAGAGTGGCAAGGGAGGATGGTGCATCTCTTAAGGATCAAAGTTGTGGAGTAATTGACAATGAAATGAAACAATAAGATTACTATCCAATTATTGCAATGCTTGATAAGTTTATGGGAGACAAAGAACTAAAATTCCTTCAAGCACCTGGCGTGTATCTCATGGAGCCGAGTAGGAGACTAGGGAGGAAGTTTGAGGACATTGGCTAGTCACAAAGGTTAATTTAATACTGGTGAAGTTCCACAAATATAGCACTTATATTTAAAAAGGACAAATCTGGCTCAGACAACCACAGGCCAACTGGCCTAACATCAATAGTGGGTAAAATAGTGGAAGCCACTAAGCAGTATGCTGGAAGTGTACCTATATAGCAAATGTTTAATAATATAACGTCATTTCAGATTTATAAGGGGGCAATCTTATTTTGAAACTTCAGCTTATTTGAAAATGTTACATATAGATTATGGAAATCCCCATAATATAATTCAGCTTCCAAAAAAGCCTTCAAGGTCCCAGATAAAATATTCTAAAAATTAAAAACCATGGAAATCCAGGGTAGCATGGGGTACTGGATTTGAAGCTGGATTAAAGATAGGAAAGAGAAACAGAATGTACTAGTGTGAGGTGTAGTATCAAAGTGGCAAGGAGAGGGGACGAGAAGAGGAAAGATGTTGAGTGGAGTACTGCAAGGGTCAGTGTATGGATCCCTGTTACTGTATTTGTTTCCATACATGACCTGGATTCCGAAGCAATTGTAAATTTGTTCATTTTGCTACATAAAGGTATGGCAGTTACTTCAAGTAGCGACTCTGAAAGCATCAATAGTAGCCTTTATGGGGATAGATTAACCCATGAAGTAAATTTCGATTTCATAAAGTGCTCCTTAAACTTAACCTGTTCCTTTCCTACACTTTAGGTGTAATATTGCACAATACTCCATCAATCATACAGATAATCTTTGTTTAAATAATAATAATAATCATAATCAACTTTATTGTCATTGTTAGTGCACAAGTGCAGTACAACGAAATGTAGGCTTGCGGCTCCCGAGAGTGTACATTTAGATTAAGACATTTAAACATTCAACATTCATTTGGCTTGTAATACATTAACATAAACGGGTAGAACCAGGTATGTGTCCCATTAGTCAAGCTTTTTGAAAATCTTTTATTGCCTGCTGTAAATCAAATTTCCTTCATATCAAATTAAATATATAGCCACCATAGTTACAACTCAATTAGCCAGCCAACCAGAGGACAATCCTTCAAAAAATGGGTTCAAGAGAATGGCACATAACCAGGGAGGATAAGATTTCCTGATCAAGGAAAAATTGGAATAAAGTAAGTAGGATTAGATTCCCATGCTCCTTTTGATGAAATGGGACAAAAGAGGATGCTGACCAAAGACTCCTTCCGTGAAGAAATATTGAAGACTGCAATAGCTGCAACATGTACCTTAATAGAACTTGGTATCATGTCAGTAAATGCTGAAGATGTTTTCAAATTCTGTATAGTCTCTCACGACAGATTAATTTTTTGGCAGGCTCCAGATTCCAATTTTTCCACAAGTATTATGAAGTGTAAACTTTCTCGGAAGCTATCACTAGAGAGAGATAGAGGGGGCTAAATTTGACAGGGTCCAAAAATGGGCGCAGGATCGCAATGTGGAATTAACCCGCGCTTGTTGCTTCCGATGCAGGCAGCACGCCATCTTTGTGCTGCATGTCAATTGCCATGATTGCAGTGTGCAGCCAGCGCTACCCGCGTTGTTGAGTGACTGCACGCCCCAGCAAGGGGCCCAAAATTGAGAGAGGCTAGCACCACTTAAAGCTAGCCTGCACTACTTAAAGCCAGCCTGTACCTCTGAAAGGGGAGCTGCATTTTGGCTGGAGCAGGTGGTAGAAGTCATTGTGCAACCCATTGTGAAATGGAAAAAGACTGAATAATTGCACAACATGACAGAGAGCGAGCTCCAAGATTTTCCAACATTGCACCGGAGGCCTTGGTGAAGAAGGTGGACAAGAGAGATGTCCTCTATCCACAGGGTGCCAGGTGGCCCTCCAGACAAACTCTCAGAAGGCAGTGGGACCAGATAGCCGTGGTGTCAATGCCAGGAATCAAGCCCGGAGGACCAGGATGCAGTTCCGCAAAAAGTTCAGTGCCCTCAAGAAAAGTAAATGTAACTTCAAATGTCATATCCCACCAGCTACACCACTAGCCTCACAATCTGCTCAATGCACTACACCCCCACCACTCTCTATCAATCAGGACTCATACCTAACATTCATAGCTTCACCTCATCCTCACACACTTAGCACTGCTGCAAGCCTCACACCTACATCTCACAACTTGCACACATTGCCAGCTATTCAACCATGACAGCCACATCACCCAAACAGATTGCACCACACTCACTGGCACACTTTCCTCTCTTGCAGGACAAGGTGAAGCATAACTGGAGACAGCAAGACCTAACCATCGGGGTACAGGCGCGGCTGCATGTCCTTACCCCCTTGGAGGAAACGGTGCTCGTCATCACTGGAGCGGCCAGTACTGAGTCCATGGCCAGCGGTGGAACTGAAACTATAGAAGGTGACGGTATCCTCATAACTAATCCTTCTCACATCCCACTTCCCCCTCATCCCATAATCTCTTCTGATTTTCAAGCTGTAGGTGGTGTAAGCATGCACCTCTTACTTTCCCCCCACTCCCCTCAGCAGAACCCTACCCTTGTGCCTTTCTCCTTTCAGATACCGAAGAACTGCAACCTGGCCAGGCAGTGGTGGAAGAGCAAGAAGACAGTGATGATGAAGAACCACCGTTACTCGATTTCACACTCGCAGCCACTAGCTCAGATACTGACACTGCGCGTAATTTAGAGGGCAGCTTAGAGGCGGGATCTGCACGTGGTGAGACACCGGGCACGAGTGGCCTGCAGCCAGTGCAGGGGACAAGGGTAGCGCAGGTGCCAGCTCACCGGAGGGCGAGAGGTTCTGTTGCAGAAGACTTAGACGAGCAGTTCGATGAGGCGGGCTACAGAAGGCGGCTGATGGGTATTCACAATGAAATGCTCGGCGCATTGGCAGGCCTGCCAGAAAGCTTGCGTGCAATGCCAAGGAGCATAGAGTAATCTGGCACCAACTCTGCGCAGAGCTTGGAACCCATCCTTTCCAGCACAAAAGTGGTGGGCAACTCAACCAACACACTTGTGGACCTAACCATGCTGCGGCATCTGATGGCCAATGTCTCAGCTTCCATTGCACCACAAGCAGAAGCCACCAAACGTCTGGCTGCTGCAATGGAAGCTCATACTTCTGTCATGCAATCATGGATGCGGATACCAGTGTTCAAAGGGGCTTGTAGGGTGTCACAGCAGTCCAGCAATCTGATTACTCATACGGCTGAGGCGCCGCCCCGGGGGAGTGGCAGTGGCTGTGTGGAGCCCGAACCTGTTGGTCCTCTCTCGGGATGACAGCATTCATTCTCCCGCCACTACCACTCCACTAGTGCCCTTGCTGTTGCTCGTCAGCCAGCCATCCTAGACTGCTGCTGCCCATGCCCTTCAGAGAGATTTAGGTGTCCTCGTACAGGAAACAGAGCATTAGCATGCAGGTACAGCAAGCAAGTAGGAAGGCAAATGATATATTGGCCTTTATTGCAAGGGGTTTGGAGTACAAGAGCAAGGAAGTCTTGCTACAATTGTACAGTGCTTTGGTGAGACCACAACTGGAGTACTGTGCAGTGTTTTGGTCTCCTTATCCGAGGAAGGATATACATGCCTTAGCGGTGGTGCAACAAAGGTTCACTAGATTGATCCCTGGGATGAGAGGGCTGTCCTAGGAGGAGAGATTGAGTAGAATGGGCCTACACTCTCTGGAGTTTAGAAGAATGAGAGGTGATCTCATTGAAACATACAAGATTCCGAGGGGTATTGCCAGGGTAGATGCCGAGAGGTTGTTTCCCCTGGCTGGGGAAAGTCTAGAACTGGAGTCATAGTGGGAAAAATTCGTTTGGTTAGCATCTCCTGTTGGCGCCTCTGGGGGGCACAAGGAACTTAGCACCCGAGCGCGGCGATTTTAACGCTGCTCGCGAAATTGACCAGTCGTTTTGCGGCGGCGCTAAACACTACCGCCGCGATCTCCTGCGCCCGCAGATCGTGACATCAGTCAAGCGTGCAACGCCCTGGTAGCGCCCCGGACCGGATATTGAGTCGCGTCCCCTGCCTTAGTGCCTGTCGCTAGGAACAACAGGTAGAGGGGAACGGTTTCAAGTCGGGAAGAGGCTGGGGGAGCGTTGTTTAAAAGACTTCCTGCCTTATCTTGTCAGCAAAATTTTTGGTTTTAACGCGGTCCTAAGGAGTTTTGGTCCTTAGCGCAACTTTTGAGGTTCCTCATCGCCGAGCTCTTTCCCTGGGCCTATCCATTAGTGCTTCCAACATAATTGCTTTTGAGGTCTCTCCAGGCAGAGATTCAAGACTGCAATGAGCAGGGTGTGGCTGACCAGCAAGATGGCCCCTCCCCTTTAAGAACTGGACGGCGCCAGTCTGTCTGGCTTCCATGGTAATTGGCATCGCCTGAGCTTCGGTAGCATTCTGAGGTAGCGCCTCGCTCCCTGACGTTTGCGCCTTGAGGTGTGTAGTGCCTGATTTAGCGCTCAAATCACCTCCAGGGGCGATAGAGGCGAATTTTGCAGTCGGAGGCAATAATTAGCGCCGGGCGCTAGACTTTGCGCCCGGCCGATATTAGCGCCCCCGAATTTTTCCCCCATAGTCTCAGGATAAAGGGTCAGCCATTTAAGACTGCAATGATGAGGAATTTCTTCACCGAGAGGATTGTGATTCTTTGGAATTCGTTACCCTAAAGGGTCGTGGATGCTGAATCATTGCGTATATTCAAAGCTAAGATAGGTAGATTTTTGGACTCTAGGGGGAATCAAGGGATATGGAGATCAGGCGGGAAAGTGGAGTTGAGGTTGAAGATCAGCCATGATCTTATTGAATGGCGGAGCAGGCTCGAGGGGCTGTATGGCCTACTCCTGCTCCTAATTCTTATGCTGAGATCGTGCAGTCAGAAGCCGGGCCTTCTAGGCCCAGAGCTGCTTGAGATCGTCCAGCAAGGCCATCTGCAGCCTCCCCCACTGTAAGTCAACAGCTTTCCACCAGCCATGTTGCAGCCAGCTAGGGTAGCACTGTGTAGGAGCACTAGGACAGGCAAAGGCACATGGAAGATAGGCACTAAGGGAATACACATGGGTGATTAGTTTACATTTGTATGCAATATGGCATGGTTTGATTTATAAATCTGGTTTGGAATGTTTATTTTGTGTTGGCTTTTATTTTTGCATTGTGGCAAAGTGGACGCTGTGATGGTCAGTAACAGAAAGAAGGTAAGGTGTAGGACTGTTGGTGAATGGGGAATTGGGGTTGTGTTTACTGGTATCACAGTCGGATGAGTTGTTCAGACAGCACGGCCAGAAAGGAACTGTTAAGGTTATCTCTTCCCTGAGGTAGGAGAATTGCTCCCTGAACACCCTGGGTGGATATGGCCTCCTGCCAAGAGCCCTTCTCCCCCCTCATCCTCCTCCCATCTCTTCTAGCAGCTTGCCCTGCTCTGTGTTGCTTTTGCTCATTCTCCCAGTCATGCTGTATTCCAAGGGGAATGACTACGACTGCACCCATGTCTGGAAGCAAGTGGTTTGTGCAGAACCCTTGAAGTCAGGACAAAGTCCTTCAGCACCTGTCTCACCACTCCTTGTAGATTTTAGCAACTTTAAAGAACTCTAGAAAGCACCAAACACTAGTTCAATCGCAGCAACAGCCAGTAGAAATCAATCAGCAACTAACCTGTAAATAGCTGATGATCCCTTTAAATAGCGCTGGTTGGGTGGGGGAGTGTCCTTCCTGCTGCTGAACGCATGTTCAGCTGTGCGAGCTTAAGAGAGAGGACGATGGCTGGAGTATGGAGCTCCAAAATGGCAGTGTTGGCATCAAATCAGTGTTACGCGCTGATTGACGTCATGATCTGCCTACTCCGCATACTTCCGGCGGATGCTCACTGCACACGCACCAACACCCTCACCAATATGGCATCTGGCGCGACTCGCACCAGAAAAGTGCACGCACACCATTTTGAACCTCTATGGGCACACGTAGCGCCCAAAAAACGGGCACTACAGCTACGAATTTTGGGTCCAGAGAATATCCTTAGGAGATATCCAGTTTCTTTAAACACTGTACAGTGAAGAACAGAATATGATTTTGGAGAGACTACATCTATGGAGATATTATTCAAGGATATAACTGTTAGAATTCAAGTCATCTCCAAACACTCTTTTTGCTTGTTTAAAAAACAGTTTCCAATCAAGCCTCTGCCCTTTATTAAGACTAAACCTTAAGTATGCAACAACAACAAAAATAGGCAAAGCCTAGGTTATACTGGATATTGAATAGATTGCCCACTGTCTTCTCCCAATTTCTCAAATGGGCATTAAAACATCACACTAACGGGACATATATTTAAAGCTAAACTACAAATTGTTTATTACCAGAAAGTACACATAGAAGCAAATTATGAATAGTCATTTCATCAGCAGGCCTGAAGTTAGGAGTGTGTGCTGCTATCTAAGGCATACATGCTTGACTTCAAATTTCCCAGTGGAATTGGAGATTGAAATAAACTTTGGGACTCCTAGGTATTCTCTTGGGTTAGCTTCTCGGAAGTGGACCCATGCCCGGGTGGTTTGATTTACAAATCAATTGGACGTTGAATGATATTTCTAGGACTAATCCAATTGTGACCATCAAGGCACTAATTGGGTATGCAAAGCCTGGACGAAATTCACGTAATAATTCAATTATTAATATATAATTATGAATATAACAGTCCTCAATTCTAATTGTAAATTGTTTTCAGAGATCAAAATAAAGTTTTTTTTAAACTATAGTGCGTGCCTTCATGCTTGTTGAGTTTTACCTTGCTGCAATGACTGGTCTCCTTGTAATGATCTGTAATTAAGGTGGAACTAGATCATTAGCGTCTTGTATTTTATCACAAGTTAAAAGAATAATCTCATTGAAACATACAAAACTTTGCAAGGGCTTGACAAGGTAGATGCTGGAAGGACATTTCTCCTGGCTAGGGAGTCTAGAACTAGGGGTCACGGTCTAAGAATAAGGGGTTGGTCATTTAGGACCGAGATGAGGAGCAATTTCTTCACTCGCAGGATGTGAATCTTTGGAATTCTCTATTCCAGAGAGCTGTGTATGCTCAATCGTTGAGTATATTTAAGACAGATATCAATAGATTTTTGATACCAAGGGAATCGAGGGATGGGTGATAGTGCGGGAAGGTGGAGTTCCGGTGGAAGATCAGCTATGTTCTTATTGAATGGCGAAGCTGGCTCGAAGGGCCGACTCCTGCTCCTATTTCTTACGTTCTAAAGAGGTCACCGGTGCACAGAGCAGTCAATCAAGCCAGCTTCAAAGACACAATGAAGCATAACAAACATGGCACTATTTTATTGAATTATTACATGAATCTCATCTAGGCTTTGCATACCCAATTAATACTATGAGTCTATGAAATAATGCCTCGACAATCACAATTGGATTAGTCCTAGGAAAAGCAATCAGCCTCAATTGATTGGTAAATCAACCACCTGGGCACAGGTGCACTTACAGGAGAGACCGATAAAACTAACCTAAGAGAATATCTAAGGGAGACCCAAAGTTGATTTCAGTTTGCAATTCCTCTGGGAAATTTGAAGTCAAGCATATATGCCTGGGATAGCAGCCCACATTCCTAACTTCAGGGCAATGATGCAGCCTGCTGATGAAATGAAGCAGCTTGAAGAGGTCTTCGATCCACTGACAGTTTGGCTTCTCAGATTCCCTGTTGGGCTGTTCTAAGCACGGGGGAAATTTGCTGATGCGATAATTCTGCTTGGTGTATGTGATGTTGAACAATTCTGTTTAAAAAGTCCCATTTGGCTCCCCTAATGGTGCAGCAACTATATCCAGTGAGCAGCTGAGCTACAAAAAGCAGGAACATTGCAGGTTTGATCTCTGTGCTGACTTAGCCATCATCAGCCCCATTTACAGGAGGGGCACTAGATTTAGTCTTCTGGTCCGTGGATAGGGAAGGGATTTAAAACAACATAGCCATGGTGCCCATTGATGGCTATCCAGTGATCCCTGCTGGAAGTGTGAATACTATATACACATACTATCAAGGTTGGGTTTGGTTATGATGCCCTGCAGCTGAACAGTTTAAGTCACCATCAGGGCTTACACAGGATTACTAATCATTTGGGCAAACTATCTGAGGACAATTGGTGTCCTGGGAACCACATCCCAGCAAGAAGTCAAAGCCATCAGGAGGGTGTAGGGGGAAAAAACAAACAGTCACCTGTGAAAACCAGCATTTGGATTGACACCAAACTCTACCGGGGCTCGATTTCTTCTGCCAAAACTGCCCACTACTCTCGGATCATCCTGGAGGGCAAAGATAATTCTAGTCTTGTTTTCCCTACTACCAACCACTTCCTTAAACCGCTCTCGCCTACCCCCTCCATCCTTACCACCAACAATTAGAAGGAGCTCATGGATTACTTGTCTCCAAAATAAAAACCATCTGTTTAGCTACCCATGCTGCTTTCCTCTTCCTCACAAAGCCAAACACCACCCCCAGTCCTGTCGAGCGTAGCCCAAGATGCTTGTCCCTCCCTACTCCCTTTCCCTAAGCTCACCTTATCCAAGAGACCTACCACCTGTTCCCTCAACCACAATCCCACCAAACTCCTGATGAATCAGCTTCCCTTTCTCACCTCCATTATAGTACTCCTCAGGCACCATCCAACTACCTTCCAAAATTGCCATTACCCCTCCCTTCACAAAATTCACCCTTGACCCCTCTGTTCTTGCTAATTATTGTACCGTCTCCAATCCCATTTCCTCTGCAAGGTGCTTGAACATGTCACTCTCAGACCCACAACTACCGAACCTGCAATTTCCTGTTTGAATCTGTCCAGTCAGATTACCACCCCGCCCATAACACCACCAAAAAAGGCCCTAACCCCAGTTATTAAAGACATACTGCATGACTGTGACCATGGCACATTATTCCTCCTTGACCTCTCTGCAGCCTTCAACAGTCACCTTAATTATCCCCAAAACCCAGCCCTTGTTTGGTTCCATTCTTACCTATCCAATTGTAGCTAGAGCATCTCGAGCAATGGTTTCCCTTTATCATCCACACTGTCATCTCAAGAGCACTCCATCCTCCCCCCCTGCCATGGATCCATCTTTGGCACCTTCATTCTTTTCATCCACATGCTGCCCCTTGGCGACATCATCCAGAGCCACAGGGCCACCTTTCAAAAATAAACTGATGACACCCAGCTCTATCTCACTACCAACTCTCTTGACCCCTCCACTGCCTTTGTGCCATCAGACTATTTGTCTGACATCCAGGCTTGAATGAGCTATAATTTCCTCTAGTTAAACATTAGAAAGACCAAAGTCATTTTATTTGTCGTCCTCTTTCCCCCCCATCACAAACTCCATACCCTAATCACTAAATCCATTCTCTTCCACCTCCACTGCCTCAAACTGAATTAGACTGTTCGTAACCTTGGCATCCTATTTGACCCCAAATTCAGCTTCCAATCCCATATCCTAAATATTGCAAAGATTGACCAATTCTACCTCCGTAACATTGCTCCGCTGCTCTGGTCGGGCCTCGCTGCTCCTTTTATGCTCCGCCTCGCCGCGCTACTCACACCCAGGTCTGCTCCACCGCTCTGGTCGGGCATCGCTGCTCGCTGCTCCTTTTATGCTCCGCCTCGCCGCGCTACTCACACCCAGGTCTGCTCCACCGCTCTGGTCGGGCATCGCTGCTCACTGCTCGTTTTATGCTCCGCCTCGCAGGTAAGTGATTGGTTGGTGAGTATTTCTCTCTCAAACTTAAACTCTGTGGTTTATAATTGCTACGGTCTCTCTGGTGTAGCGGGGACTGTTGGTAAACCATTTAACTGTAGTGTAATTAGTGGGATTGATTAATTAATTGAAATTAAATTAAATCAAAGTGTAAGACATGGCAGAACAGCCCGGCCACGTGGTATGCTCCTCCTGCGCTATGTGGGAACTCAGGGACACTTCCTGTGTCCCTGACAACTACGTGTGCAGGAAGTGCATCCAGCTGCAGCTACTGACAGACCGCATTGCGGTGCTGGAGCTGCAATTGGATGCATACTGGAGCGTTCATGATGCTCGGGACGTCGTGAATAGCACGTTTACGGAGTTGGACACACCACAGGTAGAGGTTGGACAGGCAGAAAGGGAAGGGGTGACCAACAGGCAGAGTACTAGGCGCAGGCAGGTAGTGCAGGGGTCCCGTGTGGACATGCCCCTCTCAAACAGATACACCACTTTGAGTACTGTTGGGGGGGGGGGGGGGGGGAGTGGCTTATCAGAGGAAAGCAGCAGCAGCCAACTTCCTGGCACCAGGGGTGGCTCTGCTGCACAGGACGGGAGGAAAAAGAGGGGTAGAGCTATAGTAATAGGGGATTCTATTGTAAGGGGAATAGATAGGCGTTTCTGCGGCCGCAAACGATACTCCAGGATGGTGTGTTGCCTCCCTGGTGCAAGGGTCAAGGATGTCTCAGATCAGCTGCAGAACATCTTGGAAGGGGAGGGTGAACAGCCAGTTGTTGTGGTGCATATAGGCACCAACGATATAGGTAAAAACCGGGATGAGGTCCTAAAAGCTGACTATAGGGAGTTAGGAGGTAAATTAAAAAATAGGACCTCAAAAGGTAGTAATCTCAGGATTGCTACCAGTGCCACGTGCAAGTCAGAGTAGAAATAGAAGGATATTTCAGATGAATATGTGGCTAGAGGAATGGTGCAACGGGGAGGGATTCAAGTTCCTGGGACATTGGAACTGGTTCAGGGGGAGGTGGGACCAGTTCAAACTGGACGGTTTGCACCTGGGCAGGGCTGGAACCGATGTCCTAGGGGGAGTGCTTGCTAGTGCTCTGGGCGAGGATTTAAACTAAAATGGCAGGGGGTTGGGAACCTGCGCAGGGGGACAGAGGAAAGGGAAACAAGGATAAAAGCAAAAGATAGGAAGGAGAAAAACAAAAGTGGCAGTCAGAGAAATCAACGGTTTAAATCAAACGTGGCCACAGTAAATAATAATTCAAAAAAAAAGCCTGAAGGCTTTGTGTCTTAATGCGAGGAGCATTCGTAATAAGGTGGATGAATTGGCTACCCAAATAGAGGTAAACGAATATGATTTGGTTGGGATTACGGAAACGTGGCTCAAGGGTGGCCAAGGCTGGGAACTCAACATCCAGGGGTATTCGATATTCAGGAAAGATAGGCAAAGAGGAAAGGGAGGTGGGGTAGCATTACTGGTTAAAGAAGGGATTAACACAATTGTAAGGAAGGATATTAACTCTGATGATGTGGAATCTGTATGGGTAGAATTGAGAAATACCAAGGGGCAGAAAACGTTAGTGGGAGTGGTATATAGACCTCCAAACAGTAAGGCGGAGGCTGGGGATGGCATTAAAAGGGAAATTAAAGAAGCGTGCAATAAGGGCACAGCAGTCATCATGGGTGACTTTAATCTATATATAGATTGGGTTAACCAAATTAGTAACAATACTGTGGAGGAGGAATTCCTGGAGTGTTTACGGGATTGTTTCTTGGACCAATATGTCGAGGAACCAACCAGAGATCAGGCCATCTTAGACTGGGTATTATGTAACGAGAAAGGATTCATTAGCAATCTTGTTGTACGAGGCCCCTTGGGTCAAAGCGATCATAATACGATCGAATTCTTCATTAAGATGGAGAATGAAGTAGTTGACTCAGAGACTAGGGTCCTAAATTTAAATAAAGGAAACTACGATGGTCTGAGGCGCGAGTTGGGTAGGATTGATTGGGGAATGTCACTCAAAGGGTTAACGGTGGATAGGCAACGGCAAACATTCAAAGACCGAATGGATGAGCTACAGAATTTGTTCATCCCAGTTTGGCATAAAAATAAAACAAAAAAGGTGACTCAACCGTGGCTAACAAGGGAAATTAGGGATAGCATAAGATCCAAGGAGAGGACATATAAATTGGCCAGAAAAAGCAATAATCCCGAGGATTGGGAGCAGTTTAGGATTCAACAAAGGAGGACAAAGGGATTAATTAAGAAGGGGAAAATAGAATATGAGAGTAAGCTTGCAGGGAACATAAAAACTGACTGTAAAAGCTTTTATAGATATGTGAAGAGAAAAAGATTGGTGAAGTCAAGCGTAGGTCCCTTGCAGTCAGAATCAGGGGAATTTATACTGGGGAACAAAGAAATAGCAGACCAACTAAATACATATTTTGGTTCTGTCTTCACAAAGGAGGACACAAATAACCTCCCAAAGATGCCGGGGAACATAGGGTCTAATGAAAGGGAGGAACTGATAGAAATCAGTATTTGTAGGGAAATGGTGTTAGGGAAATTGATGGGACTGAAGGCCGATAAATCCCCAGGGCGTGATAATCTACATCCTAGGGTACTTAAGGAAGTGGCCCTAGAAATAGTAGATGCATTGCTGATCATCTTCCAACATTCGATGGAATCTGGAACAGTACCCATGGACTGGAGGGTAGCTAATGTTACCCCACTATTCAGAAAAGGTGGTAGAGTGAAAACGGGGAAGTACAGACCGGTAAGCCTGACATCGGTAGTGAGGAAAATGCTAGAGTCCATTATAAAAGATGTAATAGCAGAGCACTTGGAAAACAGTGACAGGATCGGACAAAGTCAACATGGATTCACAAAAGGTAAATCATGCTTGACTAATCTACTGGAATTTTTTGAGGATGTAACTGGTAAAATAGATAAGGGAGAACCAGTGGATGTGGTGTATCTGGACTTTCAGAAGGCCTTCAATAAGGTCCCGCATAGGAGATTAGCGTGTAAAGTTAAGGCACATGGGATTGGGGGCAAGGTATTGGGGCAGTAATTCCTCCCCAAATGCGTGAATACGGAAGGGGTACTCACGCGTCTGGCCGGAGGAAATGCCGGTTTTCAGCATGCACAGCGCATGCGCTGAAAACCGGCATTTCCTCTCCTCTAACCCAAGAGGTGAAGAGGCTAGCGCGTGCGCTGTAGGGGGCAGCGCGTGCATCTTGGATTTCCTCTGTTTTGGGGGATTTGCGCATGTGTAAAGGCCTCCGGTCTTTACGCTTGTAAAAAGCACACGTAAGTATTTATTTTTACAGGTAAGTGGTGTTTTAGTGCAATTTAGAATTTTTTTTTCCATAGGTTTATTATTTTAAAAGAATCTACAATAAGGTAAGTTTAGTTTTAGACCCTTTTTATTAAAAATTTATTTTTTTCAAAAAAAATTGTTTAAATTATTTTTTTTTTAAACTTATTTATACTTAATTTAATGATTGGGATTTTTTTTACATTTTTATTTAAAGTTTAAATAGTGTTTTGGGCCCCCGTAGTTTTCATGAGTTTGACAGTTCTTACTCTCAAACTCATGAATGAACCTTCCCCTCCCCTGATTGGTTGTACAGTGCTCACCTGATCCCAGCCGGCACATCGCACTAACTACGCCGCTGGATCAGGTAAGCACTGCGCGCTGACATCTGAACCGGGCCTGTGACAGGAAATGCAAGCAAGCCCGGGCTTCAGATGTCAGCGCGCAGGGTGAGTGCAGATCGGGGGCTTGCACGCGCGGCAAGCCCCCGACACCAAGTTCTGGGCCATTGACTTGGATAGAAAACTGGTTGGCAGACAGAAAGCAAAGAGTTGGAATAAACGGGTCCTTTTCCGAATGGTAGGCAGTGACTAGTGGGGTACCGCAGGGATCGGTCCTCGGACCCCAGCTATTCACCATATATATATAAATAATATATATAAATGATCTGGACAAGGGAACTAGATGTAATATCTCCAAATTTGCAGACGACACAAAGCTGGGTGGGCGTGTGTGCTGTGAGGAGGATGTCGAGAAACTCAGGATGATTTGGACATGTTGGGCGATTGGGCAGAAACATGGCAGATGCAATATAACGTGGATAAATGTGAGGTTATCCAGTTTGGTGGCAAAAACAGAAAGGCAGATTATTATCTAAATGGCAATAGATTGGGCGAAGGGGAAGTGCAACGAGACCTGGGTGTCCTTGTGTACCAGTCGCTGAAGGTAAGCATGCAGGTGCAGCAGGCGGTTAAGAAGGCAAATGGTATGTTGGCCTTCGTAGCGAGAGGGTTTGAGTACAGGAACAAGGATGTCTTGCTGCAGTTGTACAGGGCCTTGGTGAGACCACATCTTGAGTATCGTGTGCAGTTTTGGTCGCCTTATCTGAGGAAGGATGTTCTTGCCATGGAAGGAGTTCAACGAAGATTCACCAGGCTGATACCTGGGATGGGAGGAATGATGTATGAGGAGAGATTGGGTCGATTCAACTTGTATTCGCTGGAGTTTAGAAGAATGAGAGGTGATCTCATTGAAACTTATAAAATTCTGGACTGGACAGACTAGATGCAGGAAGGATGTTCCCGATGGTCAGGGAGTCCAGAACCAGGGGACACAGTCTAAGGATAAAGGGTAGGCCATTTAAGACAGAAATGAGGAGGAATTTCTTCACCCAGAGAGTGGTGAACCTGTGGAACTCTCTACCACAGAAGGCGGTGGAGGCCAGTTCATTAAATATATTCAAGAAGGAGTTGGATATATTTCTTAAAGCTAAAGGGATCAAGGGGTATGGGGAGAAAGCAGGGACCGGGTACTGAATTTGGATGATCAGCCATGATCGCATTGAATGGCGGAGCAGGCTCGAGGGGCCGAATGGCCTACTCCTGCTCCTATCTTCTATGTTTCTATGTTTCTATGACGCTGTGCCATGTTGTGAAGTGCACAGCAAACCACGACGATTCTGGAGACCTTGGCTGCTGAGTACTGCAGGGCTCCACCTGATCTATCCAGGCATCTGAAGTGCATCTTCAGCAAACCGATGGTTTGCTCCATTATGGCTCTGGTGGGCATGTGGCTGGAGTTGTAGCTCTCCTCAGCTTCGTTGGATGGTCTCCTCAACGGCGTCATTAGCCACGTCCTCAGGGGATAGCCCTGGTCTCCAAGTAGCCATCCGTTAAGTTGGTCTGGCGGACTGAATAGCGGAGGCACACTAGACTGGTGCAGTATGAAGGAGTCATGGCAACTGCCAGGGTACATGGCACAAACATGCAAAATTTCCTTCTTGTGGTCACACACCAGCTGAACGTTAAGGGAGTGGAAGCCCTTGCGGTTGACAAAAATACCTGGATTGCGATGGGGTGCCTTAAGGGCCACATGTGTGCAGTCAATGACGCCCTGCACCCTTGGAAAGCCTGCCAGATGAGCTAATCCAACCGCTCACGCCGTGACACTTGCTCGATCCTTGGTGAAATGAATGTGATTGTGCGCGAGGGCAAAGAGGGCATCGGTTACCTGCGTGATGCAAGTGTGCGCGGCCGCCTGGGAGATGCCGCTGATGTCTGCTGCTGATCATTGGAATGAGCCTGAGGCAAAAAAGTGGAGAGTGGTGGTGACTTTGACGGCCACTGGTAATGCTTGTCCACCTGGTCCTCTGGGCAGCAGGTCTTGCTGTAGCATTGCGCAGATGTCAGTCACTACCTCTCGTGAAAGTTGGAGCCACCTTTGGCACTGCTGCTCAGACATGTTGAGATAGCTGACCCTGTGTCTGTAGACCCTGTTTGGGGGCTATCTCCTGCGCCGACAGGCTTCCAGGCGCTGGCCCCTTCTGGCCTGTGCAGCCTCAGGTGGGTGCGCAGCAGCCTGGTGCTCCTGCTGCTGCTGTTGCTGGTGCTGCTGGTGCTCAAGCTCCTCTAATGCCCAGATGGGAAGGAAATAGATGACTCCCATGCTTCTGGTATATGCCTCAGTTGAGGAAGCGCTGAGGGAAGGTGGCGAGAGGGGTTTCCCGGGAGGTCACACTGGAGATGGTTGTCAGGCTCCAAACTTCCACAGGTGTGTTTAAGCCTTCTAAAAGTTGCCCCAGACCTGAGACCACTAAGTCCTGCCACCTGCAAATCATGGCTGATCAAATCTCCTCTTTAATGGTTGACCTGCAGTTGATAGTCAGCAATTCAATAGTGCTCCCGCCAGGTTTCACATTCGTGTTTCCCACCAGGCGTGTTTCACGTGGGAAAAGGGTTAAATTCGCAAGGGCCTTTTAAAATAGGATTATAGAGGCCATTTAGTGGTTGTTAAGGGCCTTAACGACCAGTCCCGCCTGTTGGATGCGGGACGGAGTCGGGACCATCAGACACGCCAGTTAAAATTGCTCGGATTGGGAACCAGGCGGGGGGGGGGGGGGGGGGTCCCGCACGCCAGTTTTTGCGATTTTAACCCCCCACACGCCTCCAATCTCACCTCCACGGCTCAATGAAAATCCTGCCCAATTACTCCAATGGTCTCCTGCCCAATTTTCCAACATCCAACCCTCTAAATTTTAGCTGATCTGAAACAGCTGCTCACATCAAGTTATGCGCGCCTATCATTGCCGATGCTCCAAGTCCTCAAAATTAAAATTCTCATTTTTGCGTTCAAATCACTTAATGGCTTCACCCCTCCCTATCTATGTAACCTCCTTCAGCCCTATAACATCCCTATCAAACTCGCCGTTTCTTTTGCACCAGCCTCTTGTGCATCCCCCTATCTTTTTGACCCATCGCTGCGCCCTTTTTTAAGCTGCCTAGTTCCCATTCTCTGGAAATCCCACCTTAAACCCCACAACCTCATTCTCCTCGAAGAGATTCTTAAAACCCCAGATCTTTCACCAAGCTTTTCGCCACCCTTCGTAATTTCTCTCTTTTGGCCAGCATTCCTTTTTCCTCATTCCTCTGTGAAACGCCTTGAATCTTTTTCTAATTAAAAAGGTGCTGCAGACGCCACTGCTTACACCATCCATGTTCATCAAGGACAGTCGCCTATATCGGGCAAATGGCGCTAACTATAGGAGTCAATTACAAAGTATATAAATACTAGCTGTTTTTGTCTCCAAGAGTCCAATCACCTGTAAAGAGGGTTCTTGGGTGGGGGGAGGGGGGCCAGCTGAAATGGCGAACGTCGAAGTCCTGTCTTCACACTGAGGACAGCCTCCATCATGTTGTGTGGCACTACCACCGTGCTCAATGGGATAGATTCAGAACAGATCTAGCAGCTCAAAACTGGGCAGCCTTGAGGCGCTGTGGGCTATCAGTAGCAGCAGAATTGTATTCCACCACAATCTGTAACCTCATGGACTGGTATATTCCTCACTCTACCATTACCATCAAGCCAGAGGATCAACCCTGGTTCAATAAGGACTGCAGAAGAGCATGCCAGGAGCAGCACCAGGCGTACCTAAAAATGAGGTGCCAACCTGGGGAAGCTGCAACACAGGACTACATGCATGCTAAAAAGCAGAAGCAGCATGCTATAGACAGGACTAAGAGATCCCACAATCAACATATCAGATCAAAGCTCTGCAGTCCTACCACATCCAGTCGTGAATGGTGGTGGACCATTAAACAACTAACTAACCGGCACTAAGCTCATGGTCTACAGAGCAGCAGTGATACCCGCCCTGCTGTATGCCTCAGAGACATGGACCATGTACAGCAGGCACCTCAAAGCACTGGAGAGGTACCACCATCGCTGCCTCTGCAAGATCCTGCAAATCCATTGGCAGGATAGGTGCACCAACGTCAGTGTTCTGGCTCAGGCCAACATCCCCAGCATCGAAGCTTTGACCACGCTCAATCAGCTCCGATGGACGGGTCACATTGTCCGCATGCCCAATGTGAGACTCCCAAAACAAGCACTCTACCCGGAGCTCCGGCACGGCAAGAAAGCCCCAGGTGGGCAGAGGAAATGCTTCATGGACACCCTCAAAGCCTCCTTAAAAAAGTGTAACATCCCCACCGACACCTGGGAATCCCTGGCCCAAGTCCGCACAAAGTGGAGGAGAAACATCCAGGAAGGCGCCGAACACCTCGAGTCTCTTCGCCGGGAGCAAGTGGAAGCTAAGCGCAGGCAGCGCATGTCAACCCAAGCACCCCACCCACCCGCCCCTTCAACCACCGTCTGCCCCACCTGTGACAGAGACTGTAGGTCCCGCATTGGACTCAGCAGTCACCTGCAAACTCATTTTTAATATGGAAGCAAGTCATCCTCGGTTCCGAGGGACTGCCTAAGAAGAAGAAGAAGAACGGGAGGAGGGGGGCTCCATGAATATCCCCATCCTGAATGATGGTGGAGCCCAGCACGTGAGTGCAAAAGACAAGGCTAAAACGTTTGCAACCAGCTTCAGCCAGAAGTGCGAGTAGATGATCCATATCGGCCTACTCCTGAGGTCCCCACCATCACAGAAGCCAGTCTTCAGCCAATTCCATTCACTCCACATGATATCAAGAAACAGCTGAGCGCACAGGATACAGCAAAGATTGTGGACCCCGACAACATCCCGGCTGTCGTGCTGAAGACTTGTGCTCCAGAACTAGCCGCGCCTCTAGCCAAGCTGTTCCACTACAACTATAACACTGGCATCTATCCAACAATGTGGAAAACTGCCCAGGTATGTCCTGTCCACAAAAAGCAGGACAAATCCAATCCGGCCAATTACCGCCCCATCAGACTACTCTCAATCATCAGCAAAGTGATGGAAGGTGTCATTGAGAGTGCTATCAAGTAGCAGTTACTCACCAATAACTTTCTCACTGATGCCCAGTTTGGGTTCCGCCAAGACCACTGGGCTCCAGGCCTCATTACAGCATGGTCCAAACATGGGCAAAAGAGCTGAATTCCAGAGGTGAAGTGAGAGTGACTGCCCTTGACACCAAGGCAGCAGTTGACCGAGTGTGGCATCAAGGAGCCCAAATAAAACTGAAGTCAATGGGAATCTGGGGAAAAACACTCCACTGGCTGGAGTCATACCTAGCACAAAGGAAGATAGTTGTGGTGGATGGAGGTCAATCATCACAGCCCCAGGACATGGCTGCAGCAGTTCCTCAGGGCAGTGTCCTAGGCCCAACCATCTTCAGCTGCTTCATCAATGAACTTCCCTCCAACATAAGGTCAGAAATGGGGATGTTCGCTGATGACTGCAGTGTTCAGTGCCATTCACAACTCCTCAGATAATGAAGCAGTCCATGCCCGCATACAACAAGACATGGACGACGTTCAGGCTTGGGCTGATAAGTGGCAGGTAACGTTCGCACCACACAAGTGCCAGGCAATGACTATCTCCAACAAGCGAGAGTCTAACCAGCGCCCCTTGACATTCAACAGCATTACCATTGCCGAATCCACCACCATCAACATCCTGGGGGTCACCATTGACCAGAAACTTAACTGGACCAGCCACATAAATACTGTGGCAACAAGAGCAGGTCAGAGGCTAGGTATTCTGCAGCGAGTGTCTCACCTCCTGACTCCCCAAAGTCTTTCCACCATCTACAAGGCACAAGTCAGGAGTGTGATGGAATACTCTCCACTTGCCTGGATGAGTGCAGCTCCAACAACACTCAAGAAGCTCGACACCATCCAGGACAAAGCAGCCCGCTTGACTGGCACCCCATCCACCACCTTAAACATTCACTCCCTCCACCACCGGCGTACCGTGGCTGCAGTGTGTACCATCTACAAGATGCATTGCAGCAACTCGCCAAGGCTACTTCAGCAGCACTTCCCAAATCCGCGACCTCTTCCACCTAGAAGAACAAGCGCAGCAGCCGCATGGGAACACCACCACCTGCAAGTTCCCCTCCAAGTCACACACCATGCTGACTTAGAAGTATATCGCCATTCCTTCATCGTCACTGGGTCAAAATCCTGGAACTCCCTCCCTAACAGCACTGTGGCAGTATCTTCACCACACGGACTGCAGTGGTTCAAGAAGGTGGCTCACCACCACCTTCTCGAGGGCAATTAGGGATGGGCAATAAATGCTGGCCTTGCCAGCGACGCCCACATCCCATGAACGAATAAAAAAAGAGAAACAGTTCTGGCTCTAAACTGGATCCTTGACATAACGTAGGTGTATCTGGCAAAAAAAAGCAGAGTTTATAGTGTTATACAAGCAGGATATTTGAGCTCCCAGTAAGATTAATCTATTACCATAACTAGGCTAATGCCCTACCAAATGCACCTGGTAGGAGTTCAGATGAATGCTACAAGAGCACATCTGCCAAAGTTCAGAAAATAATCCTCTGGAATATCTGCCTGGGACAGAGATCTAAAGAACTAAGGCCTTCAGAGTGAGAGCCTTTGCCGAATTAAATACACCACATGCAATAGGCAAAGGGTCCATATCAAACTCAGAATTGGTGAATAAGCACCTAATCTTCAGCATCGGTGATGGCCTCCAGCTGTTCCTATTACAGAATAGAAGCACCTTAAGTTCAGCTGACTAGGCCCCTTGACAGCAGAGGTAAAGCAGCAATGTTTGCACCAGTTCCTGAATGGAGTTTCTCACTGAGAAAATGCCATAAACTTGCTACTGAGAAGTTAAAGGGGGACCCACAATCCCTGATGTTTTAGGAAATGAAGTAACAATCTTGGGGATTACCAATATGTCTAGCTGTCTGTCAGTCTGAGCATGTGCAGTGTGCAAAATTACCCAAGATTATAAGCATCATTTTGTCAGATCAACTGAAATAAATCTCTCCAGTCTTTGGTTGTTTTTAAAAATTATTTGGGAAAAAAAACACAAGGGCAAACATCAAAACATTTATTCAGTTAAGCGTTAGATTTATTTATTTTTTTAATAAAAAGAGGGGGGTTATGTGTGTGAGCCAATGAAAAATTGGCAGAGACCAGCTTCAAATATGACAGGCAGTATACTTTTATCATCAAATTCCAATTATTTTTCCTCAGTGGAAAACTGTGTCTTTCTGTAGAACAGTATTTCAGTTTGTATATTTTTGAAATTCATTTGAATGCAAACTGGATGATGAACTTAAGCAGATTTAAAATTAACCTTTTTAAATAAAAGCTATCAACTTCCTTTTGTTATTTCAGAAAACATGGCAAGCTAACAGTGAGGGCTGGACAGGAAGACAAATAGTCAGAATATTAGTAAGCCTGAGGATTGGGAGAGTTTCAGAAACCAGCAAAGATTGACCAACAAATTTATAAAAAGGAAAAAAATAGAATGAGAGAAAACTAGCAATAAATATAAAAGCAGATTGTAAGAGTTTTGACAAGTATGTAAAAAGGAAAAGAGAGTAGCAAAAGTAAACATTGGTCCCTTAGAGGCTGAGACAGGAGAAATTATAATGGGGAGTAAGTAAATGGCAGAAACGTTAAACAAATATTTTGTATCTGTCTTCACAGTAGAAGACACAAAGAATATACCAAAACTGGTGGGGAACCAAGCGTCTAATGAGGGTGAGGAACTTAACATAATTAATATAAGTAGAGAAAAAGTACCAGAGCAACTAATGGGACTAAAAGCTGACAAATTCCCCTGGACCTGACGGCCTGCATCCTAGGGTTCTAAAAGAGGTGAATGAAGAGATAGTGGATGCATTGGTTTTGATCTTCCAAAAAGGGAATATAAAAACTGACTGTAAAAGCTTCTATAGATATGTGAAGAGAAAAAGATTGGTGAAGTCACATGTAGGTCCATTGCAGTCAGAATCAGGGGAATTTATAATGAGGAACAAAGAAATGGCAGACCAATTAAATACATACTTTGGTTCTGTCTTCACAAAGGAGGACACAAATAACCTCCCAGAGATGTCGGGGAACATAGGGTCTGATGAAAGGGAGGAACTGAATGAAATCAGTATTTGTAGGGAAATGGTGTTAGGGAAATTGACGGGATTGAAGGCCGATAAATCCCCAAGGCCTGATGGTCTACATCCTAGGGTACTTAAGGAAGTGGCCCTAGAAATAGTAGATGCATTGCTGGTTATCTTCCAAAATTCTATAGACTCTGGAACAGTTCCCATGGATTGGAGGGTAGCTAATGTAACCCCGCTATTTAAAAAAGGTGGTAGAGAGAAAAAGGGGAATTATAGACCGGTAAGCCTGACATCGGTAGTGGGGAAAATGCTAGAGTCCATTATAAAAGATGTAATAGCAGAGCACTTGGAAAACAGTGACAGGATTGGACAAAGTCAACATGGATTTACAAAAGGTAAATCGTGCTTGACTAATCTACTGGAATTTTTGAGGATGTAACTGGTAGAATAGATAAGGGAGAACCAGTGGATGTGGTGTATTTGGACTTTCAGAAGGCTTTCAATAAGGTCCCGCATAAGAGATTAGCGTGCAAAGTTAAAGCACATGGGATTGGGGGTATGGTACTGACTTGGATAGAGAACTGGTTGGCAGATAGGAAGCAAAGAGTTGGAATAAACGGGTCTTTTTCCGAGTGGCAGTCAGTGACTAGTGGGGTACCGCAGGGATCAGTGCTAGGACCCCAGCTATTCACAATATATATTAATGATCTAGACGAGGGAACTAGATGTAATATCTCCAAGTTTGCAGACGACACAAAGCTGGGTGGGCGTGTGTGCTGTGAGGAGGATACCGAGAAACTCCAGTATGATTTGGACAGGTTTGGTGATTATACTGCATCTGCCATGCATCTGCCCAATGTGGATAAATACGAGGTTATCCACTTGTGGCAAGAACAGGAAGGCAGATTATTATCTGAACGGCAATAGATTGGGAGAAGGGCAAGTGCAACGAGACCTGGGTGTCCTTGTGCACCAGTCGCTGAAGGTAAGCATGCAGGTGCAGCAGGCGGTTAAGAAGGCAAATGGTATGTTGGCCTTCATAGCGAGAGGATTCAAGTACAGGAGCAAGGATGTCTTGCTGCAGTTGTACAGGGCCTTGGTGAAACCACACCTGGAGTATTCTGTGCAGTTTTGGTCGCCTTATCTGAGGAGGGAGGCTCTTGCCATGGAGGGAGTGCAGCGAAGATTCACCAGACTGATACCTGGGATGGCAGGAATGACGTATGAGGAGAGATTGGGTCGATTGGGCTTATATTCACTGGAGTTTAGAAGAATGAGAGGGGGTCTCATTGAAACTTATAAAATTCTAACAGGACTAGACAGACTAGATGCAGAAAGGATGTTCCTGATGGCGGGGGAGTCCAGAACCGGGGGTCACAGTCTAAAGGGGTAAGCCTTTTAGGACAGAGATGAGGAGGAATTTCCTCACCCAGAGAGTGGTGAACCTGTGGAATTCTCTACCGCAAAAGGCAATTGAGGCCAATTCATTAAATATATTGAAGGAGTCAGATATATTTCTTAAGGCTAAAGAGGTCAAGGGATATGGGGAGAAAGCAGGGACAGGGTACTGAATTTGGATGATCAGCCATGATATCATTAAATGGCGGAGCAGGCTCGAGGTTGAAGGACTTGGAGGGGTCGAGATGTCGGTGTTCAGGTGAGTGATGTGTGCATGAGTGCAAAGGTAAGTGTGTTTGGTGTGTCTAAAGTGATTAAATAAGTTTTACATACCTTTTCAGCCTTCCTTCCTTTAGGTTCCAGGAGTCCCTCATCTCACCGGCACAGAAATCAGAATGGCTGCGAACTGTCAAAAGTGACAGCCTGCAGCTTTCTGTGCAGCAGAGATTTCTAACTGAGTCTGTGGAGAAGGACTCAGGTTAGAAGTAAGACGGTCAGTGTTTGACAGCTTCAAAAAGGTGTGAAACACTGATATTTCATCTGTCAAAAACTCTTGACAGATGAAATTTCAGTCTGTGACGTCACCTGTTGCCGGGTGGCCCTTAATTGGCCTGCTGAGCCCGCTGGGCGGGCTCAACAAGGTCAATCAAGTTAAAATCGCGTGGATTGGCCGCATCTCGATGGAGGCGGGACTACAACCCTGAAAGTTGTAGTCTCGCCTCCAACCAGACTCCTGAGTTAAATTCCTGCCCAAAGAGTCTGCAAAGGGATACAGATAGACTAAGTGAGTAGGAGTGGGCAGTAAGATGGCAGATGGAGTATAATGTAGGGAAATGTGAGGTTATTCACTTTGGTAGGAAGAATAGAAAAACAGAATATTTTTTAAATGGTGAGAAACTTTCAAATGTTGGTGTTCAGAGAGATTTGGGTGTCCTCGTGCAAGAAACACAGAAAGCTAGCATGCAGGTACAGCAAGCAATAAGGAAGGCAAATGGAATGTTGGCCTTTATTGCAAGGGGGTTGGAGTATAAGAGTAAGGAAGCCTTGGTGAGACCACACCTGGAGTACTGTGCACAGCTTTGGTCTCCTTATCTAAGGAAGGATATACTTGCCTAGGAGGTGATGCAACAAAGGTTCACTAGATTGATTCCTGGGATGAGAGATTGTGTAGAATGGGCCTATACGCTCTGGAGTTTAGAAGAATGAGAGGTGATCTCATTGAAACATACAAGATTCTGAAGGGAATTGACAGGGTCGAAGCTGAGAGGTCGTTTCCCCTGGCTGGAGTGTCTAGAACTAGGGGGCATAGTCACAGGATATGGGGTAGGCCATTTAAAACTGAAATGAGGCGGAATTTCTTCTCAGAGGATTGTCAATCTTTGGAATTCTCTGCCCCAGAGGGCTGTGAATGCTGAGTCTTTGAGTATATTCAAGGCTGATAGCTAGATAGATTTTTGGAATCAAGGGATATAGAGATCGGGCGGGAAAGTAGAGTTGAAGTCGATGATCAGCCATGATCTCATTGAATGGCGGAGCAGGCTCGAGGGGCTGTATGGCCTACTCCTGCTCTTATTTCTTATGTTCTTAATGCAGTGTCCTATTATTAAGATTTGCATATATAGCTGCGTTGGGGGGGAAAAACACTAATCATTTGCTGTTGAGTGGAAAACCCCAGAAGCCATAGGGCAATTTATATTTATATCTTAATTTGATAAATGTAACCATTTCACAAGCCACTCCTCCCCCTTCACCCCCACAAAACAGATTCTTACTTCAGGTGAATGCATTTTGAGGTAATTTCTGCAAGTGTTTATGATCAACAGCAATATTGTCTACTAACAGAGGATACTGGTTTCAAGCTCCAATTCAATTTCTAAGAGATGCAAAAATTGGTGATTGAATTTTGCTCATTAAAATTAAAATCACATTTAATTAAAGCAGCCATGTGTTCATTTACTGTTCCAGAGAGTGCAATCTGTTTAGTTATTTAGGCAGCTGTGGTACTTATTTATTCAAGCAAAACAGCATTTACTAATTGTCCACTTATGATGGGTGAACAGGACTTCGAACGAGTTAGAATACAGGCAGCAGAGTTTTGGAGGAGCTTAAGTTTATGGCAGGTGAAAGATTATTACAAAAGGAATGGAGTATAAAAGAGTAAAGAAGTCTTGCTGCAATTATATAGGGCCTTGGTGAGACTACACTGGGAGTACTGTGAACGGTTTTGGTCTCCTTACCTAAAGAAGGATATATTTGCCTTAGAGGGAGTGCAACGAAGGTTCACTAGGTTGATTCCTGGGATGGGGGAATTGTCCTAGGAGAGATTGAGGAGACTAGGCCTATATTCCCTAGAATTTAGATGAATGAGAGCTGATCTCATTGAAACATATAAAATTATAAAGGGGTCACAGTCTCAGAATAAGGGGTCGGCCATTTAGAACTGAGATGAGGAGAAATTTCTTCACACAAAGGGTGGTGAATCTTTGGAATTCTCTACCCCCAGAGGACTGTGGAGGCTCAGTCATTGGGTATATTCAAGACTGAGGTCAATGGGTTTCTCGATATTAAGGGAATCAAGGGATATGGGGATACTGTGGCCAAGTGGAGTTGAGATAGAAGATCAGCCATGATCTTATCGAATGGTGGAGCAGGCTCGAAGGGCCGAATGGCCTACTCACATAAATCATAAAATAGTGCAGCGCAGAAAGAGGCCATTCGGCCCACCTAGTCTGCGTCGGCTCTCTTGACAAGCAATCCAGTTAGTCCCACTCCCCCGCTCTTTCCCCATATCCCTGCAATTTTTTCTCTTTCAAGTATTTATCGAATTCCCTTTTGAAGGCTACGACTGAATCTGTATCCACCACCCTATCACAGTGCATTCCAAATCCTAACCACTCATCGGGTAAAAAAGTTTTCTCCTCGTGTCGCCTCTGGTTCTTTTGCCAATCACCTTAAATCTGTGCCCTCTGGTTATTATTTTTTTATATACGTTAGCCTTTTATGTTAGTTGCCAATCTATTCTCGTACTGTCTCTTTGCCCCTCATTTCCTTTTTCACTTCTCCCTTGTACTTTTATAATGCCACTGTATACCGCAGAAAATCAGCCATTCACAACTGTTTTCTATTCCTTAGCCAATGTTGTCTCCATGCCATACTCCTGCTCCTATTTGTTATGTTCTTCTGGAGGCTGGCCAGGAGAGCATTGGAATAGTCGAGTCTGGAGCTAACAAACGCACGAATGAGGGTTTCAGCAGCAGACGTGCTGAGGCAGGGGCGGAGTTGGGCGATATTACGGAGGTGGAAGTTGGCGGTCTTGATGATGGATAGGATATGGGGTTGGAAGCTCAACTCGAGGTTATGAACAGTCTGGTTCAGCCTCAGATTGTGGCCATGGAGGGGGAATGGAATCGGAGTTAGTGGCAGGGACCGAAAGCAATGGCTTCAGTCTTCCCAATATTTAATTGGAGGAAATTCCTGCTCATCAAATACTGGCTGTTGGACAACCAGCGTGACAAATCATAGTCAGTGGAGGGGTCGAGAGAGGTGGGGGAGATAGGCCTGGGTGTCGCCAGCTTATATGTGGAATCTGATGTTTGTGTTTTCAGATGACACAGTGGAATCTGCAACTTTATTTATACACTATGATGATCTTTGGATATCGAAAAGAAAATACATATTTATCCAGAGGTTAATCACAAAACAATGAATTCAATATGTCTACCAATAGATTACAAACAGTGCCCCTCCAAATGCTGTCCCTGTCCTTCTCCCTCACATTGCTGACAAGCTCCAGGAATCCAACAAAAAAGCCAAACCCCACATTCCACCCCCAGTTATGCCAAGCCCAGGTTCTCCCTCCACAGTGGTATCAAACCACAGGACACTACCCATGTCACCAAACATCATCACCCCCACTCCAAAACTGCTCCACAGTGCTGCCAAAATCCATCACGCTTCCTCCTCAGTACTGCTAAATATCAGGTATCTACTTCCAACAAGGTTCATCTTACCCAGGGTCTTGCTGTGTATCCTCAATTTAAAGGTAAGGGATAAGGGTAAGGATAAGTTCATTACTTGTAAAGGAAATTTATATAAATAAAATAAAGACCTTCATTCATGAATACAAGAATGATCAAGACCACTGACTTACAGTTTTAAAAGGTGAACAGTTGTAAAATTCAATATTAAAACACCAATAAAAATACCTCAAGAATACCTTGTAATAAAGACACAATTTTAATTCTTCAGCCACCATAAATCAGTGGCCCCGATAATGCATTATGCACAACACCCTTATTGTTATAAAACATCTTCATGCTTACGATGAGCACCCAGTGACTGAAACGTACCTTTTTTTCCTATGGTGAATTTACTAACTTGTATTTTGTATTGCTAGAATCAATACACAAGGCCAAACAAAGTATTTTTTCAACAGAAAACCATCAGCTTAAGCCAGATGGTTTTCATCAAGGTGCAAGTTTGTTCTGGCCCACACAATGTTTACCTGAATTGTTAACCAGGGGCAGGAGATGAGGCCATTATTTGCAATTCTGAAATCTAAATTCATATCCAAGATTGCCCACATCATTCCTCAGAAGTATTTCGCGACACCTTGCTGCTTAAGGGGTCATGCTATTCAATTTGCCCAGTATGGCAGAGTCAGGCTACAAGAAGTTTCCTTCACCGTCAAGACATTCTAAGCAATTGATAAACTGTGACTGACTGCTGATGTGAGGTGCTTATGCAGTCATCCGTTGGCTTTGTGTCAAGATTCTGTGGGGATGTTTGCAGGATATATCATAGATCAATAATAGGAAGAAGGGGAAGATTCCATCTGCCTGAAAAGAACACATTTTTAACCAATTCTTTTACATGTGTTGTGCAAGGAAGAAACATCTACAAAGAAACTTGCTTAATGGCAAAAAGCCTTTTGTACTGAGGTGTGGGAAATGCAGCTTTATCTATGCAGCAGCCCTAGGTTCTTCAGTTCACCATATTTCCAGACCAGAGTGGCAAGATAGAACTCAATGAGCCCCAAAGCATGCGCTTAAAGACAGAAAGACTTGCATTTATAGAGCGCCTTTCACGACCACCAGACATCTCAAAGTGCTTTACAGCCAAATGAAGTACTTTTTGGAGTGTAGTCACTGTTGTAATGTGAACATTATGTAAACAAATATCATGTGAAGGACTCTGAGAAAAGGACCAAGAAGGTTGACACACTGTTATTTTGGTCACAGAAACAGTTAAAGGTATCCGAGATTAAGTACTGTTTTATTTTTTTATCTGTTGATTTAATTTGCTTCTTTCTTGTAATAAAGAATTCATAGTGTAACTTGAAATATATGGTCTGTCCGCATGGTGTTTTAACTGATATTCGAGAGATCAGGAGTATATGATGGGCATCCTAAACTATTTACAGTAGAACAGCAGTAAAAGGGTAGATAACCCTGAGCTACGCTTTGTCCCATTCATGTTACACAAATGATTTAATATTTTGTTTGAAATGCAGGCCATCTTTTAGAATCTGCTTTTTTGCAGTAAGCAATAGTAGCAGGGTGTTGGCAGAAGGTCTGAATCGTAACAACAGCCAGCACCAACAGGAAGTCTTTCTTCTTCTGCATTGTATCAGCATTTGCACAGCAAGGAATTTATGCAAGGATAGGCAAGAATCTCCAGTCAGTGGAAAACAACACTAAGCTGACCCAAACATACTTTGCCAGAGCAGATGAAGTCAATGCAATGAGCAGAAAAGACCAGGCCTCATAGCCTCCAATATTGCTACAACACAGACAAAGTCCCCGGGTACCAACTTAACTGAAAGTGAAGCCTACTCCCTGTGGTGTCAGTTTGGCTCAGTTGGTAGCATTCTTACATCGAAGTCAGACAGCTGTCGGATCAAGTCCTGCTCCCGGACTCGAGTGGAAAAGCTCAGGTTGACACTTCAGAGCAGCACTAAAAGAATGGTGCATCGTCAGTTGCGCTATCCCTCAGATGAGATGTTACATCAAGGTATGGTATGCATGCTACACTGGTCCAGGTGGACATTTGGCACAATTTGAACAGCCGACAGTCATCACGGTGTCCTGGCCAACGATCTTCCCTCAGCTAATACCATCAAACTAATTGGTCAATCATCTCATTCTGTCTATGGGATCCTGCTGTGTGCACAATGGCTGCAAAATTTCTGGCCTACATAATGGTCACCGCACTTCAAGATAATTTGCTGTATGGGCAATGCTTAGTGACATTTATGAGAAATGTGACAAGAATCCCATGTAAAACTGACAGACCTTTGAGTTTGTTAATTGGACCAGCAACTTGGTCACTTTCAGTTTTCATCTGCGACAGCAAAGGCCTTTAAGCAAATACCTGGTACAGTACTGCCGGACAACATAACTGTCAGAGAAAAGGTTACTGTAGCGACGCAAAATCAAAGCCAAAACAAATAATCTGTAAATGAAAGCTGATACTTAATGACAGGGAAAGGTATTATAAAACCAATGTAGGGATATGACCAAGATACCATTTTGAAAGGGATTAGAAAAAGCTGTAATCATACGATCATTCAATTTTCCACACTAACTTTCTCAGTTTAATCCTGTGCTGCTTAGAGGATGCTCAAGTGAACAACATCTCTGTAAGGACACTGTTGCAGTGTTGTATCCTTCTCAAGAGCATGTTTACGTCAGAAGAAAACCGGTGCAGCATATGTATGCACCACAGTACAAACCAGATAGCAACAATTCAACAAACAACTGGGTAGTGTCATCTACCGAGGCAACTAGTATGACTCCGAGTCCATTTTGTGATTTGGGCTGTCTTTCTCCTTTTAAATATATACCTGGACATGGATCCAATACAGAAATGGAGAAACAATTAGACAAACTCTCACTTCAATTTCAGGAAAATAAGTTTAGCAGTTATACAAGAGAGTCATTAGAATTGTAATAAGCAATGATTTGGTGGCACCCTTATGCAAGACTAGAAAGAAGACTGCAGTGGACTCAACTGATAAAGTGCAAGACTGGACACCATCATGGGGACTATTCATAGTGAAGACCCCAAATCAGAGTTACATGTATTCATTAACCCTGAGCTTGGTCAAGATTCAAACCTTCAGCCATACATGAATAGGGCTTAGTGAATCAAACTGCTCTAAAACAGACTCCTCTAATCCTAGTTGTAGGATATAATAGATTGACCCCTCTTCAGTTAGTTACCTGTTCTTTAATCTCTTGCAATCTGCGGCTCTGCTCTTGAATGTCCTGCAGTAGTTGGAGTGCTTTGTCATCCTCCTGAGATACTTCTACACGTGCCTGCTCAAGACTGCGCTTCAGGCTCTGAGAAGAATCAGAATCACAACATCAGACAGACAGACAATCAGGAAACCCAAGTACATTACGGCTATTTTGTAGTCAAGAATGGATATAAAGTACTTGATCATGCGGATGATATTCTACAGTGAAAGGATCGAGTACTTTGGGACAATTTAACAACATTTGAGTAATGTTCCATCAAAAATTAAATTGTTATCTATATTATCAGCAGTGATCTATTGACAGAAAATCTCAAGCAAAGCTGCCCATACAAAACTGAATCATCTCAATCTAGCATCGTTGTCTTCTTGTTTCCACATTATAAGTTGACTGTTATCAATGCTTTAGGTGATGGAGGACAACGCATTACGAGCAATGGAATAACTTTACACAAGCGCGAGCTTTATTTTTATATGCAGCAGTAAAGTCACGCAATATAGCCAGGGACAAAAAAAGACGATAACCAGACTCCTTAAGGAGACCCTGTTTAGCCAGAAACATGTGCAATTTGCCTTTAATGCTTCCTACAAAAATGCTCCCATCAAGACTCCCCAAAGCCTTTCCACCATCTACAAGGCACAAGTAAGGAGTGTGATGGAATACTCTCCACTTGCCTGGATGAGTGCAGCTCCACCAACACTCAAGAAGCTCGACCCATCCAGGAGAAAGCAGCCCGCTTGATTGACACCCCATCCACCACCTTAAACATTCACTCCCTCCACCACCGGCGTACCGTGGCTGCAGTGTGTACCATCTACAAGATGTACTGCAGCAACTCGCCAAGGCTTCTTCGGCAGCACCTCCCAAACCCATGGCTTCTTCCACCAAGGGCAGCTGGTGCATGGGACACCACCACTTCCAAGTTCCCCTCCAAGTCTCACACCATCGTGACTTAGAAGTATATCGCCGATCCTTCATAGTCACTGGGTCAAAATCCTGGAACTCCCTCCCTAACAGCACTGTGGGAGTACCTTCACCACACGGACTGCAGCGGTTCAAGAAGGCGGCTCACCACCACCTTCTCAAGGGCAATTAGGGATGGGCAGTAGATGCTGGCCTTGCCAGCGGCGCCCACATCCCATAAACAAATTTTTTTTAAAGCACAATCTTGTGTTACTTTATGGGAAAATTCAGTGATAAGACAAGAACTCATTTGCCTTATGGCAGACAAAAATGAAATCTACAACATGCATAATTAATAAAACAATTAAAAATTCTGTTTACTGCTGTAAATAGTGCTTACAAAGTCAAGAAACCCAGGAAGACAAGGAATGTAACTATGACCAAATGCAAATTTAAAACATTAATTTAGAGCACAGGAAGGTGGAGTCAGTCAGCTGCCTGACGTTGCAAGGAATCCTACTATTTAAATCACCAAACCAGATTACTGCATACAGTTTTGGTGTCCATACTTAAGAAAAGGCATACTTGCTCTCGAGTCAGTACAAAGAAGGTTCACTCGGTTAATCCCGGGGATGAGGGGATGGACATATGAGGAGAGGTTGAGTAGATTGGGACTCTGCTCATTGGAGTTCAGAAGAATGAGAGGCAATCTTATTGAAACATATAAGATTGTGAAGGGGTTGGATCGGGTGGATGCGGGGAGGATGTTCCCGATGATGGGTGAAACTAGAACTAGGGGGCATAGTCTTAGAATAAGGGGCTGCTCTTTCAAAACTGAGATGAGGAGCAACTACTTCACTCAGAGGGTGGTAGGTCCATGGAATATGCTGCCCCAAAAAGCTGTAGAAGCTACATCATTACATAAATTTAAAACAGAAATAGACAGTTTCCTAGAAGTAAAGGGAATTAAGGGTTACGGGGAGCGGGCAGGAATTTGGACATGAGTCTAGGTTCGGATCGGACATGGCCCTGTGGGTAGCGGAGCGGGCCCAGGGGCCGTGTAGCCCGATCCTGCTCCTATTTCGTGTGTCTAATTCTGTTAGATTCAGGAGATGGTTCTGTGATAGTAGATTGTCGGTTAGGATCAGATCAGCCATGATCTTATTGAATGTTGGAGCAGGCTCGAGGGGCCGATTGGCCTACTCCTGCTCCTATTTCTTATGTTCTTATGACCAAGCAATCCACTTAAGTAGTTTGTGTTTGCTTGATATGGAGTGCACGCTCTCTCCCCCCAGAGGATACATATCCCACTTACCCAACCCCAGAAAATTTAGGTAGGCTAGAACCAAGGCTCAAATTCCCCCAAATACATAGGGCAACTGCTGGAGTTTAACTAGCCAAAACGACAGAGCATACCAGCAGAGGGTAAGTTTCCTGCAGCCTCTCTTACACTACCCATTAACTTTCAGGGTTGTCCAGAGCCAATTGGACAATCTCCATCCCCCATAACAGACCTATTGTTCAGGTCCCAGCTAGTCAATCAAAAGCACCCTGGAATAATGTAGACCTGCCTGGCTCAGGTAGCAGAACACCTAGTCGGCCACAGAGAATAGATTTGGTCCCAGTGTCCCATTGCCAAGCATGCCAATATTGGGGCTAACTCTATTCCAAACAGACCCCAGTCACCTCCACCGTTCCCCTGCCCTCCAATGCAAGAAGGATGTTCATTGGATAACAGACGAGCACAGCCTTTAGCCCTCGCGAAGCAGATAGGAGCTAGCACAAATTCATTCCAAGGTGCTTGGTGAGCAGCATAACTCACTACAAAATGTGCAAGGGTATTGCCACCATCCACAAGAACACAGACACATACCAAACCCCATCAAATTGTGGCTTCACTTGTACAAGGTGCAAAGCTTCAGCAGCAACTGCCCGTCTCACTGTCATCCAACCAAGGTAGGCACCAAACCCTGAATACACAAGCCCCTTTATAAACCCAGTTACAGGTACATAGAAACATAGAAGATAGGGGTAGGCCATTCGGCCCCTCGAGCCTGCTCCGCCATTTAATGCGATCGTGGCTGATCATCCAAATTCAGTACCCTGTCCCTGCTTTCTCCCCATATCCCTTGATCCCTTTAGCCTTAAGAAATATATCTAACTCCTTCTTGAATATATTTAATAAGTTGCCCTCAACTGCCTTCTGTGGTGGAGAATTCCACAGGTTCACCACTCTCTGGGTGAAGAAATTTCTCCTCATCTGAGTCCTAAATGGCTTACCCCTTATCCTTAGACTGTGACCCTTGGTTCTGGACTCCCCGACCATCGGGAACATCCTTCCTGCATCTAGTCCTGTTAGAATGTTATAAGTTTCAATGAGATCCCCTCTCATTCTTCTAAACTCTAGCGAATATAAGCCTAATCGACCCAATCTCTCCTCATACGCCAATCCTGCCATCACAGGTATCAGTCTGGTGAATCTTTGCTGAACTCCCTCCATGGCAAGAACATCCTTCCTCAGATAAGGCGACCAAAACGGCACACAATACTCAAGGTGTGGTCTCACTAAGGCCCTGTACAACTGCAGCAAGACATCCTTGTTCCTGTACTCGAACCCTCTCGCTACGAAGGCCAACATACCATTTGCCTTCTTAACTGCCTGCTGCACCTGCATGCTTACCTTCAGCGACTGGTGCACAAGGACACCCAGGTCTCGTTGCACGTCCCCTTTTCCCAATCTATTGCCGTTCAGATAATAATCTGTCTTCCTGTTTTTGCCACCAAAGTGGATAACCTCACATTTATCCACATTATACTGCATCTGCCATGCTTCTGCCCAATCACCCAACCTGTCCAAATCATACTGGAGTTTCTCGGCATCCTCCTCACAGCACACACGCCCACCCAGCTTTGTGTCGTCTGCAAACTTGGAGATATTAAGCAGTTAATAATAGGTAAGCCTATTGGTTTGTCAAATGTACTGGTCCAGCAGTTGCTTTCCACATCAGCTATTGGATAGACATCTGCCTTCAGCATGGTGTAAGGATCTACATAGGATCTACTGATGTGCCAGCAGTTGAATGCTCTTGATGTTCCAGTCCAGTGCTGCATACAAGGCTTACCTATTATTAACTGCTTAATCCAGATCCTCATGCAAAGGGATTTACATGTCACAAGACTGTGCCAACCTTACTGAGCTACAAATTCCTGCAACAGTTCCACTTTACAGTTTGTCCTGGAGCCCCCTCATGGGCTAAAGGAAGCTCTTCTGCTTCATGTCAGAAGTAGAACTATTTGGATACATGTCTTGTAAGACAAATTTAGCCCACATTGAGACTTTGCTTTAATTGAAGAAAGATGCTTTTAGCCTTCACTAGGCCCACAGGAGCTGGCAGAAATGAATTCCAATTGCTTAGACGTGGAAGGGAAAACGCCAATTAAAATTACTATTCCATAAAAACTTGGAACTTACACAGCCAACAATACGGAACCAATCCTTAATGGAAGAAGGCAGGAATTATGATTTGTGGGGTCTATCCTCATTTGAGCTGAAATTAATTCTTCTGTTGTGGTCTGATGGCTACATGAAAACAAGTAACTCTGAAGCTTAATGTGACCAGCTAGACTCCTGGATACATGGTCAGAATTTTGTGAGGCAGTGTTAGCGTTTGAGTTATTTTCTCAGGAGCTTGTTCACTGACTCAAAGTCCAGAAAAGATCTGAAAGATGGGTGTCCAGCAGCTGAGGTCTTTTTGAGATCCTTACTATCCTCTTTGCTGGTTTCCCTCAAACCTAAGTTTGTTCCCTCCTACGATGGCATTAAATGAAATCCAACTAGTACACAGTGCATAAATATGTGGGGTTCTGCTTGCACCCGCAAGGGATTCTCCTCTTCCAAGAACTCACGGTTTCTTTTTGTCCAGGTTTTAAAGTTTTATTGCTTTGTAAAATGTAATGGTCCAGCAGTTGCTTCATGTGATTAATGGGTTACAATACTGCCAATAAAAGCACACTATCCTATGCCTTAGCAGCTTGCATGAATCCCATTTCAATCATAGTCAGTGTTTCAAGTACTGTCAAGCTAACTAAGACTACATTTTGGCATAATGATGGAGCTTCTTGGGATGGGGACATCTGAAGCTTGACATTTTCGTCACATTGATATTTATTCCAGTGTCAAATTTGCACCAGAATGACTATGCAATACTGGGTCCGAGTAGGCTCTGATTGGAGCGGAGAGAGCATGTGCATGCAAAACCTGGAGCACTCCAACATTTACTCAGAGCATACTACCTGATGTTAATATTGGGATGTGTTCCAGAAACATTTCTAACTTGAGCTTAGTTCTCTTCTTTACCTAGAGCTGAAGGCATGTTTCTTTCAGAAACTGAAACTCTTTGGATCAGGCCTGAAAAATGAATCACCAACAACAGCAAGTACTCGTGAGCTTGGAATTAGCATTTCAGTGCTGAATGCCAAGTCAGTGGACACTGCAATAAAGGTCATGGGTGTGTCAATCACTGGCAATCATCCATGACAGTTCTTAAAAATATGAAAACCAGGTGATGATACTGACAGAAGTTGTTTGGGAAAGTTTTACCTAAATTTCAGTGGGAAAATTTACTGCATGGTATGGAATAGAACTATACAGACAAGAAGTTCCCTGGGGTTCAGTTCCTAGATCTGTGCTGAGTCAGTTAATACCAAGGGGAACTCCATCTAACCTCAACATTCATACATTGAGAAAGGCAAATGCACACACTCATGCTTCTGTTTCTGATCGCAAGCCAGTGGACCGTGAAAGAACTGTGCACAAGACAATGGTCAAGCTCTGCTGAGGTAGCTCCCCATGTTTGAATAGACTATTGTTAATCACTGTCCAGGTTCATACATGAAAAAAGATCACTGGGGTTAGATACTAGAGCATTGCTGCCCATGAAATCATACACAATGACTCACTGCAGTCAGGAGAAAAGAGAAAGAGGAGAAGAGAAGAACAGTCAACATTTCATTATAAAGACACTGTTGCATTATTATAATAATGCCCAGACATATTTATGTGATTTCACCAACACAAAACATACAGGAATATACAAACTAGAAGAAAATATTTCATCCTATATCAAGATAAACTGTGCTAGCCAGTAATGGTACAAGTACTGTTCATGCTAAAACACACAATGAGATGTTTATAACTGCACACCAGTACCACACATACTTTCCCTTTTAGATTAGAAATAAAAGGGATACTACAATAACAATAACTTGCATTTATACAGCACCTTTAACATAGTAAAACATCCCAAAGCACTTCATAGGAGCGTTATCAGACAAAATTTGACACCGAGTCACATAAGGAAATATTAGGGCAGTTGACCAAAAGCTTGGTCAAAGGAGCATCTTAAAGGAGGAGGGAAACGTAGAGAGGTGGAGGGGTTTAGGGAGGGAATTCCAGAACTTAGGGCCTAGAGGGCTGAAGGCATGGCTGTCAGTAGTGGGTGAAGGAAATCTAGAAGTTCCCTTGGCTGTATGGAAGTAATCTGAACATCATTCATAGCCACAGTCAGATAAAGAGTAGCTTCTACTTACACTACACTCTGTAATATATGTGGCCAAGTCTTGCTCCAGGATTGATTTCTGGGTTTCAGATGCCTGAAGTTCCACATCCTTTTGCTCAAGTACTGTTTCCAGCTCATATACTCTACGTTGTAAATGAGTGACTTCTTGCTCCATCTGGAAAAAAAACCCACAGAATATCAAATAAAGCCATCACTTACTACACAACTAGCATGAATAAGTCTAAGATGCCATCATATCCCAAACTTCTGATTGGTGCTTGGTATTACAACAGTTCAAGTTCTACTTGCTACACTCCTTACCTTATGTAGAAGTCACAAGTTCAATGCAGATGAAGGCGGCCATTTGGCCTATCTTAGCTTATCAATCTACTAAAACTCCTAGGGACCCTCCTCCATTACACTATCCAACTATCTCTTACATTATTCCCAGGTCTTTGCACCCTTGACCCTACTTGGAAGGCCAACTTGTTACTCACTTTAGTAATTCCTGGTTTCGATCCTAAATATGCTCTTCACCTGTGCCTCCTTGTCCTAATGTCATAGTTCATTTAACTTGAAGTAGTGTACCAGATTTACAATTTTTTTTAAATGCCCTTTAATGTACCCCTTATAAAGCCTCCTCTCAGCTTCTGTCTTTCAAGGCAGAAAAGCTTTCAATAGTACCAGTCTCATCTCATTATGCAATATTCTGATAGCAAGAATCATCCTGCTGGCTCTTCTCTGTACCGTACATGGTTTGCACATTTCCCTCGTCACCACTTGCCCAAAACTGGACACAGTGGTGTAATATGACCAAAGCAATGTGCAGTTTTAGCATGACAAGTCCAAGAGTTAGGAGAGCTAGAGAGGAAGACACAGGACACAGCCACATTGTGCTGCAGGCACTTGTTGGCAGAAATCTTTAACAGCACTTCAGAAACAGACCATATGGTAGTGGACTGAAAACAGCTGGTGTGATCCCACTGTTTAACTAGCAGGAAGATGACCTTGGGATCAGTTATCTTAATGTTAGTTGGCAGGAAGGCACTGGAGTACTGAAGATACCGATTTCATCTGTCTAAAAGAAACATGACAAGCAAGTCAGCATGGATTAAAGAAAGTACCTGACAATTTTTGTTTAAAAGAGGGAACATCAACTAATAATGAAAGCTTATATTTCCGGAAAGCTTTTGACAAGTTCCCCTCAAAGACACACAGAATTAAGTTTAGTAGCAAGTCAGTTAGAAAACGGGTTACAAACTAGGCAGAGCACATAATGAGGAAAATTATCAAGTTAGAAAATTCATTAGTGGAGCAGAGGTTAAAACTGGGCTCTTCACCATTCCTAGTCTTAATAACCAGCAAAATCAGAAAAGTTGCACAGAAGCACGACACAGGGCAGGCGAAGGTTACGATACAAGCTGGGGAATTTTAACATTTTTTAAAGAGTGTGTGGGTTTGGGAACAGGTGGATGATTAAATGCGCTGAAATTGACAGCGCATCAGGAAGCCGGCTCCAATCCGCCGACTTCCACATTTCACTTGATCATGTTTGGTTGCGTGCGAGAAACCCCCTCAGGAGAGGCAGGTTACTAATTTGAAGCCATTAAGGTAGTTAAGAGGTAATTAACAGGTTAACAACAGCGGTTTTCAACTTTCACTGTGAGTGCACAGGTTTCCTGGACCTCGCCATTGAAAGCAAGGTGACAGCACAGCAGCAATTGAGGGGGCTGAACAAATGACAGGAAAAAAAAATGCCTAATTGCTGATACTTCACATCTGCTTTCTTGCCTAAGTGAAAGGCTTTTGCTCACAGCACTTTTCTGAGAGTTTGTTTTCAGTACATTGCAAGTGATTTCTACAACTTTGGAGGTGGTTTCCAATACTTTGGAGGTCACTCTCACTACTCTGGAGGTTTGTGCGTTTGATCTCCACTTTACATCAGTCATATAACAGATCATCATGGATGTCGCTTGTGCGGTTTCACCTTGGACCTCAGATGAGGACCAGCAGCAGCCTTCTCCTCACAGACCTGCCGCTCCACAGAAGAGAGGGGATGAGCACAACCCGCAACACAGGGTATATATAGACAGAGGATCAGCTTCCTTAACACGTCCGAACACCAGTGCCTCAGGAGGCTCAGGGTATCGAGTCAGGTCGTGGCAGACATTTGCACCCTGCTGGAACAAGACCTGCTGCCAACTGAACCTGGTGACGACACTTTACCAGTGGCTGTCAAAGTGACCACCGCCCTCAACTTCTTTACCTCAGGCTCCTTTCAGGGCACATTGCAAAATGCAGTCAGCTGCCCACAAATGCATTACACAGGTGACTGATGCCATGTTTGCCAGGGCAGGCAATTATGTACAATTTGCCAACGATGAAGCTAGTCAGAATGGATGGGCACTCGGGTTTTTGGCTCTGGTTGGCTTCCCACAGGTGCAGGGGGTCATCGACTGCACAAGTGTGACAATCAAGGCACCCCAGATCACGCAGGAGTGTTTGTGAACCGCAAGGGCTTCCACTCCATCAATGTGCAGCTCGTCTGCAACCACAAAAAGATTATGTAGGTGCGTGCAAGATTCCCAGGGAGCGGCCATGATGCACTCATCCTGTGCCACTCCACCCTCACTGATCTCTTTGCACTGAGCATACTTACCAGCTGACTGCTTGGAGACAAGGGCTATCCACTTAAGATGTGGCTGATGACACCCGTGAGGAGCCCAAGTAATGAGGCACAAGGATGCTATAATTGAAGTCATATGATGACGAGATGTGTCATTGAGCAAGCAATCGGGATGCTGAAAATGTGCTTCTGGTGCCGCGACAGATCTGGAGAGACCCTTCAATACGCACCAGCCAAGGACTCCAGAATGATCGTGGTATGCTGCGCTCTGCACAACAGAACACAGCAACAAGGATTGGAGCTGCAGTAGGAGCAAGGCACAGAGCACATTGCCTCTTCACAGGAGGAAGATGAGGAGGAGGAGAACGATGAGGCGGAGCAGGAGGAGGAATGTCATGTGGCCTTAGCACCAGCAGCAGCGCACATTGCTGCTCGGGATGGATTTAGTTAGGTTGCACCACTGTACTCATCTGGCAGCTGAACCCACTTGCCGATGCCATGCCCCCACCACCAAGCAGTCCTGCAATCAACAAATCCTCCCTTTCATAGACACCCATTGCTCGGATTTAAGTCTCATCTTACCATTCATCAGAATGGAGAAAGCCAGTTGCCAGGCAGCAGGCAAAAATGGGCAAGACTGGAAAGTGGTGCAAATCACTGGCAAGGCCAGCATTTATTGCCCATCCCTCAAAACTTATACATTAATTTATTATAACATATCTAACACACCCATGTGCGTACCCTTATGCAACTACTAATCTTTCACCTTCCTTTTCCTACAACTCCTACGTCATGCAACCCAAGGCTTCAACAGAGCTAGAGGCAGGCTGCTCACATCCTTGCTCTGACTGCTGAGATGCTCCTGGTTGACGTCCTCTGGGTTTTGGAGCCTCTGAGGGCCCCGCCAAAGACTGCTCCACCTGCATCTGTGCAGAGGCAGACTCGACCATCGGGGCACGAGGCAGCATGTGGAGCACTGAACGAGGAGGGGGGCAACAGATGAGAAGTGGAAGCGCTTTGAGCAGAGTCCCCACTTCTATGTCCCCCTTCTCCATCTTCCCTCTCGTGGCCCACCTGCACTTCCCTGCTAGCAAGGAGCCGGAGAACACTTTGCTACATATCAGTGGGGCGCTGAACGGTCAAGGCTAGGTTTTGATCTATCCTATTTAAGGTGGCATTCAGAGTGTGCAAGCCATTAGTGAGGGCAAGCATTCACTCATTTGACTGCCGCGTTTGATGATCCATGCAGGTGGCCACTCTTTCCATGGACGAACACATCATAGCCAAGGCCTGCGACATCACGTCACTCATGCTCGAGATGGACTCCTCCATCCTCTCGGCAAGTATGCAAAGTGCGGCTGGAAATCCTGCCAGAGCCTTGCGCATTTTTTGCTGCTGCTCCAGAATCATCCTCTTTGCCGACAGCCCCCAAGGTTCAGTGTCTGCGTCCAGCTGAGCAGAGCTTGGAGCTCTCAGACGAGGATTCTCCACTGCTCTCCACCATCAGCTCTTGCTCACATGTGACATGCAAGACACCAGGTAACAACACAATTATCGGTCTTGCTGCTCCCACCGACGTGTGTGTATCTGCGCTGGTACATGGTGTGCACGAGTCCTGTGACTGCATCCACAGAGTTAGCGGCCTCCTCTGAGCCGTCATCTTCCTCCTCAGACATCATCTCCTGTGGGACACTTGATGGGCCTGTGGGATATTCTTTTGCTTTGCTACTACCATGCAAAAGAAGATCAAATGTCAATATCTAAGTTGGATATGGAGTGGGCCTTTGGCGTAGTGGTAAGCATCCCCGCCGCTGGGCCAGAAGGTGTAGGGTTTCGAGCCCCGCTCCAGACAGTCCCGGCAAGTAGAGTCGGAGCTCCGGCTCTAAATTCTGGGTTGACATCCAGCGGGATACTTGCGCCCGTGGGTGTGGGTGGCCCCCCCCCCTCGTATGGGTTGTGGGAGCCCATAAAACCCTCCCGCCATAGGACTAACCACCCTAATGGCTGGTATGAAGATGGTTACGGTCACGGAAGGAGCGTTTAACGCGGCCAGAAATCCTTCCACTCCTTCATACTGTTCCCCAAAGGGAACAATGTGTAGACACGATAAGAAGAAGTTGGATATCCAGGTCAAAGCTTTCGGTGTAACAGCGTGGATATCTTGTAGGCTGCCTGCAAATTTCCTGAGGGCAGTGCTCAATGATGTGCTCCAGGGTCTGATTAGGAGTTCATGATGGGGATGCTTTAATCTTCCATCTATGGAGAAGGTGGCAGCATCTACCATGACCAGTTCTGAGGTGGTTGATGGTTGTCCACTGTTTGCGAAGAAGGTTTGATCCTTCAGGTTGTACTGTGGGATCCTCTATAAGGAATCCATTCCGTATGTCGCAGCTCTTCCAAGCATTTTGCCATCAGTCATCAAGGCTGAGGGGAGATCGCTGAAGGGCTTCGGCGACGATCCAAATTGGCCTTCTAGATTTGAGACGGGTTGGTGGTAGGCTGTTCAAGTCGGCCTGGATCAGCATGTCTTTGCTGGTGTAGTGGTTGTATCCTCTGGAGACTGCATATTTGCAGCGTAGGTGTGATGGTGTGATGTTTGCAAGCACAGGCAGCCAAGGTGTTGGTGTCCATAAAAGCGAACCGGTGATAATTCTCATAGTAGAATTCAGCTGGACATCAACGGATTTGACATGCGGACTTGATAGCCATGCCGGAGAGCAGTACTCCGCGGTAGAGTACATCAGGGTGAGTGCTGCCGTACGGAGGGTTTGAGCATCTGCTCCCCATGTGGATCTGGTGAGTTTCTGGTTCAAGTTGACCCTACTCTTTAGTTTCTTCCCAAGGTTCTGGAGATGTTGTCTATATGACAGGGTGCAATCAAGCATGACTCCTAAATAGATAGGGTTTTTGGCATGGTTTACCTCTGTGCCGCAGAAGGAGACTTTCAAAGCTTGGTTTGCTTGATGGGTGTTGAGGGATATTAAAGACATGAATTATAACTGTCATGGCAAGAATGTTTTAAGTTAACATTATGCACATGATCATATTTCACTGGCTGCTGACATCAAGTCAACATGAGTGACTGTTGTATCCAATGTGGCTGTGTGATATTTAATTCTGTCACCAGGTAGCTGTGAGGTCCCCATCTATCTATCTCCCACCGCTTGGCACGCCAACACTCCGCTTATCTAAAAAGTATCCTCTTTTGCAGCTATGAGAGTGGCGATGACTGGAGGGCCACCTCCGGTTCTCTGCCTTTCCCTGTGCTCTCTTCTCCTGCAAGGAGGGAAACAAGAGACCTTTGAGTGAGAGTCATGGAATGAGTGGAACGGATGGATGGACAACATCTGTTGAGGGTGACTATGAGGGAGAGGCATGATATTGCATTAAGATGAGGCTGAGTGTCAGTGGTGGATGGTCAGATGGGGATGTGAGGAAGTGCATGGACAGAGAGGAATGGGTGCACCTGCAAGCTACGTTGGTGTGAGGAGTGAGGTGCAGGAGTAGGCTTGGGAAGGCAGAGTGAGGGGGTTGGGGTGACACACACATCAAGATGTAATTGAATGTGCCATTGTACTCACCGTGCTTGCCCTCATGAGGTCCTTAAATCGTTTCCTGCACTGTACCCAGGAGCGTGACACCACAATCCTGCCGCTCACTTCCTCTGCTATATCCAGCCATGCCTTCTTTGTCATTGAGGCTGCCGCCTTCTTCCCATCAGCAGGGAATAAAATCTCCCTGCGGGCCCTTACACCTCGCAGTACGAGGTCTAGGGACGCATCACTAAAGCGAAGCGCAACCTTTGAACGCAGAGACTCCATTCTATACAGCTTGATATGTTTCTCCCACCTGCACAATCCTTCAACTGTCATCTTTGCAGTGGTCCTTTAAATACCTCAGCTAAAATAGACACAAGCGTGTCATCATCACGCCCGCTAGCGCCAACTGGTCAGGAAACCCAGAAGTCAGGTGCAAATGCAGTGGCTGGGTTAAAAAGCCACTGACAGACGTGCTGCAGCTACTTCCAGGTTTCCCGCACGCTACCGGACCACCCCGCTCCCAGCGCGTTGCCAGGGACAAGATAACTGGAAGCGTTAATGGCCCGTTAACTATGCCATGGGAGCAGATTTGCACTATTATTTCCCGCCAAGGAAATTCGCACATAACTGATTTATGCTAATTTTACACCAAAACATTGCTACACACAAATTTCCTTGACTGTTCTGTGATGCACCCGCTGAAACCCTCTGCCAGTCAGTTACATTGCTTTGCGCCCACACAAAAGACCAGCTCACGCGAGTTTCCTGCACTAACCCCAGTAGTCACTGGATATTGGCATAACTGGAGAAGTAACTTCATCGCTCAGGTCTGAAGCTTTAATTTTTGTTTTTAGGAAACATGCTTTTAAATTATTGATGCTTTCTTGTTCAGAAATACAATTTTTATTTCCTTCTATTATAAATAATTTTTAACTGTTCAATAGAATCTGCAGTGTCTACCCTAGGTATTCAAAGTCTTTTTCTAGTTCCCCTCCAGTGCATAATCAACTTATTTAAATCATAGAATGATACAGCATAGAAGGAGGTCATTCGGCCCATCATGCATGTGCTGGCTCTTTAAAAGAGCGATCCATGTGGTCAGACTTCCCTGTTCTCACCATAGCCCTGAAAATGCTTCCACTTCAAAGTATTTTTTCATTTCCCTTTTGTAAATGAGTAATGAATCTGCTTCCACCACCCTTTCAGGCAGTGCATTCCAGATCACAATAGCTCTCTGCGTAAACAGCAGTAGGGAAAATGCTAGAATCTCCTGACATCGGTAGTAGGGAAAATGCTAGAATCTATTATTAAGGACGTGGTAACAGGGCACTTAGAAAATAATAATAGGATTGGGCAGAGTCAACACGGATTTATGAAAGGGAAATCATGTTTGACGAATCTGTTAGAGTTTTTTGAGGTTGTAACTAGCAGAATAGATAAGGGGGAACCAATGGATGTGGTGTATTTTGATTTTCAGAAGGCATTCGATAAGGTGCCACATAAAAGGTTATTAAACAAAATTAGGGCTCATGGGATTGGGGGTAACATGCTTGCATGGATTGAGGATTGGTTAACTGATAGAACAGAGAGTAGGAATAAACAGGTCATTTTTGGGTTGGCAGGCTGTAACTAGTGGGGTACCGCAAGGATCAGTGCTTGGGCCTCAGCTAGTCACAATCTATATCAATGATTTGAATGAGGGGACCAAATGTAATATATCCAAGTTTGCTGATGATACAAAGCTGGGTGGGAATGTAAGTTGTGAGGAGGATGCAAAGAGGCTTCAAGGGGATATAGACAGGCTAAGTGAGTGGGCAAGAACATAGCAAATGGAATATAATGTGGAGAATAGTGAAGTTAGCCATTTTGGTAGGAAAAATAGAAAAGCAAACTATTTTTTAAAATGGCGAGAGATTGGGAAATGTTGGTGTTCAGAGGGACCTGGGTATCCTTGTACACGAATCACTGAAAGTTAACATGCAGATACAGCAAGCAATGAGGAAAGCAAATGGTATGTTGGCCTTTATTACAAGAGGATTTGAATATAAAAGAGTAAAGACATCTTACTGCAATTATATAGGGCCCTGGTGAGACCACACCTGGGGTATTGTGTACAGTTTTGGTCTCTTTACCTAAGGAAGGATATACTTGCCATAGAGGGAGTGCAACAAAGGTTCACCAGGCTGATTCCTGGGATGGGGGGGATTGTGCTATGAGGAGAGATTGAGTAGACTAGGCCTATACTCTCTGCAGTTTAGAATGAGAGGTGATCTCATTGAAACATACACATTTTTTTTACAGGGCTTGACAGGGTAGATGCAGGGAGGATGTTTCCCCTGGCTAGGGAGTCTAGAACCGGGGTCACAGTCTCAGAATAAGGGGTCGGCCATTTAGGACTGAGATCAGGAGAAGTTTCTTCACTCAGAGGGTGGTGAATCTTTGGAATTCTCTACCAGAGGGCTGTGAATGCTCAGTCATCGAGTATATTCAAGACAGAGATCGATAGATTTTTGGATATTAAGGGAATCAAGGGATATGGGGATATGCAGGAAAGTGGAGATGAGGTAGAAGCTCAGCCATGATCTTAGTGAATGGTGGAGCAGGCTCGAGGTGCCAAATGGCCTACTCCTGCTCCTATTTCTTATGTTCTTGGGGGGGGGGGGGGGGGGGGGAATTGGCTCGCGTCCCCTTTTAGCGCCCCAAAATAGTTCCCGTGCCAAAATTTCAATGGTAGCGCCCCAAGCAGGAGGCCAGTCAGACTAACATCAGTGGTGGGGAAACTGCGAGACAAATCTGGGACAAAATTACTTGGCACTTGGAAAAATATGGATTAATAAATGAAAGCCAGCATGGGGCTCCCTCCCTCTTGGGGCGCTCCCATGGAATATCACAGTGCCACGTGCAGCAGCGTCATGTGTGCCGGCACGTAGTTCCGTGGTGCTGCAGGCCTCCCTCCCCTGAATAAAGGGGAGGGGCCTAGCACTCCGGGGCCCTGCTGGGCCACCAGGGAGCCGGCAATATAGCCCAGCACTCAAGAGGAGTCCTAGATTTGTGGCATCAGCAAACTTTTAAATTATGCCCTGTATACCCAAGTCCAGGTCATTAATATATCAAAGAGCAGTGCTCCCAACACTGACCCCTGGGGGGACACCACTGCACATTTCCCTCCAGTCTGAAAAACAACCGTTCACCACTCTGTCCCTTGGTCAATTTCGTATCCACGCACCCTTTAATCCCATGGGCTTCAATTTCTATTATATGGCACTTTATCAAATGCCTTTTGAAAGTCCATATACACAACATCGACCACACTACTCTCATCAACCCTCTCTGTTACTTCATCAAAGGACTCAATCAAGTTATTCAAACATGATTTCCCTTTAACAAATCCATGCTGGCTTTCATTTATTAATCCATATTTTTCCAAGCGCCAAGTAATTTTGTGCCAGATTTGTCTCGCATTTCCCCACCACTGATGTTAGTCTGACTGGCCTGTACTTGCCAGGTGGATTATCCCTCTCCCCTTTTGAACAGGGATGTAACATTTGTAATCCTCCAGCACCACTCCCATATCTAAGGAGGATTGGAAGATTGCGGCCAGAGCCTCCGCAATTTCCACCCTCGCTTCCCTCAGCAACCTACGATGTATTCCATCTGAACAGGGTGACTTTTCTACTTTGGGCGCTGCCAACCTTTTAAATACTGCCTCTATCTATTTTTATCCAAACCATTTTCTCTACTACCTCCTCCTTTACTATGACAATGAACATTCAATCCGAATACCCAACTTGCAAGATCCAGAGCATTCCCCATAGAACTGTATTATTTAACATGTCATTTCTAAAGAACCGTGGTCATGAAGTTTCATTCTACCCTTACGTTTTATAAATAATAAAAGGACAACCGTGGCTGCAGTGTGTACCATCTACAAGATGCACTGCAGCAACTCGCCAAGGCTTCTTCAGCAGCACCTCCCAAACCCGCGACCTCTTCCACCTAGGACAAGGGCAGCAGGAGCATGGGAACACCACCACCTCCAAGTTCCCCTCCAAGTCACACATCATCCTGGCTTAGAAGTATATCACCGATCCTTCATCGTCGCTGGGTCAAAATCCTGGAACTCCCTACCTAACAGCACTGTGGGAGTATCACCACCACACGGACTGCAGCGGTTCAAGGCGGCGGCTCACCAGCACCTTCTCAAGGGCAATTAGGGATGGGCAATAAATGTTGGCCTTGTCAGCGACGCCCACATCCCATGAATAAATAACAAAAAATAGCAAAGTTTAACTTATTAGCAAGTTTGATTATTTATAGAAATATAGTGAAGTCAAATGTTAGCATACAGGTGTATAGTTTTAATAAACTTTATTAGGACATGACTAAAACAACCATAAATTTAAGCCTCTCTCCAGCCAGATAGAATATAGAAATTAGAATGCAAGATAACACCGCTGAATTCACACTCGTTTTACATCTTTTTTACTTTCCAGTGTAGGCAAATGAGCTCTACAGGATACTGTATTAAGACACCATTGACACGATCGGTTCAGAAAACGGTGCAAATTTTGGTGTAATTTCTGTGCAAGTGCAATCCAAGAAATTCCATGCCGTATAATAAATCACTCTGATTTTACAAAACAATGCAACACAACATCTACAAAATCTGTGTAGCTAACTGTGAGATCACACTCAAAGATCTGAATAGAAACTTGGTATCCACTAGTAAAGAATATGACAATTTTAGATGGGGGACTGTGAGGAAGAAAGGTAAAAATAAAAGAGGTAGTGACGTTAATCTGGCAAATTTATCAATTCGGGTGAATATGGAGCCTTCTCTGCTATATGTGGACAAACAAGTCAATTAAAGAAAAATCCTGCATAATTTGTCCCACCTTATGACATGTGTCCTGTGTCTCCTGCAGTTCTTTGTTCTTTAACAGTAGCTTTTTTTCCAGAGAGTTGGTCTTGGCTGGCGAGTCCATTAGTGAAGTTACCGATCTGGAAACAATATTGGGATTATTTTAGGAATTAGCTTCAACTGCAGCGGATCGCTGATTTTTAAACACACTGAAGGAAATCATAAATGCAAAATGACAGAATATATTAATTTTGTAATAATTAATTTTGTGCGTAACGCACTTAAAACTGAAGTTGGAGAGATAAGCGAGAATACAGCTTTACTGACCAGAGGTATTCATCCTTCCAAAAACCTGAACACCAGGTTAATGATGATTTCCTGTAGTACATGAAATTCAGATGATTTGGCAAAAAACATCTGGACCAAAACCCAAGCACAATCATGTTCTCAAGCCAGATGAAAGATAGTTTGTCCAGCACCTGAGCCTGGAGTTTATTTACATTGTTGCCACCAGGATCATTAAGCCCATCAGACTCAACATGCTACAGTCGGCATTTTGTATGGCCCAATGTGCTTCTAACAGTGACACTGTATTCCTGCTACGTCTACTGATTGAGAAAGAGTCCATTTTATACTAATAGAGGAAGGGCTTACCTTACCACTCAACGAAAGTGAAATCCCTGAAACTTTTGGAGTGGTTTCACTCTCGCTGCAGCATGTAGCCAAACTCCAACTCCAAGTACAAAAACTGAAGCTACATTGGGAAGAATACCAGACTTCAACTTTGGGAGACAAGGCAAAGAACTGGTTTCTGTCTTACTATAAACCCTGTATGGTTAGCCACAATACATCCAGGAAATAAAACCCTGTAAAACCTGGGGTCAGGTTTCTAAATGGCACACGAATGCAACCCAGTTAAGTGGCCAGCATTACATCAGAGTCTGTATATTCCCAAAGCGTATCCTACTGAAATTCTCAAATAATTGGCAAGGTGCTTTTAGGCCAGGCACTGGGACTCACGTCCGCCCCTGCTCGATAGAGCAAGGCCAAGGGACGGTGCAATCAAATGACTCAGGTCAATAACGTCTGTACTTTTCCCATTATTTGGTCTTGTGATGTAGCTAACATTAGCAGGTCACATTTGTTACCCAACCCTAGCTACCTTGAGAATGTTTCAATGGACCTTCTTTAGTGGCTGTTTTTACAACTGAGTGGCCTGTAAGACCACTCCAGAGAAAGAGAGTTAACCACGCAGTGTGGGATTGGAATCAAACATAGAAACATAGAAGATAGGAGCAGGAGTAGGCCATTCGGTCCCTCGAGCCTGCTCCGCCATTCAATGAGATCATGGCTGACCATCCAAACTCAGTACCCTGTCCCTGCCTTCTCCCCATATCCCTTGAACCCTTTAGCCTGAAGAAATATATCTAACTCCTTCTTGAATATATTTAATGAATTGGCCTTAACTGCCTTCTGTGGCAGAGAATTCCACAGGTTCACCACTCTCTGGGTGAAGAAATTCCTCCTCATCTCTGTCCTAAATGGCTTACCCCTTATCCTCAGACTGTGGCCCCTGGTTCTGGACTCCCCGACCATCGGGAACATCCTACCAGCATCTAGTCTGTCCAGTCCTGTTAGAATTTTATAAGTTTCAATGAGATCCCCTCTCATTCTTCTAAACTCCAGCGAGTACAAGCCCAATCGACCCAATCTCTCCTCATACGTCATTCCTGCCATCCCAGGTATCAGCCTGGTGAATCTTCGCTGCACTCCCTCCATGACAAGAACATCCTTCCTCAGATAAGGCGACCAAAACTGCACACAATACTCAAGGTGTGGTCTCACCAAGGCCCTGTACAACTGCAGCAAGACATCCTTGTTCCTGTACTCAAACCCTCTCGCTACAAAGGCCAACATACCATTTGCCTTCTTAACCGCCTGCTGCACCTGCATGCTTACCTTCAGCGACTGGTGCACAAGGACACCCAGGTCTCGTTGCACTTCCCCTTCGCCCAATCTATTGCCATTTAGATAATAATCTGCCTTCCTGTTTTTGACACCAAAGTGGATAACCTCGCATTTATCCACGTTATATTGCATCTGCCATGCTTCTGCCCAATCACCCAACCTGTCCAAATCATCCTGGAGTTTCTCGGCATCCTCCTCACAGCACACACGCCCACCCAGCTTTGTGTCGTCTGTAAACTTGGAGATATTACATCTAGATTCCTTCGTCCAGATCATCATTAATATATATTGTGAATAGCTGGGGTCCAAGGACCGATCCCTGCGGTACCCCACTAGTCACTGCCTACCATTCGGAAAAAGAGCCGTTTATTCCAACTCTTTGCTTTCTGTCTGCCAGCCAGTTCTCTATCCAAGTCAATACCTTGCCCCCAATCCCATGTGCCTTAATTTTACACGCTAATCTCTTATGCGGGACCTTATCGAAAGCCTTTTGAAAATCCAAATACACCACCATCCACTGGTTCTCCCTTATCTATTTTACCAGTTACATCCTCAAAAAATTCCAGTAGATTAGTCAAGCACGATTTACCTTTTGTAAAGCCATGTTGACTTTGTCCGATCCGGTCACTTTTTTTCCAAGTGCTCTGCTATTACATCCTTTATAATGGCCTCTAGCATTTTCCCCACAACCAATGTCAGGCTTACCAGTCTGTAATTCCCCATTTTCTCTCTACCACCCTTTTTGAACAGTGGGGTAACATTAGCTACCCGCCAATCCATGGGTACTGTTCCAGAGTCTATCGAATTTTGGAAGATGACCAGCAATGCATCTACTATTTCTAGGGCCACTTCCTTAAGTACCCTAGGATGTAGATTATCAGGCCCTGGGGATTTATCGGCCCTCAATCCCATCAATATCCCTAACACCATTTCCCTACAAATACTGATTTCTATCAGTTCCTCCCTTTCATTAGACCCTATGTTCCCCGGCATCTTTGGGAGGTTATTTGTGTCCTCCTTTGTGAAGACAGAACCAAAGTATGTATTTACTTGGTCTGCCATTTCTTTGTTCCCCATTATAAATTCCCCTGATTCTGACTGCAAGGGACCTACGCTTGACTTCACCAATCTTTTTCTCTTCACATTATCTATAGAGGCTTTTACAGTCAGTTTTTATGTTCACTGCAAGCTTACTCTCATACTCTATTTTCCCCCTCTTAATTAATCCCTTTGTCCTCCTTTGTTGGATCCTAAACTGCTCCCAATCCTCAGGTTTACTGCTTTTTCTGGCCAATTTATATGTCCTCTCCTTGGATCTTATGCTATCCCTAATTTCCCTTGTTAGCCACGGTTGAGTCACCTTTTTTGTTTTATTTTTATGCCAAACTGGGATGAACAAATTCTGTAGTTCATCCATGCGATCTTTGAATGTTTGCCATTGCCCATCCACCGTCAACCCTTTGAGTGACATTCCCCAATCAATCCTACCCAACTCGCACCTCATACCATCGTAGTCTCCTTTATTTAAATTCAGGACCCTAGTCTCCGAGTCAACTATTTCACTCTCCATCTTAATGAAGAATTCTATCATATTATGATCGCTCCGACCCAAGGGGCCTCGCACAACAAGATTGCTAATTAATCCTTTCTCATTACATAATGCCCAGTCGAAGATGGCCTGATCTCTAGTTGGTTCCTCGACATATTGGTCCAGGAAACCATCCGTATACACTCCAGGAATTCCTCCTCCACAGTATTGTTACTAATTTGGTCAGACTGGGAATACTGAACCAGTTGGGATTTTGCTGACAATTTGGTAACTTTCACGGTCATTTTTTTTCCTAGTGCTAGTCCACAAATGACCTGGTTTATTGAATTCCATTTCACAATTTGTAATGGTGCAATTTGAACACTCAGTCTGGGTTGTTGGTCTAGTACCACAACCACCCATTATAATCATGGTCTCAGAGCTTGCACCTCAATTTGGAATGCCTCTTTTCAAAATTCTGGAAAAAAGGGAACAATTGGCATTGTATTATGTTCACGTTGTGACAGACAGGTGAAATATGTGTAATGGCCACCAAGCAATGAAATGATCTATTGGCAATAAATACATTGCTTGAATCTGGGTAATGTTAGATTAACTACCTTAGAAATGGACTGCCTCATTCTTTGAAAGAAGTTAAACTTCCATATACTAATAGGATACTGTTGTTTCCACAATGGGAAAACACCCATTGCCAATATCTCAAACAAAATTTGCAGATGATACGAAACTCAGAAATGTAGTAAACAATGAGACGGATAGTAACAGACTTCGGGGGGACATAGACAGACTGGTGAAATAGGCAGACACATGGCAGATGAAATTTAACACAGAGAATTGTGTGAAGTGATACATTTTGGTAGGAAAAAGAGGCAATATGAATTAAATGGTACAATTTTAAAATGGGGTGCAAGACCAGAGACACCTGGCGGTGTATGTACACAAAGCTTTGAAGGTGGGAGGACAAGTTGAGAAGGCTGTTAAAAAAGCATATGGGATCGTTGGCGTTACTAATAGAGGAATAAAGTATAAACGCTGATGGGCCGAATGGCCTCCTGTATTGTATCATTCTATGATTCAATAAACTGCACGGATATGCGATATCCTGCACTCTGCTGTATACAAATTCACATTCTGGACCACATCTTTGACTAGAAGAGGTATCACAAATAACCTAACAGAGAGAGTACTGAAACAAAATGCAGAAAATGGTAGAGTAGCACGAAGTCAGGACAACCAAAAAGATGCCAGAACTCTGCAGATGCAGATTCACAAAATCCACAGGTTCAAACAAATATATGATCACAACATGCACTGTGCAACTGCTAAATCTACTTACCAGCACAAGTCCGTCCAATTCAGGCTGGCAGAATCACACTGGTAACAAGATCCAAGTGAGTGCGTGTATGTGCTGGGAGAAGTAGCCTGCACACAATGACTGCAAACTCAGGACACCACTGCATGTCCATATGAGCAACAGTGTCATGTTTCAAACTACACTGCTAGAAAAAGAATAACCCTGTTGACACGAGTGAGGCATAATTATTTAATGGCCTCTTTCATACTGGTGTACTTAATAGGACAAGGATATTTAAAAAAATAAAAGGGAATAATAGATGTTTACAGCCTAAAACCTTTTACAGCACCCATCTGATTTTGCCTGCGAAAGTCAAGTATAGCTAAAAGAAAAGAAAAATCACTCGATTATCAAAATTTATTCAGCTATCACTACACTACAAACTTTAATCTGGAGAAAAGGCACCCATCATTCACAGATTGCGAGCATCACAACAAATATTCAAAAGTGTTCTCACCCACCACAAATGTGGATTTCAACTTAGGCCTGGAATCCGTTGTGGTTTCAAATGATAAAGGGATTGCAGTACGCAAATGCTTAGAATGAGGATTGCAACGGAAACAAAGTTTGATGCAACCAGAATGACCATTCACCTAAAACAGGTATCTGAACCTCTTTCGGAGATGTGATGAAATCTATAGGAGACAAACCATGGATCCAAGATTACACTCTCTCAAGTCCTATTTTCATACTCCAAAGTTAAGACAACACTACATGTATCAGGAGGTAGTCATACCAATTAGATTAATTAATTCAGATGTAGTCCGTGGCCAGGGTCAGGATGGTGTGACTAGAAGTGAGGCAGGTACGGGGATCCAGGAGGTAGTGTTGGAGGAGCCGCAGCCCTTGCTCTTGTCCAACAGGTTTGAGGCTCTTACTCCCTGTGAGGACGGGAACAGGGACTGCGGGGAGGATGAGCAACCTGGCCACAGCAGCGTGGAGCGGGGGGCCATTCAAGTGGGGGGAGTTAAAAGAAATGTTGTAGTGGTAGGGGATAGTATCGTTAGGGGGATAGATAGAGTTCTTTGCAGCCGAGAGCGAGAGTCCCGAAGGCCGTGTTGCCTGCCCGGTGCCAGGGTTAAGGACATCTCCTCTGGACTGGAGAGAAACTTGGAGTGGGAGGGGGAGGATCCAGTTGTCGTGGTCCATGTTGGTACCAACGACATAGATAGGACAAGGAAGGAGGTTCTGCTGAGGGAGTTTGAGCAGCTAGGGGCCAAATTAAAAAGCAGAACCACAAGGGTAATAATCTCTGGATTACTACCTGAGCCACGTGCAAATTTGGCTAGGGTAAATAAAATTAGAGAGTTAAATGCGTGGCTCAAAGACTGGTGTGGGAGAAATGGGTTTTGCTTCTTGGGACACTGGCATCAGTACTGGGGCAGGAGAGAGCTGTTCCGTTGGGACGGACTTCACTTGGCCAGTGCCGGGACTAGAATCCTGGCGAATCGAATAACTAGGGCTGTAGAGAGGGCTTCAAACTAATTAGTGGGGGGGAGGTTTTAAGAGTGCGAAAAATAAAAATGACAGCGGAGAAGGCAATAGAGCAAGGTAGCAGTGGGGGAATTAAAAACCAGAGCGTGTCAGGAAGGGACAGAATGTATAATGATAAGGGTAAAGTAGTAAAAGGGGTAAAAGCAGGAATAAATTGTCAGAAAACATATTTGAAAGTTCTTTATCTGAATGCACGCAGCATTCGTAACAAAATTGACGAGTTGACGGTGCAAATAACTACACATGGGTATGATCTGGTGGCCATTACGGAAACATGGCTGCAAGATAATCATGAAAGGGAACTAAACATACAAGGGTATTTGACAATTAGGAAGGACAGACAGGAAGGAAAGGGAGGTGGGGTTGCTATGTTAATCAAGGATGGAATCACTGCAATAGTCAGAAATAATATTGGGTCAAAGGATCAGGATAGTGAAACAGTTTGGGTGGAGATAAGGAATAATAAGGGGGAAAAAGTCACTAGTGGGCGTAGTCTATAGGCCTCCTAACAGTTGTAACGCTGTTGGTCGGAGTATAAATCAGGAAATAGTTGGGGCTTGTAATAAGGGAACAGCTATAATCATGGGGGATTTTAACTTTCATATTGACTGGACTAATCAAATTGGGCATGGCAGCATTGAGGAAGAGTTCATGGAGTGTATTAGGGACGGGTTCCTTGAGCAGTATGTAACTGAACCAACCAGGGGACAGGCAATCTTAGATCTGGTCCTGTGCAATGAGACGGGATTAATAAAAAATGTCCTAGTAAAGGATCCCCTTGGAATGAGTGACCACATATGGTTGAATTCCAAATTCAGTTTGAGGGTGAGAGAGTTGGATCTCAAACCAGCGTACTAAGCTTAAATAAAGGAGACTATGAAGGTATGAGAGTAGAATTGACTAAAGTGGACTGGGAAAACAGATTAAAGTGTAAGACAGTACAAGAGCAGTGGTCTACATTCAAGGAGATATTTCACATCTTTCAAGATAAATATATTCCACTGAGGAAAAAGGGGAGTAAAAGAAAAGACAGCCATCCGTGGCTTAGTAAAGTAATAAAGGATAGTATTCGACTGAAAACAAGGGCATATAAATTAGCCAAATCTAGTGGGAGGATAGAAGATTGGGAAGCATTTAAAAGCCAGCAAACAATAACTAAAGGATTAATTAAGAAAGGGAAGCTAGATTATGAAAGTAAACTAGCAAAAAATATAAAAACAGATAGCAAGAGTTTCTACAGCTATATAAAAAGAAAAAGGGTGGCTAAAGTGAACGTTGGTCCTTTAGAGGATGGGACTGGGAAACTAGTGGTGGGGAACATGGAGATGGCAAAGACGCTGAACAAATATTTTGTATCAGTCTTTACAGCAGAGGACACTAAAAATATCCCAACACTGGACAAACAGGGGGCAATGGGGGGGGGGCGGGGAGAGGAGCTAAACACCATTAAAATCACTAAGGAGATGGTACTCAGTAAAATAATGGGACTTAAGGCGGATAAATCCCCCGGACCTGATGGCCTACATCCTAGGGTCTTGAGAGAAGTGGCGGTAGGGATTGTGGATGCATTGGTGATCATTTTCCAGAACTCCCTGGACTCAGGAAAGGTCCCGGCAGATTGGAAAACTGCTAATGTAACACCCTTATTTAAGAAGGGAAGTAGACAAAAAGCTGGAAACTATAGGCCAGTTAGCCTAACATCTGTGGTTGGCAAAATGTTGGAGTCCATTATTAAGGAAACAGTAACAGAGCATTTGGATAAACATAATTTAATAGGACAGAGTCAGCATGGTTTTACGAAGAGGAAGTCATGTTTGACAAATTTGCTCGAATTCTTTGAGGATGTAACATACAGGGTGGATAAAGGGGAACCAGTGGATGTAGTGTATTTGGACTTCCAAAAGGCATTTGACAAGGTTCCACACAAAAGATTACTGATCAAGATAAAAAAAATCATGGGATTGGGGGTAATATACTGGCATGGGTGGAAGATTGGCTATCTAACAGAAAACAAAGAGTTGGGATAAATGGTTCGTTCTCAGGCTGGCAATCAGTAACCAGTGTTCCGCAGGGGTCAGTGCTGGGACCCCAACTCTTTACAATCTATATTAACGATTTGGAGGAAGGGACCGAGTGCAACATATCCAAGTTTGCCGACGATACAAAGATGGGAGGGAAAGCAGTGAGTGAGGAGGACATAAAAAACCTGCAAAAGGACATAGACAGGCTAAGTGAGTGGGCAGAGATTTGGCAGATGCAATATAATGTTGGAAAGTGTGAGGTTATGCACTTTGGCAGAAAAAATCAAAGAGCAATTTATTATCTAAATGGAGAGAAACTGCAAAGTGCTACAGTACAAAGGGATCTGGGGGTCCTGGTGCATGAAACACAAAAAGTTAGTATGCAGGTGCAGCAGGTGATCAGGAAGGCCAATGGAATCTTGGCTTTTATTGCAAGGGGGATGGAGTATAAAAACAGGGAAGTCTTGCTGCAGTTATACAGGGTATTGGTGAGGCCACACCTGGAATACTGCGTGCAGTTTTGGTTTCCATATTTAAGAAAAGGTATACTTGCTCGCGAGGCGGTTCAGAGAAGGTTCACTCGGTTGATTCCGGAGATGAGGGGGTTCACGTATGAGAAAAGGTCGAGTAGGTTGGGACTCTACTCATTGGAGTTCAGAAGAATGAGAGGCGATCTTATCGAAACATATAAGATTGTGAGGGGGCTTGATCGGGTGGATGCGGTGAGGATGTTTCCACTGATGGGTGAGATTAGAACTAGGGGGCATAATCTTAGAATAAGGGGCTGCCCTTTCAAAACTGAGATGAGGAGAAACTTCTTCATTGAGGGTAGTAAATCTATGGAATTTGCTACCCCAGAGAGCTGTGGAAGCTGCAACATTAAATAAATTTAAAATGGAGATAGACATTTTCCTAGCAGATAAGGGAATTAGGGGTTACGGGGAGAGGGCAGGGAAGTGGACGTGAGTCTAGATTCAGATCAGCCATGATCCTATTGAATGGCGGAGCAGGCCCAAGGGGCCATATGGCCTACTCCTGCTCCTATTTCTTATGTTCTTATGCATGACTTATGTTTTCACACCAGGTCCTATCATGTAGCTATGTACAGATTCAAACATACATTGCTGTTGTATGAAATTCCTCTGTCTACCATTTTCATACACCAATACTGCTGTTAAACGTTCACATGCTCATACATGAAACAGTCATTTCTGCGCTATTGTGTTCATGTAGCAGTTCCCATCTCTGCATGTACATATTAGGTTAATAATGAAAGCTCATCATACCCATTACCACATTCTGACACCACACTTTACCAAAGGTTATCATGGTCTTATGCGAAGTCTAATCTCTGCATGGCGCTCAAGTTACTGTGTTCCACATGCAGCAATCCTGCACTGTACTTGACGGCCAGGTCCCTTCATGCATGCATATAGTTTAGGCATATTCCCATGATGAGCCCAGCCGCCAAATTTCAAGCAACAGTTAGGATTCCGCAATCAATTAGTATGTACCTATAATCAGGTTGCATCACTGCGCACTTCGCCATGTTCATACATCAGATCCTGTCACCTTGGCTCAGTTAGTAGCACTCTCACCTCTGAGTCACGCGCTGTAGGCTCAAGTCCTACTCCAGTGTAGTACAGAGTGTGTGGTGTACCATTCAAGTGAATCATTACCCTCTCTAGATCTTTTCATTGGGAACTGCCAGCATGATATCGGCCGTCTCAATTTCTCTGCTCCCCTCACTCACTCTGAACTTGCAGCACTCCGTTCCCTCAGGTCCAACCCTGACATTGTCATTAAACCTGCTGACAAGGGTGGCACTGTTGTTGTTTAGTGAACAGAACTCTACCATGTGGAGGCTGAATGCCAATTCTCCGATACCTCCTCCAACCTCCCCCGGACCACGACCCAACCACCGAATATCAAGCCATTGTTTCCCAGACAGTCACTGACCTCTTCTGGAGATCTTCCCTCCCACAGCCTCTAGCCTCATAGTCCCCAAACCCACACAGCCTCCTTCCCAAGATCCACAAACAGGATTGCCCTGGTAGACCCATCATTTCAGCCTGTTCTTGCCCCACGGAACTTATTTCTTCCTATCCTCGACACTTTTTTTCTCCCCTTGTCCAGTCTCTTCCCACCTACATCCACAACTCTTCTGACACTCTCTGCCAATTTAAGTTTCCAGTTTTCTGGCCCTAACTGTCTCATTTTCATCATGGATGTCTAAACCCGCTACACTCCATCCCCCATCGGGACAGTGGGCCCTCCACTTCTTCCTTGAACGGAGGCCCAAACAGTCCCCATCCACCAGCACCCTCCTCCGCCTAACTGAACTTGCTTTTTCATTGAACAACTTCTCCTTTGACCTTTTATCCTCCAAATAAAAGGTATCGCTATGGGAACCCGTATGGGTTGCCTGCCTATTCTTGGAATGTGTGGAACATTCTTTGTTCCAGTTCTACTCAGATCCCCTCACTTACCTCGTTTTCCGGTACATTGATGACTGTATTGGTGCCACTTCATGCTCTTGCTCCGAACTGGAAAATTTCATCAACGTTTCTTCAAATTTCTGCCCATCCCTCGCCTTCACATGGTCCATCTCCGACTCTTCCCTCTCTCGACTTCTCTATCTCTATTTTCGGGAATAGTTTGTCAACCAATAGCTACTGTAAGCCCACTGACTCCCACAGCTACCTTGATTACACTTCCTCCTACCCTGCTTCATGTAAGGGCTCTATTCCATTCTCCCAGTTTCTCCATCTCCATTGCATAGAGTCACAGAAGTTTATGGCACAGAAGGAGGCCATTTGGCCCATCGTGTCTGTGCTGACCGATATAGAGCTATCCAGCCTAATCCCACTTTCCAGCTTTTGGTCCATAGCCCTGTAGGTTACGGCACTTCAAGTGCATATCCAAGTACTTTTTAAATGCGATGAGGGTTTCTGCCTCTACCACCCTTTCAGGTAGTGAGTTCCAGGACCCCACCACGCTGGGTGAAAACATTTCTCAACTCCCCTCTTACCCTTCTACCAATTACTTTAAGTCTATGCCCCCTGGTTATTGGCCCCTCTGCTAAATGAAAGAAGTCATTCCTATCCACTCTATCTAGGTCTCTCATAATTTTATACAACTCATTTAAATCTCCCCTCAGCCTCCTCTGTTCCAAAGAAAACAATCCCAGCCTATCCAATCTTTCCTCATAGCTAAAATTCTCCAGTCCTGACAACATCCTCGTAAATCTCCTCTATACCCTCTCTGGTACTATCATATCTTTTCTGTAATGTGGAATCTGTTCTGACGATGCTACCTTCCACACCAGTGCTTCCGATTTGTATTCCTTTATCCTCAACAAAGGATTCCCCTCCACCGTGGTTGACAGGGCCCTCGACCGTATCGGTCCTATTTCCCGCACTTCTGCCCTCACTCTTTCCCCTCCTCCCAGAACCACAAAAGGTTGCATGCGGCTATTATATTACTGAACTTTCTTATATAATCTATTAAAATGATTGATGTCTACATCCTTCAATTGAACAAAATTGTAACGTGCAATCCTCCCATCAGATCAGGCCTGGGACCAGTCCCTTGACAGAACACCGCAATTACCATGCCTGAGGTCCTATTCTTAGAAATAGATGCAATTCGCCAAGTCATACTGAGTTACGTAGGTTCTTGATTGGAATCAGGATGCAGTATATTGCTGCTTTGGTCCAGCTCAGCACAGTTCATTAATAAGGGGAGCGTGCCAAATATGGTTTCAAGTGTCCATGATTGAAACATTTGATCCGTGTCAAGCGCAGGTTGACGTTATTCAAGAAGCACTTTGCTCAAATAGAAAGATGAAGATTCACAGTACAGTACTGTAGTAAAACAGTTTATCCATACACTGGAACAGTCTGTAGACAGTGAAACAGCAAGATCCAAAGGAAGAAAACTAGACACTAGGCTCCAGCATTAGACCCGGCTCAAATGGTAACAGTGGCGGTACTTACAAATTTTGATCCTAGCTTAGCTAACAAGTCTGGTAAAAGCAAGAATTCTCTACAAGTTAACTTCCGCTTGGATACATTAGAAGTTTAATGAAGTAACATCTTTCTGTGAAGAGGTCTTTTACAAATCGCTCAGTATTTAAAAGGTCAACAGATAACTGTACTGAAGCGAACATTGAATGAGCATTTCAAAACACAATTGCCAGACTTTGTCTGTTACACTGAAATGCACTGCTGCTTTCCAGATCTACTTGCATTCTGCTGAGGGTGAAAGGGTTAACTGAATGATCACACTTACTCTGAGCGGGAGAGTGCAGCCAGTGTCTTGGTAAAGGACAATCCCACGAATGGCAAGTCCTCTCCTGTAAAACCCGATCTGTTCAGCTGCCGTGCCTTGATCGTCGGGCGCGAGATTTTCTCCGGTTCATCGAAATTGGACACATCGTCGTCAGTTTCCAGAGTGGGTACAAAAGGAGGTGGAACTGCAAGGGAAACACAAGATATGCCGGAATTCAGCAAAAGTAGAGAGACTGAAGAGGCAACAGCCGACATGTAATCTTACCAATAAAAACGGGGAGTGAGTCACTACTGGAGCTGTGTATTCAATAGGCTGTCACAGCTCATTACATCAGTTTGAGGTAAAAGTGGATCTTACTCACAGATAACCTGACAGTCATACAGGCTCAGGCTGATCTCTAATACAGCTCTGCAGATGCACCCTAAAGCTTCATTGTGTTACATATTCACTGTACTTATATGAAGATACAGTCACATATACATTGGAGGAAAATTATAAATAATAGTCTAGGCTCCACCTATCCTTATGCTACAGAAACACATCATCCCTTATTCGATGTCAAAGGACTCGTAGTAGTAGAGAAGTTCATAATAGACATACAGTGCTGCAATATCCTTACCTCTTGTAATAATTAAGAGCCACAATAGTTACATTATGGATTTACTACGCTTCCATAATGGCTAGTACCCAGCTAACCAATAATGAAGAGACAGGCTCCAGAGGCTGTTACTTACACAGCATTTTGGAATACGGTGATCATCAATATATTATAATAACCCTCAATTCATCAAGAACCATTTCTGGAAAGGACTAATCCTGATACTCTGCAGAGCCAACTGACAATGGCAGACTGCTGCCTGCAGAAACTTTATTTCTACACAAGTACAAATTTTCAACAATGAATATGCCAGCAGCTAAACTCAGTCAGCACTGCAGTACTTGTGCCAATCTGCTTCTTCTGAGACTGCAGGTTTAACCATGGCAGTTCTGAGCTGTCCAGTCCTGCAGCACAGCTTCCATGTAGGAGCCCAAGCACAATACCAGAGACTAGCTGAAGGGACCCTTCCAAAAGAGACAGAGACAAACCCCTTTGTTATGAACATAAACATCTGCAGGCACTACAGCAGTCAGGCATATTGTCGATCTAAACTACTCAATAATCCTGATTTGAACCTTACTATTTGGTTGGACTGTACCATCTGGCAGGGAAGCAGCATTAATAACAAGAGGATGGGCTGGTCACCTTTCAGGTTAACTAAGCAGTCCTGTGATCTATCTGAAGGTTCCCAAGTAGATACCATGCCATTCTATCAGCAACCTGCATTCTGCCTCCCAGCATTACCAAGACTCTGGCAAGGTTTGAGCAGAGCCAATAGCTTACTGACTAGGATTAAGGGGGAAAAATTCAGTATCGCCCCATTTGGAGCGCTGTTCTCGGCCGTGCGCAAAGTTTAGCGCCTGGCGCTAATTATCGCCTCCGACGGCAAACTTGGCTTTTATCGCCCCTGGAGGTGATTGGAGCGCTAAATCAGGCACTTCACACCTGTCTTAAGGCGCAAACGCCGAGGAGTGAGGCGCTACCTCAGAGTGCTGGCGAAGCAAGGAAGGGCAAATCAAAATAAACCTGCAAAGTGCTACTCAGTACTCAAAACTCTTTCACACAGCGTTGAATCTCTCCAGAAGTCTCTCTCTCTCTCTCTCTCTCTGACTGCGTGGTGCAAAAATGTCACCGACAAAAAAAGGCAGGAAGCGGTCGCCTTTAAATAGCGCTCCCCTAGTCCCTTTCTGACAGCATAACGCTCCCCTCAACCTGTCGTTGCTAGCGCCACTCAATATCCAGTCCTGGGCGCCAACGGGGCATTGCGCACTCGAATGACGTCACAATTTGCCGGCGCGGGAGATCATGGCGGAAGCGTTTAGCGCCGCCGCAAAATGTCTAGTTAATTTCGCGAGCGGCACAAGCATCGCCGCGCCCGGCCTCTAGTTGTTTTGCGCCCCAATTGGCGCCCTCTTAAGGCGCTAACGAGCGGCGCAAGCAACTGAATTTTTCCCCCTAAATGTCTAATGAGGGAGATTAAAAATTATTAGCATCATACAGATTCATGCAACGCACACAGGATGTTACAGTTCTGACCTGAAATACATCTTTCTAGTATATATAAAACACATCAAGTCTCCAAATCAGAGAAAAACCATGGGACAGTAATCTTGCCTAAATTATGGAGAATCGATTGTAAACGATGAATTATAAAGGATCAAATCCTTGTGGAAGGCAGTACCCGCCTCCCTGGTATTTTTAACACACATTTCAGTTTCCTTGATTTACTCTCACATTGTGAACTGTAAGTCTTCTTGACCGACAGGATTGAAAACGTACCATCTCTCCTTTCTTCTTCTCCAGTGGTAAATTCTACTGTGATTATAGGGGCAGAAGCACAATACCAAAAAGTAGACTGTGAAGTCAACCTGACAATTTCTGCTGTTTTCCTGTTCCAGGGATTGGTTTCCATGAAATAAAATAAAACATTGGCCCGTAATTTGCGGTCAACGGCAAAGCAAAGACGTTCGCCGTTGGCCCCGAAGAAAGCTGCCCACAAGGACCTCTCAATCTCCGTGGCGAGAAGTTTGCCTTTTTCGATGTGCAATTGCGATCAGTGCAGTATAATGGGAATTCCATAGCACGAGCTGCTGTGACGTCAACAAGCTGTCGAAGCAGCCAATCACAATGCAGAATTCTCACAGACAGGGAACCAGGAAGTGAAGAAGCTCCTTTTATTCTGACTTTTTTTAAATGTTAGAGAGCAAAACAAAGATTGGGGCTCTCACACGGGGAAAAGGTAAACCTGAAATAAGTATGAACAAACTTTTTTTTAAATGTAATTTTTTTTCAAGTTTCTTAAAAATTGTAACTTTTATTATAATGGAGAAATTTGACACTCCACAAAATTAAAATGAGTTTTTCAGGGCCATAATGTTTGTTTAGCAGTCAATACGCTGTTAAAACCCCAGTTACACCTAATCCAAAAAGGTCTAACTTTTAATGGGGTATTTAACAACAATATTACAGCGGAAAAGCCCAAGTTTGTGTCAGTTTCACTGATTACACTGATTGCTGGCTATGGGGGGGGGGGGGGTGGCACAGCTCAGTCAGGTGTTGCAGCAATGAATGACTGACCACAACTTAAGGATTTCCGTGTTCGGATGCGCATGTGCGAAATCCTGAAGTTGCAGTCAGTTTCAAAGAGATAATAACAGCGACCACTGTTCGCTCGCTGTTATTACCCACCGCAAATTTCAGGCCAATAGTACAGGTTGTATTGCAGATTGTCCCTGAATGGCAGATTGGCCCTCAGAAAGGCTTCTTCCTATAATGGGCAAGAGAGTTTAGGATCCTGCCAAAACAAACCTGCATCTCCCCCCTGAATGGGTGACTTTGTTCTCAATTCCATTCTCACGCAGCATCCTCAGTTTAAGTTAGTGCATTTGGGAAACATAGCTGTGACAAATTTACTGTCAGTTGCTGCCATATTTGCAGTTTCTGCTTTTTTCCTTGAAGTTTGTTTTTTTTCCTTTTAGGTTCTCTCCTCTCCCTCAACGTGTACCATTACCCAACTGGAGACAAGCCAACCAATATCCAGCTTTCTGTTAATGTTGCACTGTAACCAACCACTAGATGGCAAGCAAGAGCAGCACAGCCCAGCTCTCCCATCCATTTTTCTTCTCTCTGGAGAAGTTGCAACCTTCCTTTGGACATCTCAGTCTACCGAGATTGGGAATCGCAGGCATAACATCGCTTCTTGCAGGGAAACTACCATCTGGCTTCACCTGTTCATGAATAAACAAACAGTCAGTCCCAATATATTTTAACTGGCTCTTGGGCTACATTATTTTTGCACTGACACACATTCCAACATGTACATGCTGATACAAATTCAATTTTAGACGGCATTTTGGGTTCCATTTTTAGATCTGCTCCCTCGTTATTAAGCATTCAAGTTGCTCCAATGTAAAAGTGATGAGTTGTACCATACCATTAAAAGATTATTCCCACTCAGCTCATGGGTAAATGCACAAGGTGCAATGCTGAGACAGGCAGACCTGAAAGGTGCCAGGTTCAACCCCTCGTTACTGTAAGCAAATATTACCTACAAGGGGATATTACAATTGATCTCAGAGTCCTTAGGCTGGAGGGGGTAGGGAGGAAACAATAATCAGCCAGGGTTCCTTTCCTGGATAACCATCGGATGATGAGTGCTGTAAAATTCTCTAATATTGTTAGGTTTGTGCTTGGAAACCCCACTATGGTTAAATAGCTTTCCAACACTTACTGCCTGGGCTCAGATGAAAATGGCCTTCTGGGCAAGGTACCAGAGGCTGTCAGCACTTGCCGAACTGCAGAATACTACAAGTCACTACCTTCAAAAGAAGGGAGAAGAAAACCCCAACAATGGGTAAAGCTCACTCAATATTCACAAAGTGGAATCAGGATTAAACGGTTTTAGCCCGGTGAACACTGACAAAAATGATTTGATCGGCAGAAATTCAATAATTTATTCCAACATACTTAAAACTAGAAAGAAAAATGGAGATTAGGTGACAAAACAAATTGCCTGCTGATGTAGAGTTCAGTACTCAGCACCACTTCTCCTGCAGCATTGAAGGGGTTAGCATGCAGCTTGGAGACTATAATTATGCTGTGGATCAATGTGAGCCTATCCTTCAGAGGGATGGAACACCTACACACAGTTCGTGTACTGTACCACTGCTTACACTGGCAATCCTGTTTCCATGGCATCCTATTCCATTCAGGCATTAATGCAGCATTAGATAGTGCATAGATGGATTCAGGAAATAAACCAAAACATGCTCACATCCCTGCAATGTAATAGCGTCCCTCATGAAGTAGATCAATAACAGTTATAAATCAGCCCACTGTGGAAAGGAGACAACTAGCATTCACAATCCAGTTATAGAATTAATCTAAATAACTATACCCTGAGTGATGCCCAACAGCCATCCTTCTGCCATTCCAACTCCATAACAGGTTAACACGTCAGCACAATTTCCCCCATTTGAGCAGCACTGTCAGCATTAGGTACAGACCATCACATTACTAGAGCAACAGTTCACATTACCCGTTTCTGGAGGGAAGCGCTCACTGGTTCTACAGTGCAGTGTAGTTTTTTCTCATTGTATATTCATCAATGTATGACTCATAATAAAGTCCTAGTTACAAGCCCACAGAATAGGTGACTGTAGTGATGTATAAACAGAACTCTCAGTGAATGCCAAATAACATCCAACACAAAATGTGTGCACACGTTACTGATAATCCCGCACAAGGATCAATATCAAGCTCATCATACTACAGGTAAAATTGGTCAACGTTAATCCAAGGCTGTTGTAACAAATAAAGCAGCACACTGAACAGTTCATCCATATTCACTCTGCAACTAATGCATTGATTAGTGAGCGACAGAGCTACGCATTGCTATCAATTATACCATCTATCTCAATCTTAGGAAGTACCTCGGATACAATATTACCATTTATACCAAAGATAAATTGGGCCTCTTGTGGTGTCCCCATGCATCAAGGCTGGTAACCAGTCTATAGGGGACTAAATAGAAATTTTGGTACGTAGCACTAAAAAAAAGGGAGTACTCAACTTTTTGCCCTTTGTTGTACTTCATACTCTATCCAGTAGCATTATATAGGGAGGAGTACACATGCACTGGTGTTTTTGTGGAACAGTACGATATGGGGACAAAAACCCAAGTACTAAAGCACATCCTTATCTATATTATAAAAGATCCCACAGTGCTATCTACCCACAGATGTTTCAATTGGTTTTGAATTAGAGGCTGGAGGTCATGAAACATCAGCCAGGTTTTAACCTGTTTCTGTTTCAGGTGAACTGTAGTGCAGGTCCAGCAGGTGAGACCCCCAGCCTCCCAAAGGAGGGAACCTTTAAAATTGTACACAATTTGAGAAAGCTGCAAGAGTAATCCAACTGTGCCACATTAGCCCCAATACTGTGACTACTGAAGTAGGATCCTCCTTTGCTAGCTGACAAAAAAAGCATGTGTTTAAGAAATTACTATGCTATTGCACAACACAGCTGAACCGGTGAGGTAACCTTGTAAAAGGCAATGTAAGCCTGCTCTGGTCTCTCACCAAGGATTGTTGGGGTGATCTTTCTACTGATTTATAAACTTGACTAGGTGACTAAGGCTAAATTTATTCTACAGCTGCAGTGTGAATAAGAAGTGGTTTCTCTTGGCACAAGTGCTCAAGTTTTGCAATGTAAATCCAGGGTCAGGGCCTGACCTGACTCGAGTGAAACAAAGTGAGACTCCCTGCTACACTTCCTGACCCTTCAACGCCTATCCACCATCTAGAAAGCTCAAGTCAGGAGTGCACTGGATTACGGACTAGTCCTCTGGGTGGTTGCAGCCGCAAGAAGCTCCACTGGGCTCGAGATCCACCACCACTGGCATATTATGGCTACAATATTTTTTTTATTATGTGGGCATCACTGGCAAGGCCAGCATTTATTGCCCATCCCTAATTGCCCTCAAGAAGGTGGTGGTGAGCCACCTTCTTGAATCGCTGCAGTCCATGTGGTGAAGGTACTCCCACAGTGCTGTTAGGGAGGGAGTTCCTGCATTTTGACCCAACAACGATGAAGGAACGGCGATATATTTCCAAGTCAGGATGGTGTGTGACTTGGAGGGGAACTTGCAGGTGGTGGTGTTCCCAGGCACCTGCTGTCGCTGTCCTTCTTCTAGGTGGAAGAGCGGCACCGTGGTACAGGGGGCCATCCAGGTGTGGGGAGAAGGAAGGAATGTGGTAGTGGTAGGGGACCGCATAGTCAGGGGGATAGATACTGTTCTCTGCAGCTGCAAAAGAGAGTCCCGAAGGCTGTGTTGCCTGCCCGGTGCCAGGGTTATGGAAATCTCCTCGCGGCTGAAGAACTTGGAGTGGGAGGGGGAGGATCCAGTTGTCATGGTCCATGTAGGAACCAACGACATAGGTAGAACTAAGAATGAGGTTCTGCTGAGGGAGTCGGAGGAGCTAGGATCTAAATTAATAAGCAGAACCTCAAGGGTAATGATCTCTGGATTACGACCTGAGCCACGTGCAAATTGGCATAAGGTCAGGCAGATCAGAGGGTTAAATGCGTGGTTCAAAGAGTGGTGTGGGAAGAAGGGGTTTCAAATCATGGGGCACTGGCACCAGTAGTGGGGAAAGAGGGAGCTGTTCAGTCAGGATGGGCGCCACTTAAACCGGGCTGGGACCAGCGTCCTGGCGAAGCGAATAACTAGGGCTGCAGAAAGGGCTTTAAATTAAAAAAAAGGGGGGTAAAGGTCAAGTGAGGGGAAATTTGGAAATCTAAAGCGAAAGGTCAATGCAATAGAGCAACGTAGCGATTTGGCTAAAAATAAGCAGAGTGTGACAGGAAGGGACAGAGAGTTTAACAGTAGCAGTGCAGCAGAGAATAAGGTCAAAGCAGGCAATAATGATAAAAAATTTAAATTATAGACTCTTTATCTGAATGCATGAAGCATTCGTAACAAGATAGATGAACTAGTGGCACAAATAGAGATAAATGGGTTTGGTCCAATAGCCATTACAGAGACGTGGTTGCAAGGTGACCAAGGTTGGAAACTAAATGTTCCAGGGTACTTGACGTTTCAGAAAGACAGGCAGAATGGAAAAGGATAGGGAGTAGCCCTGATAATAAAGGATGACATAAAGACAGTAGAGAGAAAGGATCTCAGCTCAGAAGAAGTCTGGAAATGGAATTAGTATGGGTGGAGATAAGGAATAACAAGGGGCAGAAAACACTGGTGGTAGTAGTATAGAGTCATAGAGTTACACAGCACAGAAAGAGGCCCTTCGGCCCATCGTGTCTGCGCCGGCTATCAAGCCCCGTCTATTCTAATCCCATTTTCCAGCACTTGGTCCGTAGCCTTGTATGCTATGGCGTTTCAAGTGCTCATCTAAATGCTTCTTGAATGTTGTGAGGGTTCCTGCCTCTACCACCCTTTCAGGCAGTGAGTTCCAGATTCCAACCACCCTCTGGGTGAAAAAGTTTTTCCTCAAATCCCCTCTAAACCTCCTGCCCCTTACCTTGAAACTATTCCCCCTGGTTATTGACCCCTCTACTAAGGGGAAAAGTTCCTTTCTATCTACCCTATCAATGCCCCTCATAATAGAAGATAGGAGCAGGAGTAGGCCATTCGGCCCCTCGAGCCTGCTCTGCCATTCAATGCCGATCATCCAAATTATAGAAACATAGGAGATAAAATAATTTTGTGCACCTCAATCAGGTCCCCCCTCAGCCTTCTCTGCTCTAAGGAAAACAACGCCATCCTGTCCAGTCTCTCTTCATAGCTAAAGCGCTCCAGCCCAGGTAACATCCTGGTTAATCTCCTCTGCACCCTCTCCAATGCAATCGCATCTCTCCTATAGTGTGGCGACCAGAACTGCACACAGTATTCCAGCTGTGGCCTAACTAGCATTTTGTACAGCTCCATCATAACCTCCCTACTCTTATATTCTATGCCTCAGCTAATGAAGGCAAGTATCCCATATGCCTTTTTAACCACCTTATCTACCTGTCCTGCTGCCTTCAGGGATCTATGTACATGCACACCAAGGTCCCCGATCCTCTGTCCTTCCTAGGGTCTTACCATTCATTGTGTATTCCCTTGCCTTGTTAGTTCTCCCAAAATGCATCACCTCTCACTTTTCAGGATTAAATTCCATTTGCCACTGTTCTGCCCATCTGACCAACCCGTCTATATCGTCCTGTAGCCTGAGGCTTCCCTCCTCGCTATTTACCACTCCACCAATTTTCATGTCATCTGCGAACTTACTGATCATACCTCCTACATTCATATCTAAATCATTAATATACACTACAAACAGCAAAGGACCCAGCACCGATCCCTGCGGTACACCACTGGACACAGGCTTCCAGTCACAAAAACAACCTTCGACCATCACCCTCTGCCTCCTGCCACTAAGCCAATTTTGGATCCAATGTGCCAAATTGCCCTGGATCCCATGGGCTCTTACCTTCTTGACCAGTCTCCCATGTGGAACATTGTCAAAAGCCTTACTGAAGTCCATGTAGACCACATCATCAACTGCACTACCCTCATCCACACACCTAGTCACCCCCTCGAAAAATTCAATCAAATTGGTCAGACATGATCTCCCCCTGACAAAGCCATGCTGACTATCCCTGATTAATCCCTGCCTCTCCAAGTGGAGACTAATTCTGTCCCTCAGAATTTTTTCCAATAATTTCCCTACCACTGATGTTAGGCTCACTGGCCTACTGTAATTCCCTGGTTTATCCCTACATCCTTCTTGAATAATGGTACTATGTTAGCTGTTCTCCAGTCCTCTGGCACCTCCCCTGTGGCCAGAGAGGTTCTGAAAATTTGTGTCAGAGCCTCTGCAATCTCCTCCCTTGCCTCACACAGCAGCCTGAGATACATCCTGCCAGGGCCTGGGGATTTATCCACTTTTAAGCCCGCTAAAACCGCTAGTACCTCCTCCCTCTCAATACTAATTTGTTCAAGTATATAACAATCCCGCTGCCTGATTTTTATGCCTACATCGTCCTTCTCCATAGTGAACACAGATGCAAAATATTCATTTAAAACCTCACCTACATCTTCCGGCTCTACACACGGATTTACACTTTGGTCCCTAATGGGCCCTACTCTTTCCCTGGTTATCCTCTTGCCCTTAATATACTTATAAAACACCTTGGAATTTTCCTTTATTTTGCCCACCACTCTTTTTTCATGCCCCCTCTTTGCTCTCCTAATTTCTTTTTTAAGTACCCCCCTGCACTTTCTATACTCCTCTAGGGCTTCCACTGTTTTTAGTCCTTTGTATCTTCCAAAAGCCTCCCTTTTTTTCCTAATCCATTCTCGTATATCCCTTGACATCCAGGATTCCCTGGGTTTGTTGGTCCCACCCTTGACCTTTACGGGAAGATGTTGGCGTTGTGTTCATCAACACCTTCAATTCATCTGCCTTACTCGCAAGACTCCTTGCATTAAAATAAATGCCATCCAGCCTTGCCATACTCCCTTGTGTCGTTACATATTTGCTCTGCCTTCCAGGCTGACTTGTTTCACCCCCTACTATAGCTCCACTCCGTATCCCATCCCCCTATATAGGCCCCCTAACAGGAGCTATACCATTGGACAGAATATTAATCAAGAAATAGTAGGAGCTTGTAACAAAGGTAATGCAATAATCGTGGGGGACTTTAATCTTCACATAGATTGGACAAATCAAATCAGCAAAGGTAGTCTGGAGGACGAGTTCAGGAATGCATTCAAGATAGCTTCCTAGAACAATACGTCATGGAACCAACCAGGGAACAGGCTATTTTAGATCTTGTATTGTGTAATGAGACAGGGTTAATTAGCACTCTCATAGTAAAAGAATCTCTGGGGCAGAGTGATCATAATATAATTTCACATTAAGTTTGAGAGTGACTTGCCCAAGTCCGAAACTAGAGTCCTAAACTTAAATAAAGTCAATTACATAGGTATGAGAGGCGAGTTGGCTAAGGTAGATTGGAAAAATAGATTAAAAGGTATGGCGATAGATAAGCAGTGGCTAGCATTTTTAAAAATTTCATAATTCTCAACAAAATTACATTCCATTGAGATACAAAAACTTCATGGGAAAAGTGATTCAACTGTCGCTAACTAAAGAAGTTAAGGATAGCATTAGATTGAAAGAAGAAGCTTATAATGTTGCGAAGAATAGTAGTAAGCCTGAAGATTGGGAGAGTTTCAGAAACCAGCAAAATAACCAAAAAATTGATAAAAAAGGGAGAAAATGGAATGAGAGAAAACTAGCAAGAAATATAAAAGCAGATTGTAAGAGTTTCTACAAGTATGTAAAAAGAGAGTAGCAAAAGTAAACGTTGGTCCGTTAGAGGCTGAGACAGGAGAAATTATGAGGAATAAGGAAATGGCAGAAACGTTAAACAAATATTTTGTATCTGTCTTCAGAGTAGAAGACACAAAAAGCATACCAAAAATGGAGGGGAAACAAGGGTCTAATGAGGGTGAGGAACTTTTTTTTTTTCGTTCAAGGCCAGCATTTATTGCCAATCCCTAGTTGCCCTTGAGAAGGTGGTGGTGAGCCGCCTTTTGAACCGCTGCAGTCCGTGGGGTGAAGGTACTCCCACAGTGCTGTTAGGTAGGGAGTTTCAGGATTTAGACCCAGCGACGATGAAGGATCGGCGATATACTTCCAAGTCGGGATGGTGTGTGACTTGGAGGGGAACTTGGAGGTGGTGGTGTTCCCATGCGCCTGCTGCCCTTGTCCTTCTAGGTGGAAGAGGTCGCGGGTTTGGGAGGTGCTGCCAAAGAAGCCTTGGCGAGTTGCTGCAGTGCATCTTGTAGATGGTGCACACTGCAGCCACGGTACGCCGGTGGTGGAGGGAGTGAATGTTTCAGGTGGTGGATGGGGTACCAATCAAGACGGCTGCTTTGTCCTGGACAGTGTCGAGCTTCTTGAGTGTTGTTGGAGCTGCACTCATCCAGGCAAGTGGAGAGTATTCCATCATACTCCTCACTTGTGCCTTGTAGATGGTGGAAAGGCTTTGGGGAGTCAGGAGATGAGACACTCGCCACAAAATACCCAGCCTCTGACCTGCTCTTGTTGCCACTTAATGTAATTAATAAGTAGAGAAAAAGTCCTAAAGAAACTAATGGGACTAAAAGCTGACAAATCCCCTGGACCCGACGTCTATATCCCAGGGTTCTAAAAAAGATGGCTGAAGAGATAGTGGATGCATTGGTTTTGATCATCCAAAATTCCCTAGATTCTAGAACGGTCCCAGTGGATTGGAAGGTCGCAAATGTAACACCGCTATTCAAGAAAGGAGAGAGAGAAAAAACAGAGAGCTACAGGCCAGTTAGCCCGCCATCAGTCGTCGGGAAAATGCTGGAATTCACTGTGAAGGAAGTGATATCAAGTCACTTAGAAAATCATAACATGATTAGGCAGAGTCAACATGGTTTTATGAAAGGGAAATCGTGTTTGACAAGTTTTTTTGAGGATGTAACTAGCAGGGTAGATAAAGGGGAACCAGTGGATGTAGTATATTTGGATTTCCAAAAGGCATTCACCAAGGTGCCAAATAAAAGGTTATTACACAAGATTAGGGCTCATGGGGTTGGGGGTAATATAGTAGCATGGATAGAGGATTGGTTAACGGACAGAAAACAGAGAGTAGGGATAAACAGATCTTTTCAGGTTGGCAGACTGTAACTAGTGGGGTGCCGCAAGGATCAGTGTTGGGGCCTCAGCTATTTACAATCTATATTAATGACCTAGATGAAGGGATCGAGTGTAATGTATCCAGGTTTGCTGAGGATACAAAGCTAGGTGGGATAGTAAGCTGTGAGGAGAACACAAAGGGCTGGATTTTCTGAATGGGAAGCTTTTGGAGGCAGGACTGCTGCTTGCCGGTTCTCAGTCCTGCCTCCATCAGCTTCTGGCCAACCAGCGGGAATTTCCCCTGATTGACCTTGTTAAGCCCGCCCAGCGGGCTCAGCAGGCCAATTAGGAGGAAGTCAGTGACAGAGCACATCAACGTATGACATGTCATCTGTCAAGAACATTTGAAAGAAGAAATGTCATCATTTGACAGCTCTGTGAAGCTGTCAAACACTGACATTCTGTGTAGTTTGATGAGACATTGTGGTCAGGATTCATCAAACCTTTCTACTTTGCAGAAATCAGCTGGTTGTTGGATTGGAGGATGTAACAGCCAGTCTGTGATTTCTACAATGGAGATGTCGGGGACTACGGCTCCACAGCGGCTGAAAACTGTAGGTAGAAACAAAGGTAAATTAACATTTTCTAACAGTTTACACTCACCTCACATACTTACCACTCCACACTTACACCCATCACTCACCTCTACATCGCACTTTCAGCCCCCTCCGACCCCCCCAGACCTCCTACACCCCGGCGGGATTCCCCCAGGTCAGGAAGCCCGCACTTCAGAACGAAAAATGGGGATAATCCTATTTTCTGCCTGTTAACAGGCAGTTAATAGGTTTTAATCCCATCCCGCCTCCAAGGAGACGGGACCTGGGGCAGGACGGCTTCCCGCCTCCGGGCAAGAGGGCACGGAGGCAGGTTGGGGGCGGGTTTGCCACCCACCCCAAATTCTGCAACTTTCCCGGCAGTCCCTCCTCCATACCCGCCTCCTCGGGGCTGAGAAAATCGAGTCCAAAAAGTCTGCAAAGGGATATAGATAGACTAAGTGAGTGGGCAGTAAGGTGGCAGGTGGAGTATAATGTAGGGAAATGTGAGATTATTCACTTTGGCAGGAAGAATAGAAAAAACAGAATATTTTTTAAATGGTGAGAAACTTTCAAATGTTGGTGTTCAGAGAGATTTGGGTGTCCTCGTGCAAGAAACACAGAAAGCTAGCATGCCGGTACAGCAAGCAATAAGGAAGGCAAATGGCATGTTAGCCTTTATTGCAAGGGGATTGGCGTAGAAGAGTAAGGAAGTCTTGCTACAATTGTACAGGGCCCTGGTGAGACCACACCTGGAGTACTGTGCACAGTTTTGGTCTCCTTATCGAAGGAAGGATATACTTGCCTTGGAGGCGGTGCAACGAAGATTCACTAGATTAATTCCTGGGATGAGAGGGCTGTCCTATGATGAGAGATTGTGTAGAACGGGCCTATACTTTCTGGAGTTTAGAAGAATTGTAATGTATGTACCTTTAAGGAGAGAACTACTTTTTACAGTTCCTGTATCCTGTAGTACCGGCAGTGACCACACCTGTATATAAACCCTGAGTAGTGATCTGTACAGTCAGTTGCAGTTTGAACCCTCATTCAGTAAACACCTGTTGATCGTTCCATGCAGTCTTTTGTCCGATTATTGAAGGACACAACATTAAGATACATGGATCTAACATTGGGGACGACGCAGATTCGAACCTACCTGCAACTCTGCATCACCTCCCAGGGATTCGCTCCTGGAGAACAGTGGAAGGAGGTCAAGTCCAGAAGCACGGGCGTCGACCACGGGCAACCACCCAGTCATCCAGCGGAGATTTGAGCATCACAGGGGAGGCTGTCGAGAGCCAGGCTTGGCTTTCCAGTCACAGTGGTCCAGCGAAACGGGCTGGCAACAGGTACTGCGCAGACCCTTCCCGGACAGCGGCAGCTAGAGCCGACCGAGCGGCACAGAAAAAGGCCGAGCAGCGTCGACGGGGGAGAGAGAGAGAGAGCAGAGCGCACAGGGCGCAGCCGGTGTTCAGGACGGAGCAGCTTCAACGGAGAGAGAGACGAGAGAGAGCAGAGCGCAGCCGGTGTTCAAGGGCCGAGCAGCGTCAACGAGGGAAGAGAGGCGCGCAGGAAAACGCGAGGCGCTGCCATTGCCACGAGGACCGCAGAGAGCGGCATTGGCAGCAGCGCATGAAACCCACAGGGCGTCGCCATTTGCCACGAGGACCGCCGAGAGCGCCATTGGCAGCAGCGCGGGAGACGCCATTTTAAGCCGCAGCGGGGAAGAAAGGAAAGCGCGGGAGACGCCATTTTAAGCCAGTCTAACCACACCCAAAAATGCCGAAGAGTGGCAGTATCACAGCGTTCGACAATGAAGTCGAAGATTGGACGACATATGTCGAACGCATAGAAGTATACTGCAAGGTGAATGAAGTGCCAGATGACAAGGAAGCGCTGGTATTGTTGAATTCAATGGGTGCAAAAACGTATGGCTTACTACAAAACCTAGTAAACCCATAGAAGCCAGTAGAAAAGGATTTTGAAAACAGTGTCAATCCTACAGAACCACTTAAACCCCACACCGCTGCTGATAGCAGAAAGATTTAAGTTTCACAAAAGGAACCAGCATAAAGATGAAAGTAATGCTGAGTATTTAACGGAACTGCGCAAGCTATCGAAACACTGCCCGTTTGGAACGGGACTAGCAGATACCTTAAGGGACAAGTTTGTGTGTGGGCTTCAAAGTGAAGGAACCCAGAAACAGCTTTTATCTGAAAAGGACCTTACGCTGGAAAAGGCTTTCAGCATTGCGGTATCATATGAAGCAGCAGCACGGGGCGCTGCAGAGATACAACAGAGACCGCAAGAATATGGCACAAATGAAATGTCATACGGAACAGTGAAGTGCTACCGCTGCGGCAGAACAACACACGACCATAATGATTGCTGGTTCAAGGACAAAGTGTGCAGGCAGTGTGGAAAAGTAGGACACATAGCAAGAGTCTGCAGGTCGGGAAAGAAAACCAGCAGCAAGAAATCTCCACAGGAGAAGTACAAGAAGGTACAAAAGGTGACAGAGAGTAGTTCAGACGAACAGAAGAGTGATACAGACTCCGGAAGCAAGGAGCTGGGTTGTTTGAAACTACATAATATGATCAAAACGGAGGATCACCAAATTATCTGGGTCACGCTCAAGATAGCAGGAGTCCAAGTGAAAATGGAATTGGACACAGGATCAGCCCTAACCGAAGGGACTACAAGCGGCTATTCTCACATATACCCTTGAGAGATACAAAGATTGTCTTGAAGATGTACACGGGGCAAAAAGTCTACTCCAAAAGGAAAAATAAGGGTGAACGTTATATATAACGGCAAGGAAACACCAAAAATGGACCTATATGTATTGCCAGATGGAGGACCACCACTACTAGGACGTGAATGGATCCGGAAGATACAGCTAGATTGGCAGTCCATACAAGCACTGACTGTAGATGCCAAAAAGGATGACGACGTCACACCTGGACGACTGTCAAAAATGCTAACTGACGCACAAGAAGTGTTCCAGCAGGGACTCGGAACACTAAAAGGCATAACAGCGACGATCAAAATAGAGGAAAATGCAAGCCCAAAGTTTTTTAAGGCCAGACCGGTACCTTATGCGATCCGCCCAGCCGTCGAAGCAGAGCTGGAAGGTTTGGAACGTTCAGGAGTACTGTCCAAAGTGGACTGGAGCGAGTGGGCTACACCCATCGTTCCTGTAATGAAGAGGTCGTTGAGTAATACGCCTGGGGAACCAAAGAAGGTTCGCATCTGTGGGGACTTTAAGGTGACAGTGAACCCGGTCCTTCACACTGTACAATATCCGCTTCCGCGGATTGAAGATATTTTCGCCTCGCTATCTGGAGGGAAACGCTTCACTAAGATTGATCTGGCCCAGGCGTACCTGCAAATGGAGGTAGAAGAAGCCTCAAAACAGTACCTCACGATCAATACTCATAAAGGTCTCTACCAATACAACTGGCTGGTGTTCGGGGTAGCATCAGCTCCGGCTATTTGGCAAAGGGCAATGGAACAAGTCCTGCAAGGGATTCCAGGGACCCAGTGTTATTTGGACGACATCCTGGTCACGGGCAAAAATGACAGTGATCACCTCGCCAACCTGGAGCAGGTGCTCACTAGATTGAAGGAATATGGGCTCCGAGCTAATCGCCACAAATGCGAGTTTTTCCAGAAGCAGATCTCGTATTGTGGCCACGTTATTGATAAAGAGGGGTTACATAAGTCCCCTGAAAAGATTGAGGCAGTAGTCAAGGCTCCAGCACCGGAAAATGTGTCACAACTGAGGTCGTTCCTCGGGCTGGTGAACTACTACCATAAGTTCTTGCCGAATTTGTCTACCGTACTACACCCACTGAACACCCTACTGCAAACGGGGGTACCATGGAAGTGGAGTGACGAATGTAAACGAGCTTTCCAGAAGAGCAAAGCATTGATCACATCGAAAGAGGTGTTGGCTCATTTCAACCCAGCACTACCAATTCGGTTGGCGTGTGATGCATCACCCTATGGCATTGGAGCGGTGCTGTCGCACAAATTCCCGGACGGCTCGGAGAGGCCAGTAGCCTTTGCGTCTCGGTCACTAACCTCAGCCGAGCGTAACTACGCCCAGATTGACAGGGAGGCCCTCAGCCTAGTGTGGGTAGTGAAAAAGCTCAATCACTATCTGCACGGGCAGAAGTTCACCTTGCTGACTGACCACCAACCACTTGTCTCCATCTTTAATCCAAAGAAGGGCGTTCCGGTGATGACTGTGCAACGGCTACAAAGATGGTCCCTTTTTCTAGGGGCGCACCAATATGAAATCGAGTATAAGGGCACGAAACAGCATGGAAACGCTGATGGGCCATCACGCCTGCCGCTGCCTACTGCGGAGGAAGCACCAGCAGTGGATCCTGTCGAAATATTTCATTCGACTATAATTGAATGCTTGCCAGTAACTAACGCTGGTATAGAGAAGGAGACCCGAAATGACCCGACACTGTCTCGGGTATATGATTTGACGGTGAAGGGATGGCCAGCACATGGCGACTCACTGTTGCCAGCATTCTCATCCAGAAGAGAACAGCTGTCAGTATGCCAGGGGACCTTGATGTGTGGATCCCGAGTGGTAATTCCACCCAAGTTAAGGGAGAGAGTGCTCAATGAGCTTCACGAAGGTCATCTGGGAGGGGTGAAAATGAAAAGCCTTGCTAGGGCTTATGTGTGGTGGCCGGGGATCGATCAACAAATCGAGGACCTGACAAAGAGCTGCTCAGGATGCCAGAAGGTCCAAAATGCACCACCACATGCCCCTCTACACCCATGGGAGTGGCCCTCATCTCCATGGCAACGGGTGCATATTGATTTTGCTGGTCCATTCATGGACTCAATGTTTTTAATAGCCGTGGATGCGCACTCGAAATGGCCGGAGGTGATCAAAATGTCCTCCACCACCACGGAGAAAACTATTGCAGTCCTACGGACCATTTTTGCCAGGAACGGCTTGTCAGAGCAGATTTGCTCTGATAACGGACCACAGTTTGTGTCCGAAGAGTTTCGAAGATTTATGAAAAGGAATGGGGTAAGGCATTACACATCCGCCCCGTATCATCCAGCCACAAATGGATTGGCTGAGAGGTTCGTGCAAACCTTTAAAAAAGCAGTAAAGGCCATGTGCGATGACAACATTCCACTGCAGCATAAGGTGGACAATTTCCTGTTAGCCTACAGAAATGCGACACATGCAGTCACCAACCAGGCCCCGGCCATGATGTTCTTTAACCGAAGGTTGAGATCTCGTCTGGATTTGCTCAGACCAAATGTACGAAGAGATGTTAAGAGTAAGCAATTCCAGCACATCAATGAGAAGCCGACAAGGAGCTTCAATGTAGGGCAACCAGTCTTGGCCCGCGACTACCGAACAGAGAAATGGCAACCAGGAACGATATGCACACGGCAGGGGCCACTAATGTACACAGTGGATATTGGGGGGAACATTGTGAGACGCCATGCTGACCAGATCCTAGAGTCACAGGAACGAGTCAACCCCATGTCTCGGCCATACGTACCTGGTGAGGAACCCGACGTACAGGTCGCATCTACCTCAGAAACAATAGCATTGGAAGCTGATGAATCAACTGACGACAGGGTGTTAGAATCGCCTCCGCACCAAGAGCGAGACACTCGGGAAAGGCGTTATCCAGAAAGAATCAGGAAGCCTCCCCAAAGACTGAATTTATAAATAGACTATTTTCAGTTAATGTTGCATGTTAAAAGTGTTAATTGTAATTAGTTTGATATTTAATTGTTAAATGAGTGTTATGGTACTGTTAATCTAAAAGGGGAGGAATTGTAATGTATGTACCTTTAAGGGGGAGAACTACTTTTTACAGCTCCTGTATCCTGTAGTACCGGCAGTGACCACACCTGTATATAAACCCTGAGTAGTGATCTGTACAGTCAGTTGCAGTTTGAACCCTCATTCAGTAAACACCTGTTGATCGTTCCCTGCAGTCTTTTGTCTGATTATTGAAGGACACAACATTAAGATACGCGGATCTAACAAGAACGAGAGGTGATGTCATTGAAACATTCAAGATTGTGAAGGGGATTGACAGGGTAGATGCTGAGAGGTTGTTTCCCCTGGCTAGAGTGTCTAGAACTAGGGGACATAGTCACAGGATAAGGGGTCGCCCATTTAAGACCGAGATGAGGAGGAATTACTTCACTCAGAGGGTTGTGAATCTTTGGAATTCTCTGTCCCAGGGGTCTGTGAATGCCGAGTCTTTGAATATATTCAAGGCTGAGATAGATAGATTTTTGGACTCGAGGGAAACAAGGGACATGGAGATCGGGCAGGAAAGTGGAGTTGATGTCAATGATCAGCCATGATCTTATTAAATGGCGGAGCAGGCTCGAGGGGCCGTATGACCTACCCCTGCTCCTATTTCTTATGTCCTTATGGTAGAGGTCGTGGGTTTGGGAGGTACTGTTGAAGAAGCATTGGTGAGTTGCTGCAGCGCATCTTGTAGGGTACACACGGCAGCCACGGTGCGCCAGTAATGGAGGGAGTGAATGTTTAAGGTGGTGGATGGGGTGCCAATCCAGCGGGCTGCTTTCTCCTGGATGGTGTCGAGCTTCTTGAGTGTTGTTGGAGCTGCACTCGTCCAGCAAGTGGAGAGTATTCCATCACACTCCTGACTTGTGCCTTGTAGATGGGGGAAAGGCTTTGTGGAGTTAGGAAGAGAGTCACTCGCCGCAGAATTCCCAGCTTCTGACCTGCTCTTGTAGCCACAGTATTTGTGTGGCTGGTCCAGTTAAGTTTCTGGTCAATGGTGACCCCTCAGGATATTGATAGTGGGGTATTAGACGATGGTAATGCCATTGAATGTCATGGGGAAGTGGTTAGACTCTCTCCTGTTGGAGATACTCATTGCCTGGGACTTGTGTGGTGCAAAGGTTACTTAACATTTATCAACCCAAGCCTGAATGTTGTCCAGGTCTTGCTGCATGCGTGCATGGCTGTTTCATTATGTGAGGATATGCAAATGGAATCAAACACTGTGCAATAATCAACTGGAACAATATCTAAAAGATGCAATGAAGCAACTCACCATGGTTACTTCACCAATGCCTCCCTACCCTGTGCGGAGAAGGACAGAGTAGCAATGTTGTGGGAACAACATCACCTTCAGGTTCCCTTCCAAATCACACAGTATTATGGCTTGGACATTCCTTCAGTCACTGGGTCAATATCTGGAAATGCCCTACCTAACACCATTTTGAGATTCCATCCCCACAAGAACTGCATCGATTCAAGGAAAATGTTCACCGCCATCTTCTCAGGGCAACTAGGGATGGGCAATAAATGTACCCTTGTGAGAGAGGGAGGCAAAGAGCGCGAGCGCAATTTTAACACAGCGAGGATTAAGAGCTCGTAGGACTGTATATTTGGAGTTTAAGAGATTCAAGAGAGTAGCAATGACTTTAGAAGAAAAAAGGTTGCGACAGAGAGAGAATCGAAGTTAGGTGTGAGAGCAGGATTTTTTTTACAAGACTACATGCAATGAGCAAGGAAATTATCAATCACACCCACAGAAAAAAGTTTAATTATTCATGAAATTTTGTTGGCGGAATATCAAATGCATTACTGTAGCTCCTTGGCCAGCACAGTGTCAAAATCATTATGCAAATCTCCCACTTAATATTATTAATTCTTCGTAAATGCTCCAGAATAAAAAAATGAATTTGGTCAGTGTACGCAACTACATTGTCACACAACTTCTTGACAGTGAGGACACACACCATTCAATAGGAATAACTTACTGTGCCTGATATTGTTCCAGTTGATGTTCGTAAAAAATGGATGGCAGATGAGTCCTTCATAGTTCAAACGCTCCTTTGCCTCACACAGCAGACTTTGCACCAGATCTAGAAACTCCTTACTAGCTTTAGGCTCCTCTGGAAATTTCAGAGCTCTCTGCAATAAGAGAACAGCATGGATGCAGTAACATGTAATTAAAGTCTGTTAGCAGTAAAACATCCCAGTGAATGAACCAACCCTCCTGATCAAGAGAAATTACTTCTCAGGAAACCAAGTGACCACTACACGTCTCTTTATCCCATTCAGATCAAAAGAAAGGATCACTCAGATCAGTAGAAACCAATGTCTCTAGTCAAAGCATTTATGCCAACTTTCTCACCCTTTTTCTTCTGTTTTTAATTTCCAGTCCCTCTGTAGTTCTAGTTCCTCCCAGGAATGGAGCGCAGACCCTCTAAATCAGCCTATAGTTTAGGATCACCTGAAAATTAGCATTGGGTTTCTGAATCCAAGTAATTTATGTAAATTAAAGGCAGTATTGGCTCCAACACTGAGGCATGGAGCACCCAATGAAGAATTTCACCTCACCCTGAAGTACCAGTGATTGTTGTTTTCAACCTTTTTCAGTCAGATTTTTATCCATTCCCAAAGTTTACATTGAATCCCTACAGCAGTGTGCTTAACCTGTAGCCTTTTGTATGGAACTTTACCAAATTACTTTTGGAAGTCTAGTTCAACCTCAGACAGACAGTGGCCAGGAAGGGGGAATGGAGTCATGAAGAACCTAAGAACAATAGAAATAAGAGCAGGAGTAGGCCATACAGCCCCTCGAGTTTGTTCCGCCATTCCATAAGATCATGGCTGATTTTCGACCGCAACTCCACTTTTCAGCCCGATCCCCATATCCCTTAGTGTCCTAAAATCTCGCGATCTCAGTCTTGAATATACTCACGACTGAGCATCCACAGCCCACTGGGGCAGAGAATTCCACAGATTCACAACCCTCTGAGTGAAGAAATTCCTCCTCGGCTCAGCCTTAAATGGCCGACCCCTTATCCTGAGATTGTGACCCCTGGTTCTAGACTCTCCAGCCAGGGGAAACCGCCTCTCAGCATCTACCCTGTCAAGCCCGCTCAGAATCTTGTATGCTTCTTTGATATCACCTTTCATTCTTCTAAACACCAGAAAGTGTTGGCCCATTTTAATGAATCTCTCCTCATAGGACAACCCTCTCATCCCAGGAATCAATCTAGTGAACCTTTGTTGCACCCCCTCAAAGGCAAGTATATCCTTCCTCAGGTACGTAGACCAAAACTGTACACAATACTCCAGGTGTGGCCTCACCAAAGCCCTGCACAATTGCAGCAAGACTTCCCTTACTCTTGTACATTTACTGGTTCCCCTTTATCTAAACTGCTAGTTACATCTTCAAAAAAACTCTTAAAATCAGTGGCTAGGGTACAGAGTTTGTGGCGGGGACCGAAGACAATGGCTTCGGACTTCCCAATATTTAATTGGAGGAAATTTCTGCTCATCCAATACTGGATGTCGGACAAGCAGGATGCAAATCAAAGGATCTGCAAACAACAAACTGCCCTGGTATAGGTCTGGTGGGATGAAGTTAGATCAATGACCAAGTTACTTCTACCTGGCAGAACTCACCCCTACCCTAGCAGCTATACCTTTCTGGAAGACCACTTTGCATTTACAGGGTCTTGTGTGTGCACACTCAATGGAAAATGGAGGCAGATGGAGTAATCTGCAGCATTTTGCACTGAAGCCTAATGTGGCATGAACATGAGAGTGGCCATCTAATGCAAAGAATGCATTTCAAGCAATAAAAACAGAAAATGCTGGAAATACTCAGCAAGTCAGGCAACATCTGTGGAGAGAGAAACAGAGCTAACTTTTCAGGTTGACGATCTTTTGTCAGTATTTTCAGCATTTTCTGTTTTTTTCCAGATTTCCAGCATCTGCAGTACTTTGCTTTTGTATTTCAAGCAATGTTTTATCTGGAAACAAGAAGTCAGCGTTTACAGCTTACAGAAACATTATTAAGAAACATGTAAATTTTTATCAACACAAAGATGAGGTAGAATCTGTTGCAAACAGAGGAAGAAAACTGGCCCCTAAAAGGAGGCACAAAGAAAATTCAAGGTCATTTTTCCTTGTAATTCTCCCATTGACAGGTTAAGCTCACCCTCATCACTATAGGAAGCAAGCTATGGGAATGAATTGACAAATTTTGTTAGTTATTTAAAAATAAATGTTTCTTTCCTCATCCCCCACCCTCAAAATGCATTAGTCCCATGTCATGTGTGAGCTAGCAACATACTCTCAGAACGTGACTCTTCTGACCAAACCCACTGTGTCATCAGGCCTTCTACAAGAGACACTTTAGCAGCACTCAAACAGTGCGACCTATTGAAATACAAAGCCTTTAAAATCAATTGTTTTTAAATTGTCAAAAAGTAAACCATACCCAAAACACTAAATGCAGTGCTGAATGACCCTACAGATGTACAAACCTGGAAGTTCCTGATGTTGCTGATGGTTTTGGCTGATGTTCCCTCAACAAATGGAGACTTCCCATAAATCATTTCATAAGCAATCACTCCCAGAGACCACCAGTCACACTCCACACCATATGAAGAACACCCATCCCCATTCATCACAGTCAGTACTTCAGGAGCCATGAAATCTGGTGTACCAACTGGTAGCTTTGAGCTGACCTGTTAGAGAGACAAAGGAAAATATGTATATTAAAACATATAAAACTACATAACTAGAGTTTATAACTGGGTAGTAGTGTTCTTTTCACCCTTCAGTATTGTAAAAACTACCGAGAGGTAGATAGTTTAATGCTGCAGCTAGTTAATTGGCATTGTGTAATGTATCTGTAAGAGATTCAACCTACATCATCCAACAGCATTGATCAGCCGCACCAGAACAGTATCACTTTTTTTTTTTTAAATCATACTGAAAACATTTGGATCAAGAGTTGGAACAAGCAATCAGACATGCAAGATGGTGAAAACCAATCCATCATCACTGCATCTTCCAGAGACACATTTCACTACCGCTTCCCTAACTCCAAAAGATCAAAATGGCTGCAGTAGAACAGCTGCGGCAAGCCCAGTTATTTTAAATAGCCCAACTTAACGTCATTTTGAAAAGATGACTTTAAATTTTATATGGTAATTTTAAAATCATACCCGAGGACAACCTACATGACACCAGTCATTCTTTCAAATGTGGACTGAAGATACTTGATTAACAATAATCTTATGAAATATGTTCCACCTGGTACCACATACCTACAATGTGGGGCATGAAGACTGTTCTTGGAGGACAATGAGATTTCCCACTAGCAGCTACAAGTGAAGCAGCTTGGAGCTCAATGGTGGTCCCAACAGATTTAATATAGTTCAGTATCTGGGTCCAATATGTTTGGATCTGACAGGTTCCACGCCTTTCCAGAAACCAACAGTGAAAAATACGGATCTGTACAATGTGGCATTTGATGCTGCCCTTTCCTCAGTTAATAGAGGAGATAATAGGACAAAGCCAATTTTGTCTCAAGAAGTACAGAAAACTGAAGAACTACATGTCATTGTCAGGAAGAGGACCTTAGGGGCTCCAGTTTATCAGGAAATGCTGTATCTAGAGATTCTAATTAAAATTAACACTTTGAAGATTTTATTTCATTGTCATGAGAGTAGACTGATGCCTCTCCAGAAACTGCAAGATGCTGTGTAGACCCATGTCCCAAAACATGCCAAATTCCCCTGACCCCTTTCCTTTGAGAGAATATCAGGATTACTTCAAGAGTGGGGACTTAACTAGATGGTAACAGTTTTATATTGAAAGTACAATCCCCAGAACTTAACAATAAATCAAAATTGTAATGTTTTGTGAAGAGAAAGTGCCTCCAGAGTGTAGGTGTATTGGAGCTCTGGCAGAATCATTCAAGGCCATCACAATTGACAAAGATCTTCCTTGTAATGCTCCAATGGACCCCAAAATGGACCTCTTCATTAATTCTTAGACATTGATTGCCATGTGGCCTCAAACTAACTCACTGAAAAATGGCATTTGAATAACATTGTTGTGAAAGAGGACCAAGTTGGGGAGGAGGGGGAGAAACGGGCTAGAGTTTCTATTTACAATCAATAGGTGGAAGTCTAGCAATATGTCTACGTCATCTCAAATCAAGAAATACTTGATACCTAGAAGCCCTTTCTCATATGCTGTCTCCCATCCTCCTAGAGGAGCAAAGAATAGCAGTTTTTGCAACAGTTGGATTCCTCATTCATATATGAAATTAGTTCGATTGCTCAAATCAAATCTATACCAATTCCTTTTTATATCCGAATCATCATCAAGCAGTTTGAATTCCCAATTTACATTATTTTGACCAATTGTTGGAACACAAGAATTAGGAGCAGGTGTAAACCATACGGCCCCTTGAGCCTGCTCCGCTATTCAATAAGATCATGGCTGATCTTCAACCTCAGCTCCACTTTCCCGCCCGTAACCCTTGATTCCCCTAGACTCCAAAAATCTATCCATCTCAGCCTTGAATATACTCAATGATTCAGCATCCACAGCCCGTTGGGGTAGAGAATTTCAAAAATTCACAACCCTCAGATTGTAGAAATTCCTCATCTCAGTCTTAAATGGCCAACCCCTTATCCTGAGACTATGCCCTCAAGTTCTAGATTCCCCAGCCAGGGGAAACAACCTCTCAGCATCTACCCTGTCAATCCCCCTCAGAAGCCCCCCAAGAAAGATTTTGTATAATATATACACTCTGCAGCAAACAGGACGTGCGTGTGGATAGAATATCACAACATAGAAAACCTCTAAAAAGGGACTTGCAATTCTCCCTTTTGGTAACCTGGGTTTACACCTGTTGCTTTGTGGGGTCAGTAATCTGTTTTGCTGCCCCTGAGGTGCACTACTGATAGCAACACTGTCAAATTTACAATTTCTTTTAGGGTCAATAAAGGGGAGAGATCTCAATGCTGGGGAATTAAGCATTCTTTTCTACTTTCAACTTGCAGAATTAATGCAAAGCATAGGTTAGATGCAGGAAAAAGCTTATTCTACTCTATCTCATCGATGTGCCTTTCACCCCAGCTGCACAATAGCCCTATTGCACTAGATGTTTGCATTTTAGACACCAATCTTGCTTGTTACCTCCAAGATTGTCTGCTTGTACCAAATCATGGGTACCCACGAGGGTTTGGCCTGATATTGGCTGGATTTAAATTAGCTATCTAACTGCTGGATCCAAACCTCAAACCCAGATCACTGGGTGAAATAAGTGCTCTAACCTAGTGTACACTCCATCCTCACTGAAAATAAGTTAAGGAGAGAGCAAGAATGTACACATGAAGGTAGAAGGAGCAATAGATTCATATGAATTACATCTGAATGTGACAATTCCTTCCACATTTTGTTTGAAAATGGTAGTCTTTCTAGTGATCAAGACTGCCGGTGTTATCAACAACCCTGGGGAAATGGAAGGTAAATGCTTAGAGCCTTCCCCTAGATTTTAAGAAAGAGTGCAGCTGTCATTTCCAAGAGGCTAAATTTGCTTGGTGTTTTTTTATGTTTTTCCTCAACCCCATCCCAACTTATCCTCCTGCATCCTCTGTAAAGCTCAGCACTCAGTTTCCCTCATTTCCTGCCTTCTGTCCCTAACGGTTATAGGATCCTGTCTCTTGGGCAGAGATAGTGATGCCTCAAGCTGATCAGCCCTGTACATTTAAAGTTTGTGCTTATTTTCTGCTCCATCTTATAGTCACAATTATTGGCTGTTAACAGCAACATATTATTCCACCTGATACAGCTGAATTTTAAAGATAATAATGTTAATCTTTGGACTGCTTTCATTAAAGAATGTTGTTGCTGTATCAGTTGTGCTCTCTGGTTCGTTGCTTGTATTTACCAGTCAAAAAGCAAAACTTTGTTTATAAAAACTTCCATCTTGCAAGAACTTTAAAAGTGTACTATAAATTTCCTAACCCCAGGAGACTTGCCGCTTTGTGTCCCTACACTCTACACAAGCCACTAACAGGCAATAATGCAAATCAGTGCCCTTCCCATACAGTGGACACCCAAGAGCTGGGAAAACCTCAATACTGCTTAATTACACAGCAGTACTCGGTGCCAGTATTCAATTCACAGCACTTGCCATCCACCCCCATACAGCATTTCACGATTTAGTACATCACACTGCACCAATCTACATGCAATCAAATTGCAGTACTTGCATATAAATGCTTGGTCCCAACAGGGTGCAGTATCGACATACAGACTAGTTGGAGCATTCTGGGGTCTTTACCATACCGTTTTGTTTGCTGTCAATTTGGCTGCTGATCCAAAATCTGCCAGTTTAATATGTCCTGTTCGGTCAATAAGGATATTCTCAGGTTTGATATCTCTGAGAGGAGAAAGAAACAAATCAATCACTCCTTCAAATGACAATACTAGAAATACCACTATGCAATTTAAGGATTATTGTTATTAATGGGCGATTTTAGAGCTCCACATAAAAAAGTGTCAGCTTAGCTGATTGATAGCATACTCTTCTTCTCCGAGTCAGCAGACTGTGGATTCAAGCCCCAGTCCAGCACTTGAGCACATAACCTGGGTTGACACTCCAGGGCAGTTACTCAGGGGGTGCTGCATGGTCAGCGATGTTGTTCTTTTAAAACATAATCTCCATCTATTTAACAATGATTAGACTTACTTGCTCAGTACACTTCTCAGCAGTTAATGAAGGGGAAGTGTATCTGGAGACTACTGTACCATCACTCTGAAGTGTAGAAATCTCACGAGGTCTTGTATCAGGCACCTATAGAGGCATCAAGCCATTTTTGACTGCCAAGCTCAGCTGGACTTTGGTAACAACCCTGCTGTCTAAATGTGGCAAGTCACACCTTCCTTCCATCTGACCTGGTACTGTGCACAATTAAGCTCATCTGAAGACAATTCCCCTGAGGGAGCTGTATTCTAATTTATCTACATTAACCAGGGTCACCAATTGTGCAATATTGACACCATCTGGAAATTGGTCTCTTGGGTTATCTCTAAGCAGAGCACATTAATAAGCCAGCAGCATGGGGAAGTACATAGCCAGCACAGGAGCCTAGTACCAGAAACATTTTAAAGAAACCCACCTCTGCAATATTCTTCATTGGAGTTAGTCTTATTTCAGTAGTGGAGGACACGGAACCAAGTCTGATGATCAGAATGCCCTGGTATTAACTATATTGGCACACTGATTTATGGTGATAATAAAAAAATGCAATTTCAATTATTAGGAGGGGGGCAGTTTAGCAGTATTTTCAGCCTCAAAATAATTTGATTATATCCACATTACTGGATCATGGAAATTGTAAATTGGTGGCCTTGATTATAATTATATGGTTATTTATCTATGCAGTTAACTTTATCCCTTACCTTTACAAAAATCAAAATAAAAGGTAGATGGTAGGGAAAATGTTCCAGATTGTACTGTATATAGCAGTACCAGTGAGTGTGGGGTGTAAGATGGCCACATGGTTTGGGAGAGTAGTTGTGGGTTCCAGGAGCACTGGTAGTGGGATCTAACACAAGCAAAGTGTTGCTGGCATCTGATAGCATTAGGGAAGGGAGGGTCCATGGGTGTGGCAGTGGTGCAATAGAATGGGATGTGGCCGTGGTGAGGGCAGGGTCTGGGAGCATGTGTCATTGGTGTGGGAACAGTGGGGAGATGCATGGGCCTGGGAGGGGATTGCAGGCGCTGCAAGCACAGGAAGGGGGTGGGGGGAAAAGGGACAAGTTGCTTGGGAGCAGTGGGAATGGGGTAGCAAGATCTAGTGGAGGGGTGGGTAGAGGGAGGGCTTGATGGTTCTAGATGTGTGGGTCCACAGGGAAGGTGGTCTTGGAAGTACTGGGAGGAAGATTACCTATGGAAATAAAGCATTGTAGCCACATTTGAGGATATGCCCCCCAAAAACTGGTTACAAAGCAGTTTATAGTGTTTGTCTTAGTAAAAGCGCATCACTTTAAGGAACGCAAAACTAGTTGCAAGGTCACAGTTAGGCAGGTATTCAATACTAGCAGTTTTCTCAGAAGGCAGCAGTGGGGAATGGGAGGAACTGGGGAGAGAAGAGACATAGATGGCTTGGTCGAGTGCAAGTGTTGTTGGAGAAGGGTGGAGGAGGATGGAATCCATGAGGGAGGTGTGGGACATGGGAAGATTTGGGAGGGTACTTCTGAGAATCTGGAAGGTGGTGCAAGAGCAATTAAGAGGGCAAGGGAAGGCAGATTTGTGGGGGTCAGTGAGTAGTGTGTAACTGAGACAGTTTGGGGTCAGTGAGTAGTGTGTAACTGAGACAGTTTGGGGTCAGTGAGTAGTGTGTAACTGAGACAGTTTGGGGTCAGTGAGTAGTGTGTAACTGAGACAGTTTGGGGTCAGTGAGTAGTGTGTAACTGAGACAGTTTGGGGTCAGTGAGTAGTGTGTAACTGAGACAGTTTGGGGTCAGTGAGTAGTGTGTAACTGAGACAGTTTGGGGTCAGTGAGTAGTGTGTAACTGAGACAGTTTGGGGTCAGTGAGTAGTGTGTAACTGAGACAGTTTGTGTCAGTGAGTAGTGTGTAACTGAGACAGTTTGGGGTCAGTGAGTAGTGTGTAACTGAGACAGTTTGGGTCAGTGAGTAGTGTGTAACTGAGACAGTTTGGGGTCAGTGAGTAGTGTGTAACTGAGACAGTTTGGGGTCAGTGAGTAGTGTGTAACTGAGACAGTTTGGGGTCAGTGAGTAGTGTGTAACTGAGACAGTTTGGGTCAGTGAGTAGTGTGTAACTGAGACAGTTTGGGTCAGTGAGTAGTGTGTAACTGAGACAGTTTGGGGTCAGTGAGTAGTGTGTAACTGAGACAGTTTGGGGTCAGTGAGTAGTGTGTAACTGAGACAGTTTGGGGTCAGTGAGTAGTGTGTAACTGAGACAGTTTGGGGTCAGTGAGTAGTGTGTAACTGAGACAGTTTGCACACAGCTGCATTGTACATTACATGGTACAGTATACTGCTCCTGGACAGTATATTCTCCAACTCGGCAGGAACAATGCCACGGCAGATCTATTAGCAGTTTGAAAATTTCATTGCAGACATGTGTGTTCAGCTCAGAGTAAAGTTTACATCTTACAAACTGCAATGTTAAAAATAAATGTGTATAGTCCAACAACAAAGTCAAATTACAACACCTAACAGTTTATTAAACAGTAATAGCACAAGCAAATAGTAGCAGTATGGCAATATATTGTTTTACAGCAGTTAAGCTTAACTCGCTCCTCATTCTAATAGAAAATAACAAAATAGGATCTTGTGAAGATGTGGAATGGAACCAGTAGCTGAAATAATTTTAAATGACAAAGGTTCTGTCAGTTATTCCAGGCATGCTATGGATTTTACCAAAAATATCTAGAATAAAAAAGGTACAGGAAACCCCAGAAATATAACATATCATCCTTATTGTTACAATTTGCATTATGGAAAGCAGTACGTACATCGATCTATATTCAGTTGTGGAACACCTCTCACCACACCTTCAAACTCCTCCTCGAAAACTGGCTCTTCAGTTCCAGTTGTACCCCCCCCCCAATCTGCTGTTGTCTGTTGTAACCTCTGAAGTGTCTTGGTCTGTTCTTACTACACTAAAGACATTATATCAAAGAAAGGTGTTGACGATCAACTTTTCCTTGTGGCTTCCTCAAAGGGACCACAAACCTTGCCACCTCCCAGAAAGGATATATACTAGTGTACCCCACATAAAAGGCCTTGTTTCAGTTATCTTTAAAGGAAACCTTTCTCCCCACCAGAGGCAAGGTACTTCACATTCAGAGTATGTACAAAATATTAAAAATGATAATATTTCAAATGTAAAACTGACAATGTGAATATTTGTCATTAGTCACCTAGCCTCACTGCTCATTGTAGACCCTGGTGTCAAAAATGAAGCACTTTACGTATCAAGGTTTAACATGGTATTGTCTTCTTTAATTCTGTCATAGTACAGAAGGCGTGAAATCCAACTTCACTCACAATGGAATATTCCAGCTCATTTGGGTACAATAATCAATTGGTTTGTCTGAAACACAGGGACATGAGACATCCCAAGCCATTCAATTCAAATACAAACTCTCTGCAATTTTTTGAAAAGCATTTGATTGACATCTCTTAGCTAAATTAACAGTTAATTACTTAGATTCACAAGGTCTTGGTGACTGCGTCACAGGTTTTTAATCAGCGTTTTTGGTTTTATTTTAAAAAGAGAGTTTGTTTGATTATCAAAGACAGTTAATTTGGAAAAAGTAAAAAAGACCACCATGTATGAAAGCTAATTATAGGATAGAAGTGAAAAGCAATTATTACAAGGAGTGGATAAGCTTAAAAACTACTCTAAAAAAGGGGAGATTATGCTTCCATTTGCTTGTTTAATTACTGTTTAATAGATTTGATTGACAGTTAAAGCCTGAGACAAGGTCTGATGGCGGTATTCTGCCACCTTCCATAGGCAAGAAACACCCCACGAAGGGAGATTCAGTTTGGTCCATTTTGTCCCCATATCTGCCACCAACCTGTGGTCTCCCTGCATACTAGCACCGTTCCTACTGATCCATGATTCTAGTATCCTATACAATTGCTCACCTATGAATGTAACCCATCTGGTGAACACTATGAATGGCCAGAACTAACTCAGCCAAATAAAACTGGGCCATACTCTCATCAAACTGATCATCATAACGATTCAGGAGTGCCAGCAGGTCACCCCCTGGTTGGTATTCCATTACCTAGGGATAAAACAAAAGCCACATTAGTACATAAGAACATAAGACGTAGGAGCAGGAGTAGGTCATCTGGCCCCTCGAGCCTGCTCCGCCATTCAATAAGATCATGGCTGATCTGATCTTGGCCTCAACTCCACCACTTCCCTGCCCGCTCCCCATAACCCTTGACTCCCTTACCTTTCAAAAATCTGTCTATCTCCACCTTAAATATATTCAATGACCCAGCCTCCACAGGTCTCTGGGGAAGAGAATTCCAAACATTCACCACCCTCTGAGAGAAGAAATTCATCCTCATTTTCGATTTAAATGGGTGCCCCCTTATTCTGAAATTATGCCCCCAGTTCTAGATTCCCCCATGAGGGGAAACATCCTCTCTACATCTACCCTGTCAAGCCCCTTCAGAATCTTATATGTTTCAATAAGATCCCCTCTCATTCTTCTAAACTCCAGTGAGTATAGGCCCAACCTGCTCAACCTTTCTTCATAAGACAACCCCTTCATCTCCGGAATCAACCTCGTGAACCTTCTCTGAACTGCCTCCAATGCAAGTATATCCTTCCTTAAATAAGGAGACCAAAACTGTACGCAGTACTCCAGGTGTGGTCTCACCAACACCCTGTACAGTTGTAACAGGACTTCCCTACTTTTATACTCCATTCCCTTTGCAATAAGGGCCAACACTCCATTTGCCTTCCTAATTCTACAGCTCCATGTGCAATTTTGTTCTGTGCAGCATGTAGCTTTGGAGTGCTACAATGCACCTCCATGCTTCTAGGCTAGGGAGGAAAAAAGCTGGCTTTCCATCTAGGGATCATTGCCAGAAAGGTGCACATATATGGCCAGCAAGCGAGAAGTGTCATGGGTCCAGCACCACTGTCTTGGCTTAAACATGGCTACTTGGTGAGGTATCAAGAGGGCTGCCAGCACGAAAGGAGCCATACATCACCTTCAGAAGAAGAGTGGAGAAAATTGAAATAAACATGTTCTCAAAGGGAATGCAAAATGTGTCTGGTTTAGCCTAAACCGGAATCTTCAATCACATTTTGAGAAGACTTAAGACTCCATTAACAGGAGCTGAGCAATTCTCCAGTACACAAGATAGTAAGTATATACTCTAAAGGAAAAATTCCTCAAACTACAGTTATAGATTTTATAATGTTCAATATTAATTTAATCACATTTAAAACAGATTCACCTTCAGAACAGTCTTTAAATATTATACTAGTGATTTACCCAGGTTTTAGCACACATCAGCACCCAATTACCCATATAACTAGGTGTACCAAATCCTTTAAAATCAGTACAGCCTTTTTGTGTTCTATCAGACCTTCTAAAATCAAATAACTAAGTGCATTTTTAAATTGCATCAGCTGCAGCATAACAGCTGGAGTGAAGGTAAGGTGAATGGAACATTTCTGACCATCAGGTTGAGCACACAGAGTGAGGCTAAAGTTTTGGATGAAGCCCAAAGCGTGTAAAGCGCAATGTACAATGTGCCAGTCGATAACGCTGCCTAGGTGCTGCTTCAGTTACTTACGGTTGGAAGCAAACACTGTCAAACTGCTTTAAGTACGAGAGTCAAGCTGGAAAAATATGCGAAATAATAATTCTAAAAGGTCTAGTGTTAAAAAGACAAGCCTGAAGGCTTTGGCCTAGAAATTCAGTTGCGTTCGCCAGCCGTTAGCGCCATAAGAGGGGTAGATTTCGAGCGCTAGGCACTTAGCGCCCGGGCGCAGGCCGATCTGCGCCTACGCCCAACTTCAGTTGACATTTAGCGCCGGCGCAAAGTGTTTGCGCCCGCTCAGCTGCGCATGCAGCTTATGACGTCGTTTCGTCGTGCAACGCTGTTTGTGCGCCCCAAACCAGAAATTCAGTGGCGCCCGCCCAATGTGGGTGTGGCGCTGTTAAGAACTGTGAAGTGGAACGCAGCAGAGGCCCTGCGGGCCTCGGGGAGCGATAATTAAAGGGCACTTAGACTGAACTATAAAGGCCAGCCATTTTGCTGCAATGACTTTAGTGCTACGGATTTCTGGACAGAGACCAAGGAACAGACCTTACTGATTTGGGACAACATAGGAGAGGTATTTTTGGCTTCTGGCCAGAGCTTGGAAATTTGACTCATTGTGATTTCACTGTTTGCAAGTTTATTATGGGGGCTGCATGGGGCTCCAACCCTCAGTTCCAGCATTATGTGCGAAGGGCTCGCAGACGCTGTGTGAGAGGGCCAGCCATGCCTAGACGCAGAGGGGCCATCAGGCGTCGGCAACGTAGGCCTTACCCACTCAGGGAATACCGGCAGCAGGTGTCCTATCTCACCATGACTGCCGCGCATTGTGTTAAGAGGCTGCGCTTCAGAAGGGAGATGGTTGCAGAGATCTGCCAGCTGCTTCACAGAAATCTGCGTCCACAGCTGATGTGCAGGACGTCTCTGTCGGTGGAAGTGAAGGTCACGGTGGCTCTGAACTTTTATGCAAGCGGCTCCTTCCAAGCCGCTGCTGGGGACATAGCGAACATCTCCCAGTTCGCCGTGCATCACTGCATCCGGCAGGTCACCGATGCCCTTTTCGCAAGGAGACACCAATTCATCTCCTTCCCCATGACCCTAGAGAGGCAGGAGCAGCGTGCAGTCGGTTTTGCCAGGATCGCCGACTTCCCCATGGTGCAGGGCGCCATTGACTGCACGCATGTGGCTATGCGGGCACCTATCGACAATGCCGAGGATTACCGCAACCGGAAGGGCTACCATTCCCTCAATGTACAGTTGGTGTGTGACCACAGGCAGCGCATCCTAGCTGTCAATGTCCGCTTTCCAGGAAGCAGCCACAATGTGGCTGACATGTTCGAGGCACAGCCTCCACCAAGGGGATGGCTTATTGGGGACAAGGGCTACCCTTTGTGTACTGGCTCATGACCCCGCTCCGCGCGCCCAGGACCCCTGCTGAGGAGGCATACAACGAAAGCCATCAAGCCACAAGGAACATCATAGAGCAAACGATTGGCGTCCTCAAGCAACGGTTCCGCTGCCTGGATCGTTCCGGCGGATCTCTACAGTATTCGCCGGATAGAGTCTCCCAGTTCGTCGTCGTTTGCTGCATGCTGCACAACCTGGCTATCCGCAGGACTCAGGCACTGCCACCTCACGTTGGACCACCACCTCAGGAGGACGAGCAGGAGGACCAGGAGGAGGAGGAGGAGTACCAGCCCAGGAGGGAGCCACAAGGTCCAAGGGCCGTCCGCTTATTGAACGACACTTCTAGGCCCCGTCAAGGAATGACTTGTGGCAATGAACGCACCTGAATGCAGCCGCTCCGCAAGCCCTCAGCCGGTTAACGCAACAACCACTTGAAACATGACACCTGGACAAGCTGAATAAATAAAAAGCTTTATTTAACAAACTCAGGGCCCTTCCCACATGAAACAGAAAAACAGACAAGACCCCCAAAAAACAGTCAAAAACATATCTCACTCCCAGAACCTGGGGAGGAATAACAAAACTTGTCCATCCAATTGGCCTTCATCCTCGGCCTAACCAAGACAAACCCCCCCATACAGAACACAAACACCCCCATATAAAAAAAGTTGCCTTCATCTTCGGCCTTACCAAAATAAGCCCCCCCCATACAGAACACAAACACCCCCATATAAAAAAACAGTTGGCAACACACTCTACTTGGTGTGCCGAGAGGGCGAGTCCTTGTGCAGGCTTCTCCGACCCCTGCCCGACCTGTTGCTCCGCCTCAACCTGGGCCCTGTGGGTGTTGCAAGGCTGGGGGAAGGCTCCTGAGGGGCACAATGCGTGACGGCAGATGCCCTTGGGGGTCGGCCTAGACGAGGTCCGGCCCTGGAGGGGCCGGCTGCTGACTGCTGCAGCTGTGGCTGGGCAGCATCAGTCTCTGCAGCAGCTCGTCGCAGCTTGGCTGGGAGAGTGGCAGTGGCGGCTGCAGCAATGGGGGCAAGCTGGCTGATGCCAGGCGCTCGCTGGTCGCCAGAGACACTGGCACTCGGCCGGGCTGGCACTGCAGCAAGCGCAGCAATCTGGTGAAGGCCAGACCGCTGTGCTGCAGCAGGGCGGCGGGTGCCCTGGCGATGCCTCCGTGACACAGCGAGTGTGGCAGAAGTGAGTGCCCGAACTGCCCTGGTCTGTGCCCGCATCAGACCAGCCAGTGTCTGCACGGCACCACTCAGGAACTCTCGACTCGCATCCTGTGCTGCCGCGAGTTGGTCGACACCCCTGGCCTGTGAGTCCCCGAAATCGGCCACACTATGAGCCAGGGACTCAATGGCCTGAGGCAACTGTCCCACAACCCCCATGAACTCGGTGTGGCGCCGCTCCGAGTCCGCGGACATTTCATCAAGGAGGCGCACCTCCTGGGCGAGGACCGTCTCCGGACTGGAGGCCGGACTCTCCCTCTGGGGAGAAGGCCGCCAAGCTGCCCGACCCTTCCCGCGTGCCTGGACGCCGCTGGGCCCAGCAACTGCCCTCCCCTGCAACACTTCCCCCCCTCTGGGGAGAAGGCCGCCGTGCTGCCCGACCCTTCCCGCGTGCCTGGACGCCACTGGGCCCAGCAACTGCCCTCCCCTGCAACACTTCCCCCCTCTGGGGAGAAGGCCGCCGTGCTGCCCGACCCTTCCCGCGTGCCTGGACGCCACTGAGCCCAGGAGCTACACCCCCCTGCAACACTTCCCCCTGGCTCTCCTCCAGGCAAGACGTCTCCCCTCCATTGCCATCCCCTGGCGCGGATGAGGGTTCCCCCGATGTGCCGCCTTCCTCTTGGTCCTCGTCGTCCTCCTCTTCCGAGGGACTGGCACTCTCAGCTTCAGGGACCTCCTCCTCACCAGCTGAAAGCAGGAAGGCACAAGAGTAGCTTTAGAGTGAGGACAGGGCGCCAGCGAGGGAGGCATGAGTGGTGGCATTATGCGCATTGGTGGGACAGTGGCAAAGGATGTAGATCTGAAGCGCAAGGGGAACGAGAGAGGTTCAAACGGTCATGTCCTTACCATTGGGGCCCAGCACAGGGTCGGCATCTCCAATAGCTACGGGACCAACCACCCGGGCACGCATGAGTCGAGCCACGCGCTCCTCCAGGTCACTGAGCTCCTGGAACTGGACACGGCCTCCCCCGGTGACAGTCCGGCTCTTCAGATTCTGCGCCAGCTTGGCCTGCAAGAGAAAGGACGGCCTCTAAGTACAGTGTGGTGCCCTGTTGTTGTGTGCACTGCCTCCCATGGTCGAATAGCTTGGCCAGTGTGGTGCCCTGTTGTTGTGTGCACTGCCTCCCATGGTCGAATAGCTTGGCCAGTGTGGTGCCCTGTTGTTGTGTGCACTGCCTCCCATGGTCGAATAGCTTGGCCAGTGCGTAAAGTGCAGAAAGTGCTATTGATGATCATGCCAGTGCCATAGCTGCGGGAGGAGGGCTGGCCATTAGGCCTTTGAGGTCCCTTTGCCCATAATGTGAGGTGCACATGCAAGGATGAGGAGGACACTGGAAAGGGTACTCACCCTGACCAACCGAGTGAGGTCGTTGTACTTCTTGCGGCATTGGTCACCAGTCCTGGGGACATCGCTGTTGGCTGAGACCCTCTGGGCGATTTCCCTCCAGGCTCTCCTGTACTGCCTCCTGGGAGCCTTCTTGCCACTGTTCGGGCACAAGATCTCTCTTTTCTTTTCCAAACCCCTAAGCAGCACCCTCAAAGCATGCTCTGAGAAGCGCTGCGCTCGTTCACGGGCCTTCTGCATGGCTTCAGGCGCTATTTGGGTCCACCAGCAGTGTTCAGGCCTAGCTGCAGGGCTCCACTATCCAGGGCGTGGCAGCAGACAAAGTCGACCCTTCCCCCTTTAAGAGCTGGCCGGCGTCAGGGTGTCTGCTGTCAATCAAAACATGACCGCACCTGCGCTGCGCCCGGCCTCGGCGTTATCAGTCTGCACCGCCGGCTTAGCGCCTAAAGATAGGAGTGCAACGCCAGTTTCAGCGCTCGCCCAAACTCCTTGGCCAAAGCTACTGAATATCGGCGAAGTGGCCTCCACTTTCCGGCGGGCACTAAATTTAGCGCCCACCCGACTTTACCGCCCCAAAAGTGGCTATACTGAATTTCTAGGCCTTTGTGTCTTAATGCGAGGAGCATTCGCAATAAGGTGGATAATTAGCTGCGCAAATAGATGTAAACAGATATGATATGATTGGGATTACGGAAACATGGCTCCAGGTGACCAAGGCTGGGAACTCAACATCCAGGGGTATTCAATATCAGGAAAGACAGGCAAAAAGGAAAAGGAGGTGGGGTAGCATTGCTGGTTAAAGAGGAGATTAACACAATAGTAAGGAAGGATATTAGCTCTGATGATGTGGAATCTGTATGGGCAGAGCTGAGAAATACCAAGGGGCAGAAAATGTTAGTGGGAGTTGTATACAGACCCCCAAACAGTAATGCTGAGGTTGGGGATGGCATTAAACGGGAAATTAGAGACACGTGCAATAAGGGCATAGCAGTTATCATGGGTGACTTTAATCTACATATAGATTGGGCTAACCAAATTAGTAACAATACTGTGGAGGAGGAATTCCTAGAGAGTGTATATGGGATGGTTTCCTGGACCAATATGTCAAGGAATCAACAAGAGATCAGGCCATCTTAGACTGGGTATTATGTAATGAGAAAGGAATAATTAGCAATCTTGTTGTGCGAGGCCCCTTGGGGCGGAGCGATCATAATATGATCGAATTCTTCATTAAAATGGAGACTGAAGTATTTGACTCAGAGACTCGGGTCCAGAATTTAAATAAAGGAGACTACAATGGTATGAGGTGCGAGTTGGGTAGGAGTGATTGGGGAACGTTACTCAAAGGGTTGACGGTGGATAGGTAATGGCAAACATTTAAAGGTCGCATGGATGAACTACAGAATTTGTTCATCCCTGTTTGGCATAAAAATAGAACAAAAAAGGTGACTCAACCGTGGCTAACAAGGGAAATTAGGGATAGCATACGATCCAAGGAGAGGACATATAAATTGGCCAGAAAAAGCAGTAAACCTGAGGATTGGGAGCAGTTTAGGATTCAGCAAAGGAGGACAAAGGGATTAATTAAGAGGGGGGAAATAGAGTATGAGAGTAAGCTTGCAGTGAACATAAAAACTGACTGTAAAAGCCTCTATAGATAATGTGAAGAGAAAAAGATTGGTGAAGTCAAGCGTAGGTCCCTTGCAGTCAGAATCAGGGGAATTTATAATGGGGAACAAAGAAATGACAGACCAATTAAATACATACTTTGGTTCTGTCTTCACAAAGGAGGACACAAATAACCTCTCAGAGATGTCGGGGAACATAGGGTCTAATGAGAGGGAGGAACTGAATGAAATCAGTATTTGTAGGGAAATGGTGTTAGGGAAATTGACGGGATTGAAGGCCGATAAATCCCATGGGCCTGATAATCTACATCCTAGGGTACTTAAGGAAGTGGCCCTAGAAATAGTAGATGCATTGCTGGTCATCTTCCAAAATTCTATTGACTCTGCAACAGTTCCCATGGATTGGAGGGTAGCTAATGTTACCCCACTATTCAAAAAAGGTGGTAGAGAGAAAACGGGGAATTATAGACCAGTAAGCCTGACATCGGTAGTGGGGAAAATGCTAGAGTCCATTATAAAAGATGTAATAGCAGAGCACTTGGAAAACAGTGACAGAATCGGACAAAGTCAACATGGATTTACAAAAGGTAAATCGTGCTTGACTAATCTACTGGAATTTTTTGAGGATGTAACTGGTAGAATAGATAAGGGAGAACCAGTGGATGTGGTGTACTTGTACTTTCAGAAGGCTTTCGATAAGGTCCCGCATAAGACATTAGTGTGTAAAGTTAAGGCACATGGGATTGGGGGCAAGGTACTGACTTGGATAGAGAACTGGTTGGCAGACAGGAAGCAAAGAGTTGGAATAAATGGGTCTTTTTCTGAGTGGCAGGCAGTGACTAGTGGGGTACCGCAGGGATCGGTCCTAGGACCCCAGCTATTCATAACATTGTGGCAGAGCCACCAAGGGACTCTTATATGAATGTACATAATTGCCTTTAACAGTGTAAATCGGTACCTGTATTTGTTTGCTGTATGTAAATAACGCGGTCCCTTTAAGATGTAGACCGAACGCGATGATGTCATCACGCAGGTCACGTGACGTTCCCAACGGCAGGAAACGTGATGACGCGGGGAAGCTTCCAGAATCAGTCCTCGTGGAGTCAGTCTTAAGCAAACACCTGCTGTTTAGTTCTCTTGCGTTTTAACTGTTACTTCCACCAGTTTGTATTAAACATCGTTTAATTACCAGTGTTGCCTGATCTCAATACTTCAGATAGGAATTTGGCAATTCCTACAGTGGTGACCCCGAATCTTTGCGAACGATCTTCGCGGAGGAAGCGAGACGCAGTGCCACGATAAGATGCAAACGCAGTGGCTTTGAAGCTCCCTCGGTTCTGGGAACAACAGGTGGCCTCCTGGTTTGTGCAAGCGGAGGCTCAGTTTGAGCTTCGGAATATCGTGGTGGATCAGACCCGGTATCTCTACGTGGTCTCCGCACTCGACAGCTCCACGGCTTCGAGGATCATCAACCTGCTGGAAAACCCCCCGGCCGACAGCAAGTATAATACCCTTAAGGCGCGGCTACTTCAGGTTTTCGGCCTCACGAAGGCGGAGCGTGCACGACGATTGCTCACGCTGCCCGGGCTAGGCGACTCCAAGCCGTCGGAGTTAAGGAGCCGGATGCTCACACTTCTCGGGTCCGAACCGCAATGTTTTCTCTTTCGGGAGTTGTTCCTGAGCCAGTTTCCCGAGCAGGTACAGGCAGCCCTCGCACGGTCGGAAACCGCGGATTGTGTGGCGCTTGCGGACGAAGCTGATACTATTTACGTGGTCATGCAGCAACATTGCGCCACCTCGAGGCATCCTTCCCCACGGGGCCCCGCCCCGACGCCCCCACCATCCGCCTTGTGTTATTACCACGCCCGTTTCGGCACGAAGGCCAGATGCTGCCGCCCACCCTGCGGTTTCACGCCCAAGGCAACCAAAAGCTACCAGCACCGGCTGCGCGAAAGGAAGACCGAACCTGCAGTATGCCCCACGGCTGCGATGGCGATTGGCGACTCCGGGAATATCGGAGTCATTCGAACAGGCTCGTCCGACCTCCTCTTCGATTGACTTTCGCTGTTAAGGACAATTCTGGGGGGGCGCATGTGGCAGAGCCACCAAGGGACTCTTATATGGATGTACATAATTGCCTTTAACAGAGTGAATCGGTACCTGTATTTGTTTGCTGTATGCAAATAACGCGGTCCCTTTAAGATGTAGACCGAACGCGATGATGTCATCACGCAGGTGACGTGACGTTCCCAACGGCGGGAAATGTGACGTCAGCGGGGAAGCTTCCAGAATCAGTCCTCGTGGAGTCAGTCTTAAGCAAACACCTGCTGTTTAGTTCTCTTGCGTTTTAACTGTTACTTCCACCAGTTTGTATTAAACATCGTTTAATTACCAGAGTTGCCTGGTCTCAATACTTCAGATAGGAATTTGGCAATTCCTACAATATATATTAATGATCTAGACGAGGGAACTAGATGTAATATCTCCAAGTTTGCAGCTGACACAAAGCTGGGTGGGCGTGTGTGCTGTGAGGAGGATGCTGAGAAACTCCAGGATGATTTGGACAGGTTGGGTGATTGGGCGGATGCATGGCAGATGCAGTATAATATGGATAAATGTGAGGTTATCCACTTTGGTGGCAAAAACAAGAAGGCAGATTATTATCTGAACGGCAATAGATTGGGAGAAGGGGAAGTGCAACAAGACCTGGGTGTCCTTGTGCACCAGTTGCTGAAGGTAAGCATGCAGGTGCAGCAGGCGGTTAAGAAGGCAAATGGTATGTTGGCCTTCGTAGCGAGAGGGTTCGAGTACAGGAACAAGGATGTCTTGCTGCAGTTGTACAGGGCCTTGGTGAGACCACACCTTGAGTATTGTGTGCAGTTTTGGTCACCCTATTTGAGGAAGGATGTTCTTGCCATGGAGGGAGTGCAGCGAAGATTCACCAGACTGATACCTGGGATGGCAGGAATGACGTATGAGGAGAGATTGGGTCGATTGGACTTATACTTGCTGGAGTTTAGAAGAATGAGAGGGGATCTCATTGAAACTTATAAAATTCTAACAGGACTAGACAGACAAGATGCAGGAAGGATGTTCCCGATGGCAGGGGAGTCCAGAACCAGGGGTCACAGTCTAAGGATAAGGGATAAGCCATTTAGGACAGAGATGAGGAGGAATTTCTTCACCCAGAGAGTGGTGAACCTGTGGAATTCTCTACCACAGAAGGCAGTTGAGGCCAATTCATTAAATATATTCAAGAAGGAGTTAGATATATTTCTTAAGGCTAAAGGGATCAAGGGATATGGGGAGAAGGCAGGAACAGGGTACTGAATTTGGATGATCAGCCATGATCTCATTGAATGGCGGAGCAGGCTCGAGGGGCCGAATGGCCTACTCCTGCTCCTATCTGCTATGTTTCTATGCTCTGAGTACGAGAGTCAAGCTGGAAAAATATGCAGAAATGGTCATTTTTATGCTATAGGAGAAAGCCTTCATGCTGGGCAAGCACTCAAATCTTGTGTAAGTCGTTTGAGAAAAGGAGGGGGTTATATAAAGTTTTATTGCAAGTACAGCTCAAATCAGAGCTTTTGGATAATAAAGCTTTGACTTCATTCCAATAAATGACATACAGTAGAGCTTTTACCAGAGACAGACACACACACCTTCTTTAAAAAAGGAGGCAAGTGTAGCAACAACATTTTTCAATTTAGATATGCGGTAATCCTCCCAATTAGGGTATTTTTAAATAAATCTGCCTTATAGGAAGTAATCATTATTTTAACCATTTATTCTCCCAATGATTCTTTACTGTTTAAGATTTCCTTTTTTTTGCCATCAACAGAGAGCATTAGAAAGCAGCTTCACAGGGAACAACGCCCCACCTCTCCAGATCAGCTGCTAGGACAGGAAAGGAGACTAACCCACAGAGATTCCAATGAAACCTCTTGGCATTACCCCCTCTCCCTTCCAGTTATCACACCAGTGGGGACAAATCTGAAATGACTGGTTTCAATGGGGAGCAAGTCTAAAGTGATCTGCTACAAGGCAGCAAATATTTAAAATATTTTTAACCTTACCTATTTTTAACATTCAAATAATGCTCCCACTTTTTATTTCTTTAAGAATGATATGGCAGCTCCATTCATAACCAGCCAACATAGCCATGTCCAAAGAATCTAAGGCTCTGCCCCAGACAAACTGTAGCTTGGAATCTAAATGCATCCCAGGTCAGTTTTGGAATAACCAACTACTTTATCCCGGTGTTGCCGAGTATAAGCATCATGGCATCATTTCCTTAGCAATGGACAGGACACAGACTGGTCCGCCAAAGGCAATTTGTGCATCGTTCAACCAGACAAGACAGACCCTACCTGTTTGAAGTGAACTAGCAATACTCCGTATCTGAAATCCTCCTCTTTCTCACTATCCTCACCCAAAAAAAAAAAATATCTACAGTTACACGAAATCAAACAGTTTCCCCGATGCTATACAGAAATACATACACATTGATTCGAAGATCACTAATGACATCTCCTGGCAGAAAACGCATGCTACACTTGTTTTTGTTTAAAACACTGCTCACAACTTAATAGCAAAGCAATTATGTTTGTCTGTATAGATTTTTATTGACATGACTGCCTCACGTTACTTGAGCACCTCTATTTAAACAGGCTCACTATGCCTTTATTGCCCTGTTTAGATTACGTGTGCCACAATTTGAAATGAGCAGCAATTCTACAGTAACTTTTGCCAGTCTGGAGTGGGTTAGAAATTTGATTTTCCATGCACACCCACTGCCACTTGTGCAGTGATTTATGCATTTACTACCAACTAAATTTGTCCATTATGCTTAGATTACAAGAACATAATACAAGAACATAAGAAATAGGAGCATCAGTAGGCCATACGTCCCCTCGAGCATGCTCTGCCATTCAATAAGGTCATGGTTGATCCTCCGACTCAACTCCACTTTCCCACCCTATCCCCATAACCCTGGACTCCCTTAGTGTCCAAAAATCTGTTGATCTCAGCCTTGAATACACTCAACGACTGAGCCTCCACAGCCCTCTGGGGCAGAGAATTCCACAGATTCACAACCCTCTGAGTGAAGAAATTTCTCCTCATCTCAGTCTTAAATGGCCGACCCGCATATCCTGAGACTGTGACCCCTGGTTCTAGACTCTCCAGCCAGGGGAAACAGACTCTCAGCATCTACCCTGTCAAGCCCTCTAAGAATTTAATACGTTTCAATGAGATCACCTCTCATTCTTCTAAACTCCAGAGAATATAGGCCTGTTCTACTCAATTTTTCTTTATAGGATGACCCTCTCATCCCAGGAATCAATCTAGTGAACCTTTGTTGCACCCCCTCTAAGGCAAGTATATCATTCCTTAGGTAAGGAGACCAAAACTGTGCACAGTACTCCAGGTGTACTCTCACCAAAGCCCTATATAATTGCAGCCTAACTTCCTTACTCTTGTACTCCAACCCCCTTGCAATAAAGGCTAACATACCATCTGCCTTCCTAATTGCTTGCTGTACTTGCACATTAACTTTCTGTGATTCATGTACAAGGACACCCAAATCCCTCTGCATACCAATATTTACTAATCTCTTACCTTTTGAAAAAAAATCTGCTTTTCTATTCTTCCTAGGTGTTAAGGGATATGGGCCAAAGGCAGGTATATAGAGTGAGGTTGTAGATCAGCCATGATCTCATTGAATGGCAGAACAGGCTCGAGAGGCTGAATGGCCTACTCCTGTTCCTGTGTTACTATGTTCCTACCAAAATGGATCATTTCACATTTCCCTACATTATACAACATCTGCCACCTTCTTGCACACTCACTTAACCGGTCTACACCCCTTTGCAGCCTCTTTGCTCCTCCTCACAGCTTACTTTCCCACCTAGCTTTGTGTCATCAGCAAACTTGGATACATTACACTTGATCTACTCACCTAAGTCATTGATATAGATTGTAAATATAGAAGATAGGAGCAGGAGTAGGCCATTCGGCCCCTCGAGCCTGCTCCGCCATTCAATGAGATCATGGCTGATCATCCAAACTCAGTACCCTGTCCCTGCTTTCTCCCCATATCCCTTGATCCCTTTAGCCTTAAGAAATATATCTAACTCCTTCTTGAATATATTTAATGAATTGGCCTCAACTGCCTTCTGTGGTAGAGAATTCCACAGGTTCACCACTCTCTGGGTGAAGAAATTCCTCCTCATCTCTGTCCTAAATGGCCTACCCCTTATCTTTAGACTGTGACCCCTGGTTCTGGACTCCCCCACCATCAGGAACATCCTTCCTGCATCTAATCTGTCTAGTCCTGTTAGAATTTTATAAGTTTCAATGAGATCCCCTCTCATTCTTCTAAACTCCAGCGAGTACAAGCCCAATCGACCCAATCTCTCCTCATACGTCATTCCTGCCATCCCAGGTATCAGCCTGGTGAATCTTCGCTGCACTCCCTCCATGGCAAGAACATCCTTCCTCAGATAAGGCGACCAAAACTGCACACAATACTCAAGGTGTGGTCTCACCAAGGCCCTGTACAACTGCAGCAAGACATCCTTGTTCCTGTACTCAAATCATCTCGCTACGAAGGCCAACATACCATTTGCCTTTTTAACTGCCTGCAGCACCTGCATGCTTACCTTCAACGACTGGTGCACAAGGACACCCAGGTCTCGTTGCACTTCCCCTTCTCCCAATCTATTGCCATTCAGATAATAATCTGCCTTCCTGTTTTTGCCACCAAAGTGGATAACCTTGCATTTATCCACATTATACTGCATTATATATAGCCGAGGCCCAAGCACTGATCCTTGTGGCACCCCACTAGTTACAGCCTGCCAACTGGAAAATGACCCTTTTATTCCTACTGTCTGTTTTCTGTCCTTTAACCAATCCTGAATCCAAGATAATATATTACCCCCAATCCCATGAGCCTTAATCTTGTGTGGCACCTTATCGAATGCCTTTTGAAAATCAGTCCATTCAGACATGTCTGTATTCCATCCAAATCATTTATAAAATTAAAGCAATTGTTGATTAGCTTTTGAAAAATACACTCAGTTGATTCCACTAATGGAAAAGCATTGGTTGCAGCACTCCCAGGTTTTCCAGGTCTTTGGAAGAAAGCTAATCATGTTGGTCTGCTCACTGTGAATAGATGTCTTATGTCAAAACATTTGAGGATTATTACAAAGAGAAAAATATTGTCTCGGATACTAAGTGGGTGGGAAATGCAGTCTGGGATTTTAAGTGGTTGTCTATCTTTCAGATGTTCAGCACAAGTTGATTTTCAGGGATTAGCAAATGGAGAATCCATTTGTCCGAGGGAGGGAGCGAGAGATATTGAAGATTCCTCATACAATTCACATGGGCTCCACCAAATGTTCAGCTGACAAGTGATAAACTGAGCCGTATGTTGGAAAACCCAAAATTTGATTCCTTGTTTGCAGTGAATTAGCCAATCTAACTGGAGCATTAAAATTGCCCTTAACTCCCGAGTTTTGGGGGTGAGGGGGATTTTTAAAAAAAGCTACTGTACCTGCTGGAAGTGCAATTGTGCGAACATCAGATGAGGATAAAGTAAGACTTGGCTGTGATGCTCCCAGAGTTATGCCTGCCCACCTTCACAGTCTAGATTGAACCATGAAGGAGGGCTACTCAGGTAAGGTAGTAGAGGGTACCCAGTACCCATGGAAACTTAGCCCAGTAAGGAGGGAATATCTTGGGAGAAGTGGGGGTGGGGGCAGGGGGGAGGAAGAGAATACACTTGAAATGGAAATAAATCAATGTTTTTGGAAGTTCGCCCTTCCTCTCAAGTTGCTGACTACCTTTCTTGGTACAATTTTGTGGACACCAGCAGCTAGTGATACTCCGGGTAACAAACAAGCCCTTTCCCCAGTGCTTATCTTGCTTGGTGCTGCTTCAGCTACTCACCAGATAGATAAAAGACTTGTCCTGAAATGCATACTGTAATGGTGGCAGCCAGGGGCTGGTGCTGCGTGACAGGATACTGCATTCCTCCTCAAAAAACACCACCTGTCAACCAAGAAAAAATATCTAAGAGTGGGGTGGGTGAAGCTTGGAAACAGCAATAAAACTGTACAAGTCAACTCTAAACTACAGAAACAGTAGATCACAAACTTATTGATGTATAACTAAAACCACACACGCTCATACAATAAATCAGTCAATCAGCACTTTACATGCTGCATATATAACCCACTAAGTAACTTTCACACACTGCAAAACAATTTATTTTGTTCTTTTTTAAAACCTTGTTTAACCTCTAATTCTCCCCCTCTCCATTTTCTTCCCTTTAGCCTCTTCAGGCTATAACCCTCTTAGGGCTAATAGGGGAAGCTATCTGATCTCAGGGTCCAATGCTGTTTGAATCATTGTAAAGAAGCAAGTAAGAGCAGTGTAACAACTAATCCTCTCTCTGTTCAGAGATATACAATTCCTCCTCAATTCCTTGGCTGACCAGATTCCTTGTAGCAGTCTTGTTTCCCCAACACCCCCACCCCCCCCCCCAGCACAGCCAGAGTTTGCTGTGGCATTGCTTAAAAAAAAATTAAACTGATGCCAGTTAATGAAGAACTGGATCAAGCATACCAATATTAATACTGGGTGGGAGTACTCACCAGATAAATCATTCTGTCACAGTAACAAGGGCGCAGGAGGATAAACTGTACTCTAAGCAAGACCCTGTGAAGCTTAGGCAAGGTTTCCCAGTCTACTTGGCCAATGAACAGTCAAGTCTTCCTAGCAATTTGTCAATGCCACCATCATCTGTAGATTTCTACTCTTTCAGTGACCCCTACCCCCATAACTCTGTTCAAAAGGCATGAATTATCTTCTTCCTATGCAGTGGCAGAGAGAGGGGGAAGAACACTTTCCTACTTCATGCTGGCCAGGGTGAACATCATGGAAAAGGGTTAGCAGACAAGATCCAATGCCGACGAGGAAGAACAATCTTGAAACATAGACCAGTGAGCCAGTTCATTCAGTGGTATACTGTTTTTAATAATGCAGCAATAATGAACTACAAGTGCATAGCATGGCAGTTGTTCCAAGTATGGTAAACCCTCGAGTGGATGTAGATTCCTCAAAGCCCTTGCAACCACAATCACACCATCATGTGACTACTATTTGCCAAGTGCAACCATCAGTGGAATTTCTTTAACAGTTACAACAGGCATCTCAGACATTGCGAAAGACAAGCCTCCCCACCTTCAAAAATACTGACAGAAGTCCATTTCCACGCTAGCTCTCCTCAGGCCTCTCTAGTACAGTATTGAATGTCTCAGCTCCAATTCAAATTCAGAAAAAAATCCTTCACAATTATATCAGCTTACGATCAGTGCAGACAACATATCTGCAAGGGACAAAATGTTCAAAGCCATGTGTGTTTGGGAGTCAAGAGCAGGAGACTGGGGAACACTGCCATTGCGTCCTGGGAACACGGCTTTAAAGGAGGCCATACTTGTGACAAGAGCTTCCTCTCTCTGCCAACTGCAAGGGTCCTACTACATCAATGAAGTTTGACGCTGGTAATGGAAATGTCACACAGGAGTAGCTGGGGGGAAGTGGGGAAAGAAAGAAGGACCAATTCTGAGGCCAAGGTTAAGGCAGAGTAAAGGGAACTCTACCCTGCATATGACTTGTGGTGCATCCAACACAGACAGTAGGTGCCCGAGCTAGAAAACATCCATTCCCCAGCAAATGCATTTCACCTAGCCAAGCACAAAAAAACCCAGAATTTCAAGCAATGGCAGCAATAAAGTGAGCTTGGACAATAAACTGTGCATATATAGGCCCAGGACATGAACTAACCAACTCCCTCTATAGGAGTGGGATACATTGATTGGGCAGCCTTAAAGTATTATATTAAAACTTGTAATAACTTCAAACTGGATTAAATTTAAACCTTTTTTTTTTAAAAAGGGAGAAACTTAGAATTATTGTTGACTTTTCCAATAATCAATCATGCATGGCCACAACTGGATAACTAACAGCTCCGCCATCCTGTGGGGCCCGCAGCAACAGCTCTTTCGGACAAAGCGATACTTAGATCACACCCAAATCTACATAATAGATGTCGGCTTACATTATCCTGTCCAATCAGCGCTTGCTTATTCATCACTTTCATTGCATAAACATCGTTGGTGGCTTTCTCTCGTACGACCTGCACTTCTGCAAAAACACCGCGACCAATCACGTTTTTCACCTCAAAGTCACCAGCGCAGGGTTGCAAATCCCGCATTTCAGTCAGGGTATCTTTGTCTGCAGACAGAAAAGACAGTTTGAATCTACTAAAAAAAACATCCACATCCAATCTAACACAATACAGGTATGTAAAACGTTACCTGGGCTGAACATCATAAAATCTGTCGTTATTATACTGCTTGCATGATTCACTGAACTGCAGCACTCCATGTGGGGCAAACAAGGACCCAGGATTTTAGTACTGGTTGGAATTGTTCCCCTCAAAAACAAGGGGTGTGAAAGAGGAAGATCTCTCTTTCTCTCTCTAACACACACACACAGTCTCTTGCTGTTGGATCACTCGCCTGTGTGGGTGAGTGAGAGAGAGAACACCCACTCACTTAGGTTCCAGCACATTCTATTTGATCTCTCATTGGTTCCGTTGTGTCCTGTTCTCTTGCCTACAAATTAGCAGACTATCCACTGACTTTCTGCCCAAACACCGACCAACATAAGTAACCTTTAAATTGTTTTCATTTACTGTTAATTTGTTCTCATTTAATATCTTTCTGATCATCACATGTTATTCTAAAGGACTCCCCGTGCTGGAGAGGTGGGAACCGAATACTAGAACAGAGATGATATACATATCAGGACAGACTGAGGCTCTTTTCTCCAGAAAAGGGTAGACTGAGGGGTGACCTGATAGACGTCTTTAGATTATGAGAAGAGAAGGTTTCATAGAGTAGTCATGGAGAAAATGTTTCTACTTGTGAGGGAGTACAAAACTAGAGGTCATGAATATAAGGTGGTCACTAATAAATGCAATAGGGAATTCAGGAGAAACTTCTTTACCCAAAGAGTGGCTAGAATGTGGAAGGCGCTATCACAAATACTTCAGCTGAATAGCATAGATGCATTTAAGGGGAAGCTAGATAAGCACATGAGGGAGAAAGGAATAGAAGGAATTATTGACAGGGTTAGATTAAAAGGGGTGGGAGGAGGCTCGTGTGGAGCATAAACACCAGCATAGACAAGATGGGGCGAATGTTTCTGTGATGTGTACTCCATGTAATTCTATGTAGAACATAATGCAATAATCAGACAAAAGTCAGAGTTTCAAAAGTTGAGGCAGGGGTGGGTGGTGAGGAATATTACTTCTCAGTTATCACTGTGTAGATTCATTAGCTTCAGTTAAGGAAAAATATCGTCTACTGAATTTCCCATTAACTGGTGTCTCCAAGTCGTCCTTTTTTATGGTTTTGAACTGGAAATATACAGCCAGAGAGCAAACATTTTGTGTAGATTCCCTCCCCATATATCAGGATTGGCGACAGTAGGATGGTGTACAGTATTCCATAGCTCACATCAGAAGTCATACACAGTATGTGCACCGAGCTACCTCTGATCAGCATTAACCTAAAGCATGAATGCACCCTAACTAGGGCAGCTGCAGGAGGGCCAGGAATTTTTTTTTTATTCATTCATGGGATGTGGGCATCGCTGGCAAGGCCAGCATTTATTGCCCATCCCTAGTTGCCCTCGAGAAGGTGGTGGTGAGCCGCCTCCTTGAACTGCTGCAGTCCGTGTGGGGAAGGTACTTCCACAGTGCTGTTTGGGAGGGAGTTCCAGGATTTTGACCCAGCGACGATGAAGGATCGGCAATATACTTCTAAGTCAGGATGATGTGTGACTTGGAGGGGAACTTGGAGGTGGTGGTGTTCCCATGCACCTGCTGCCCTTGTCCTTCTAGGTGGTAGAGGTGCTGCTGAAGAAGCCTTGGTGAGTTGCTGCAGTGCATCTTGTAGATGGTACACATTGCAGCCATGGTGCACCGGTGGTGGAGAGAGTAAATGTTTAAGGTGGTGGATGGGGTGCCAATCAAGCGGGCTGCTTTGTCCTGGATGGTGTCGAGCTTCTTGAGTGTTGTTGGAGCTGCACTCATCCAGGCAAGTGGAGAGTATTCCATCACACTCCTGACTTGTGCCTTGTAGATGGTGGAAAGGCTTTGGGGAAGCAGGAGGTGAGACACTCGCTGCAGAATACAGAGCCTCTCACCTGCTCTTGTTGCCACAGTATTTATGTGGCTGGTCCAGTTAAGTTTCTGGTTAATGGTGACCCCCCAGGATATTTATGGTGGGGGATTCGGCAATGGTAATGCCGCTGAATGTCAAGGGGCGGTGGTTAGACACTCGCTCTTTGGAGATAGTCATTGCCTGGCACTTGTGTGGCGTGAACATTACTTGCCACTCATCAGCCCAGGCCTGAATGTCATCCAGGTCTTGCTGCATGCAGGTATGGACTGCTTCATTATCTGAGGAGTTGCAAATGGCACTGAACACTGTGCAGTCATCGGCGAACATCCCCATTTTTGACCTTATGATGGAGGGAAGGTCTTTGGTGAAGTAGCTGAAGATGGATGGGCCTAGGACACTTCCCTGAGGAACTCCTGCAGCGATGTCCTGGGGCTGTGATGATTGACCTTCAATCACCACAACCATCTTCCTTTGTGCTAGGTATGACTCCAGCCAGTGGAGAGTTTTTCCCCAGATTCCCATTGACTTCAGTTTTACGAGGGCTCCTTGATGCCACACTCGGTCAAATGCTGCCTTGATGTCAAGGGTAGTCACTCTCACCTCAGCTCTGGAACTCAGCTCTTTTGTCCATGTTTGGATCAAAACTGTAATGAGGTCGGGAGCCCAGTGGTCCTGGCAGAAGCATCCGGGAAGGCGCCGAACATCTCGAGTCTCTTCGCCGGGAGCAAGCGGAAGCCAAGCGCAAACAACGGAAGGAGCGCACGTCAACCCAAGCACCCCACCCACCCGCCCCTTCAACCACCGTCTGCCCAGGCCTGAATGTCAGTGACAGAGACTGTAGGTCCCGCATTGGACTCATCAGTCACCTGCGAACTCATTTTTAATGTGGAAGCAAGTCATCCTCGGTTCCGAGGAACTGCCTAAGAAGTAAGAAGGTGGTCCTGGCAGAACCCAAACTGGGCATCAGTGAGCAGGTTGTTGGTGAGTAAGTGCTGCTTGATAGCACTGTCGACGACACCTTCCATCACTTTGCTGATGATTGAGAGGAGACTGATGAGGCGGCAATTGGCCAGATTTGATTTGTCCTGCTTTTTGTGGACAGGACATACCTGGGCAGTTTTCCACATGTGGCTATCTCTCCCTGAAAAGCAACTAATTATAAGGTAATTAAGAGTACACTTTTCCTTTAACATTACAATGTCTGATTGCTCTCTCTGTTAAGAGTCATTGTAGCTCAGCTCCTGTTTGTACTACTCAGCCAAGCAAGGCAAGGAAATAAGCTTAGCTTACATTATAAGACATCAGCATTCCAGGCAAGAAAATGGAGAGAACAGTTTGAGAGACAGAGTACTTAAATACACCAGTAACTACATACAGTAGTTCAAGCTTTAACCATGAGCCACCATACAAAAGAAACAAGAATCTTATCAGACCAATGACAGCCTTATGGTGTAGTACTCACGCTTCTTCACAAAATTGGCCACATATTTAATCTTCATCAGCTCAGGGCTACTACATTCATCAAAGAGGGCAAAAATTGCATCAATGAGGCCCTCTCTGGTCAATAGGCAGGAAGACTGTGTTCGCCCCAGAAATGGCGTCTTTCCCTGTTGACAGAGTGCAATGAAAATCAGGTAAGTTCCCAATGGATTGCCCATTTAATCAAAGGCACGTGGATTATAAAACAACAATAACTTGCATTTATATAGCACCTTTAACATAGTAAAACATCGCAGGGCACTTCCCAAGAGCCTTATAAAACAATATTTGACACTGAACCACATAAGGAGATATTAGGGCAGATGGCCAAAAGCTTGGTCAAAGAAGTAGGTTTTAAGGAGCGTCTTAAAGGAGGAGAGAGAGATACTGAGGCGGGGAGGGAATTCCAGAGCTTAGGGCCTAGGCAGCTGAAAGCACAGCCGCCAATGGTGGAGCACTTCAAATATGGGATGTGCAAAAGGCCAGAATTGAAGGAGTGCAGAGATCTGGGAGGGTTGTAGGGCTGGAGGAGGTAACAGATAGGGAAGGGTGAGGCCATGGAGGGACATGAAAACAAGGATGAGAATTTTAAGATTGAGGCATTGCTGGACCGGGAGCCAATGTAGGTCAGCGAGCACAGGGGTGAGGGGTGAACGGGACTTGGTGCGAGTTAGCATACGGGCAGCCGAGTTTTGGATCAGCTCAAAGTTTATGGAGCTTGGGAGGCCGGCAAGAAGAGCATTGAAATAGTCAAGTCTAGAGGTAACAAAGGCATGGATGAGTGTTTCAACAGCAGATGAGCTGAAGCAGGGTTGGAGTCGGGCGATGTAGAGGTGGAAGTAGGCAGTCTTGATGATGGCGCAGATACGTGTTCGGAATCTCATCTCGGGGTCAAATATGACACCAAGGATGTGACGGTCTGGTTCAGCCTGAGACAGTTGCCAGGGAGAGGAATGGAGTCGGTGACTAGGGAACAGAGTTGGTGGCGGGGACCAAAAACAATGGCTTTGGTCTTCCCAACATCTAGTTGGAGGAAATTTCTGCTCATCCAGAACTGTATGTCAGACAAGCAGTCTAACAAATTAGAGACAATGGAGGGGTCGAAACAGCTGGTGGTAGAGCTGGGTGTCATCGGCGTACACGTGGAATCTGAAGTTGTGCTTTCGGATGATGTCGCCGAGGGGCAGCATGTAGATGAGAAACAGGAGAGGGCCAAGGATAGATCCCTGGGGGATTCCAGAGGTAGCAGTGCAGGAGGGGGAAAGAGAAGCCATTGCAGATGATTACCTGGCTACAACTGGATAGATAAAAGTGGAACCTGGCGAGTGCAGTCCCACCCAGCTGGATGACAGAGGAGAGGCGTTGGAGGAGGAGAGTGTGGTCAACCGTGTCAAAGGTTGCAGACAGGTTGAGAAGGACAAGGAGGGATAGTTTACCACGGTCAGTCACATAGGATGTCATTTGTGACTTTGATAAGAGCCATTTCAGTACTGTGGCAGGGGCGGAAACCTGATTGGAAGATTCAAACATGGAGTTCTGGGAAAGATGGGCACGGATTTGGGAGGAGACAGCATGTTCAAAGACAAATAGTAAAAAAAAAATTATTATGTAATATCAATGCTTATATGTAGTCTCCAGAGAATTGTTTAAATTACAAGGATATTAAAAAGCTACGCCAACCTGTGCCTTGCATGGTACACAGAAACAAATGCCATGGAATACAATAGTGTCATCCCATTGATTTGCCATGTTTTATTAATAGCCCTTTGCTTTAAGTAAGCGCAGTTGACTCAATCATTAATATTTCACCTACAAACACAACTGAATACTAACCACATCATTCCAGACACAGAGCAAGTACGCCCTGGCTGCCAAGAGCTTCAGGAACTCCAATCTGGATCAATGGTCTGGCTCTGTCAAATATGGCAAATACTCACTGAACTATAAGGGAGAGAACTTTTGTATCGCCCCATTTGGGGCGCAATTATCGGCCGGGCGCAAAGTTTAGCACCTGTCGCTAATTATCGCCTCCGACTGTAAACTTGGCTTCTATCGCCCCTGGAGATGATTGGAGCGCCAAATCAGGTGCTACACGCCTCTCTTAAGGCGCTAACACCGAGGAGCGAGGCGCTACCTCAGAACGCTGGCGAAGCTCATGTGATGTCAGTCAGCAATGGAACACAGGCACACTGGCGCCGGCCAGTTCTTAAAGGGGAGGGTCGATCTTGCTCTCCATCCACACCCTGCTCATTGCAGCCTTGAATCTTGGCCTGGAGAGACCTGTACATCGAATCTGCTGGAAAGAACAATGGAGAGGCCCAGGGAAAGAGATCTTGATCTCGATCTCTCTCTCACAATGCGTGGTGCAAAAATGTCACCGACAAAAAAAGGCAGGCAGCGGTCGCCTTTGACTGCAAAACGCTCCCCTCAACCTGTCGTTGCTAGCGGCAGGCGGTAAGGCAGGGGGCGCTGCTCAATATCTGGTCCGGGGCGTTGCACACTCGACTGACGTCACGATCTGTGGGCACAGGAGATCGTGGCGGTAGTGTTTAGCGCCACCGCAAAATGTCTGGTCAAATTCGCAAGCGGCGCAAACATCGCCACGCCCAGGCGCTAGTTGCTTTGCGCCACATTAGCGCCCTCTTAGGGCACTAACGGGAGGCGCAAAGCAACCGAATTTTTCCCCCCCAAGAGTTGTGAAAATGTAATCTTTAAGGAAACCTAGAGGCAATCGTGGATTTCGCCCCAAAACTTCTCCAGCACTATGCAATCCCCAAATATCTGGCAACGGTGCCAACCACATCCCAACACCATCCTGCCAAAGCCAAGCCAATAAATAATTTCAATTAAGTAACCCCCCCCCCCCCCCCGCCAACGGAACACAGGCAAGAAAGTGATTCCCATTTTATACTCTGTATAAAATCAATGAGGTATTTCCAGCTGTATCAGTAGACAAACACTATACATCACTGCTAGAAACATCACACTACTGTAGGGGCACTCTTCTGACATTGGAGTTCAATACATTGGACTGTGCAGATGGAGGCTTATCCTTCATTTAAGCCACGAAGCATGTAGGCCCCATGACCTAGGAATGTGGTAGGATAGATCAGATTTGCCCTGTACACTGGACATTGAACACCAATGTTGACACGAGGTAACAAAAAATGGAAAGTGTTCCATTGCCTGCAAAAACATCTCAACAGGTGTCGATGGATGTTTCTGTGACTGGAAGGCTGTTTCCAGTGGGGTTCCGCAGGGTTCAGTACTCGGTCCCTTGCTTTTTGTGGTATACAGGTACATCAATGATTTAGACTTCAATGTAGGGGGCATGATTAAGAATTTGCAGACAATACAAAAATTGGCCATGTGGTTGGTAGTGAGAAAGAAAGCTGTAGACTGCAGGAAGATATCAATGGGCTGGTCAGGTGGGCAGAAAAGTGGCAAATGGAATTCAATCCAGAGAAGTGTGAGGTAATGCATTTGGGGAGAGCTAACAAGGCAAGGGAATACACATTAAATGGTGGGACACTAAGAAGTGTAGAGGAACAGAGGGATCTTGGAGTGCATGTCCACAGATCCTTGAAGGTCGCGGGACAGGTAGACAAGGTGGTTAAGAAGGCATATGGGATACTTTCCTTTATTAGTCGAGGCATAGAATACAAGAGCAGGGAGGTTATGCTTGAACTGTATAAAATACTAGTTTTATTTTTAATTTGTTTTATAGGATGTGGGCGTCGCTGGCAAGGCCAGCATTATTGCCCATCCCTAATTGCCTCGAGAAGGTGGTGGTGAGCCGCCTTCTTGAACTGCTGCAGTGCGTGTGGTGAAAGTATCCCCACAGTGCTGTTAGGGAGGGAGTTCCAGGATTTTGATCCAGCGACGATGAAGGATCGGCGATATACTTCTAAGTCAGGACGGTGTGTGACTTGGCGGGGAACTTGGAGGTGGTGGTGTTCCCATGCGCCTGCTGCTCTTGTTCTTCTAGGTGGAAGAGGTCGCGGGTTTGGGAGGTGCTGCCAAAGAAGCCATGGCGAATTGCTGCAGTGCACTAGTCAGGCCACAGCTAGAGTACTGCGTACAGTTCTGGTCACCACATTACAGGAAAGATGTGATTGCACTAGAGACGATAGAGGAGATTTACGAGGATGTTGCCAGAACTGGAGAATTTTAGCTATGAGGAAAGATTGATTAGGCTGGAGTTGTTTTCTTTGAAACAGAGGAGGCTCAGGGGAGATTTAATTAAGTTGTATAAAATTATGAGGGGTCTAGATAGAGTGGATAGGAAGGACCTATTTCCCTTAGCAGAAAGGTCAATAACCAGGGGACAAAGATTTAAAGTAATTGGTAGAAGAATTAGAGGGGAGTTGAGGAGAACTTTTTTCACCCAGGAGGGTGGTGGGGGTCTGGAATTCACTGCCTGAAAGAATGGTAGAGGCAGAAACCCTCATCACATTTGAAAAGTATTTGGATCTGCACTTGAAGTACCGTAACCTACAGGACTATGGACCAAGAGCTGGAAAGTGGGATTAGGGTGGATAGCTGTTTCGGCCGGCACAGACACGATGGGCCGAATGGCCTCCTTCTGTGTCGTAAACTTCTATGACTCTATAAACTCAATTTACCTCTCCCAAAGTTGTCATACTGTAGGGGTGGGGGACAAAATAAGAAAGGGTCTCTCCAATATCCGAGCACCTCTCCTGCAGATCAGATAGATTGAGAACAAATCTTACAGCACCTTTAGAAATGCCTGCATTTTTCATAAGTTACCTCGCTGGAACACCGAGAACTTATTCCTTAGCAAGTAATCAATACCTCATGACTTTCACCTGATATCGCAATTTGCCCAGTTATTTTCTCCCCACTGACATTAATTTTCATGTACATTTTAAAATGCCAGTGTTCTGTCTAACATTGAAGGGAGCTTAATACATTCTGGCAATCCCGACTCCCACTAGTGTTCTGACCTGATGCCACAGCTTGTGCAAAACTCTGACAGCCTCAACTTCTGGGGAAAAAACCTTACAGATCATCCATAAATTCAGCGTGGTACAGCTGGAGCTATTAGTACTTATTCAAAAAATGCTCACTTTATGTCTGAGAGGATACAGTTACCATGACCACCAGAAGCTGAATTACCTGACTCAACACATCATTCAACCAGGTCAGTACTCTTACCAATGTCAATCTCTTTCCCACAAACACTAATACTGCTACACCAATCTCCCTGTCTCTTACATCTGGTTCTAGTGCATTTACTCATCTCAAATCGGTCTTGCCAGCACCCACTTCTCAAGCATCAAACCACTGACTCACTAACCTGGAAAAATAAGTTCAGTCTGGAACAACGATTGGTGATCGGTTCGCCTGCTCCAATGTCCCCAAGGGCACGGCCACCATATTTAAACTTCAACATCGCTTTAGGTTGCGCTAAAGAAAAAGAAAAAGGAAGATTATTTCCAAGAACTGAAATGGCAGTTACAAATATTGCTTTTCGTTATACTTTTTCTTCAGTGCTTATCAACGTGACAATACGGAGGAATGGAACATTTTTCCACTTGATAATGTCAAAATCAAGCACTTCCAAGTCAGATTTACCATGGGTTAAAGACGGAGTAAAACTACCTCCACCCTGCCCCACTAAGAACTCCCAGGTCAGGCATATTATGGGCTAGATACAGATTAAAGACTCAACTCTGCCCCTTTGATATACTTAAACAGCTAACTGAAGAAAAGCAAGCCCCCCATCTCTGGTTTCCCACACCAGCTATCTGAGCGGGAGTATCAACTTAAAGAGCCGTCTTGTGCTGGAGAATATGGCTCTATTTAGAACCAGGACCGTAATTGTTCTGAACCCATCAGAAACTCAGGACTCATACACCTGACAGAGACAAGTCTTTCATCCCATCAGTCTAGCTTCAAACCCAAGTCCTCGAGACAAAAGAGCAGTGGGCTAACCCAGTTTGTCTTCCAATGTATATTTTTTATACATTTGTTCTTGGGGTGTGAGTGCAAGAATTCGCAATAATTTACAGTTCTGAAGATTCATGTTTTTTTTGATTAAAGTATCCCTGGGCAATGTGCTTTTTAAATTTCCAGGGATAAAATGGCTGTCACACCACATGGCCGAATGACAAAAGAGGTTTGGAATGCAGCTTTCTGTGTCTGGAAGTAAGGTTCAATGAAGACAAAGGACATTGCTTTGTTTACAAAGCAACTGAATGCTATTAGCATTTGTTTAGATACACCTGAAACTGCAGAAGAGACTTTTGCACCTTGAATGGGAATCGTTCAAGATTTGAAATGGGTTTCTAATCACCCAGTACTGGACAATAGAACAGATATATCTCCCTTTTGTTTCAGCAAAGGGAGCTCTGAAAATCACATTAACTCAATCTAACCACTTTGAGTGAGCCTATCACAGCTTTGGGGTTAATTTTGCACACAGCCCTTGCACGGCAGAACGGCAGGGGGGCTCACCAGGTATAAAGATAGATGCTGAAGCCAGCTCTTTCTCTTGACTTCCTGGGACGATAAGGTGAGCTCTCTCTCTCTCCCTCTCTCTCTCTTCGCTGGACCATGTGAGCAGAGATTTTCTGACTCTCAACAAGGCAACCTAGCAGGAGTTAAGGGGGGGATGGTGATTTAAGGGAATTGCTAAGATTGTTTAAATAACATTGTAGCCATTGTACCCCTCGTTTTTGCCGTGTGTACCCCCTTGATATATAGTTTTACAATTTTACTGTGTTCGTGTGGGATAGTTTGATATTGTGATTGTAGTTTCTTTTAGTTAATAAAGCTTGATAATTTTCTCTCATCCAAACCACGTGTTCCGTTTTAATATCATTAATTATAAGTTCCTCCACTCAGAACTGAAGGAGGGGTAGCGATTCGAAACCGCTGTTTGTAAATTGGTTTAGAGTGCAGCAGCAAAAAGACTGCTGGCCAGGTAGATTACCTTAAACCAGTTTAAACGAAGCCCCCGAAATCCTTACAATGGCGAGCCAGGTAGGAGTGGAGGCAGTTTTTGATTTAATAAGTGGTCTGGATCTGGAGAAAGCATCAGCTCTTGTTTCTCTCGTTGTTTTCAGTATGTGGGTAGCCCTGCGGAAGGTAGTGGCAGTGTGTAGGCTGACCTATCGGGGTATAGGTGGCTGGGCCAGGAAGGGAGAGAAGAGAGAGCAGGAGGAAAGGTTTAGGGAAGTAAGGACAGCTTATAAGCTGGCCTGCGCCCAAAGTTTTAGTGAAGCAGATCATGGCCCCTGTAGGGCAAAGATAGAAAGCCTTAACATGGCTTTAAAAGCAGCAAAGGGGACGATTTGTGTGATCAGCCCGAAGGCAGGTCAGCTGCCAGAGAATAGGAATCCTCAGCCCACAGCATGTTTGAGTTCACAGGTAAGCACTGTGGCTTGTGTGGGGGGAGGAGCCATTCATATTCAGAGTAAGCTGACACCAGGTTTTGGATCAGGAGAGAGAGATTTGTACCAGCAGGCTTCCAGATACATTATACAGTGCGGGCTAGTTGGACATGGGGGAGAAGGTTCCCAGCCAGCTGGGGCTGTGACCCAAGCTCAGGGTCCGCCAGCCAAAGTTTCCCCCATAGAGACACCCCTCAGAAGGTCTCAGCGGGTGCCCCAGCCTAAGAAAGCATGGTCACCCACTTTACAGTGGAGTAGGGCGGTTTCCCGAGCCAGGGAGAAGCCAGAGAACAGAGGCCCCTACTCAACAGCCATAAGCTGCAGGGGACCAGAGACAGGAGGCAGTCCAGCTTCGCTGCAGCCAGCAGCAATCTGCGACAGTGCCAGAGATTAGACTGGCCGTCCGGAGACGGGCGGCATTTGTATTATAGCTATGTGTGTGTATATAGCTTGCTTTAAGGTATTTTAAGTTTTGTTGATTTAACTAGTTTTAAGTTTAAGCAAAGAGTTTAAGTTTACATGTGTGCCGAATGTTTGTATTTTGGTCCGAGGTCGAGGGACCCGACCATGTCTCCACCTAAGGCAGCAGGTCAGTGAGACCTGGCTGCATGCCCCTTTTAAGTTTTGCAGGAGATGGGAAAATGAAGCAGCCATGTTCGCCCAGCCCGAGCTGGACATCGAATGAAGATACGGAATGTTGGGGATCACCTCGCCACTGGACGAATCCAGGAGACCCCGCAGCGATCTTCGGGAAAAACCGGACAGAGTCCGGAGGAACTTGCCTACTCCTCCTACGGGGAGGAGATGGCCCCAGCTGGGTGGGGCACGGCCCCCAACCCAGCACTATCCTGACCGAAGTTCACGTGCGGGAGACCTCGCTATCGAGGAGTCACGATGGGGAAGCGCGGGCGCCTTGTGATAGGGACGCGTTCCCCGGGGGTGGGTGGTGATGGCCCGGGAATGATTGTATAGAGGAGGGGGAGACCCAAGAGTCGCGTGGGTGCGGTCGGGGGAGGGAGGAACTCACCCGGGGGCCCACGGGCAAAGAAGATAAGTTGTGGCTGGGAAGGATGAGTGGGTGGCTGGATCAGTGTGGGGCCAGGGAGTGCCGCCACACAGGCACCCATCATTTTCTGCAGCCAGTCGAGGGAAGACGGGAGGGGGAGGGACTGGGAGTCATGAGATCCCATACTCCCCGGTCTCGGTCTGTGGAAGGTAATTTTAAACGTGAGGGGTACCCCGCCTCCACAAAAGGACAAGGGAACGGTTCGGGGCTGGCGGAACAGGCTGGTTGGTAAATCCATTCTGCCTGTTTTAAAGTTTAAGCTGATCATAGGGGGGTGGAAGGTACTTTTACTGCCCGAGTGGGAGGAGCAATGCCCACTCGAATTTCGCGACCCATCATCGGCACGTGATGATCGGGGTTCATTTAAGCATGTTGTTTAATGATTTTTTGTATTTTGTGTTGCAGCCCCAAGTTGAGCAGAGACGTGAGGTCCTCTCCGTGCTTGGGACCAGTTTGTGACAACTCCAAGTTGAGCAGAGGCGTAGGACCCTCTCCGTGCTTGCGATAATTTTTGAGTACATTGTGTAACTAAGATTGCAACATTTTGTAATAACTTATGATGTAAAAAAAAGGTGATTGTAAATTTGGTTTACACTGTATAATTTTACAAACGTGTAGGGGTATGAGACCCCTTAGTGAAAACTGAAGTATCTGTAAGATGCCTACCGTACCATGGTTTTTTTCTTGAATTTAAGGGGAATAGACGGGACGGGGATCAGTGGCAGATAGCTATTAGGTAAATACAGGGGATGGTTTTTTGTGGGGGGTCAGAAATTATTGCTCATTTCTTCAAGAGGATACTACAAGCAAGCTGGAAGTATCCAAGGGCGGACTGTAAGAATTCGCAATAATTTACAGTTCTGAAGATTCATGTTTTTTTTGATTAAAGTATCCCTGGGCAATGTGCTTTTTAAATTTCCAGGGATAAAATGGCTGTCACACCACATGGCCGAATGACAAAAGAGGTTTGGAATGCAGCTTTCTGTGTCTGGAAGTAAGGTTCAATGAAGACAAAGGACATTGCTTTGTTTACAAAGCAACTGAATGCTATTAGCATTTGTTTAGATACACCTGAAACTGCAGAAGAGACTTTTGCACCTTGAATGGGAATCGTTCAAGATTTGAAATGGGTTTCTAATCACCCAGTACTGGACAATAGAGCAGATATATCTCCCTTTTGTTTCAGCAAAGGGAGCTCTGAAAATCACATTAACTCAATCTAACCACTTTGAGTTAGCCTATCACAGCTTTGGGGTTAATTTTGCACACAGCCCTTGCAAGGCAGAACGGCAGGGGGGCTCACCAGGTATAAAGATAGATGCTGAAGCCAGCTCTTTCTCTTGACTTCCTGGGACGATAAGGTGAGCTCTCTCTCTCTTCGCTGGACCATGTGAGCAGAGATTTTCTGACTCTCAACAAGGCAACCTAGCAGGAGTTAAGGGGGGGATGGTGATTTAAGGGAATTGCTAAGATTGTTTAAATAACATTGTAGCCATTGTACCCCTCGTTTTTGCCGTGTCTACCCCCTTGATATATAGTTTTACAATTTTACTGTGTTCGTGTGGGATAGTTTGATATTGTGATTGTAGTTTCTTTTAGTTAATAAAGCTTGATAATTTTCTCTCATCCAAACCACGTGTTCCGTTTTAATATCATTAATTATAAGTTCCTCCACTCAGAACTAAAGGAGGGGTAGGGATTCGAAACCGCTGTTTGTAAATTGGTTTAGAGTGCAGCAGCAAAAAGACTGCTGGCCAGGTAGATTACCTTAAACCAGTTTAAACGAAGCCCCCGAAATCCTTACATGAGGAACACTGGAAAGGCCATCCCTAGATGCCCTGAGAACATTAAAAGTCAACTAAGTAGAGTGGGATATAGGCCAGATGGGATACAGAAAGAATTCGCATTTATATAGCGCCTTTCACAAACTTTGAATAGTGTCATGGCATCTTTTGCGCCCATCTGAGGTGGCAGATAGGAACACTAATTAACATCTCACCCAAAAGATAACACCTCTGACAGTGCAGCACTCCCTCAGTACTACAATGAAGTGTCAGCCTGGAGTGGAACTTGAACCCACCACCTTCTGACTCAGACCCAAGACACCAAGGAGTAGGGGTGCCACATTTTCTAACCTGAAGGGCATTAGTGAGCGGTTGGGTTTTTAAAACAAATCAGGCAACTTTCACAGTCCTGTTCTGGTGCTAGTCCAGATTTATTGAACTGGCTACCTCTACACAATTTACTGTGATTTGAACTTACAACATCTGGATTGCTGGTCCAGTACCATAACCACTAGGCTACCATACCCGATTACAAACACTAATCTTCACTACAGTAGTGCTCAGAACATGTCTTTAGTAAAAAAAAAAAAACTATTTATAGAGTAATAGAATGATAGAGCACAAAAGGAGGCCATTCGGCCCATCATGCCTCTTTGAAAGAGCTATCCAATTAGTCCCATTTCCCTGCCTTTTCCTCATAGCCCTGCATTTTTTCCCCCCTTAAAGTATTTACCCAATTCCCTTTTGAATCTGCTTCCACCATCGTTTCAGGCAGTGCATTCCCGAGCACAACAACTCATTGGGTAAACAAGTTCTCCTCATCTCACCTCTGGCTCTTTTGCCAATCACCTTAAATCTGTATCCTCTGGAAACCAACCCTTCTGCCACTGAAACACTTTCACCTTATTTACTCCATCAAAACCCTTCATGATTTTGAATACCTCTATTAAATCACCCCTTAACCTTCTGTGCTCCAAGGAAATCAACCCCAGCTTCTCTCGTCTCGCCACGTAACTGAAGCCTCACATCCCTGGTACTATTCTGTTTTGCACCCTCTCTAAGGCCTTGACATCCTTCCTAAAGTGTGGTACCCAGAATTTGACACAATGCGCCAACTGGGGCCTAACCAGTGATTTATAAAGGTTCAGCAGAAATTCCTTGCTTTCATACTCCATGCATCTGTTTATAAAGCCAAGGATCCCAGATGCTTTTTTTAACAGCCTTCTCAATTTGTCCTGCCACCTTCAATGATTTGTGCACATATACCCTCGGGTCTCTGTTCCTACACCCTCTTTAAAATTGTACCATTTAGTGTATGTTGTCTCTCCTCATTCTTCCTACCAAAATGCATCACTTCACACTTCTCTGCATTAAATTGTATCTGCCATGTATGTGTCTGCTTATTTCACCAGTCTGTCTTTGTTCTCCTGAAGTCTGTTACTATCTTCCTCACTATTTACTACATGTCTGAGTTTCATGTCATCTGTAAAGTTTAAAATTATGCCCTAAATCCAGGTCTTGAATATATAACAAATAAAGTCCTCATACCAACCCTGGGGAACACCACCATATACATCCCTCCGGTCTGAAAAACAACGGTTCACTATTACAGTATTAGAAACATAGAAAAATAGCAGGAGTCGGCCATTCGGCCCTTTGAGCCTGCTCCGCCATTCAATATGATCATGCCTGATCCTCTATCTCAATACCATATTTCTGCTCTCTCCCCATACCCCTTGATGCCTTTTGGTGTCTAGAAATCTATCTATCTCCTTCTTAAATATATTCAGTGACTTGGCCTCTACAGCCTCCTGTGGTAGAGAATGCCACAGGTTCACCGCCCTCTGAGTGAAGAAATTTCTCCTCATCTCAGTCCTAAATGTCCTGTCACATATCCTGAGACTGTGACCCCTCGTTCTAGATCCTCCAGCCAGGGGAAACAACCTCCCTGCATCCAGTCTGTCTAGCCCTGTCAGAATTTTATACGTTTCAATAAGATCCCCTCTCATTCTTCTAAACTCTAGTGAATACAGGCCTAGTCGACCCAATCTCTCCTCATACGACAGTCTTGCCATCCCAGGAATCAGTCTGGTGAACCTTCGCTGCACTCCCTCTATGGCAAGTATATCCTTTCTTAGGTAAGGAGACCAAAACTGCACACACTACTCCAGGTGTGGTCTCACCAAGACCCTGTATAACTGTAGTAAGACATCCTTGCTCCTGTACGGAGTGCGGGCTGCGAAAGAGTGCTTATCTAGTTTGGTAAGTGTGAGTTTTAGAGTTGTGGCATAAGATTAATTAATTAGGTTATTATTAAGATAAGTTAAGCAATTTAAGATAATTTAAGTTAAGGGAAAATTTATTGTTTAAAAAGTCAAACAGCAGGGGTTAATTGAGCAGGAAGAAAAACCGTTAAAAAAAAAAAAAAAAAAAAAACCATAAAAAACCTGAAGTGTAATTAATTGAATAGGGGACACTGATTGGCTGCTGAAAGTTTAAAAGGCCAGTGCGAGCGCGGGCAGCGAAAGAGTGCTTATCTAGAGTTTGGTAAGTGAGAGAGTTCGGGCAAGTGGGGAGTGAGGGGCTGTTTTTGTTTTTCTTTTTAAAACCTTTATAAGTTGGTAAGTTCTTTTAAATAAAGGTGTGATCTTCACCTAAAATAGGGGCAGAGGGTCTTCTTAAATAATATTAATAAATTTAATTAATTACATAGAATGAGAGAACAGGTGATGTGTTACTACTGCGAAATGTGGGAGCTGGTGGACACCACTGATGCTCACGGTGATTACATTTGCGATAAGTGTTTGCTGCTAGAGGAACTCCGGCTCCGTGTTGATGAGCTTGAGGCCAAACTTCAGACATTGCGACACATCAGGGAGGGGGAGTGTTACCTGGACTCTGTGTTTCAGGAGGTAGTCACACCAATTAGATTAATTAATTCAGATGTAGTCCGTGGTCAGGGACAGGATGGTGTGACTAGAAGTGAGGCAGGTACGGGGATCCAGGAGGTAGTGTTGGAGGAGCCACAGCCCTTGCTCTTCTCCAACAGGTTAGAGGCTCTTACTCCCTGTGAGGATGGGAACAGGGACTGCGGGGAAGATGAGCAACCTGGCCACAGCACCGTGGAGCGGGGGGCCATTCAAGTGGGGGGAGTTAAAAGAAATGTTGTAGTGGTAGGGGATAGTATCAATAGGGGGATAGATAGGATACTTTGCAGCCGAGAGCAAGAGTCCCGAAGGCTGTGTTGCCTGCCCGGTGCCAGGGTTAAGGACATCTCCTCTGGGCTGGAGAGAAACTTGGAGTGGGAGGGGGAGGATCCAGTTGTCCTGGGCCATGTTGGTACCAACGACATAGATAGGACAAGGAAAGAGGTTCTGCTGAGGGAGTTTGAGCAGCTAGGGGCCAAATTAAAAAGCAGAACCACAAGGGTAATAATCTCTGGATTACTACCTGAGCCACGTGCAAATTTGGCTAGGGTAAATAAAATTAGAGAGTTAAATGCGTGGCTCAAAGACTGGTGTGGGAGAAATGGGTTTTGCTTCCTGGGACACTGGCATCAGTACTGGGACAGGAGAGAGCTGTTCCGTTGGGACGGACTTCACTTGGCCAGTACTGGGACTAGAATCCTGGCGAATCAAATAACTAGGGCTGTAGAGAGGGCTTTAAGCTAATTAGTGGGGGGAGGTTTTAAGAAAGCGAAAAATAAAAATGACAGCGGAGAAGGCAATACAGCAAGGTAGCAGTGGGGGAATTAAAAACCAGAGCGTGTCAGGAAGGGACAGAATGTATGATGATAAAGATAAAGTAGTAAAAGGGGTAAAAACAGGAATAAATTGTCACAAAATATATTTGAAAGTTCTTTATCTGAATGCACGCAACATTCGTAACAAAATAGACGAGTTGACGGTACAAATAACTACACATGGTTATGATCTGGTGGCCATTACGGAAACATGGCTGCAAGATGATCATGACTGGGAACTAAACATACAAGGGTATTTGACAATTAGGAAGGACAGACAGGAAGGAAAGGGAGGTGGGGTTGCTATGTTAATCAAGGATGAAGTCACTGCAATAGTCAGAAATGATATTGGGTCAAAGGATCAGGCTAGTGAAACAGTTTGGGTGGAGATAAGGAATAATAAGGGGGGAAAAGTCACTAGTGGGCGTAGTCTATAGACCTCCTAACAGTTGCAACGCTGTTGGTCGGAGTATAAATCAAGAAATAGTTGGGGCTTGTAATAAGGGAACAGCTATAACCATGGGGGATTTTAACTTTCATATTGACTGGACTAATCAAATTGGGCATGGCGGCCTTGAGGAAGAGTTCATAGAGTGTATTTGGGACGGGTTCCTTGAGCAGTATGTAACTGAACCAACCAGGGGGCAGGCAATCTTATCTGGTCCTGTGTAATGAGACAGGATTAATAAAAAATGTCCTAGTAAAGGATCCCCTTGGAATGAGTGACCATAATATGGTTGAATTCCAAATTCAGTTTGAGGGTGAGAGAGTTGGATCTCAAACCAGAGTACTGAGCTTCAATAAAGGAGACTATGAAGGTATGAGAGTAGAATTGACTAAAGTGGACTGGGAAAACAGATTAAAGTGTAAGACGGTACAAGAGCAGTGGTCTACATTCAAGGAGATATTTCACATCTTTCAAGAAAAATATATTCCACTGAGGAAAAAGGGGAGTAAAAGAAAAGACAGCCATCCGTGGCTTAGTAAAGTAATAAAGGATAGTATCCGACAGAAACAAGGGCATATAAAGTAGCCAAATCTAGTGGGAGGATAGAAGATTGGGAAGCATTTAAAAGCCAGCAAACAATAACTAAAAGATTAATTAAGAAAGGGAAGATAGATTATGAAAGTAAACTAGCAAAAAATATAAAAACAGATAGCAAGAGTTTCTACAGCTATATAAAAAGAAAAAGGGTGGCTAAAGTGAACGTTGGTCCCTTAGAGGATGAGACCGGGAAACTAGTGGTGGGGAACATGGAGATGGCAAAGACGCTGAACAAATATTTTGTATCAGTCTTTACAGTAGAGGACACTAAAAATATCCCAACACTGGACAAACAGGGGGCAATGGGGGGGGGGGGGGGGGGGAGGAGCTAAACACGATTAAAATCACTAAGGAGGTGGTACTCGGTAAAATAATGGGACTTAAGGCGGATAAATCCCCCGGACCTGATGGCCTACATCCTAGGGTCTTGAGAGAAGTAGCGGTAGGGATTGTGGATGCATTAGTGATTATTTTCCAAAACTCCCTGGACTCAGGAAAGGTCCCAGCAGATTGGAAAACTGCTAATGTAACACCCTTATTTAAGAAGGGAAGTAGACAAAAAGCTGGAAACTATAGACCAGTTAGCCTAACATCTGTGGTTGGTAAAATGTTGGAGTCCATTATTAAGGAAACAGTAACAGAGCATTTGGATAAACATAATTTAATAGGACAGAGTCAGCATGGTTTTATGAAGGGGAAGTCATGTTTGACAAATTTGCTCAAATTCTTTGAGGGCGTAACATACAGGGTGGATAAAGGGGAACCAGTGGATGTAGTGTATTTGGGCTTCCAAAAGGCATTTGACAAGGTGCCACACAAAAGATTACTGATCAAGATAAAAAATCACGGGATGGGGGTAAAATACTGGCATGGGTGGAAGATTGGCTATCTAACAGAAAACAAAGAGTTGGGATAAATGGTTCATTCTCGGGCTGGCAATCAGTAACTAGTGGTGTTCCGCAGGGGTCAGTGCTGGGAGCCCAACTCTTTACAATCTATATTAATGATTTGGAGGAAGGGACCGAGTGCAACATATCCAAGCTTGCTGACGATACAAAGATGGGAGGGAAAGCAATGAGTGAGGAGGACATAAAAAACCTGCAAAAGGACATCGACAGGCTAAGTGAGTGGGCAGAGATTTAGCAAATGGAATATAATATTGGAAAGTGTGAGGTTATGCACTTTGGCAGAAAAAATCAAGAGCAAGTTATTATCTAAATGGAGAGAAACTGCAAAGTGCTACAGTACAAAGGGATCTGGGGGTCCTGGTGCATGAAACACAAAAAGTTAGTGTGCAGGTGATCAGGAAGGCCAATGGAATCTTGGCTTTTATTGCAAGGGGGATGGACTATAAAAACAGGGAAGTCTTGCTGCAGTTATACAGGGTATTGGTGAGGCCACACCTGGAATACTGCGTGCAGTTTTGGTTTCAATATTTAAGAAAAGATATACTTGCTCTCGAGGCGGTTCAGAGAAGGTTCACTCGGTTGATTCCGGAGATGAGGGGGTTGACATATGAGGAAAGGTTGAGTAGGTTGGGCCTCTACTCATTGGAGTTCAGAAGAATGAGAGGCGATCTTATCGAAACATATAAGATTGTGAGGGGGATTGATCGGGTGGATGCGGTGAGGATGTTTCCACTGATGGGGGAGACTAGAACTAGGGGGCATAATCTTAGAATAAGGGGCTGCCCTTTCAAAACTGAGATGAGGAGAAACTTCTTCACTCAGAGGGCTGTGGAAGCTGCAACATTAAATAGATTTAAAACGGAGATAGCCAGTTTCCTAGCAGATAAGGGAATTAGGGGTTACGGGGAGAGGGCAGGGAAGTGGACGTGAGTCTAGGTTCGGATCAGCCATGATCCTATTGAATGGCGGAGCAGGCCCGAGGGGCTGTATGGCCTACTCCTGCTCCTACTTCTTATGTTCTTATGTACTCAAATCCTCTTGCAATGAAGGCCAACATACCACTTGCCTTCCTAACTGCTTGCTGCACCTGCATGTTTGCTTTCAGTGACTGGTGGACAAGGACACCCAGGTCCCTCTGTACATCAACATTTCCCCATCTATCACCATTTAAATAATACTCTGCCTTTCTGTTTTTCCTACTGAAGTGGATAACTTCACATTTATCCAGGTTATACTGCATCTGCCATGTATTTGCCCACTCACTCAACTTCTCTAAATCGCCTTGAAGCCTCTTTGCATCCTCCTCACAACTCACAATCCCACCTAGTTTTGTGTTGTCAGCAAACTTGGAAATATTACACTTGGTTCCCTCATCCAAATCATTCATATATATATATCTATCTATCGGGAATTTAGAGTTTTTTTGCACACTGATGGTTTTTGTCTCTGACCCTTATATTATCTTTGTCGTCAAAATAGACATACTGTTCCATACAAAATAAAAACAGGCTTTCAAAACATTATTTAGGTTATAATTTTGAACTTTATTGAACCCCCACAAAAAAGACCCATCTAAAATAAAATAAAAAGAGCGTCAGCTTATTTAGCCTGTAATTTGTCCTTATTTTGTCCCTTTGAGTCTTCTGAGTCTTCTACTCCTCATTGCTCCTCCTGATTCTCTGACTCTGGCTCTGACGTGTCCATTTCCTCCTCTGTGTCAGTGTCTAGCTGTGTGGTGGACACTTCTGTATCTGGCTCAATAAGTTGTAGGTTCGCCCGGATAGCCACCAGTTTCTCCACTCTCGTTAGTCAGCCTGTTGCGCACCTTTGTATGCGTATTCCCAAAAAGTGACCAGTTTCGTTCAGAGGCCGCTGATGAAGGTGGGATTTGGAGTATCACTGATGCAATAGGTGACAGGGCCTCAGATGCACAAAGTCCCTTCCACCAGGTATGTGCACGGATATGCTTGCATGATTCCCATATCCCATCCCCATTCCAAAGACCTTGCTTGGTAGAGAACTTTGCCAGACTTCCCAGAACTTTGCCCACATCCAGATTGAGATGGTGTGAGAGGGTAGAAATCACACTAAGCGCTGTTGATCTGTTCTCCAGAAAGTATTGGTCTCCCAACATGCTTTGGGTCCAGCATGTATGCTGCAGCATGAATCGGCTTGACACAAAATTCTTGACGCGTCTGTATGAATTGAACAATTGCCTTCTCCTCTGCTTTGAGCAGCAGGGATGTGGGTAGGGCAATGCTGATTTGTTCTTTTAAATCAGTAAAAAGCCTGAGAACATCTGACAAGACAGCGTCATCTCCTTCAATCTGAGCAATTGCAGATGCTACTGGTGAGAGTCGTTTAAGGCTGCTAACTACTCTCTCCCAAAACACATCATCCAGCAGTATTTTCTTGATGGTGGTTTCCATATCCCCAGACTGGGATATTGCCATTTCTTGCAGCGACTCCTTACCCTCCAGAAGGCTGTTGTACATTATGACAACACCACCCCATCTAGTGTTGTTGGGCAGCTTCAGTGTGGTGTTCTTGTTCTTTGTCATTTGCTTGGAGTTGTAGGTTGCTGCAACTACCTGTTTTCCCTTGACATACTTAACAACTTGCTTGGCTCTCTTGTACAGTGCTTCCATGGTTCTCAAACCCATGATGTCCTTGAGGAGCAGGTTAAGCCCATGAGCTGCGCACCCAATAGACGTAATATGAGGGTAGGCCTCCTCCACTTGAGCCCAAGCAGCCTTCATATTCGCAGCATTGTCAGTAACTACTGCAAAGACCTTTTGTGATCCAAGATCGTTGATGACCGCTTTCAGCTCATCAGCAATGTATGTGCCTGTGTGTCTGTTGTCCTTCGTGTCTGTGCTCTTGAAGAACACTGGGAGAGGAGTGGAGACGATGTAGTTTATGATGCCCTCCCCTCGTACATTTGACCACCCATCTGAGATAACTGCACCACAGTCTGCCATCGCTATCGTTTCTTTGAGCTTTCCTTGGACTCTGTTATACTCAGCCTCCAGCAAATAAGTAGACAAAGCATGTCTGGTGGGAGGACAGTATGCAGGGCGAATAACATTGAAAAATCTCTTCCAGTACACATTGGCTGTGAGCATGAGGGGTGAGCCTGTTGCATATACAGCTCGAGCAAGGCACTCATCTGCATTCTTCTGGCTATGGTTATCCATTGTATCAAAGAACCTTCCAAGTGGGCCAGGAGTTGCTGATGATAAGGAGCCTGATGCTGAATGAGAACCATCATCTTCTTGAATGGAAGCAGAGGAACTCTGGGCTGACTGCTGTGAGCTTTGAGTGAAGTTGTTGCATTTGGATAAATGCTGCTGCATCTTTGTGGCATTCTTTACATATGGCTTTCTACAGTGTTTGCACATGTACACAGTCTTTCCATCTTTAATGCCTGGGGTAAAATGCTTCCACACATCCGACGGTAAACGTGGCATTGTTCTATGCAGAGAAATAAAGGGCATTCATCTCTGTGTCGAACTGTGGTCGATCAGCACGATTGCAACAGGGCGAGTACATTTTTGCTGATGCTCCATGTGATGGAAGCATGACCTGTACACACACGACGCTACATCACCAATAGTGTATTATTTTGTATATTTTAAATTGAAGGACAAGAGTTCAACAAGTAACTGGTTTATTTGGTATAAAGTCTGATTTACTTACTGCATCATCACAACATCAGCAGAAAACAAAATGACTTCCCTCAGGACCCCTAACCTGGAACTTAAAAAAACTATAGCAGTCTTACAGATGCCTGCAGGCCAATCACAATTCGATATGCAAATATTACAAATAGAGGGAGCTAATCGCTCATCCACTCATCCAACCAATCAGGACACATTTGTTCACAGTCACACACAAAACTTGTAATTATTAAAACAAGCCAAGTAAGAAGATAAACATATATTGATTAAGAAATTCCTTAATAATTAAGATTCCATCTCTGTTAGTAATTTTAAGAGAGGACCTGTGGGAAAAAAAGAAAAGAAATACAAAAAAAACAATATTATGCTAGCATGTGCTTTTTTGGGCAAAATTCCCAAGCTAAACTTCCCGTGGAAAATTTCCGGAAATTTACTGGAAACTTTCCACCCCTTTGCAACCCTATATATATATATTGTGAATAGCTGGGGCCTAAGCACTGATCCCTGCAGTATCCCACTAGTCACCCACCGCCTGCCACCATGAAAAAGAACCATTTATTCCTACTCTCTGTTTCCTGTCTGTTAACCAATTTTCAATCCATGCCAGTATATTACCCCCAATCCCAGGTGCTTTAATTTTGCACACTAACCTCTTATGTGGGACTTTATCAAAGGCCTTCTGAAAATCCAAATACACCACATCCACTGGTTCTCCCTTATCTATTCTACCAGTTACATCCTCAAAAAACTCCAGTAGATTTGTTAAACACGATTTCCCTTTCATAAATCCATGTTGACTTTGTCTAATCCCGTTGATATTTTCTAAGTGTCCTGTTATCACATCCTTTAAAATATACTCTAGCATTTTCCCTACTACTGATGTTAGGCTAACCGGTCTGTAGTTCCCTGTTTTCTCTCTCCCTCCTTTTTTTAAATAGTGGGGTTACATTTGCCACCCTCCAATCTGCAGGAACTGTTCCATAATCTATAGAATTTTGGAAGATGATAACCAATGCATCCACTATTTCCATGGCTACCTCTTTTAGTACTCTGGGATGCAGATTATCAGGCCCTGGGGATTTATCGACTTTCAGTCCCATTAATTTCACCAGGACGATTTTTTACTAATACTATTTTCCTTTAATTCCTCCTTCTCACTAGACCCTTGGTTCCCTAACGTGTCTGGGAAGTTATTTGTGTCCTCTTCCATGAAGACAGAACCAAAGTATTTGTTTAATTTCTCTGCCATTGCCTTGTGCACACAAACATACGAACTAGGAGCAGGAGGCGGCCACTCGGCCCTTCGAGCCTGCTCCATCATTCAATAAGATCATGGCTGGTCCGATTACTCCACATTCCCGCCTACCGCTGATAACTTTTCAGCCCCTTGCTTACCAAGAATCTACCTACCTCTGCCTTAAAAAATATTCAAAGACTCTGCTTCCACCACCCTCTGAGGAAGAGAGTTCCAAAGACTCACGACCCTCTGAGAAAAAATTTCTCCTCATCCCTGTCTTAAATGGGCGACCCCTTATTTTTAAACCGTGACCCCTAGGTCTAGATTCTCCCACAAGAGGAAACATCCTCTCCACATCCACCCTGTCCAGACCCCTCAGGATCTTATATGTTTCAATCAAGTCACCTCTTACTCTTCTAAACTCCAGCGGATACAAGCCTAGCCTGTCCAACCTTTCCTCATAAGACAACCCGCCCATTCCAGATATTAGTCTAGTAAACCTTCTCTGAACTGCTTCCAATGCATTTACATCCTTCCTTAAATAAGGAGACCAATACTGTACACAGTACTCCAGAGGGGGTCTCACCAATGCGCTGTATAACTGAAGCATAACCTCCCTACTTTTGTATTCAATTCCCCTCGCAATAAACGATAACATTCTATTAGCTTTCCTAATTACTTGCTGTACCTGCATAGTAACCTTTTGCGATTCATGCACTAGGACACCCAGATCCCTCTGCATCTCAGAGCTCTGCAATCTCTCACCATTTAGATAATAGAGTCATAGAGTAATACAGCACGGATAGAGGCCCTTCGGCCCATCGTGTCCGCGCCGGCCATCAAGCCCTGTCTAATCTAATCCCATATTCCAGCATTTGGCCCGTAGCCTTGTATGCTATGGCATTTCAAGTGCACATCCAAATGCTTCTTAAATGTTGTGAGGGTTTCTGCCTCCACAACCCTTTCAGGCAGTGAGTTCCAGACTCCAACCACCCTCTGGGTGAAAAAGTTCTTTCTCAAATCCCCTCTAAACCTCCCGCCCTTTACCTTGAATCTATGCCCCCTAGTTATTGACCCCTCTACTAAGGGAAAAAGCTCCTCAGCATCCATCCTATCTATGCCCCTCATAATTTTGTACACCTCAATCATGTCCCTCCTCATCCTCCTCAGCTCCAAGGAAAACAAACCCAACCTGCCCAGTCTCTCTTCATAGCTGAAGCGCTCCAGCCCTGGTAACATCCTGGTGAACCTCCTCTGCACCCTCTCTAACGCGATCACATCCTTCCTGTAGTGTGGCGACCAGAACTGCACACAATATTCCAGCTGTGGCCTAACCAGTGTTTTATACAGCTCCATCATAACCTCCTTGCTCTTATATTCAATGCCTCGGCTAATGAAGGCAAGTATCCCATATGCCTTTTTTACCACCTTATCCACCTGTTCCGCCGCCTTCAGGGATCTGTGTACTTGCACACCCAGATCCCTCTGACCCTCCGTCTTGCCTAGGGTCTTTCCATTCATTGTGTATTCCTTTGCCTTGTTAGTCCCCCCAAAGTGCATCACCTCGCACTTTTCCGGGTTAAATTCCATTTGCCACTGTTCCGCCCATCTGACCAACCCATCTATATCGTCCTGCAGACTGAGGCTACCCTCCTCGCTATTTACCACCCTACCAATTTTTGTATCATCCGCGAACTTACTGATCATACCCTTTACATTCATATCCAAGTCATTAATGTAGACCACAAACAGCAAGGGACCCAGCACCGATCCCTGTGGTACCCCACTGGCCACAGGCTTCCAGTCACAAAAACAACCTTCGACCATCACCCTCTGCCTTCTGCCACTAAGCCAGTTTTGTATCCAATGTGCCAAGGCACCCTGGATTCCATGGGCTCTTACCTTCTTGACCAGTCTCCTGTGCGGGACTTTATCGAAGGCCTTACTGAAATCCATGTATACCACATCCACTGCGTTACCCTCATCCACACACCTAGTCACCCCCTCAAAAAATTCAATCAAATTAGTCAGACATGATCTTCCCTTGACAAAGCCATGTTGACTATCCCTGATTAATCCTTGCCTCTCCAAGTGGAGACAAATTTTGTCCCTCAGGATTTTTTCCAATAATTTTCCTACCACTGATGTTAGGCTCACTGGCCTGTAGTTCCCCGGTTTTTCCCTACTACCCTTCTTGAATAATGGTACTACATTAGCGGTTCTCCAGTCCTCTGGCACATCCCCTGTGGCCAGAGAGGTCCTGAATATATGTGTTAGAGCCCCCGCAATCTCCTCCTTTGCCTCACACAGCAGCCTGGGATACATTTCATCCGGGCCTGGGGATTTATCCATTTTTAGGCCAGCTAAAACCGCCAATACCTCCTCCCTCTCGATGTTAATATGTTCGAGCATATCACAGTCCCCCCGCCCTATTTCTATGTCTACATCGTCCTTCTCCATAGTGAAAACAGATGCAAAAAATTCATTTAGAACCCCTCCTACATCTTCCGGCTCCACACACAGATTGCCACTTTTGTCCCTAATGGGCCCTATTTTTTCCCTAGTTATCCTCTTACCCTTAATATACTTATAAAACATCTTCGGATTTTCCTTTATTTTGCTTGCCAGTGTTATTTCATGGCCCCTCCTTGATCTCCTAATTTCTTTTTTAAGTATCCCCCTGCACTTTTTGTACTCCTCTAGGGCTTCCTCCGTCTTTAGCCTTTTGTATCTACCAAAAGCCCTCCTTTTTTTCCTAATCCATTCTCGTATATCCCCTGACATCCAAGGTTCCCTGTGGTTTTTGGAACCACCCTTGACCTTTACGGGAACATGTTGCCATTGTATGATCTCAATCTCCCTTCTGAAAGCCTCCCATTGCTCCGATGCGGATTTTCCTACAAGTAGCTGATCCCAGTCCATTTTGGCCAGATCCTGCCTTATCCTATTAAAATCAGCCTTCCCCCAATTTAGAACCTTTATTTCCGGCCCATCCCTGTCCTTTTCCATGGCCACCTTAAATCTTACCATATTTTGATCACTATCACCAAAGTGCTCACCTACTAGCACTTTTTCCACTTGGCCGGCCACATTCCCTAGAATTAGGTCCAGTACCGCCCCCTCTCTTGTAGGACTTTCTACATGCTGGCTCAAAAAGCTCTCCTGGATGCACTTTAAGAATTCTACACCCTCTGAGCCTTTCACACTCTGGCTATCCCAGTTAATATTGGGGAAGTTGAAATCCCCCATTATTATTACCCTATTATTTGCACATTTCTCTGAGATTTGCCTACATATCTGTTCCTCTATCTCCCCCTGACTGTTTGGAGGCCTATAGTACACTCCCAGCAAAGTGCTTGCCCCCTTTTTGTTTTTAAGCTCCACCCATATGGCCTCATTAGAGGACCCTGCTAATATATCATCCCTCCTTACTGCAGTAATTGACTCCTTAATTAATATTGCGACACCCCCTCCTCTTATACCTCCCCCTCTGTCTCGCCTGAAGATTCTGTACCCCGGAATATTGAGCTGCCAGTCTTGCCCTTCCCTCAACCATGTCTCCGTGATAGCAACAATATCATACTCCCATGTGTTTATCAACACCTTCAGTTCATCCACCTTATTTGCAAGACTCCTTGCATTAAAATAGATGCCATCCAGCCTTGCCCTTATATATTTGCCCTGTCTACCAAGCTGACTTGTTTTTTTCTCTATAATTGGCAGCACATCACCCCCTATTTCAGCTCCCCTCTGTATCCCATCCCCCTGCCAAGTTAGTTTAAACCCCCCCCAACAGTGCTAGCAAACCTCCCCGCAAGGATATTTGTCCCGCTCTGGTTCAGGTGCAACCCGTCCGACTTGTACAAGTCCCACCTTTCCCAGAAGCAGGCCCAGTGATCCAGGAAAGTAAAACCCTCCCCCCTACACCAACTCTTTAGCCACGCATTCATCTGCTCTATCCTCCCATTCCTATACTTACTAGCACGTGGCACTGGGAGTAATCCAGAGATTACAACCTTTGAGGTCCTGCTCTTTAATCTGTTACCTAGCTCCCTAAATTCTTGATGCAGGACCTCATCCCTCTTTTTACCTATGTCGTTGGTACCAATGTGGACCACGACCATTGGCTGTTCACCCTCCCCCTCCAGAATGCCCTGCAGCCGCTCAGTGACATCTTTGACCCTGGCACCAGGGAGGCAACAAACCATCCTGGATTCACGTCTACGGCCACAGAATATGCTTCTTTTTTATTCTTCCTGCCAAAATGGACAACTTCACATTTTCCCACAGTATACTCCATTTGCCAGATCTTTGCCCATTCACTTAACCTATCTATATCCCTTTGTAGCCTCCTTATGTCCTCTTCACAATTTACTTTCCTACCTATCTTTGTGTCATCAGCAAATTTAGCAACCATACCTTCGGTCCCTTCATCCAAGTCATTTATATAAATTGTAAAAAGTTGAAGCCCCAGCACTGATCCACTCGTTACATCTTGCCAATCAGAAAATGACTCATTTATGCCTACCCTCTGTTTCCTGTTAGCTAGCCAATCTTCTATCCATGCCAATAGGTTACCCCCTACACCATTAGCATTTATTTTTTGCAATAACCTCTGATGTGGCACCTTATCAAATGCCTTCTGGAAATCTAAGTACAATACATCCACCAGTTCCCCTTTATCCACAGTACATGTTACTTCCTCAAAGAACTCCAACAAATTGGTTAAACATGATTTCCCTTGCACAAAACCATGTTGACTCTGCCTGATTACTTTGAACTTTTCTAAGTGCCCTGCTATAACGTCTTTAATAGCTTCTAACATCGTCCCTATGACAGATGTTAAGCTAACTGGCCTGTAGTTTCCTGCTTTCTGTCTCCCTCCCTTTTTGAATAAAGGAGTTACATTCACTATTTTCCAATCTAATGGAATCTTCCCCGAAATTGGGAATTTTGGAAAATTAAAACCAACGCATCAACTATCTCACTAGCCACTTCTTTTAAGACCCTAGGATGAAGTCCATCAGGACCCAGGGAGTTGTCAGCCCACAGCTCCAACAATTTGCTCAGTACCACTTCCCTGGTGATTATAATTTTCTTGATTCCCTCCCTCCCTTCCATTTCCTGATTTACAGCTATTTCTAGGATGTTACTTGTGTCCTCTATAGTGAAGACCGATGCAAAATACCTGTTCAATTCAACTGCCATCTCCTTATTTTCCATTATTAATTCCCCAGACTCACTTTTTATAGGACCAACGCTCATTTTATTAACTCTTTTCTTTTTTAAATATCTATAGAAACTCTTACTATCTGTTTTTAAATTTCTAGCGAGCTTTCTCTCGTACTCTAATTTTTCTCTCCTTATTAATCTTTTAGTCATTCTTTGCTGTTTTTTATATTCTGTCCGATCTTCTGACCTGCCACCCATCTTTGCGCAATTATATGCTTTTTCTTTAAGTTTAATACTATCTTTAACTTTTTTAGTTAACCACGGATGGTGGGTTCTCCCCTTGGAATTTTTCTTTCTTGTTGGAATGTATATATTTTGTGTATTTTGAAATATCCCCTTAAATGTCTGTCACTGCAACTCTATTGATCTATTATAAATATGTTCCCCATTATAAATCCTCCTGTTTCTGACTGTAAGGGACCTACATTTGTCTTCACTAATCTTTTTCTTTTTACATACCTGTAGAAGCTTTTACAGTCTGCTTTTATGTTCCTTGCAAGTTTACTCTCATACTCTATTTTTCCCCTCTTAATCAATCTCTTGGTCCTTTTTTGCTGAATTGTAAACTGCTCCCAATCCTCAGGCTTGCTACTTTTTCTGGCAACTTTATATGACTCCTCTTTGGATCTAATACAATCTTTAATTTCTTTTGTTAGCCATGGTTGGGCCGCTTTTCCTTTTGTGTTTTTACGCCAGAAAAGAATGTATAACTGTTGCAATTCATGCATTTGTTCCTTAAATGTTAGCCATTGCCTATCCACCGTCATGCCTTTTAATGAAGCTCCCCAATCTATCATAGTCAACCCACTCCTCATACATAGAAACATAGAAGATAGGAGCAGGAGTAGGCCATTCGGCCCCTCGAGCCTGCTCCGCCATTCAATGCGATCATGGCTGATCATCCAATTCAGTACCCGGTCCCTGCTTTCTCCCCATACCCCTTGATCCCTTTAGTCTTAAGAAATATATCCAACTCCTTCTTGAATATATTTAATGAATTGGCCTCTACTGCCTTCTGTGGTAGAGAATTTCACAGGTTCACCACTCTCTGGGTGAAGATGTCCTAAATGGCTTACCCCTTATCTTTAGACTGTGACCCCTGGTTCTGGACTCCCCGACCATCGGGAACATCCTTCCTGTATCTAGTCTGTCCAGTCCTGTCAGAATGTTATAAGTTTCAATGAGATCCCCTCTCATTCTTCTAAACTCCAGCGAGTATAAGCCCAATCGACCCAATCTCTCCTCATACGTCATTCCTGCCATCCCAGGTATCAGCTTGGTGAATCTTTGCTGAACTCCTTCCATGGCAAGAACATCCTTCCTCAGATAAGGCAACCAAAACTGCACACAATACTCAAGATGTGGTCTCACCAAGGCCCTGTACAACTGCAGCAAGACATCTTTGTTCCTGTACTCAAACCCTCTCGCTACAAAGACCAACATACCATTTGCCTTCTTAACCACCTGCTGCACCTGCACTGGTGCACAAGGACACCCAGGTCTCGTTGCACTTCCCCCTCTCCCAATCTATTGCCATTTAGATAATAATCTGCCTTCCTGTTTTTGCCACCAAAGTGGATAACCTCACATTTATCCACATTATATTGCATCTGCCATGCTTCTGCCCAATCACCCAACCTGTCCAAATCATCCTGGAGTTTCTCGGCATCCTCCTCACAGCACACACGCCCACCCAGCTTTGTGTCGTCCGCAAACTTGGAGATATTACATCCAGTTCCCTCGTCTAGATCATTAATATATATTGTGAATAGCTGGGATCCAAGGACCGATCCCTGCGGTACCCCACTAGTCACTGCCTGCCACTCGGAAAAAGACCCGTTTGTAGTTTCCTTTGTTTAGATTTAAGACCCTAGTTTCGGATTGGACTACTTCACTTTCCATCTTAATGATGAATTCTATCACGTTATGGTCACTCTTCCCTAAAGGACCCCGCAAAACAAGATTATTAATTAACCCCTTCTCATTGCACAATAGGGGTCAAGGTAGAAGCGTTCACGTCGCGGCCCTGTTTCAACCAATTCTACCACCACCACGCACAGCATGCCTGAAGACGGAAGTAGTCGTCGATGTCAGAAACACAGGTCTTTTTCAAGACCAGCATTGACTGTTATATCTGCTAACTTTGAAGGGTTCTCTATAGTTAAACAAAACATCCTCGCTACATTATGCAATGAGTTGGAGTGTGATGTCCTCTGCCTGCAGGAGACACACAGAGGAAGTGAGAACAACCGCCCAAAAATACCAGGAATGGTTCTGGCTATTGAAAGACCTCATCGACAATATGGCAGTGCTGTATTTGTTAGAGCTGGTTCAGTTGTAGAAGCCACTTCTAAAACAGAGGAGGACAACATCGAAATTCTAACCGTAGAGCTGAGCAAAGTAGTAGTGACCTCAGTGTACAAGCCACCTGGCACAGATTTCAGCTTCTCTAACCCTGTACCCAACCTGCACAATAAACCACAGATCATCATTGGAGACTTTAATAGCCACAGTACCCAATGGGGGTACAAGGAGACTAACAACGATGGAGAAGCAGTCGAAGAATGGATGGACACTAACCAGCTTAGTCTCATCCACGATCCTAAATTGCCAGCCTCCTTCCACAGTGCCCGCTGGAAGTGTAGATATAATCCAGATCTTGCCATTGCCAGCAACAACATCACTGGCCTCTGCAAGAAGCTTGTCACAGACCCAATACCACAGACACAACACCATCCTATTGGTATCCAGGTAAATGCAGCAGTGTTACCAAACGTCGTACCATTAAAAAGGCGCTTCAGCTTCAAGAAGGCCGATTGGAACGGTTTCACACGAGCACTTGACCGCAAGGTTAAACGCATTAAACCACTACCTGAGCACTACAACCTCTTTGCAAAAGCTGTCCAAAAAACAGCTAGAAGGAAGATCCCCCGAGGTTGCAGAGTACACTACATCCCTGGTCTCACCAAGGAGAATGCTGAACTCTACTGGGAGTATGTCTCAATGTTTGAATCTGACCCCTTCTCAGAGGAAACAATATCTACCGGTGAGAGGGTGATGTTAAGTATCTCTCAAGAACGTCAAAACACCTGGAACACCTTGATAGAGACAACAGATCTTACAAAAAACAGCAAGAAGGCATGGTCTCTCATACACAAACTTGGAGGTGATCCCAAGAAAGCTGCCCAACATCCAAATGTGTCTGCTAACCAAGTTGCACACCAGTTGCTCCTAAATGGAAAAATCAACAAGAAACAACCAAGAGCACAACTAGATAGGAAGAAGTACAGCGATGATCCTGGATTCACTAGACCATTCACCATGGAAGAGCTGGAAACTGGTACATCTAATCTAAAACACGGGAAAGCAATTGGTCTTGACAACATAGCAACGGAGCAGATAAAGCATTTTGGACAGCAAGCAAAGAAGTGGCTCCTACAATTGTTCAACCACTGTCTGGCAACACACAAGCCACCTAATATCTGGCAGAAGGCACATGTAATAGCACTATTAAAGCCTGGAAAAGATCCCTCAGATCCTAAGAGTTTTCGGCCAATTTCACTGCTTTGCCACACCTATAAGCTGTTTGAACGGCTGATACTCAATAGGATAGCACCAACTGTAGATGAGAAGATCATTCCAGAGCAAGCAGGTTTCCGCCCCGGCAAATCAACAACAAGCCAACTGCTCAACCTCACACAACACATCGAAGATGGTTTTGAGCAAGGGATGGTAACAGGTGCTGTTTTTGTAGACCTGTCAGCAGCATACGATACAGTGAACGACAGACGTCTCCTCTGCAAGATTCTAGAGATGACAAAAGAGATTCACTTAACAGAGCTGTTAGAAAGCATGCTTCAGAATCGCCGGTTCTATGTTGAACTAGGTGGGAAGCGCAGCAGGTGGCGTATTCAGAAGAATGGTCTTCCTCAGGGAAGCGTGCTTGCACCGCTGCTGTACAACATCTACTCGAATGACCAACCTATAGACGGTGTCACACGCCGTTTTATATATGCTGATGACTTATGTGTCACTGTCCAAAGCACTGATTTTAACACCGTGGAGAAAACGCTTTGAGGCCTTGGAGGGACTAAAATCCTACTATGAAGAAAACCACCTTCGCGCAAACCCATCAAAGACACAAGTTTGTGCATTCCACCTCAGAAACCATGAAGCCAAACGCCAGTTGAAAGTAACCTGGTGTGGAGCAACACTGACGCATTGCGAGCACCCTATCTACTTAGGAGTCACCCTTGACCGATGCCTCACCTTCAAGAACCACATCGAGAAGACAAAGGCAAAAGTGAGCACACGAAACATCCTGAATAAGCTCACTAACACAAGATGGGGAGCAAGCCCGAAAACATTGCGAACCAGTGCACTTGCTCTTTGCTATTCCACTGCCGAATACGCCTGCCCTGCATGGGAAAGGTCTACTCATGCCAAGAAGATGGATGCCGTTCTGAATGCAAGCTGCCGATTTATCACAGGTTGCTTAAAACCAACAAACACCAACAGCCTATATATCCTGGCGGGTATCGCTCCCCCTAATATAAGAAGAACGGTAGTCAGCAAGAAAGAGCGACTCCGTCAAACATCAGATGAAAGGCACCCTCTGCATTGTCATACACCTACACCTAGCCGCCTAAAGTCAAGGAAGAGCTTCATGAACAGTGTTGTTCCATTACAATCAACCTCATCTGAAGCCCGCATCGCCTTGTGGAAAGACCGGCTCGCCAGTCTTGAACAACCCCCAGCGATGGAAATTTTACCTGATGAAAGCCTTCCCCCAGGAGCTAATTGCAACTGGGCAATCTGGAAGTGCCTTAACAGACTTAGGACCGGTGTAGGTTGCTCAAAGGTGTCACTAAGCAAATGGGGATATTCAACCAGCCCGACAACTTGTGAATGTGGAACTGAGGCACAGACTATGCAACATCTCCTGCAATGTCCATCTTTAGAGGAACCCTGCGCTGTTGCAGATCTTGCCGAATCCAACAACAAGGCGCAAAAATGTGTCCAGTTCTGGCTGGGCTATGAATAGACTGTCCGTGGACACGATAAGAAGAAGATTGCACAATACCCAATCTAGAATAGCCTGTTCCCTGGTTGGCTCCTCAACATACTGGTCTAAAAATTCATCTTATCTGCTTTCTGTCTCTTAGCTAGTTTCATATCCAGGCTGCCACTGTCCCTTTAATCCCATGGGCTTCACTTTTACTAACAAACCTATGATGTGGTACTTTATCAAACGCCACCCATTAAACCATGTACAATTCGCAGCAAAAAAGCAAAAAAATGCACAGCAGATCGGACAACATCCGAAAGAGAAAATGTTTCAGGAGGCGAATCTTCAGGTTCCCTTTATAACCTCCGTAGTAATTTGGAGTGTTGCTGTCAACCTCCATAAGAGAAGGTAAAACACCAACGGCGAGATCGGGACACGTCTCCTGCCTGTACTCGGCCTCGGGTCATGGAGAAAAACAGCAGTGCAGGTCGCATTCCCCACACCGCACAGTGGCCCGGTCGCTGGTCTGGTTACCTGATGACCCCAGGTTGGGACGGCTCGGGTCACTATCCCAGTCTCCGGCCCTCCAATAACCAGGTGTCTGTACTGGCGACCCCCAGCTTTCAATGTCTCGGTTCCAGACCGCACTCGTTAGCTTCTCCGTCCCCCTTCCTTCTTCCTTCTTTCCTTCCCGCCCGTTCCCAACGTATTCTTCGCCGCTTCCCTTCAAACTTCGCTCAAAAAAAATAGCGCGCCTCCGATTGGACAGCGGGGAAGCCACGCGCCCGCCCACCGGCCAGCGGATTGGTGCGACCGCCTGACGCAATGCGCGGACCCTGATGATTGGCGCGAATCGGGGGGTGTGGTCAGCGCGGGACGCCGGCTGCAGTTACTGGTATCCATGGCGACGGAGAAGCGCGCTTGGGAGAGCGGCTGGAGCGGACAGACGGCAGAGGTTGACAATGGGATTGCACCTTTTGCCCAGCGCACAACCGCGTCGGTATCGTGGTTTGAGTTCCAAGGTTTCTCTTCCTGACGAAATATCATGAGAGGCAGAAGTGGAGTTTTATTTCAATAATGAGTCATTGTCTCTAGTTTACATTAAAAAAATCCAAACCTGTTTATCACAGAAACAGAATCACAGAAACCTCACAGTGCAGATAGAGGCCATTTCGGCCCATCGAGCCTGCACCGACACATATCCCACCCGATCCCCGCAACCCCTGCACCAACACATATCCCACCCTATCCCTGTAACCCCACGTATTTAATCCCCCCTAACACTAAGGGTCAATTTATCATAGCCAATCAACCTAACCCGCACATCTTTGGATTGTGGGAGGAAACCGGAGCACTCGGAGAAAACCCACGCAAACACGGGGAGAATGTGCAAACTCCACACAGACAGTCACCCGAGGCCGGATTCGAACCTGGGTCCCTGGTGCTGTGAGGCAACAGTGCTAACCACTATGGATTAACATATTGGATAGGAGAGAGGCAGATGGAGGCAAAGTGAGAGAGTTAAAAAAATTAAGGGAGATAATTCAAAGTGACAAAATCTGATCCATTAGTTTTTGATATTTTTAATGTGCAGGTTTCCAAGTGTTTGAAAAGAATTGTGATTCTACTGTCATCTTTTCCTATCCCAGCAAATTTATCAACCCATGGTAATTTGCTCAACTAATAGATCTCTCTAAAACACTTGAGTGATTTAGCCAAATGCCACTGACATTTACACACGCTATGAGCATACCCACCATTGGGCCCCTGTCCATATCCATTCAGCTTTGGTAACATCCCAATCAAGATTTTTGGAAGAATTAGGTATGGTTAAGAGTGGAAAGTTGGCTACCTCAACCACAATCGACTGTATTTAGGGACATTAAAGTAGAAATGGTCAGTAATTTGGCCATTTGCGACTGCAGAACTGGATCATGTACAATTAGTAGTCCCGAGGCCAAGGTAACTGCTTGACATCTTTGAGTGGACTTCAATTCCCTCTAATTGAGGAAAAGTATGTTCTGCTAGAGCACAGGTGCACTGTTCTCTGATAAAATGGCTAACCTGGACAACTAGAAATATGGACTTCTTAAAGATCCCTGGAAGAAAAAAAATCTGCACTTAGAATCATAGAATGATACAGCACAGAAGGAGGCCATTTGGCCCATCGAGTCTGCGCTGGTTCTTTCGAAGAGCAATACAGTTAGTCCTACTCCCCTGCTCTTTCCCCATATCCCTGCAATTTTTTCTCCTTCAAGTATTTATCCAATTCCATTTGAAAGTTATTATTGAATCTGCTTCCACCTCCATTTTAGGCAGTGCATTAAAAAAAAGTCTCCTCATCTCGCCTCTGGTTCTTTTGCCAATTAGCTTAAATCTGTGTCCTCTGGTTATCTTACCTTTGTTATAGCCTGCCATTGATCTCCAATGGTCCGCGCCCGGGTGGCCCTGGAGATTGAGCACGCGGTGTCTGCCGGCACGCTCGAGGCCTTCCGCGACTAGTGTGCACCGCAGGGACTGGAGTGCATTATCACTACCGGAAATGATATTTTAGTTTAATTTGTTAAGTTTCATTTGTTGTGTTTTTTGGTAAGTTACAGTTTTAGTTGATCGCACCAAAACAGGATCGCCAATGGACTGAACTTACTCAAATTGGGCAAATGAAACCTTACTGCCTCCCTTCAGTGATTCAGAATTTACAGCTAATCTTGTGTCCAGCTGCACTGTAATGAAATCGGTTTGTCTTGCCTGTATTCGTTTTGCACTCATGTATATTACCCTCCCCCACAGGGTGTATAGTTTCACTTCCTCTTTCCTGACTAACCTGGAAGGTTCCAGGTCTTGGCTCTTGGCTCCGCCCCTGACTTCTCTTACTTAAAGATCTCAGGATCTGTATGACTCATTCCTGTGAGCCAGTCGGTGTGTTGAGATGTTAGCTCTGATCGTAGTGATTAAAAGCCAACTTGTTAAAGTCTATAACTTCTAGTTTTATGGTTATTGAAGGCACATCAATTTTAATCACTAAAGAATACTAGGATGGATCGACTCCTAAAACCAGAGCGTCTGGACTTGGATCCACATTCTGCTGAAGCATCAAATCAATTTGGACACTGGCTCAAATGCTTCGAACTCTTCGCGAGGGCCTCATCCGCTAGCGAGGTAGATAAACTGAGTCTACTGACTACTCGCGTTAGTCATCGGATTTATTCGTTCATCCGGGACGCCACCTCTTACACGGAGGCCATCACTATCCTGAAGGTCCAATACCAGAGGCCAGTAAACGAAGTGTACGCCAGACATCTGCTGGCTACACGCAGGCAGCGACCTGAGGAATCAATGGACGATTTCTTACAGGGCCTAAAGGACTTGGTCCAGGACTGTAACTGCAAGGCCGTGACGGCCAACGTGTACTCTGACGAATTGGTCCGCGATTCCTTCATCACGGGCCTCAAATCGAATTATATCCGGCAGAGACTGCTGGAGAAGGAGGTCCTGGACTTAAAAAAGGCAGTGGCCACTGCGCAATCGCTGGACGTGGCCCAGAAAAACTCTGACTCTTATTCTTCCGGCCATGCGGCCCTCACCGCCTCGTGCGCGCCGAGCGGGCTGCCATCTTGGAATCAACCATCTTCCCCATCCAGGTCTCAGACCAGCTCTACGCCGCCGGAGTCCCCACACAGATGTTCACCCAGGAGTCCTACTACAGCGGCAATGTCTCGAGGCCCGAAATGCTACTTCTGCGGCCAGGCCAGGCACCCCAGACAACGATGCCCAGCGAAGGATGCTACATGCTTCAAATGTAAGAAAAAGGGGCATTTTAGCAAAGTCTGCAGGGGGAATCCGATTTCCAACTCCGTCACCACCTCGTGCGTGCCGTGCGGGCCGCCATCTTGGGATCCGCCATCTTTTCCCAACTCAACGGCCGCCCAGGGCCCAACAGTGGCTTCGATCACAGTGGATCAATCCAGGCCACACCCGTTGACAAAATCCATGATGGACATACAGGTAAACGGGAATTTAATGAAATGTTTAATTGACTGTGGGAGTACCGAGAGTTTTATCCACCCTAGCCTGGTACGGCGGCACTCATTAACGGTAACCCCTACACGGAGCAGAATTGCTATGGCTGCTAAGCCCCACACTTCGGACATTTTGGGCTACTGTGTGGTAACACTGACTGTAAAAGGCACGGACTACAAGGATTTTAAACTCCTCGTGATGCCAGAACTCTGTGTTAATGTAATCTTGGGCCTGGACTTCCAGTGCCACCACGAAAGTGTCACGCTAGCATATGGCGGGTCCCAGCCGCCACTCACAGTCTGTGGCCTATCAACCTTAAAAATCAGCCCGCCCTCTTTATTCGCTAATCTCGCTCCGAACTGTAGGCCCATAGTGACCAAAAGTAGACGGTACAGTCTGGAAGACAGACACTTTATCAAGGCGGAAGTGGACAGACTCCTGCGGGAAGGCATTATTGAATGCAGTACCAGTCCGTGGCGTGCCCAAGTAGTCATAGTTAAAAATAGCGAAAAGAAACGGATGGTAATTGACTACAGCCAGACTGTTAATATTTATACCCAGCTGGACGCCTACCCTTTACCCCGCATATCAGAAATCGTCAACCAGATTGCGCAATACCGAGTCTTCTCGACTATCGACCTCAAATCCGCGTATCACCAGCTCCCCATTAGAACGGAGGACCACCCATACACCGCCTTTGAGGCGAACGGACGCTTCTACCATTTTCTCAGAGAGTGCCCTTCGGGGTAACAAATGGGGTCTCGGTCTTCCAACGTGAGGTGGACTGCATGGTTGACGAGAATAAACTACAAGCTACCTACCCCTATCTGGACAATGTCACTATCTGCGGGCACAACCAGCAAGACCACGATCTAAATCTTGCGAGATTTTTAAAAACTGCCCTAAAGCTGAATCTAACCTACAACGAAGACAAATGTGTCTTCAACACAACCCGTCTCTGTATCCTCGGCTGTGTGGTGGAAGATGGGGTAATTGGACCGGACCCTGACCGATTACGCCCCCTAAAGGAACTGCCCCTGCCACACAATCCCAAAGCTTTAAAAAGGTGACTGGGATTTTTTTCGTATTATGCCCAATGGGTGCCCAATTACTCTGATAAGGCCCGACCCCTCATTAAATCGACGTCCTTCCCACTATCAGCTGAAGCTCGGGAGGTTTTCACCAGTATCAAACAGGACATTGAAAGGGCTGCACTGTGTGCAGTGGACGAAAGCATTCCCTTTCAAGTCGAAAGCAATGCGTCAGACTTTGCCTTAGCTGCGACCCTCAATCAGGCTGGGAGACCTGTGGCCTTCTTCTCCCGAACCCTTCAGGGACCTGAAATCAGGCACTCTTCTGTCGAGAAGGAGGCACAGGCTATAGTGGAGGCAGTGTGGCACTGGAGACACTACCTAGCCGGCAAACGTTTCACCCTGCTCACCGACCAGCGGTCGGTGGCTTTCATGTTTAATAACAAACAAAGGGGGAAAATCAAGAATGACAAAATACTCAGGTGGAGGATCGAACTATCCACGTTTGACTATGATATTATGTACAGGCCGGGAGCCCTTAATGAACCCCCAGACGCCCTATCGCGGGGAATGTGTGCCAGCATTCATACGGACAAATTACAGGGTCTCCACAACGACCTCTGTCACCCAGGGATCACCCGACTATACCATTTTATAAAGTCCCGCAATCTGCCCCACTCCATCGAGGAGGTCAGGGCAATGACCAGAGCCTGCCGCATCTGTGCGGAATGCAAGCCTCGTTTCTACAGGCCTGACCGTGCACACCTTATCAAAGCCACACGGCCATTCGAGCGCCTAAGTCTGGACTTCAAGGGACCCCTTCCCTCTGCCGACCGTAACGTATACTTCCTCAATATCATCGATGAATATTCCTGCTTCCCCTTCGCCATTCCCTGCCCAGACATGACCAGTGCCACGGTCATCAAGTGTCTCGGTAATCTATTCTGCATGTTTGGCATGCCGAACTACATACACAGCGATAGGGGGACGTCATTTATGAGTGATAAACTGCGCCAGTTCTTGCTCTCAAAGGGGATAGCCACTAGCAGAACCACTAGCTACAACCCCCGGGGTAATGGGCAAGTGGAAAGGGAGAATGCTACTGTTTGGAAGGCTGTCACATTAGCCTTAAAGTCAAAAGGCCTTCCAACCTCCCGCTGGCAGGAAGTCCTCCCAGACATGCTCCACTCCATAAAGTCTCTGTTATGTACAGCCACTAACGCTACCCCTCACGAAAAGATGTTCGTTTTCCCCCGGAAATCCACCTCGGGCATATCTCTACCCGCGTGGCTGACGTCTCCGGGGACAGTACTATTGCGGAAGCACGTGAGAGGCCATAAAACGGACCCCCTTGTGGAAAAGGTACAGCTCCTCCATGCAAACCCTCAGTACGCCTATATCTAATACTCTGACGGGCGAGAGGACACTGTTTCCATAAAAGACCTCGCTCCCTCAGGGAGCGGAGAGAACGATGAGAGACTACCCGAGGAAGACCTACACCAAAAAGAGACAGGACGCCCAGAGGTATCAATACCCAACTTTAACCGGGAGGACACTGCAGATAACCTGGAAGACACTGCGGAGGCCCGGACAGCGGAGGAACCAGAATCCACTCCCCTAGAGGCACCCCAACCGGCTTTGCGCCGATCACGGAGAACCGCAAAACCTCCTGACAGACTCACTTATACCAACTTTTAAGAAACATCACCCTGATGGACTAAATCTAAAGAAGGGGTGAATGTAATGAAATCTGTTTGTCTTGCCTGTATTCGTTTTGCACTCATGTATATTACCCTCCCCCACACGGTGTACAGTTTCACTTCCTCTTTCCTGACTAACCTGGAAGGTTCCAGGTCTTGGCTCTTGGCTCCGCCCCTGACTTCTCTTACTTAAAGATCTCGGGATCTGTATGACTCATTCCTGTGAGCCAGTTGGTGTGTTGAGATGTTAGCTCTGAGCTTAGTGATTAAAAGCCAACTTGTTAAAGTCTATAACTTCTAGTTTTATGGTTATTGAAGGCACATCATGCACTTAATCAGGTATCTCCAATTCCAGAAGTGTGTGACACTTGAGCTTCACCCAAAGTTGTGTCAGACTTACAAACAAATGAAATGTGCTACCACATGGAGTGGTTGAAGTGAATAACATAGATGCATTTAAGCAGAGGCTAGATAAGTACATGAGGGAGAAAGGAATAGAAGGATATAGTGATAGGGTGAGATGAAGTGGGAAGAGTTTTGCGTGGAGCATAAACACCAACATAGACCGGTTGGGCCAAATGGCCTGTTTCTGTGCTGTAAACTCTATGCAATTCTATGTAGTAACAATTTTTAAAACATTTTTATATTTAAGAAAAGTATTTTAATATTAAAACCAAACTAAATACTCTGGTTTCCCTTTGAGCATCCTCCGTGTCACACTGTTCCCCATCGGGTATCTTTTATGAGCTTTCATTTTCCTTTAACTGGTATTTCTACCCAATTTCTTTCACTCACAAATTTGAGGTTATTGTAACAGTGTCATAAACTCAGAAATCCCAACATTCTGCTATATCTAGTTGCAAACATTTGAATAAGCTGTACAATAGCATCAAATTAGGCAAAGTTACAACTTGCAATTAACTTCCATCTGTTTCCAGATACCAGAATAATAAAGTTTACTTGTCTTGCTCTGAGGAGTTAGATGATTTCAGTTCAGGCATCATAGTTGGCCACCAGATCCCTCAATTAGGGAGATGAAAAATCAGCCAGAATTACTGTTCCTGATCACTGTTCAGTGATTCCATTGGAAAGTGGTCATCAGGTGAGGGTTATGACACTCTTCAAAGCTATATAATCTGACAACAAATAGGCATGTTGAGGTACTCGAGGCTCAGTGTGAATCAAGTAGCTTTAGCTGAGGAGAGAAGGAAAGGGAAGGAAACTGAGGGCACAAAAGTTTACATATTTATCTCAACCATGCTCTGTACACATGCACTTCAATTGCTTTCCTTCAGTACACATGCAACTGTGCCCATCTCCCAATATATATGTATTTGCCTGTGGCTCTATTTCTCAGTTTGCACATATTTGACTGTCTTTACCATTCCCTCCTATTCTTGTATACATGTACACTGACAACACCCAGCTCTAACCACCACCCTCCTCGACCCCTTCACTGTCTCAGATTTGGCACACTGCTTGTCCAACATCCAGTATTGGATGAGCAGAAATTTTCTTCAATTAAATATTGGGACGACTGAGCCATTGTCTTTGGTCCCCGCCACAAACTCTGTTTCCTAGCCACTGACTTCATCTCTCTCCCTGCCACTTTCTGAGGCTGTACCAGATTGTTCACAACCTTGGCGTCCTATTTGACGCTGAGCTGCCCCCGTATCCACTCCATCACCAAGATCGCCTACTTCCAGATCCTGTGGGAATCCTGGGAAGTCTCTATCTTTATATTCTCTCACCAACTAACCTGAACTAAATCAATTAATTCTATTATTAATTGTAGTTTAAAGATTGCATTATGTTGTTGCTGCACTTATAATCATACTTGTAAACCCTGTTGTAATATGCCCTAGGTAGACTCGGTTAGATTTTAAAATGGAAGAGACCGAGCTGCTAGGCTTTGCTAGTCCAAATTAAAGATACAGTCAGCAGCATTCCTAGCAGAACAAAACAGACAGCTTGTCTGTGGGAACAGAACTAGCAACGTTATATGTAAGCTGCCACTGTGTTGGAATGTTATGATATCTGCAGTGAATTAAAAACAGAGGCTTTCACAATGAAAAGCAAGGACCCATATCTCTACTACGGAGACATGTTGCGTTTGTATCGTCATAACTACCCCAGATATGATTCTTGATGGTCAAAAACAGATGATGTCAGGGTGCCATAAGATGATAACGACATGGACAGGTGGGATAATTATGTACTTGACATGGACAGGAGGCATCCCTGTAATTGGACAGGGGGTTTCAGGTGTAAGTCAATGATTGGGTTAACTGGTCCCCGTAGGCTTTGCTTGGAAAAGGAAGTATTAGAAGGGGTCCCTCAAACATTTAGGTTGTAGAGGCATTTGGCAAGGAGCTTGGGAACATCCACCAGATGATCCAAGGAGGGATTCAGATTGGCGGAGGACCCACACAAGCCTAGAGGCCAGGGCCGACGGGGATTGACTCGTGGAGATCGCATCTTCTACCTAGGGCATAATGAGTAATATAAACCTTGATTGCGCCTTATTTAACTACTGCTCAGATGCTGTAATGTATCAAGTCTCACTTACACTGAATAAAATATAATTGTCACCAATACGAGTCAAGTCGAATCTCTTGGAACTTAGGAGTCAAAGGGTTAATTGCAAAGACCCAGAAACTCTACACTCCATAACATCGCCCATCTCCACTCCTGCCTCAGCTCATCTGCTGCTGAAACCCTCATCCATGCCTTTGTTACCTCTAGCTTTAACTATTCCAATGCTCTCCTGGCCTGCCTTTCACCTTGCACCCTCCGTAATCTTGAGCTCATCCAAAACTCTATTGCCGGCATCCTAACTCGCACCAAGTCCCATTCACCCATCACCTCTGAGCTCGCTGACCTACATTAGCTCCCGGTCCAGCAACACCTCGATTTTAAAATTGTCATCCTTGTTTTCAAATCCCTCCATGGCCTCACCCCTCCCTAGCTCCATAACCTTCCTCAACCCTACAACCCTCTGAGATCTCTGCACTCCTCCAATTCTGGGCTCTTGCGCATTTCCAATTTTCTTCTCCCCACCATTGGTGGCCATGCCTTCAGCTGCCAAGACCCTAAGTTCTGGAAATCCCTCCCTAAATTGGTCCACCTCTCTCTCCTCCTTTAAGACACTCCTTAAAACCTACCTCTTTGACTAAGCTTTTGGTCACCTGTCCTAACATTCTTTATGTGTCACGGTGTCAAATTTTGTTTGATAATCACTCCTGTGAAGCGCCTTGAGATGTTTTATTATATATTTTTTATTCGCTTATGGGAGCTGGGCATCGCTGACAAGGCCAGCATTTATTGCCCATCCCTAGTTGCCCTTGAGAAGGTGCTGGTGAATCGCCTTCTTGAACTGCTTAAGTCCCTGTGGTGAAGGTACTTCCACAGTGCTGTTAGGTAGGGAGTTCCAGGATTTTGACCCAGTGCCGATGAAGGATTGGCGATATACTTCTAAGTCAGGATGGTGTGTGACTTGGAGGGGAACTTGGAGGTGGTGGCGTTTCCATGTGCCTGCTGCCCTTGTCCTTCTAGGTGGAAGATGTCGCGGGTTTGGGAGGTGCTGCCGAAGAAGCCTTGGCGAGTTACTGCAGTGCATCTTGTAGATGGTACACATTGCAGCCACGGTACACCGGTGGTGGAGGGAGTGAATGTTTAAGGTGGTGGATGGGGTGCCAATCAAGCGGGCTGCTTTGTCCTGGATGGTGTCGAGCTTCTTGAGTGTTGTTGGAGCTGCACTCATCCAGGCAAGTGGAGAGTATTCCATCACACTCCTAACTTGTGCCTTGTAGATGGTGGAAAGGATTTGGGGAGTCAGGAGATGAGACACTCACCGTAGAATACCTAGCCTCTGACCTGCTCTTGTTGCCACAGTATTTATGTGGCTGGTCCAGTTAAGTTTCTGGTCAACGGTGACCCCCAGGATGTTGATGGTAGGGGATGGTAATGCCGTTGAATGTCAAGTGGAGGCGGTTAGATTCTCGTTTGTTGGAGATAGTCATTGCCTGGCACTTGTGTGGCGTGAATGTCACCTGCCACTTATCAGCCCAAGCCTGAACGTCGTCGAGGTCTTGTTGCATGTGGGCATGGACTGCTTCATTATCTGAGAAGTTGTGAGTGGCGCTGAACACTGTGCAGTCATCAGCGAACATCCCCATTTCTGACCTTATGTTGGAGGGAAGGTCATTGATGAAGCAGCTTAAGATGGTTGGGCCTAAAGACATTATATTATTGTTGTTGTATACATGTAAAAGATCCCATGGCACTATTCAAAGAAGAGCAGTGGAGTTCTCAGGAGCCTGGACAATATTTATCCCTTAAATCAGATAAAACTGATTACCTGGTAATTATTTCATTGTAGTTTGTGGAATCTTGCTACGTGCAAATTGGCTGTTGCGTTTCCTACATTACAACTTAAAATATTTTATTGGCTGTAAGCACTTTGGGACATCCTGCGGTCATTAAAAAGTGCTATATAAATGCAATTTTTTTCCTTTCCTATTTGTGTCTGCCTTTATTTATTTTCAGTCTTACATTTGCTCATCTCTTCCCTTCCACTACACTTGTGCGCAACTCTGTAGATTTATCTCCATCTATATATGTTTCTTTCTCTTTCTCCATGTATTTTTCATTTCACTTCTTACCCATAGTTATCCATCTCCCTCCATTTCTCACTCCCCTTGTATCATGTTCTCTTCTGGCATCTCACTCGCTCTACATTTCTGCACAGTACTGAGGCACTACTGCATTGTCAAAGGGAAGTCCCTTTATTTATCTCTCTCTTTCGTTCTGTATTTATCTCTCACTATTTCTCCCTGTATTTATAGTTCACTATTTCTCCTCACATCTATCTCTCTCCTTGTATTTACCTCACTAGCTCTTTGCACTTAATTTTTACTCTATCTCTCTTGTACCGATCTCTTACTCTCTCCCTGTATTGCTCTCACTATTTTCCTTGTATTTAGCTATTATTCCTTATATCTCCACGTATTTATCTTTCACTTTCTCTAACTTTGTGTATTTCTATCACTCTCATCATTTCTCCTTGTATTTATCTCACTCTCATTCTTGTGTTTATTTCTCAATTTCTCTGTTTTTCCCTAATTATCTATCACCTTGTCCAACTCTCCCTGTATTTCTCTCTCTCTCTGTTTATGTCTTTAACTCTTACTTTCTCTTATCGTTCCCTGTATTTAGCTCTATTTCTTTCTGTATTTTTCTATGTCTTGTTCCCTTTATTTATATTTCCCTCTTTCCTTGTATTTACCTCATGCATCTCTCTTTTTTCTATTTATTTAACTCTCTATCCCTGTATTTACTTCTCACTCTATCCCTCCATGTATTTATCTCTATTTCTCGCGTTATGCATCTCATTCTCTATCTTTCCCTCTATTTCTCTGTCACTAACTGCCTCCACTTATATTTATCTCACTCTCTCCCTTTATCTCTCACCGTTTCACTCCCTTTATTTATCTCCATCTCACTATGTATTTATCTATAATTATCTCACACTGTCTCCCTCTATTTTTATCTCTCTCCGTCTGCAACACATTTTCCCTATATTTATCTCAAGCTTTCTCTCGTTCTCCATTTGTCTCGCATACTGTATTTATCAGAGGCTGTCTCTCTCTCGCCCTGTATTTATCTCTATCATCTATTTGTCTCTCATATATCCCTGCATTTATCTCTTACTCTGTCCTGTATCTAGCTCTCGCCCTCTGTTTACCTATCCCAGTCCCTCCCTGTCTGTCTGCTAAGGATGGGGACACCTGCTATGTACCAATGAGCGCCGTGCAATGTGCAGGTGTCAGATTCCGTCAGAGGGGTGTGGACGCGCGTTGGGTATCAGTTTGAGGCTTGCTCGCAATCCGCAGCATCATGTCTCCAGCTGCATCCTTGTGAAGTATGGGCTCATCGTCCCCGGCGGAGCGGGGCAGCATCAAGAAAGCGATCAGCAAGCCGGACAACAACACCGTAGTCCCGGGGCAGCAGCCGGCCACCGCCGCAATCTCACAACAGACCTCGAACGGGTGCTTCTTCCTCTCGGACACGACCAGACACCGAGAAGGGCGGCGAGAGCTGGTTGCACGGGGTCTGGGCCACGCCACCCCGATCCCGGCCAGGGCGCGGGAGGCAGGTCGATGGGACTCGGTGCAATCCGTGTGCTGAGCCGGGATCGGAGCCGATCGCGTTAAGAGCAAGCCCGCCCAGCGCAAGCGGAGCTATGGCGGCTCTGTGGCTGCAGGAGTTCCAGCAAGGCGACGAGCCCCACCACTCCTACGGCGTGGACGAGGCCGAGTATCATCACAACAGCAACCGGCCCAGACTGCCGCTTTCACCGCCGCCCATTCCTCCGGCTCCGCTCCTAACTCCTCCAGGGCTTGGCGGCGGCGCTAGCCTCCTGTTCGACGAACACTTCCCGGCGCTGGCGCCCAACCGGCAAGAGGATTACGGTGAGGAGGAGGCAGCCGGTAACCCCGGCATCGAGGACCTGCTCTCTCAGCTTCGGCAGAAGGATAGCGATCTCATCCTGGCGGCCAAGCTCGGCAAAGCCTTACTGGAAAGGAACCAGGAGCTTAGCAATCAGTTTGAGATGATGCAGAGAGAGCTCACCGACAAACTGGAGGTAAGGGAACGGGGCTTTCTTAAAGAGAACCGTTTATTCCAGCTCAGCTTCCCCATCCAAACCTATCCCAGCTCCTGTTTCCCCATTCAAGCCTATTCCAGCCCGGCTTTCCCCATTCAAGCCTATTCCAGCCCGGCTTTCCCCATTCAAGCCTATCCCAGCTCCGGCTTTCCCCATTCAAGCCTATCCCAGCTCCTACTTTCACATGACATTATATTTGTATCTCAGTTCAATTTAGTTAAGCTGATTAAACACCTTCCCAGTTCATTGTATCCCACTCCTTTGGACATTATTCCACTTCAGCCATCTCATGTTATCCCATTCCATCCTAACCTATCCCATCTCATTGCACCTCACCGTATCCCATCCCATCCCATCGTGCCCATTTCTACCCTAATTATCACGCCCAGTTCATGTGTGATCCATCCTACCTGCTACTGTTACGACAGAGTACTGATGATTCTACGTCATTTGATTCTCCCGGATCCCCTCGGTACGGAACCTAATTCAAGAATGTCAAAAGCACAGGTGTCACTTGAAAATACTCCAGTCTGGAAATGCTGTAATGTCACGAGTTTTCACTAATTGTTTCTCGGAAATGTCATTGAGAGCGACGGACCGAATATGTTGTACTGTACCTGACTTTAGTATCTATTTATGTTATAATTTGCAAGATACAAACTTAACCCAGTGAGCCCTCCTATCGGGTCTCTTGCACCTTTAAGCACAGGCTCGATCCTGGCCTCAATGTGATTTGGAAGAGCACATTGATTGATGACTCGCGGCCTTTTGCAGGCTGGAGCTCTCTAAATTGCTTTGGACGTGGTTGGACTACCGATATAATAATGCTGATGATCTGTAGCGTTGGGGCTCTTTACTGCTCGCCTTTGCGAGATGGGACATTTCTCCTCTGAATCGGTTCCTGAGTCCTGCTGTGGTGGTGGCAGTCAAACTGTTACAGGCCAATGATGCATGAAATCTGCGTTGGGTCCCAGTCCATTGCATTATTTTGTCGAATAATCGAAATGGATGCGTCTCATAATCTCTATGAATTGGTTCACTGCACAGCCCCAGCCAGGCTGTCTCTTCCTGCTCCAGAACATACTATACTGCTGGTGACATACTAGGACACTGATTGATTTGCAACAAAATGTTACTTGTTTGGAAATTAGTTTTCTTAGTTTTGAGTAGAGGTAACTCAAGAGCACCCCATGTAATGAAAGTGGGCCAATATAACCCTCCTTCTCCAGTCATGGTGCTATTTGGGCGTTTATTTTTCAGCAGCCCCTCCTTCCTCTAGTCAGTGCAGGTTATTGTGTATATCAAAGACCTGCAACTACAAGGGAGGATGTCGAGTAAATTCCTTTTTGTGACCAGACACATGGAGCAATTTCCCTTTCTATAGCACTCCTCATACATAAAGTCTCTATAGAGGGCAGAAGAAAAAAAGTTGGCAAAAAGCAGAAGAGCAAAAAAAAGTTTGGGGGAGAAAAAAGCAGGTTCTTAGGAGGCTTTTGAAAACATGGAGGGAGGTGGCAATGTGGAGAGATTTAGGGAAGATATTCCAGCGGGTAGGGACATGGTGACTGAAAGAGAAGTTGCCAGTGTTGGAGCATGGAATGAGGGTTGTACCAGAATAGGAAGAGCAGAGGGTGTGTCTGGGAATGTACAGATGGATCAGGTCACGGAGATAGGATTCGGAGAAGGCATGAAGCGAATTGAAGGTGAGAAGGAGTTTCTTTAAATCTATCCCGTGGGGCACAGGGAGCGAGTAGAACTTGGGAAAGACAGAGGTGATGGGAATGTGTAACCTTGTACAGGTACAGACAAGGGCCATAACTTTCTGTATGAATTAATGTTTGTGGAAGGTGGAGGCTGGCATGCCAGCAAAGAAAGTATGGAGAAGCTTGGGATCGAGAAATGCACCAATATTCTACAACTCTGGACTTAGCACAAGGTGTCAGCCAGGGAGGCTGATGTTGTCAGGGCTGCAGTATGTAGGTGCTGGTGGGAGCTGAAGAGGGTGGCTTTGGTTTGCAATTCAACATTAAGGTGGAATAAATTTTGACTCATCTAGTTCTTAGTGTTGGCCTGGAAATGGAGAGTCTGACAACAGTCTCGGGATCAGTAGAGGAAGGAGTAAGGCTGACCTAAGTGTCATCAGTGTATCCAGTCCAAAGATGTGCGGGTTAGGTGGATTGGCTATGATAAATTGACCCTTAGTGTTAGGGGGATTAAATACGTGGGGTTACGGGGATCAGGTGGGATATGTGTCAGTGCAGGCTCGATGGGCCGAAATGGCCTCTATCTGCACTGTGGGGTTTCTGTGATTCTGTGATTATACGTGGAAGCTGACACCATGTTTCTGGGTGTTGTCATTGAATGGTAGCATATACAAGAAGAAGGAGAGAGAACTGCAGATGAAAAATATGCAGCATTAAAAATAAAATACCAACATAAGTTCAAATCCAACAAATCACAGACATAGATTTTACTTAGCATGTGAGCAGGTTTAACTACTTTTCTGAGCTATATTGCCAACATTTGTTTCCACAAACTAGTTGTCCAAATTTTGGTTGTTACTCATATAATCTAAGACTCAGCAGCCCTGAACCATGTACCTTCTCCATCAAAGTATCAAAAGAATGGGCTGGAGATATTATCTCCACTGACCTGTACTTCAGCATTGGACTCTGCGGGACCAATTTTCCTTTGCTCTGTGCCCTGGGTACACCTTTTCCACAGTTGCAAAGCAGAGGCTGGATTGATGCCCCTTTGCATTTCATATATACTTATAGAGGCCTCCCCAAAGGGAGGGAGCGGGTGTCACTGCCTAGAATAGGTGGAAACATTGAAATATTATGCTAATGAGGTGGAAGTGACGTTAGCATGCCTCCCATCTTATTTTCCTGCGTCTCTGCCTGGTAGAGGCCCAAATGCAACAGTGCTGTCTCGTTTGTGCCTAACCTAAAGGTGGAGGATCTGAAAAAGAGGCTACCAACAATCTTCCACCTCCTAGGTCCATCCACAAAGATTATCAAGGCTGGAGACCTTTGGCTGCTGTTTTTGGATAGAAATACCTGAAGTTGGTGCAATTACCATTACTGTTGGCCTCTTAGATAAATTTTCCTCCCACACTTTAGGCCGCTATTCCTTCCCAGAGGCGTTCCTGTGCTGGGAAATGTTGGGACCATGGTAATGACTTGAGCTTGCAAATACAGGCAGTTTCAAGTCCCTTCAGGTGCAGCACACTTCACGTGCATTGCGCCTGACTTGCGTTCAGGCGGGGGGAGGTGGAAAATTGGCCCCAATAAGTTTCCATGCTCCTAGGCACCCTTTCCTTTATTTCTTTCATTCAGATGTCCTTCTGACAATCTTGCCCATTTCTCAGCCAAGTGTGTGCCATATGAACAGTGCACTCAGTTTCTCTCAGTCCAAGTGTGTGGAGTGTGAACAGTACACTGTTACACTCTGCAGATATTTATTCAGTAAATTTGTACAACATTTTGTAAGTATTTAAGTTGGCCATTCGGCCCATGATGTCACAGTCCAATTGGCCAATGCAATAGCCTCCAATGTTTCGTGTGGTCTCCCTGAATCTTCAGCTGTGCATCCTCCAACCTCTGCTCCTCAAATGGGTGGTTGCATTGGGATCGGGATGAGCAGCAGTATTTGCATAAAGACGGCAATATAGTGAGTGGTGCAGAAAATGCAGGTCTTGCCAGAGAGCCACAATTCAGGTTTGCAAGTGATGTTGTTGAGTACTCTTGGTCTACAGTGTGATTTAGACGTAGGGAAAAGGTTACGGTAGAAGTAAAATAAATCCTCTCTAACACAGACTTTAGGAGGATTATGTTGTATTGTTTCTGTGCTAATCAGAGAAACCTGTCAATAATATGGGTTACTTCCAAGATTGTGATCTATTGCTGGACATTGCCACCAGTAGAGACAATGAAGGATATATATTATTGGAGAAAATACGAGGATATATGTGGAGAAGGTTGTAGAGATAGGGCGATAGCAACATATTGATACAGCAGAGGTTTTATAATTATGTAAATTAAAAGATTAATTTCCTGAGTTCTGTGACAATAGTTTAAACTTTAGAATATCCTAGTCAGAAATCCCTATATGACCTTATGGAATCACTAAGGGAAAAAAGTCTCCCCACAGCACAGAAAACAAAGCATAGATAATACAGAATTTATAGGTAAGTGAGATGGTGGCAAAAATAAACTATCTTTGTATTGGCTCAGTGTCAGATAAGGCATTTTGTTGTAATATGCTCTAAAACCACTTGCTGGTGTAAAAAAAAAGTAAGCACTTGCATTTATATAGCACCTTTCCACAAAGTACTTTAGAAGTGTAGTCCCTGTTGTAATGTAGGCAAATGTGGCAGCCAATTTGTGCACAGCAAAGCCCCACAAACAGCAATGCGATAGATGACCAGACAATCTGTTTTAGTGATGTTGGTTGAAGGATAAATGTTAGCCAGTACACTGGAAGCTCTCCTCTGCTCATCTTTGAATAGTGCTACGGGATCTTTTATGCCCACGTGAAAGGGAAAATGGGGCCTCGGTCTAATGTATCATTCTGAAGACAGCACCCCCAACACAATAGCACTCTCAGTACTGTACTGGAATGTTAGCCTAGATTAAGTGTTTAATTTTTTAGAATGGGGTTTGAACCCACTACCTACTGACGCAAAGGCGAAAGTGCGACCACTGAGCTGTGGAAGAGTAGAGAATGGGAGAAGAGCGCATACCATTCTTTCTATGATATTCTCAATGTGTCATGTCCCTGCCATAAAGGTCTTAGTAGCTCAGAATCTCCCAGTACCTTACTGTACTAATTGGTTTTGCATATCCAAAAGTCATCTCATAGGGGTCTCGGTACCCTCTGCTTGTGTATTGTCTGTAGGATCTCAGGGCCAGCACTGTGGACAGTTACATTGCATCATGATACACTTTGCAAGATTGAGGCTTCGAAGTATCATGTATCAATCCAAGGAGAAATAACACCATAAATGAAAGCTGTTTGTATCAACAGTATCTTTCCATGTACGTATAAAAGTTTTGAGATGTGTCTGTCCTACTTCAGATGTTATACTATCACACATGCAAAACATTTATATAAAAAAAAGAGAAAATCAATCATGACCAATCTATGGGAAACTTTCCAAGGAATAGAAAATACCTTTTCGTTGGCCTCGGCATGGGTGTTAAATTGGGCCTTCTCAAACAGGCTGTAACTAAAGTAATCCTAAATGGAGAATAATTGCATTGTCACCTATCTTATTGGGCGAACAAAGGTTATTATATTTGATTACCTGCAGAGGATTCAGGAATGTAACAAATGGTTTCCAATTTTTTTGTAACCTTCTACAGTAAAATAATTTGTCGACATAATTAACTGAAAGGATGTTGGGAATGATTCATTAGATTGTGTCCCATTCGATTGTACCAGCATGGAGAGCATCAATATCAATGGGGGCATTGTATAGTTTCTCATGGTATTGTTGCCCCTCTTCATTGCTGGATCTATGGTCTCGAGCCCTGCTTATTTGGAATGGGGGAAGGCAGCAGCTGCCATAGTAACTAGGACTTGCGAGGTTCAATCACATCTCTCGCAGATGATTATGTTCTTTGGAAAGCAAAGTATGCTAAGAATAACCTAATGATTAAATTGTTTCTAAGTTTAGAAAAATATATCTCTTTGGTCAAGGCTGCAAAGTGTAGCTCTGTCCCATATTGGTGCTATGAGACCTTGTAAGTGTAATTTGGGTTGATGATCCCGTTGTATGGCAGACTGCACTGTGAGGGTGGTTTGGGTTAATGTACCTGTCTGATGACAGAGTGCTTTGCGACCCACCACTGTGATTGTAGTTTAGACTGGCGCTTCCGATAACAGAATGCTACAAGATCACACAAAATGTGATAGTTTGGATTAGTGTTCTTGTCTATTGACAGTGATGTAGGACACAGCACTGTGAGGATGGATTAGATTCATGATCCCATGTACTGGCAGAGTGCTGTAGGACCCACACTGAGAATGGTTTGGGTTCATGTTCCCATGTACTGGCAGAGTGCTGTAGGACCCACACTGTGAGGGTAGTTAGGGTTCATGTTGCTGTGTAATGTTATGAAATTGAAGAATTTTCTTTCCATTATTCAATGTTCTAACCTTTTCTTGGGCCCTTACTAAACATCCACCCACCTAAGCAAACAAGCAATGAATAAATTACCAAGGCAGTGACGATGATACAGATAGTTACAAGGAGTAACTTTGTATTGATGGTGATAATGATCAGATTAATCTATAATCAGATGGTAAACTAATCCTAATAGGCTTGTTTAGACACTGTAAAGTGATCTTTCTAATTTCTATTATTAATATTTCTACATGATCATTGCTGCTTTGAGCTTTCCTTGCTGTTCCTAAGTTATAAAGATGGAATTTTGCACATTCTTTCTCTTCCTTGCATACTGATGGTATTCAAACTAACATCATCTCCTACTCCTTTTCTAGACCTCAAAACAATGGCACTCCTATCGTACTTTCCTTCTATCATTTTTAGACTTTCAAAGCCCAAGTTTGATGATCACCAAATTGCCACTGTTCCATTTACGTCATTTTCATTCCCATTATTATGCGTATTGATGGTATCCTGCATCACGGGCTCTAGCTTTTTATTGGGGTTTTCAATTATAAAAAAAAAAAAAAAAAATTATGGATTTAAGTCTATATTAAATTCATTTTTACTGTTTGCTAATTTTTTAAAATAAAACTGTTTTAATGCATAGCCTGATCTTCCAGCATTTCCCTCCCATTTCTGTCATTTTAATTCCTCAAGTCCCCAGCCCTGATAAAATTTCAGCTCTTTTATTCATTGGATGCCTTTTATAGTTAATTGATAATTTAATCCAGCTAATTTCATTTAGTCCGCAACAAAATAACCATTATGGACAAACAAATGATGGCCTGGAACTTGCGGTCAGCAGTGAAGTGAAGGCGTTCGCTATTGGCCCCGAAGTATGCTTCGCCCAAGGATATTGCGATCCTTGTGTCGAGAACTTTGGGTTTTCCGACCTTCAATTCAAATTAACGGACGTTAGTGGGGATCCCCTTGTTCAAACTGCTGTGACGTCAATAGGCTGTCTAAGCAGCTAATCAAAGCGCAGAATTCTCACAGCGAACAGGGAAGTGAGTAAGCTCTTAAAATTCTAACTTTTAAAAATGTTAGAAAGAGCAAAACAAAGATTTGGGCTCTCGCATGGGGAAAAGGCAAACCTGAAATAGAGAGGGACAAACTTTAAAAAAAAATTAAACTTTTTTTTGAAGTTTCATAAAAATTTTAAGTTTAATTAAAATGGACAAATTTCACACTGGGCAAAATTTAAATTGGTTTCCCAGGCCTTTACCATTTGTTTAGCAGTAATAACGCTGTCAAAACCCCAGTTACACCGAACCCCTTTGGGTCTAATTTAGTGGGTAATTTAACAGCGTACTTGCTGCGGAAGAGCCGACGTTTTCGTTCGTTTCAATGATTTGGCTGATTACACAGATTGCCGGCTCTGGGATGGGTGGGGGCACAGCGCAGCCTGTGTCAGAGTTGTCAGTGACTGACCGCAACTTTGGGATTTCCGCATGCGCCAAATCCCGAAGTTGTGGTCAGTTTCAAAAGCGGAATGATGGCGAATGCTGCCAGTTCGCAGTCATCCCGGCCGCAAATTCTGGGCCAATACCCTCCTTCCTCCACAGTACTGCTTTTAGTAAAAGGGGCGGAAGTTAAAGGTGAAGTAGGTCACTCAGCCCATTCCTGCTATTCCTGGCATTTGGAGCTCTGCTGCAGCACAAATGACAAGGTAAACCTAATTTGGTTTACAAGTTGTTGAAATTAAATCTTTACTTACCTGAAATGAAAGCAATGATTTTTTTGCTCTCTTTGCTGTTTGTATTCCAGCCATACTAGTGTGGCTGACATTACAGCTGTTAATGTCGGAGATTGGAACCGACATCCATTTATAAAACAGTGCAGATTTGTGTGGGAGATGTGATGTGGTGACAGGGAGCAGGGAGAAAATTCCACTCTTGGGGATGGCAAAGAAAATAAAGCTACTGCAAAGCGACCTTATAAATCCTGACCTAGGTGAACAAGTGACACAACTCCGTACAGCTACACACCATGTAATCGTTTTGCTGCTGAATGGAGAACGTCGTTTAGCTACACATTGGGTAACCCTCACCCTGCATAATAAACAGGAATCTTCTTCCTCATTTTATGCATTTGTATGTTAGGTATAAAATGGGTTTAGGCCATCTTTGTGATCTGTTCAGAATCTTGTTTTGCCAATATCTTTATTTGTCCATTTTGGCTGATTTCAAGTGCGGTTCTGTCAGCTTTAGTGTCACAGGGCAGAGAAGGAGGGGGAGGTAGGAGAATCTTTATTCAATAGTGGAATTACCTGATTGTTGGCAACCCTATAAAGTGTCCACTGTTCTACCCTGGATGTGATAACTAGTTAACAAAATACAGTAGCAAGTGGCTTCCAATTGCAATTGTGTCCAACATCACTCTCCAGCTGTGCATTAAAGGCTATGACCTCCTGTTTAGGACGGGAGGGCGTGCTGAATGAGGTGCTTAGAGCAATTTCATACAGCTCTATATTATAAACAGAGCTCCAGGCACATAATGTCATGGCATGAACTACTTGCCCTCATTCCCTGTCTGGCTGCTATAGTGGAAATCCCCAAACTGGGATTTGGATGATAGAATTTTTAAAAATGGAATGGATTTGGTCAGATGAAGTGTTTCATTTTTGCAACTCAGTCATGGCTCTAAATGTTTTTCATTCCACTCAAAAATGAGATCTAGGAATGTGTGAGAGAGAGATCGACTGGTGGGATTTAGGGATGGAGAGAAAGGCTATCTGCAGTGTGTGGGTGCCATGCTGCAAGGTGCTCCTTGGCATGCTCGATTCTCACATTCCCCTGGACTTTGCCACATGTTTTGTTTGTTCTCCTTCTGGGTCTTTGTAATATGATGTCAGTAAATGGTGGCCTTTCTTGTGCTTGAAAATTCAACAGTATACTGTATTGTATTTTCAAACAATTATTTATTATTATACTTGGTTTATAATCTATTATACCATGTGTGCATACCATGTGTGCATACTAAATGATATGTTACACTTAAGTCATCTGTTGCAGCATATGTGTGCTGCCTTCCTTTAGGAATTTATGTTAGTTTTCCAGTTAATTCAGGGGTTTGAGTAATTTGGGTCGATTTCCATTGTGTGCCGCCACCTAGTGGATATTTGGTACCTAGCAAGCGCAGTAAAGTGCAGTAAAGCACAGTAAAGTAAACTATTGTATAGCACAGACCTGCAGCTCGACACATGGTCTGGCAGTTATTTTCTTGTTACGCTCCGGCCTTGGACACTATTTGTCTGTAAGTACTTGAGAATATTATAGATGATTAGTGTACACTATATTTTGCAGAAAATGTTTAGTTTATAACCTTTCTCTGTAAGCAAACCTGCACAGCCAACCGTGAAGTGCTCGCTCTGTGTCTAGCTGGTTAACTTGTAGCTGTATTTTGATGCAGGGCTACTTTAAAGTGAATGTAAGAGAATGTCTTTCAGTTTGCTAAATGTATATTCACAGTAAGCTGTGTTTCCACGTGTTTTGGTAAGTTACATGCCAAATGTACTGTGTTGCTCAGGCTTACCTAAATTTGTGTATGCATATCAGTTATGTGCTTGTGTACTAATGTGTGCTTCCATTTCTGTATTGTATTTCAGTTTCACAATAAGAATCAGTAAAGTTTACAAGAAAAGTCAAGCCTTGTGATTTTTATGGGAAGATATCAAGTTGTTAGCTACCTGTCTAGCTCTGCATAGGAACGCGCTGCAAGGGCAGAATAATGCTTAAAACCTGGGCTGTGTAGAGATCTGTGATATTAGCCACTGCTTGTCAATTAGCAAGAAATGTTTTACAAAGATCCAAGAATACCCCAGGTTAACTACATCCAGCTCCTACCGTGTGACTGAAATATGTCTGTGAGCACGTTTGGATCCCCTGTTATTCATAAAAACCTCACCGAGATCTCATCTCTTTGAGCCTTTGCATGAGCAATAACTTATCCTCGATGCTTTCAACCTACACCTTGCCCCTCTTCACTGACTTCTGTGCCATCCCGCCCTCATTTAACTCCACCATTCATGTAAATGTCTCTATCTACCTCCGTAACCTTGACATCTCACGTGGCCTTACCATCTCTGAGCACTCGATCTCCACATATGCTGCCTGACCTGCTGAGTATTGCCAGCATTTTCTGTTTTTATTCCAACTCCCTCTCTGGCCCTCTATTCATCAGAATATCAATGCCACTTCTATGCCCATGTCCCAACCAAGTCATTCGCTGTCTCCCATCCCAATAGGACCCACTGGTACAGCTCCCATCGTTAATCCTTAAAGTGTAAACATCACAGAATTCAGCATACTTGATGCAGAACCGGCCCTGCCATCCACTGCTAAATGTGGTTTAATCCCATCAAGCATTACCAAGTCTCCCTCTCCACAGCCAAATTCTCCAATTCCAGGATCATCTTAGAGGCTAAGAACAATGCACAACTCCTTTTCTCTGACAAACCAGCATAAGCACCCTTCCCCCAATTCCCCCACCCTCTGCTCTAACACCATGTGAGGAGCTCATGGACTTCTTTATCTGCAAGGTCAAGACCATCCATGCAGGTGGCTCTGCTATCACTTTCCTCCTCTCTTCCTCCCCTGCACCTCACCACGTACCCCAATCCTGTCCCCTTCCCCATTTCTCTCTTCTCTCCTACAGGATCCACTTTGATCGCCACCCCACCTAACTTCGCATCACTCAGTTACCCTTCCTAGCATTTGTACTTGCTCACATTGTTAGCAGTGCATTATTTATTTCTCTCTTTCAAAATTACTGTTACCCCCTCCTTCTCAAAAAGACCACCCTTGACCCATTTAGCCTCTCCATTTATCAATTCACCGCTAACCTCCATTTCCTCTCCAACACCATGAACATGTCATTGCTTCCCAGCTCAGTTCCCACCTTTCCCAAAACTCCGTTCAATCCCTCCAGCCCATTTTCGACACTGCTCATCGTACCGAGACCGCCCTGGTCAAAGTCACCAGTTATGTCCTCTGTTACTATGGTACATTATCTCTGCTTGTCCTTGATGCTGGTGTAGAGGTTGTCTACACCATTCTTCTTCTTCACCTCCTTTGTTGTCCAGTTTTGTGGAAGTGCCCTCCCATGGCACCACTCCTACCTATCCCAACCCTAGGTAAGATGTTAGTTGTAACTCTCAGTTACTTCCTATGACCATCGCTGTGGTGTCAGAGTGCCTCGTTTAAGTCATAAATGAGCCAGAATTTCCTCTCATTTAATATTGAGCAAACCATGGCCATTGTTTTCTGCCTCTGGGGGAAAAACTCAGCTCCCTTGCCACTGGCTCCAACCCCCTCCTGGACTGCTCACTCAGGCTCAGCTAGAATGTGTCAAATCTCTGTTCTGTTTGACTCCAGGGTTGGGTTTCAAACCCCATATCCTACCCATCACCAAAGCTGCTTACATCAACCTTCACAACATGCCTGCCTCTGGCCCACCACCAAAATCTGAATTTGATTTCTCCACTGCTGTACTCACTGGCATCCCACCATCTCCATCTCACAAACTCCAACTTGTCCAAATCTTTGCCACCCGTACACTGCCCCACACTATGCCCCATTTGTCCATCACCCCTATTCTCGCTGGCCTACACTAGCAGGAACACATTAAATTTATGTTCCATGTTCTCAACCAATCCCTCCATGACCTTGGCCCTCTCCAGCTACATACCCTGTCTCAATGGGCTGAATGGCCTCCTTCTGTGCTGTACTATTCTATAACTCTCTATGATTCTGTAGGAACAGGAGTAGGCCATTTAGTTCCTCGAGCCTGTTCCACTATTCAATGAGATCATGGCTGATCTGTGACCTAACTCCATATACCTGCCTTTGCCCCATATCCCTCAATACCTTTGGTTAACAAAAAACTATCAATCTCAGATTTAAAACTAACAACTGACCCAGCATTAACTGCAGTTTGTGGAAGAGAGTTCCAAACTTCTACCACCCTTTGCGTGTAGAAGTATTTCCTAACTTCACTCCTGAAAGGCCTGGCTCTAATTTTTAGGCTATGCTATTTTAGGCTATTTCTATGCTGCACTCCCTCCAAGGCCAATATATCCTTCCTACGGTGTGGTGCCCAGAAGTGCGCTCAGTACTCCAGGTGTGGTCTAACCAGGGCTTTGTATAGCTGTAGCATGACTTCTATCCCCTTGTATTCTCGTCCTCTAGATAAAAAGGCCAGCATTCCATTAGCCTTTTTGATTTTTTTTGTACCTGTCCATGATATTTTAATGATTTATGTACATGCACCCCTGTCTCTCTCTGGACCTCCACTGCTTCTAGCTTTTCACCATTTTAGAAAATACTCTGATCTATCCCTTTTTGGTCCAAAATGGATGACCTCACACTTGCCTAATTTGAAATCCATTTGCCAGTTTTTTCCCATTCACTTAATCTATTAATATCTCTTTATAATTTTATGTTTCCATCTACACTGCTTACAATGCTACCTATCTTTGAGTCATTGGCAAACTTGGATATGTGGCTCTCTATCCCATCATCTAAGTCGTTAATACATACAATTAATAGTTGAGGCCCCAACACAGATCCCTGTGGGACACCACTAGTCACATCCTGCCAATTTGAGTACCTGCCCATTATCCCTACTCTCTGTCTCCTGTCGTTCAGCCAATCTCCAAACCAGGTCAGTAATTTGCCCTCGATTCCATGAGCTTCAACTTTAACTAACAGTCTTTAATGAGGGACTTTATCGAATGTCTTCTGGAAGTCCATCTAAATAATATAATATCCATAGACATTCCCCTGTCCACGACTTTAGTCACCTCTTCAAAAAATTCAATCAGGTTCATCAGGCATGACCTACCCTTTACAAATCCATGCTGGCTCTCTCTGATCAGCTGAACATTTTCACGGTTTTCAGTCACTCTATCCTTAATTATAGACGCTAGAATTTCCCGACAACAGGTGTTAGGCTAACTGGTCTATAATTTCTTGGTTTCCCTCTCTCCCCTTTCTTAAATAGCGGAGTGATGTGCAATTTTCCAATCTAAAGGAACGGCTCCTGAATTGAGAAAACTTTGGAAGATTATAGTTGGGGCATCTGCAATGTGCTTATCTACTTCCTTGAAAACCATCTGGTCCTGGGGATTTGTCACTCTTTAGTGCCATTATTTTCTTCATTACTGTTAATTTGCATATGTTAATTATGGTAAGTCCCCGTCCCTGATTCAGAATTAGCTTCCTTGGGATGTCCGGCATACTATCCTCTTCCTCTACTGTAAATACTGATGCAAAGTAATTATTCAACATGTCAGCCAGTTCCTCATTGTCATTGTCAATTATCACCATTATCAGTTGTTAAGGGGCCCACAAGAAATGCATCCAGCTGCAGCTACTTGTAGACCGCATTGCGGCGCTCGAGCTGCGGGTGGATGAGTTTTGGAGCATGCGCGATGCTGAGAGGGTCGTGGATAGCACGTTTAGCGAGTTGTTCACGCCGCAGGGTAGGGCTGCACAGGCAGAAAGGAATTGGGTGACCATCAGGCGGAGCAACAGAGGCAGGCAGGAAGTGCAGGGGACCCCTGCGGTCATCCCCCTTTCAAACAGGTATACCAAGTTGAATACTGTTGAGGGGGATGACTCACCAGGGGAAAGCAGCAGCAGCCAACTTCCTGGCACCAGGGATGCTTCTGCTGCTCAGAAAGGGAGGAAAAAGAGTGGGAGAGCAATAGTGGTAGGGGATTCTATCGTAAGGGGAACAGATAGGCGTTTCTGTGGCCGCAAACGTGACTCCAGGATGGTTTGTTGCCTCCCTGGGGCCAGGGTCATGGATGTCACTGAGCGGCTGCAGGGCACTCTTAAGGGGGAGGGTGAGCAGGCAGAGGTCGTGGTCCACATTGGGACCAACGACATAGGTAGGAAGGGGGATGAGGTCCTGCATCAAGAATTTAGGGAGCTAGGTAGCAGATTAAAGAGCAGGACCTCAAAGGTTGTAATCTCTGGATTACTCCCAGTGCCACGTGCTAGTGAGTATGGGAATAGGAGGATAGAACAGATGAATGCGTGGCTAAAGAGTTGGTGCAGGAGGGAGGGTTTTAGTTTCCTGGATCACTGGGCCTGCTTCTGGGAAAGGTGGGACTTGTACAAGTCGGACGGGTTGCACCTGAACCAGAGCGGGACAAATATCCTTGCGGGGAGGTTTGCTAGCACTGTTTGGGGGGGGTTTAAACTAACTTGGCAGGGGGATGGGATACAGAGGGGAGCTGAAATAGGGGGTGATGTGCTGCCAATTATAGAGAAAAAAACCAGTCAGCTTGGTAGACAGGGCAAATATATAAAGGCAAGGCTGGATGGCATCTATTTTAATGCAAGGAGTCTTGCAAATAAGGTGGATGAACTGAAGGTGTTGATAAACACATGGGAGTATGATATTGTTGCTATCACGGAGACATGGTTGAGGGAGGGGCAAGACTGGCAGCTCAATATTCCGAGGTACAGAATCTTCAGGCGAGACAGAGGGGGAGGTATAAGAGGAGGGGGTGTCGCAATATTAATTAAGGAGTCAATTACTGCAGTAAGGAGGGATGATATATTAGCAGGTTCCTCTAATGAGGCCATATGGGTGGAGCTTAAAAACAAAAAGGGGGCAAGCACTTTGCTGGGAGTGTACTATAGGCCTCCAAACAGTCAGGGGGAGATAGAGGAACAGATATGTAGGCAAATCTCAGAGAAATGTGCAAATAATAGGGTAATAATAATGGGGGATTTCAACTTCCCCAATATTAACTGGGATAGTCAGAGTGTGAAAGGCTCAGAGGGTGTAGAATTCTTAAAGTGCATCCAGGAGAGCTTTTTGAGCCAGCATGTAGAAAGTCCTACAAGAGAGGGGGCGGTACTGGACCTAATTCTAGGGAATGTGGCTGGCCAAGTGGAAGAAGTGCTAGTAGGTGAGCACTTTGGTGACAGTGACCATAATATGGTGAGATTTAAGGTGGTCATGGAAAAGGACAGGGATGGGCCGGAAATAAAGGTTCTAAATTGGGGGAAGGCCAATTTTAATGGGATAAGGCAGGATCTGGCCAAAATGGACTGGGATCAGCTACTTGTAGGAAAATCTGCATCGGAGCAATGGGAGGCTTTCAGAAGGGAGATTGAGATCATACAATAGCAACATGTTCCCGTAAAGGTCAAGGGTGGTTCCAAAAACCACAGGGAACCTTGGATGTCAGGGGATATACGAGAATGGATTAGGAAAAAAAGGAGGGCTTTTGGCAGATACAAAAGGCTAAAGACGGAGGAAGCCCTAGGGGAGTACAAAAAGTGCAGGGGGATACTTAAAAATAGAAATTAGGAGATCAAGGAGGGGCCATGAAATAACACTGGCGAGCAAAATAAAGGAAAATCCTAAGATGTTTTATAAGTATATTAAGGGTAAGAGGATAACTAGGGAAAAAATAGGGCCCATTAGGGACAAAAGTGGCAATCTGTGTGTGGAGCCGGAAGATGTAGGAGGGGTTCTAAATGAATTTTTTGCATCTGTTTTCACTATGGAGAAGGACGATGTAGACATAGAAATAGGGCGGGGGGACTGCGATATGCTCGAACATATTAACATCAAGAGGGAGGAGGTATTGGCGGTTTTAGCAGGCCTAAAAATGGATAAATCCCCAGGCCCGGACGAAATGTATCCCAGGCTGCTGTGTGAGGCAAAGGAAGAGATTGCGGGGGCTCTAACACATATATTCAGAACCTCTCTGGCCACAGGGGATGTGCCAGAGGACTGGAGAACCGCTGATGTAGTGCCATTATTCAAGAAGGGGAGTAGGGAAAAACCGGGGAACTACAGGCCAGTGAGCCTAACATCAGTGGTAGGTAAATTATTGGAAAAGGTTCTGAGGGACAAAATTAGTCTCCACTTGGAGAGGCAAGGATTAATCAGGGATAGTCAACATGGCTTTGTCAAGGGAAGATCATGTCTGACTAATTTGATTGAATTTTTTGAGGGGGTGACTAGGTGTGTGGATGAGGGTAACGCAGTGGATGTGGTATACATGGATTTCAGTAAGGCCTTCGATAAAGTCCCGCACAGGAGACTGGTCAAGAAGGTAAGAGCCCATGGAATCCAGGGTGCCCTGGCACATTGGATACAAAACTGGCTTAGTGGCAGAAGGCAGAGGGTGATGGTCGAAGGTTGTTTTTGTGACTGGAAGCCTGTGGCCAGTGGGGTACCACAGGGATCGGTGCTGGGTCCCTTGCTGTTTGTGGTCTACATTAATGACTTGGATATGAATGTAAAAGGTATGATCAGTAAGTTCGCGGATGATACAAAAATTGGTAGGGTGGTAAATAGCGAGGAGGGTAGTCTCAGTCTGCAGGACGATATAGATGGGTTGGTCAGATGGGCGGAACAGTGGCAAATGGAATTTAACCCGGAAAAGTGCGAGGTGATGCACTTTGCGGGGACTAACAAGGCAAGGGAATACACAATGAATGGTAAGACCCTAGGCAAGACGGAGGGTCAGTGGGATCTGGGTGTGCAAGTACACAGATCCCTGAAGGCGGCGGAACAGGTGGATAAGGTGGTAAAAAAGGCATATGGGATACTTGCCTTCATTAGCCGAGGCATAGAATATAAGAGCAAGGAGGTTATGATGGAGCTGTATAAAACACTGGTTAGGCCACAGCTGGAATACTGTGTGCAGTTCTGGTCGCCACACTACAGGAAGGATGTGATCGCTTTGAAGAGGGTGCAGAGGAGATTCACCAGGATGTTACCAGGGCTGGAGCGCTTCAGCTATGAAGAGAGACTGGGCAGATTGGGTTTGTTTTCCTTGGAGCAGAGGAGGCTGAGGGGGGACATGATTGAGGTGTACAAAATTATGAGGGGCATAGATAGGATGGATACTAAGGAGCTTTTTCCCTTAGTAGAAGGGTCAATAACAAGGGGGCATAGATTCAAGGTAAAGGGCGGGAGGTTTAGAGGGGATTTGAGAGAGAACTTTTTCACCCAGAGGGTGGTTGGAGTCTGGAACTCACTGCCTGAAAGGGTTGTGGAGGCAGGAACCCTCACAACATTCAAGAAGCATTTGGATGAGCACTTGAAATGCCATAGCATACAAGGCTACGGACCAAATGCTGGAATATGGGATTAGATTAGACAGGGCTTGATGGCCGGCGCGGACACGATGGGCCGAAGGGCCTCTATCCGTGCTGTATAACTCTGACTCTATTGCTCTTTACCACCCTCATTTCCTAATATAATTGTAAAAGTTTTTTGTTTTGATTTTGATAGCCCTTGCAAGTTTCTTTTCATACTCCCTTTTTGTGGCTCTTACTATCTGTTTTGTCACCCTTGCTGTTCTTTGTATCTCCCCCATTCGGCAGGATCTGTGCAATTTTTTGCATTTTAATATGCTTTTACTTTTAGTTTTATGTTGTCCCTTACCTCTTTTGTCTTCCCTGGCTGTTTTGTTTTGGCAGGTAGAGCTCTTGCCCCTTAGGACTATAAACTGTTCTGTATCATGTTAAATTATTTTTTGAACACCTCCCACTGATCTTCTGTCTTTTTATCCATTTAACAGATTTGCCAAGTTTACTGTGGACAGTCTCTGTCTCATCTCGTTGAAGTTAGCCTTACCTAATCTAGAATCTTGGTAGTTGTTTCGGGTTTCTCCCTTTCAAACACAACATTGGACTCAATCATATTATGGCTGCTTTTAGATTAATGTTCACGCACCATTCAGCTGTTGACTAAATATCTAGCTCATTTCTCCATATTAAATCTAGTTTGGCCTGCCCCCTTGTTGGTTCTAGGACATATTGTTGCAGAAAACTGTCCTGAACACACAAGAAATTTGCTACCTTTCTGACATGAGCTAGTCTACTTATCCCAAAATCCCCCCATTAAAACCACACTGCCTTTACTACATGCACGTCTCATCTCTGCATTAATACATTCTGCCACATCACAGCTGCTACCAGGGGCCTATACACAACTCTCACTACAGTCTTCAATCCTTTTCTATTTCTTAATTCTACCCATAAAGTCTCTACTGCCTGCTTACCTCTCATTATATCCTCTCATCATTGAAATAATTTCATTCTTAATCACTAGGGCTACTCCTTCTCTACCAGTTTCCCTATTCTTCATGTAGACCGTATGACCTGGTATATTCAGTTCTGCAGCTTTCTCCAGCCTTGCACTGTCTCCTGTTTCCTCTGACCTACTGTGCATTCTCTTCCCTCTGTTTTCTGATAGCCCTATTCTCTGGAATGCCATCCCTAAACCTCTCTGCCTCTCGATTTCTCTCCCCACTTTTTAAAGTCACCAGAAAACCCATCTCTTTGACCAAGTTTTCAGAGACCTATCTTAACTCCCCCGTAAAGACTTGGGTGTTTGTTCCTTTCTTCCTTTGTGAAGTGCATTGGGACACTTTTCTACATTAAAGGTGCTGTATAAATGCAAGTTGTTGTTGAGTGAGCTATCGCTTATCATTCTAAATTCTACAGATATCACCAAGTGCTACGGCCAGGTGACCAGTGTGGGGAGGTTGATGATGGCATTTAAAGGAATCCAGCAAATTAAGTACTGTAGCTGGTTTAAAAAGTGGCTGAAGATTTTAGAATGGATATTGGAAGGGAACATGCACCAAAACAAGACACCATAAAGGAATGTATTTTTACCTGATCAATGAACAGTGGGATACAACATTGAGTAAGGACCAACCCAACTTACTTTTTTTGCTAACCTGAATCCTGTACATTGTTGCCTTAATCTGGCATACAAGTCATACCTGGTGTATATTTTTGTATCCTCTCAGGATGAGACTTGTGTACTAATGCAACTCATACATAGGGTTTTAAGGTAAATAGATTTGTTAATGTTTATAGGTTTCTGGTTCCATAAATTCTTCAATTCTTTGTTTTTTTAAAAGAAAGCTGATGTTTCCTTTATCTCAAAGGTGACATGTTTTCCTGTCTCTCATCAGCATCTGGAACAGGAGAAGCACGAGTTGCGGAGACGATTTGAGAACCGTGAGGGAGAGTGGGAGGGCCGTGTTGCTGAGCTGGAGAGTGATCTGAAGCAGCTACAAGATGAGTTGGAGAGACACCAGGTCCAGTTACGCGAGGCAAACAAAGAGAAAGTAGGAGCCTTGCGTGAACTCTCTGAACAGAACCAACGCCTCTTGGAGCAGCTCACCAGGGTAAGTCTTGTGATGGTTGACACTGGAGAATGGACTTGGGCGCGGGTGCAGGCTCCTCCATTAATTTCTTAAAACGGATCAAATTTGTTATATCACAAATACAATGCATTGTCTGTTTCTCTCCCTCCAAATGAAGATGTTGTAGACACATGGTCACTAGAGATAGTGTGTATCTCTGAAGTGTTAGGGATGCATTTATTGGCAGAGTGACGTACAGGAAGTAGAGACAGGCATTGACAGAGTTGCAAAGATACACGTGGAATGGCACATGGTGAATGTTGGTGACGGGGCTTGCCACTGAGGTGTAGGTTCATGCATTAGCAGAGGTTCAGAGACGTGTTGGCAAGGGACGTGCCAGTAGAGCGGTGCTGGGAAGGCAATAAAGTGAGCGCACAGAAATATGCACCAATATAGCGCACAGGCTTCGTGTGAGGGAACTGGGTGTCAACCGTGTAATGAGTGAGGGATTTCAATCTGGAGAAATCTGCTTTTAGTGTTGCATCGAATATTTCATTTGGGATGAGATTAAGAAGGTATGAATCCTACACAGATGGGCTGTTGTACTTGCTGTTACCATGGAAGCAGGGCTACTCAATCAGCTTGCAGCATATAAAATGGCTGAGTCACCCAATGTATGGGCATGTTATCAGTGATTGCTGGTATGTGCTGCTCTCTGCTCTAAATGGGATTATTTTTCATCAGTTTTTTTACATGCCAAATAGGATCATACAAAAGCAAAGACTGACATTGAAGAGGCTGCATTACACCTGTAACTGCAGCAAATTCCACAGCACATCCAAATTTATTAACCTGCTACACATTTATTAACCTGCTACATTTCACATTTAAAATCAATTTCAAACAATCAGATGGTGCTTATTTCACGCTCAGTGTAATGCTATTTCCAACCAACACCGACCCCATGCTACGGTGCCCACTGGCTCTGCAATTGGATGCACCCATGCAGAGACATGGAGATACGCATTTGAGTGAAATAGAGGTAGTGTGCCTTGATTCAAGAACAGATATAAAAACAAAATCTGTGATGGCTGGAAATCTGAAATATAAACAGTAAATGTTCAAAATATAGAGCGAGTTAGTCAGCATCTGAAAGACAGGCTAATGTTTTGGTAGGACCCTTGATTTGTGAAATCCCTGTAACTAATCACTGTTGGCATGTATTCCTGGTGTTTTAATTCGCTGCTCAATACAGTCCAACTCTTGTAGCCTTACTATTAGTTCTGGCCCCTCTCCTCTTCCCTGTGGTCCTTAATGTGTGCCTGTGTCCTCACTCCAGTGACTCCCTACAGTAGTACGGCTGAGATCAGTAACTCAAATGTAAAAGATTGTCGGCTGCAAGCCTGCATCCTGCCATTATATGGCACAGCGCATTGAAAACACAAATGTTAGATTTTTATATGTTGCTGGCTCTAGATTCATTACGTTGGCAATTAATTAATGCAAAGCACTCTAACATTCCTCACGATTGAAATGCTGAGAAACTCCTGGAAGAATCCAGAACAACTGAACCATGCCCTACTTCTGTGATGGTTTTCCGAAAGATCCAAGGTTCCTTTGCTCTAATCAAAGTGGGTATTTGGGATTAATCACATCACCATTGCTGTGATTTATCAGTGCCTTAACTACCCAGCACCACCTGTCCTATTCCAACGAAACAAAGCTGCTGCTCGAATGCAGGTGCAATCCTGATCAACATTCAGTCTGAGTGTGAAACAGATGAATTTAATACTGTAGGACTCGATCAAACCAAGAATCATCAAGAACTGTGTGTGCATATGACAGAGAGAGGGTGATAGCTGTGTGCTAGAATTGGCCTAGTGCAGAATGAGAACTTTGCTTCATCACAAATTCAGGTCACTGCACTTGCTAAAGTTAAATAAATAGCTCCAATTTCCTCCAAGTAGACTAGACCTGGATCGCATTGTGTTGAGCACCCACTCAGGATCTACAAACCCTTGATGCTCACTGTTGCCTTGTTAGAGTCATAGAGTTATACAGCACGGATAGAGGCCCTTCGGCCCATCGTGTCCGTGCCGGCCATCAAGCCCTGTCTAATCTAATCCCATATTCCAGCATTTGGTCCGTAGCCTTGTATGCTATGGCATTTCAAGTGCTCATCCAAATGCTTCTTGAATGTTGTGAGGGTTCCAGCCTCCACAACCCTTTCAGGCAGTGAGTTCCAGACTCCAACCACCCTCTGGGTGAAAAAGTTCTTTCTCAAATCCCCTCTAAACCTCCCGCCCTTTACCTTGAATCTATGCCCCCTAGTTATTGACCCTTCTACTAAGGGAAAAAGCTCCTTAGTATCCATCCTATCTATGCCCCTCATAATTTTGTACACCTCAATCATGTCCCCCCTCAGCCTCCTCTGCTCCAAGGAAAACAAACCCAATCTGCCCAGTCTCTCTTCATAGCTGAAGCGCTCCAGCCCTGGTAACATCCTGGTGAACCTCCTCTGCACCCTCTCTAAAGCTATCACATCCTTCCTGTAGTGTGGCGACCAGAACTGCACACAGTATTCCAGCTGTGGCCTAACCAGTGTTTTATACAGCTCCATCATAACCTCCTTGCTCTTGCCTTCATTAGCCGAGGCATAGAATATAAGTATCCCATATGCCTTTTTTACCACCTTATCCACCTGTTCCGCCGCCTTCAGGGATCTGTGTACTTACACACCCAGATCCCTCTGACCCTCCGTCTTGCCTAGGGTCTTACCATTTGCTTTCATTATTTTACTTTTATTATTTTGCTTCCACTTGATCCTTGCACATTCTGGGTGTGCATTCTGTACTTCCATTAACACCACCCCTCCCCCCTGGCCCTAAATGTTGATGAAGATTGGTTCTAAATGCCAACTCAGATCCATTTCTTGTACTGCGTTTCCAATTGTTCATCGCTTGTTCTGATTGAGCTTCTCAATGATGTCAGAGTCCAATAACATAACACACATTCAGTCCTATTTATTAGCAGAATATGAAATATTGTGTTGATGCCATGTAATATGTTTTCATCCTATTCCATCACAAGGCTTGGATGTAATGAAATACCCCTGGTCAATTGTGTTGCACATTTGGGTCTTTTTACCCTGCTCAGTTTTTGTTTTTGTGTCTCTGACTACTCTCCTCAGACAAGCCCTCACTTTGTATCCTACACTTGCCTGATAGCTAGGTAAGATTGATAGTGTTACCAGGATAGCAAACATAAAACCCTTCTATAGATTGCTTTCAGAACATAAGAAATAGGAGCAGGAGTAGGCCATTCAGCCCGTCGAGCCTGCTCCGCCATTCATTGAGATCATGGCTGATCTTCTGCCTCAACTCTATTCACCGGCCCTATCGCCACATCCCTTGATGCCCTTACTAGTCAGAAATCTATCGACTTCGGTTTTGAATATACCCAATGACTGAGCCTCCACAGCCCTCTGGGGTAGGGAATTCCAAAGATTCACCACCCTGTGTGTGAAGAAATTTCTTCTCATCTCAGTCCTGAATGGCCGACCCTTTATCCTGAGCCTTTGGCCCCTGGTTCCAGACCCCCAGCCAAGGGAAACATTCTCCCAGCATCCACCCTATCAAGCCCTGTAATAATTTTGTATGCTTCAATTAGGTCCCCTCTCATTCTTCTGAATTCAAGAGAATACAGGCCTAGTTTACTCAATCTCTTCTCATATGACAATCCCGCCATCCCAGGAATCAATCTCGTGAACCTTCGTTGCACTCCCTCTATGGCAAGTATATCCTTCCTTAGGTAAGGAGACCAAAATTGTACACAGTACTCCAGGTGTGGTCTCACCAAGGCCCTATATAATTGGAGTAAAACTTCTTTACTCCTGTACTCAAATCCTCTTGTAATGAAGCCCAGCATACCATTTGCCTTCCTAATGGCTTGCTGCACCTGCACATTCACTTTCAATGACTCATGTACAAGGACACCCGGGTCCCTTTGAGCATCTGCATTCCCCAATCTTTCACCATTTAGGAAATACTCTGCCTTTCTGTTTTTTCTACCAAAGTGGATAACTTCACATTTATCCACATTATAATCCATCTGCCATGTTCTCGCCCACTCACTGAGCCTGTCGAGATCCCCTTGAAGCCTCTTCACATCCTCTTCAACTGACACTGCCACCTAGCTTTGTGTCATCAGCAAATTTGGAAATGTTACATTTAGTCCCCTCATCCAAATCATTTATATAGATTGTGACTAGCTGGGGCCCAAGCACCAATCCTTGTGTTACCCCACTAGTCACAGCCTGCCATCCTGAAAAAGACCTGTTTATCCCTACTCTTTGTTTTCTATCTGTTAACCAATTCTCAATCCATGCTATTATATTACCCCCAATTCCATGTGCCCTAATCTTGTGTGGGACCTTATCGAAAGCCTTCTGAAAATCCAAATACACCACATCTACCGGTTCCCCTTTGTCTACTCCACTAGTTACATCCTCAAAGAACTCCAATAGGTTTGTCAAACAGGATTTCCCTTTCATATATCCATGTTGACTCTGCCCAATCTTGCTGTTGGTTTCTAAGTGCCCAGTTATTGCATCCTTTATAATAGATTCCAGCATTTTCCCAACTACTGATGTGAGGCTAACTGGTCTGTAGTTCCCTGTTTTCTCTCCCTCCTTTCTTAAATAGCGGGGTTACATTTGCGATCCTCCAATCTGCAGGAACCATTCCAGAATCTATAGAATTTTGGAAGATGACAACCAATGCGTCCACTATCCCCAATGGCCACCTCTTTCAAAACCCTAGGATGTAGGTCATCCGGTCCTTGAGATTTATTGACTTTTAGTCCCATTAATTTTGCTAGTACTGTTTTTTTTACTAATAATAATTTCTTTAAGTTCCTCCTTCTCGCCACACCCTTGGTTTTCTCGTATTTCTGGGAGGTTTTTTGGGCTAAAAATGGAGTAGCGCCCCAATTGAGGCGCTAACTTCGCCGGGGTGCTAAAAGTAGTGCCCCGGAAAAATTAGTGCCCCCGCACTGGAAATTGAGTGGTTGTGCCCCAAGAGGGAAGCGGGGCGCTACTGGAAGCGCCCTGCATCCCTCTTGGCGCTGAGAGTCAATATTGTGGCGTTATGTGCCGCAGCACCACACGCTGCGGCACATCGCGCTGCGGTATTGCAGACCTTCCTCCCCTTCTTAAAGGGGAGGGGCCTTGCGCAGTGCGACCTGGGGCCCAGCTGGGTCCCTGGGGATCGGGAGTGCAGGCAAAAGAGCCCAGCACTCAAGTGCCGGGCTCTTGGCGCGCAGCCGGCACTCCATGGAGGGGGGGTCAGGAGGCCGGGGACGGGAGCGCAGGCAGGTGCTGGCAGGCGGCCAGCAACAAAAATGGCCGCCCCGCACCTCGCCTTTAAATTGCGCCTCCCCGGCCGCAGGTACGCCCCCCTGACCCCGTCGGACATAGCGTCCGGCGGTAAATCAGGGGGCGCTCCCGAAGATCGTGGCTGGGGCGTGAACGGGGCGCTGCGCACACCAATGACGTCATCGCCAGTGGCGAAGCGCCGTAGGGCGCTACCGGTTAGTGCCACAACTAACCTCCCGCTGAATTTTGCGGGAGGCGTGGGCAGTGCCGCGCCCGGGCGCTAGTTGGTTTGCGCCCCACTTAGCGTCCTCTTAAGGCGCTGACGGGAGGTGCTACCAACTGAATTTTTCCCCCTTTGTGTCTTCCTCTGTGAAGACAGAAACAAAGTATTTATTTAATTTCTCTGCCATTTCCTCATTCCCCATTATAAATTCTCCTGTCTCTGACTGTAAAGGACCTACATTTACCTTCGCCAGTCTTTTCCTTTTCTCATACCTATAGAAGCTTTTACAATCCATTTTTATATTTTTCGCTAGTTTGTGCTCATATTCCATTTTCCCTTTCTTTATCAATTTCTTGCTCCCCCTTTGCTGATTTCTAAAAAGATCCCAATCCTCAGGCTGACTGCTTTTTCTGGCAACTTTATAAGCTTCCTCCTTTGACTTAATACTAGCTTTAATTTCTTTTGTTAGCCATGGTTGGATCACTTTTCCTTTTGGGATTTTATGCCCTAGAGGAATATATGTTTGTTGCAAATTATGCATTATTTCCTTGAATGTTAGCCATTGTATGTCCACCTTCATACCTTTTAGTGTAGTCTCCCAATCTACCATGGCCAACTTGTCCCTCATATCCTTGTAGTTTCCTCTGTTTAGATTGAGGACTACATCACTCTCAAACTTAATATAAACTTCAATCATCATATGGTCACTTGTCCCTAAAGGCCCCTTTACCACAAGATTATTGATTAGCCCTTTCTCATTACACAGTACCAGATCCAGATTAGCCTGTTCCCTGGTTGGTTCCTCCACATACTGATCCAGGAAACCATCTCACATGCTTTTATCCTGTATCTCAGCAGGGTCCTCCTTGCCTTCAGGAAACAGCAGAATGACAGTACAGTAGACTTTGTTTTAGGCTTTACCTGCCAAACCAATCCATTGAACAGTAAATGAACAAGTGAATAAATAGCAGAAACATGCTTATATTCTCAATGTGGTTTAGACTTTGCTAACACCTTGTATGGTATGAAATAATGGATCGTTATTTTATAAAATCTAGGCTCACACTTCAGTGCAGTACCGAGGGAGTACTGCACTGTCGGAGGTGTCGTCTTTCAGATGAGATTTAAACCAAGGCCCCCTTTGCCCTCTCAGGTACATGTAAAAGATTCCATGGCATTATTTCAAAGAAAAGAACAGCACTTGCCCATAGTCTTTCTATGGACTTTTGCACTATATTTGCAGTAATTAGAAATCCATTTCAGTGCAGTGCGCTCTACAGGGGATCTGAGACCTTGTGTTACTCCTTAACCAACCAGATTGAAGAATTCTTAATTAGCAGCGCAGAGTCTAAACCAGGAAGTGTAAGTTTGAATATTTAATTCAGTGCCAAATCATGTACAGAAAGCAAAATAAAGAGAGGGAAAGAGGATGGGATTGAGAGAGAGATAAGAGACAAAAAACAAAAAAAGTTTTACATTTAAAAAAAATCTCCAACAATAATTAAAATCTGAAAATTAGTTTTCACAGTTGTAAAAGTTAATTTTCAGTGCCAGTGAGGTTGTTTGGCAGTAATTAAGGCTTATCATGTGGTTAAAAATCCACTTACACTAGAATGGACAGGTTTTAACTTTAACTTTTTCTGGCGAGTTTAGTGGGTATATAGTGGGCAATTACAGCAACTTCACGCGTTCCATGTGTTTCAGTGAGTTTTTGGACGAGATACCGGTATAGCGAAGCTTCTGGAGGACCAGGGCAACTCTAACAGCAACTTCCTGATTACCACGTTTAACTGTGCATGTTCGATCGCCGGAAGTTGCTGTCCAATTTACTCTTCAATAACAGTAAGCGCTGTTAGTCTCACTTTTATTTTTAGTGCAAAATCAGGGCCATAATAATAATCTTCTTGCCCAGTGATGCTTTTCTTCTTTTCTCATTTACTATTTGACTTGACTTATCTACCTCAACGAATATTCTTCAGATTATTCTTCAGAATTCCAACATAAACTTCGAAGGCTTCAAATAAAGCTCATGGGCCGAGAAATTGGAGGTGTTAACGCTGGCCATTCAGGCCCATTTTGGAAAAATAATGGCGGCTGCCTCACTTCTGCTTGCTGCCGGCAGGTCCCGCAGCCGCTGCCATTTGCAGCTGGACGGCAGCACTGCCGATTTCCTCGCTCGCTGGGGATATGTAGATCGTGACGTCAGTGAGTGTGTAATGCTCACCTGACACCCGATCTGCCATTTTCTAGTTTGCTGCTCCACTTACCAGCCTGTGTTAATTACAACCAGCTGACCAAGCGTTCACAAGCAGAAGGAGCCTCCAGCAGTGTTATTTAAAGGGATCATCAGCAACAACTTGCAGCTGACATGCTCAGTTTGACTGGCTCTGTGTAACTTTCTGCAACTTTTGTAGCTTTCTAAACTTCTTTCAAATTCCTAAAGTGACAGTTGCAAGTGTTGTAGCGAGTGGAGAACACCTTGGGGGAAAAATTCAGTTGTTTGCGCTTCCCATTAGCGCCTTAAGAGGGTGCTAATGGGGCGCAAAGCAACTAGCGCCCGTGCGCGGCAATATTTGCGCCGCTCGCGAAATTAACTAGGCATTTTGCGGCGGCGCTAAACACTACCGCTATGATCTCCTGCACTGGCAGATCATGACTTCAGTCGAGTGCGCAACGACGCGGTAGCGCCCCAGACCGGATATTGAGTGGCGCCCCCTGCCTTAGCGCCTGCCGCTAGCAACGACAGGTTGAGGGGAGCATTATGCAGCCAGAAAGGGACTGGGGGAGCGCTATTTAAAGTTGACCGCTTCCTGCCTTTTTTTGTTGGTGACATTTTTGCACCACGCATTCTGAGAGAGAGAGAGAGAGACTTCTGGAGAGATTCAACGCTGTGTGAAGGAGTTTTGGGTACTGAGCAGCACTTTGCAGGTTTATTTTGATTTGCCCTTCCTTGCTTTGCCAGCGCTCTGAGGTAGCGCCTCGCTCCTCGGCCTTTGCGCCTTAAGACAGGTGTGAAGCGCCTGATTTAGCGCTCCAATCGCCTCCAGGGGCGATAAAAGCCAAGTTTGCCGTCGGAGGCGATAATTAGCGCCAGGCGCTAAACTTTGCGTACGGCTGATAATCGCGCCCCAAACGGGGCGATACTGAATTTTTCCCCTCTTCATTCTTATTTAAAGGCTTCTGGTCACAACACTTGCAGTCATTGGGAGAGGGAGCGAAGAAGAGGAGGAGATGCGCGCAGAGGGTGGAGGGCCAGAAGGACTGTCAACAGGAGGCCTAACCCACCTAGGGTCTTCCGAGAGCTCTTCTCTTCTATCCATTTAAGTGAGGAGCAGTGTATTAGGAGGCTCCGCTTCACCAAGGAGGTGGTAACAGAACTCTGCCACCTTCTACGACCAGACCTGCAGCCTCGGAGCAGGGTGACCACTGCTCTCCCATGGCCCTCAAATTCTTTGCCAGCAGATCCTTCCAGTCTGCAGCAGGAGATATAACTTAACATCTCCTAGTTCGCTGCATCCGGGAGGTCACAGAGGCTCTCTACACCAGGAGGAGGGACTGAGTTGTCTTCTCTCTGAACAGAGAGAAGCAGGAGGAGCGCACATGTGGTCTTGCCAGGATAGCGGGCTTCCCCATGGTGCAGGGTGCCATCGACTGCACCCACGTGGCTTTGCGGGCGCCACATACCAATCCTGAGATCTTCCATAACCACAAAGGCTACCACTCACTTAATGTGCAGTTGTTGTGCGCCCAGCACATCCTGGTGGTGAATGTCCGATATACTGGCAGGAGTCATGGGGGGAGAAATCTGGTTGGTTGCGCCACCCGTTAGCGCCTTAGGGCGATAAGTGGGGCGCGAAACTGAGCGGACATTTAGCGGCGGCGCAAAACTGCAACGCCCGCTCAGCTGCGCGCGCAGATCCTGACGTCATTTCATGGTGCAACACCCTTGGGGCGCCCTGAACCAGAAATTCAGTGGCGCCCCCCTCCTTTCCGCCTGCCGCTCCCAGTGACTGGAACGGTTCCCAGTCGCTGTAGGGCTGGGGAGGGGGGGGCAGTATTTAAAGGGGGCTCTTCCTGGCTTCTTTGTGGTAGCCATTTTTGGACCACTCCTTCTGTGTGAGAGTGAGCGAGATTTGCAGAGAGACAAAGGGAGAGAGGCTTCTGCATTGAGTCAGTGCTCGCAGAGGTACTTTTGGCTTGGGCCCAAAACTTTGTAGTTGGTTTGCTTTTTCACTGGCATAACCTTGAGTGGCCACATACTATGGGGCTGCAATAGGTGGAAACGTTGGGCTTCTCCATTACATTGAGAGGGCTCAGAGACGCCGAGAGAGAGTGCCAATCCTGGCCAGATGGAGGAGGGCCAACTGCTTCAGCCAGATCTGCAGCCTCAACTGAGGAGCAGGACGTCTCTGTTGGTGGCAGTGAAGGTGACAGTGGCTGTTGACTTCTATGCCACCGGCTCCTTCCAATCCACTACTGGGGACATTGCCAATATCTCCCAGTTCGCGGTGCATTGCTGCATCCGTCAAGTCACGAATGCCCTCTTTAAAAGGAGACGTCCGTTCATTTCCTTCCCCATGACCCTGGACAAGCAGCAAGAGCGCGCAATGGGCTTTGCAAGAATAGCGGGCTTCCCCATGGTCCAGGGCGCCATTGACTGCATGCATGTGGCTTTGCGGGCGCCGCAAGAGAATGCCGAGGATTACCGCAACCGGAAGGGGTTCCATTCATTGAACGTCCAGTTGGTGTGTGACCACAGACAGCTGATACTCGCTGTCAATGTCTGCTTTCCAGGCAGCAGCCACGACGCCTTCATCCTGCGCCAGATTTCTGTGGCAGACCTTTTCGAAGCCCCGGCTCACCCAGGAGGCTGGCTTCTCGGGGATGAGGGCTATCCTCTGCACCTGGCTGATGACCCCGCTCCGTGCGCCCAGCACCCCTGCTGAAGAACGATACAATGAGAGCCATCAAGCGACCAGGAACATCATTGAGCACACAATCGGCGTGCTCAAGCAACGGTTCCGCTGTCTGGACCATTCCGGGGGAGCCCTTCAGTACTCACCTGAGCGAGTCTCCCATTTCGTTGTAGTGTGCTGCATGCTGCATAACCTGGCAATCACCAGGACTTGGCCGCTGCCACGAGACATTGGAGCACCAGCAGAGGAGGAGGAGGAGGAGCACCAAGACGGGAGGGAGGCACAAAGTGCAAGGGCCGTCCGTCAGCGGCTTATTGCAAGTCCGTTCTAGGCCCCCTCTGAGGGAATGGCTTCTGCCATTGAAAGAACATGAATGGAACCGTTCCGCAACCCCTAAGCCGGTCAAGGCAACAATACTTCAAAGAGCAAACATGCACATTCTGAATAAAGACACTTCTTTATTTAACAAACTGTGTGCCCTTCCTGCATGACAAAGTAATAGAGAGAAACCCCAAAATAAGCAGTCAGACACATAACTGGTTCTCACAACCTGGAGACAATGAACAAAACAGTAACCAAAAAATGACCACGATCCTCGGCCTTCAATAAAACATTTAACAGCACTTTGCCACACCACCTACTTTTTGCCCTTCGAGGGTGATCTGCTTCGCTTGCGAGATTTGCCCCTTCCCACCCTGCAGCTCCTCCGCAATGGGACCCCAGTGGCTGCAGCAAGGCTGGGGGAAGGCTGCTGAGTGTCAGAAACTGAGTCGGCAGATGCCCTTGAGGTACGGCCTGGACCAGCTCTGGGCCTGGAGGGCCTGGCTGCTGACTGCTCCAACTCTGCATGGGCGGCAACAGTCTGTCCTACAGGTGGTGGCAGCTGCAGTGAAGTGACAGTGTTGGCAGCAGGAATGCTGCCATCCTGACAGAGGACAGCAACTCCCTGGTCAGACGACACATTGCCACTCCCACGGGGCAGCACTGCAGCATGCGGAGCAATCTGCTGAAGCACAGACTGCTGGCCTGCTGTGGCGCGGCGAGGGCCCCGGCGATTGGTGCCCGATCCAGCAAGGGTGGCAGCAGTCAGTGCTCGTGTGGCCTCAATCTGCGTCTCCATCAGACCAGCCACTGACTGCATTACACCACTAAGCACTTGCGTGGAAGCTGCCTGTCCTGCGCTGAAGTCCTGGACACTCCTTGCCAGTGACTCAATGGATTCGGGCATCCTTGCCACTGCAGCCATGAGCTCAGTGTGCCTGTGCTCTGCCTGTGCGCTCATTTCAGCGAGGAGCCACACCTCTTCTGCGCTCACTGTAGCAGGACTCGAGGCCAGACTCTCCCTCCGGGGAGAAGGCCGCCGAGCTTCCCTACCGCTGCAGCCCGCTGGGCCCCAGAGCTTCACCCTCCTCAGACCATTTCCCCCCTGCTCCCCTCCAGGGAAGACGTGTCCCCATTATGGCCATGGGCTGCCTCGGCTGAGGGTGGCACTGATGGTCCGGCTTCCTCTTCCTCCTCGCCTTCAGAGTCACTCACAGTGGCAGCTTGAGGGCCCGCCTCCTCACCTGGCGAATCGGCATCTGAAAGCAGGGAGGTACAAGAGTGGCTTTAGTGTGAGGACAGGGCGGCAGCGAGGGAGGCATGAGTGCTGCAATGCACTGTATTGGATAGATAGTGGCAAAGGATGCTGGTGTGAGGCACAAGTGGAAGGAGAGAGGTCAAAAAGGTGATGACCTTACTATTGCTGTCCAGAACGGGGTCGGCATCTCCAGTGGCGACGGGGCCAATCATCCGGCCTGCCATAATCCGCTGGACTCGCTGCTCCAGATCGATGAGGGCTTGAAGGTGAGGCTGGCCTCCTGTTATGGGCCAGCTTGCCCTGCAAGAGAAAGGATGGGCTCTGAGTACAGTGTGAAGCCCTGATCTTGGCTGCACTGCCTCCCATGGTGGAATAGCCCTTAGTGTGTAACGTGCTGAATGTGAGTTTCATGAAAGGCCCATAGGTGTTGGATGAGGGCTGGGCATTGGGGCTTTCAGGACCCTTTGGCCATAAAGTGAGGTGGACATGCAGGGATGAAGAGGATACTGAAAAGGGTACTCATCCTGATGACCCGAGTGAGGTCGTTGAACTTCTTCCTGCATTGCACAGGGGTTCTAGGCACCATGCTGCTGGCGGTCACTGTGAGCCACCTCCCTCCAAGCTTTGCGATAGTCGTTGGGCAGCGGCCTCCTGCCACTGTTCGGGAACAGGATAGCTCGCCTGCGCTCCACCGCGCCAACCAGAACCTGCAAGGCCCCCTCACTGCGCTCGCTCCCTGGCCCTCGGCGTTGGAATGTGGCAGCAGGTCTGTCCAGGCCGAGAATCAGGGCTCCGATGCGTAGGGGGTGGCTGCAATCCAAGATCGAACCTCCCCTTTAAGAGCTGACCGGCGCCAGGGTGTCTGCATGCAATTGCTAACTGGCCGCACCTGCGCTGCGCCCGCCCTCGGTGGTAGTGCCTCGCTTCTCCGGCTTAGCGCCTTAAGACAGTCGTGCAGCGCCTGTTTTAGCGCTCCAAGCACCTCCTGGGGCGAAGTAGGTCAATTTAGCAGTAGGTGGCGATAATTTGCGCCGGGCGCTAAATTTCGTGCCCGCTCAACGCTCAAGTATTACGCCCCAAACATGGCGATACTGAATTTCTCCCATGATGCCTTCATCCTGTGCCAGTCCGGTGTGCCAGCAATCTTCCAGCCGCCACATCAAACCTGAGGGTGGCTGCTCGGGGACGAGGGCTATTCGCTCTGCACCTGACTGATGACGCCCCACCACAATCTGTAACCTCATGGCCCGGCATATGCTTCACTCTACTATTGCCAGCAAGCCAGGGGACCAACCCTGGTTCAATGAGGAGTGCAGAAGAGCATGCCAGGAGCAGCACCAGGCATACCGAAAAATGAGGTGCCAACCTGGGGAAGCTGCAATACAGGACTACATACATGCTAAACAGTGGAAAAAAACAGCATGCTTATATACAGAGCTAAGCGATCCCACAACCAACGGATCAAATCAAAGCTCTGCAGTCCTGCCACATCCAGTCGTGAATGATGGTGGACAATGAAACAACTCACAGAAGGAGGAATGAATATCCCCATCCTCAATGATGGCGGAGCCCAGCAGGCAAGTGCAAAAGTCAAGTCTGAAGCATTTGCAACCATCTTCAGCCAGAAGTGCCAAGTGGACAATCCATCTCTGCCTCCTCCTGAGGTCCCACCAGCACAGAAGCCAGTCTTCAGCCAATTCGATTCACTCCAATCCGGCCAATTACCGTCCCACCAGTTTATGCTCTCGGCACAGGCGCTGGGTCCCTGTTTGGGGACGTGGTGCAAGTGGTGGGTCTCTCTTTGGGGTCTGTAGCTCTTGGTGCAGGTGCTGGGTCCCTCTTTAGGGACTGTGGCTCTCCCATAGGCTGTGGGTCACTCTGAAGGAGAGATGCTTGCTAGTGCAAGCTATGATTTCTAAAAGTTTCTGATGAGTTGTTGCACTGTTCTATCTGTTGCTAGCACTTCATTGCCTGTGCAGATGGTTCAAACCTACCATAAGGCATTTGCACTCTAGTCTATGATTTGTGACTAACCACCACTCCCCGGATAGCTGGGTGGTGTTTTATGCTGCTCTTGAAATTCTGTATCAGATGACTTTCTAAAATAAACCTTAAAAAGAACATGATTCAGCGAGGTTACACTAACATTTCAGGCCCATGTAATAGACTCCTCGGGCTCTTTGCCGCAAAATACAGGCAAGTACATACAGACGCACAGAAAATCAATTACAACTACGGATCCTCCCTTTATTCACAGAAATCACAGAAACCCCACAGTGCAGATAGAGGCCATTTCGGCCCATCAAGCCTGCACCGACACATATCCCACCCGATCCCCGTAACCCCTACACCAACACATATCCCACCCTATCCCCGTAACCCCACATATTTAATCCCCCTAACACTAAGGGTCAATTTATCATAGCCAATCAACCTAACCCGCACATCTTTGGACTGTGGGAGGAAACCGGAGCACCCGGAGGAAACCCACGCAAACACGGGGAGAATGTGCAAACTCCACACAGACAGTCGCCCAAGGCCGGATTCGAACCCGGGTCCCTGGTGCTGTGAGGCAACAGTGCTAACCACTATGCCACCGTGTCTGCCCTATTAAGTTGCGATGTTCTGAAAATCAAATCCATGAAGGTCACAGGTTTCATCTCCAATGTGCTGTGTTGGCTGATCTCAGCAGGGACAGCGACAGGGGTACTACAACTGGAGTTGGTGTCTCTGGGTTAGGGAGGGCTAGGTCGAACAGCCTGCAGATATTCTACTTTCAAATATAAAGAATGGCCATTTGGACAAAGTATCAGAGTACATAGGGCATGCATGAACATACCTCAGCGAGAGTAAAAGCCTCCAGCAGAGGAGAAAAATAAAGGTGGGGGGAAATAGATCATGCGATTACAAGGAACATTATCAAACAAATCTATCCTGCTCTGAAGGGGTACATTATAATCCTTGCCATTATTAAGGTCAGCAAAGTACTGACAATGAGGTGGCTATGTCTGCTGAACTATCTGCCTCTCTGAAAGTTCTTCATTGTCAATGTTATACAGGTGACATATAGATTTAGATTAAGAAATAATCATTGATTTATGCGCTGACTTTCAACGGATTGAGAATCTCATTAAGCAGTGCAGACTTGCATGTTACTGTGAAGTTGAAAGAAGCTCTTGTCTTCTATGCTACAGGTCTGTTTATTCCCCAACTACATATTTGATTGCATTCCATCATTTATTATAGGTATATTCAACAAGTCACTGATCTGCAAGTTGGCTATTATATACCATTCCTTGTAATGCAGGAGCACTGAGACCAAACGTGAAATTTTCCTGTCTTTCTTTAGTTTAAGCTGCTTTATGTAATCCAAAATGATATTCTGTGAATACACAGGACATGTACGATGACAAAACTGTGCTGACATACTGTCTGATTGTGTATAAGTTGTTCATCTGGCTCCATTCCTTATTGTGTGCAGGGTGGGGGGTGTTAGGTCACACTGTACAGGTGAGCTGGCCTGAATTTTTAGTTTCTTGAAACCCTGACTGATGATCCACCCAGGCCTACAGAGAGAAAATATAATGAGATCTATTGGTCTGCCAGTAGGGTGTGATTTAGGTGATAGGTTGGATTGAATTGAGGCTGTGCTATTGTTTAATCTTTAAAAATTCTCGCATAACTTTTGTAATATGTGGGTAGGAATGTTTTTTCTTATGGGACAAGCTTATAATGGGATGTCTAGTTTGGCTATTCATTTGATGGCCTCCTGAGATGCCAAGTGGAGAAATGAGGTGCCTCCAGGAACAGATCTTGATGGGCAGGTTGATGTGATGTGTTCCATGGTCTGGGACTCATGGCCACAGTCGCACTTCAGGTCGTCCCTCATCTTCCACTGATGGAGCAGGTGGCCGCACCGTCCACGCCCTGTGCGGATTCAGTTGAGCGCTGTCCACTGTGTTTGGGGGGGGGGGGGGGGAGGTCGAAGCCAGGGACCTCTGCTGTTGGGTAGGAATGAAAAATAAATTATTCCATTCCAGCTCACTCTGTCGTTTCAGGCCATATCTAAGGATTCACGCATATCATCCTTCTGACTTGATGCTAAATCCATATATCTCTTCTCTTTTCTGGAAGCTTCAAATTAATCCACATTCACTGTGCTAGGTGGCAGTGCACAGCATAGGATTGTGGCTATAAGTGTGAAGTAGTTACTCATGTTTAATTTACCCCATGTCCCATAGTTTATAATCAGCCTGGTGTAGTACAAAAAACTTCTCCACATCCATGTCATTAATCCCAAGAGAGATTTTAACCTTTAGATTGCCAGCATGCCCTGGGAAACTCTATTGTTTTTTTTTTAAAGTTTTTAGCTCATGAACATGTAGCCTTGTCTTGTATGCTAAGGGTTAAACTTTAAATGTGATCTTGGCTCACTTGGTAGCACTGTCACTCAAGGGCTTGAGCACAGTGTCTGGGCTGATACTTCAGTGCAGTACTGCATTGTTGGAGGCATCATCTTTGGATCTAATGTTAAACCAAGACTCATCCTGCCCTGCTGCTGTATTTGCCTACATAACAGTGATTGCACTTCAAAAGTAATCCATTGGCTGTGAAGGTCTTTGGAACGTGAGGGCATCAAAGGTAAGTTTTTTTTTCTTTAGATCAGTGTCCCATTTTATTCTTAGTTTCAAGAAGACTAATTTAGCTCCCTTGGTCTCCCTTCATTGCTCATTTATTTTGAAGAACTACTGTAGTAGCATTTGTTGCAATGCCTCTACCTTTTTGAAAAACCAGTGTAGCAGTGTGCTCTCACTATAGAGTGTTTGCTCTAACAGCCTTGGGCTTCCACTCTGGATATATTTGTACACATTAACATTCTGTTTATCCAGAGAATTGCTGCCATACAGCATGAATATACTTTTAATGTTTGTTCAGTGAGTGCACCTAACTCTCTCCAGCTGCATTTTATTTAATGATGTGTCCCTTGTTGTGTAATCAGTTATTCATGTTTGCAGTTTTTAGCACAGACTCGCATCACCTACTTCTCAATATTACATGTCATTTGCTTCATTGTTTACCCAGTTGCAACGTGACCTTGAGTGAAGTCTCCTCTTGGAATTTCCTGCTTTAATGGGTGGGATTGTGGTCAGGGTTTTTGGAGGAGAAAATCTTGTTTCCTAATGGAGGTGCTCCGCTCCATGCGGGTGCGGGCGGAGAAATCGCAGGAGCTCCTGAGAGCTAAGGAAACGAGAGCTGATCTATTCCAACAGAATTTCCTGGAAATTCCCTCTAGTATCTGATCATTGATGGACTTCTCTGTGTCCTAATTACAGGTGCTTTTCGTAATACCCTTCACTGCTCCCATTAATCCTGAGTTATCTTTAGAATGGAACATTGTCTTGGCCTGAATAGAATAGATAGACCTAAATTCTCAAAAGCCAGGAGAACCCTGCAGAATTGAACCAGATTTTTTTTCTCTGTCTTTCTCTTTAACACATTTTTAAACTGGGCATCTTTCTGTCCTAGGACTTCCTTTTGGCTAATACGTTGAATTTTGAACCTTCAGAATTATCCTGGTCAGTGAGTCATGATCCTGTTCAGTTTCAATAGGTACATAGACACTTCCTGTAGACTTCTGATGAGGGGAAGAATATTACTGTCACCCAAGCAGTGTTGGGAAGGATCCTGGGAGTAAAGATTGGATGTAGAATAACAATGTGTGTCCTAATGTTGGGATTCAATCCAACTACAGGACTGCACAAAGTAGTGAATTTTATTTGATCTGAACCCTGATGGTATGACCCATACAGCAAGTGAAGCTTGGTACATATGTCCCAGTGCAGTGGTCCTTGTCAATTGGCTGTCAAATCAGTGAGTAGTATAACTCGGGTCGGTCAGCTGCATGTTGCATTATACAGATATACTGGAGTAGTAACAGCAGCCTAATACAGCCTGACCTGCTAACAGATACTCGGATCCTGTCCAGAAGACAAACAGCCGAACTATGGAAGATCCATTTCAGGCAGAATTGGTGACCTGAACAGCCTGTGTTCCAAACTACATAGCCTCACACAGCTCTACGGAGTCACAATCCACTCTGTAAACACTTACTTTTGATCATCCTATTGGGAGCAGTGTGTGACCAGGACAAGCCCCTCCCCTATACAAAATATCCCACATTATTAAAACAAAAGAACAACAAAATAACACAACACAATGTTAACAAAAACATTCCCAGAAACAGATGAACCATTCACTGGAAGCAAACAAAAAAACTCCAGAAAAGAAACAAACAAGACCAAAATAGATTTTTACAAGGTCTCAACCCTTCTAGCTGTAGTTACTGATTTCTTTCTTTCTTTCCTAGATCAGCAGTGATCAACACTACCTAGAGCACTGCCTGGTTCAGATATCGGATTACCAAGTCTACCACAGAGCGTTTCCATCACCAAGCATGTCATTTTAGTCACACTTCAATCTTGCTTACTGGTCTGCTCACACACCATGCTACATAAGAACTAGGAGCAGGAGTAGGCCATACGGCCCTTCAAGCCTGCTCCGCCATTCAATAAGATCATGGCTGATCTTCAACCTCAACTCCACTTTCCCGCATGATCCCCATATCCCTTGATTCCCTGGAGTCCAAAAATCTATCTATCTCAGCCTTGAATGTACTCAACGACTCAGCACCCACAGCCCTTTGGGGTAGAGAATTCCAAAGATTCATCACCCTCTGAGTGAAGAAATTCCTCCTCATCTCAGTCTTAAATGGCCGGCCCCTTATCCTGAGACTATGCCCCCTAGTTATAGACTCTCCAGCCAGGGGAAACAACTGCTCAGCATCTACCCTGTCAATCCCCCTCAGAATCTCATACTCTGGACGAGTGGAACATCAAATGCAGCTGTCTGCCTCTCTGCAACCCAATTAAAACAGGTAGAGTCCTGAATGTGTGATCTGGGCTACAATCCCAACTGAGTTTTCTCATTGCTGTACACCAGGCCTGTTTTCAGCATGGTGGACTTGCACAGGGCAGCTTGCATCATCCTAGCTTTCTTATCAGCAACTGCTTAATCCAAGTCCTTATGTAAGGGGTCTTGGCAAAAAAATGTACCCGCTGCGAGGCTGATACTACTTCGTTGTTCCCCCACCGCCCAGGAGTTCTCAGTGAAAGATCAGTGTATCCCTGCAGCCACTTCCCATTTTTGCCACAAATCGACCCTTCAGCTTGCTTCCGGATCTCACCGCAGAAAACCCTTCCGATGTATTCCTTGAAGCGCTGAACCATGAAGGAGAATTGTTTTGATGTATCCCTTGCACGTCACAAGCTTAATCTACTGTGGAATTTTGTTATCGTTGAAGAACAAATGACCAAAACCCCCTATTGTCTCTTTTGAGCATGGCCTTGGAGGACTCTTTTTTTTTCTAAACTGTGAATACACCAGGTAGCACTGAACATTTTTAAAAATCTCTTCTCTGGATGTGGGTGACACTGGTAAGGCCACAATTATTGGCCATCCATGGTGCCGTGAGAAGGGCCGCCTTCTTGAACCGCTGCAGTCCTTGTGGTGATGGTGCGCCCACGGTGGTGTCGGGTAGGAAATACCAGGATGTTGACCCAGCGATAATGAAGGAATGACGCTATATGTCCAAGATAGGATGGTGTGTGACTTGGAGGGCATCATACAATACTGCTGCTCCTGTCCATCTTGATGGTAGTAGTCACAGGAGAGGGAGGTGCTGTCGAAGTAACCTTGATGAGTTACTGTAGTGCCTTCTGCAAATCGTACAAACTGCACCCACAGAATATCGATGGTGGAAAGGATGGATATTGAGTGCAGTGGCAGGAGCGTCAATCGCGCAAACTGCTGGAAAAGCAGTTGAGTGGTGAGTATTCCATTGCACTCCTGACTTGTGTGTTGGTGTGGTGGGGGGGATGAGGGGAGGGGACTTGTGTCCAAAGGTTTTGGGGCAAAAGTTGTTGTCCGCACAAGTGATTGTCTAAATGCAATAGCATGATTATATTCATGCTTTGTATTGTAACACAATGCAATGCGCATCATCACTTGGCACTGAGCCAGCCTTTTATCCAATCATCCATGTTTGCACAGTGTACACTTCTTGTCCCACATCTCATGGTTTTGTTCCTTCTTCCATAGGCAGCTGAGATAGAGCAACAGCTCTCAATGCAAGTTCACAACCTCCGTGATGAGTTCCGGGAGAAGAGCATGTCAACAAACCAACACATCGCACGTCTGGAGAGCTTACAAGCTGAGGTGAGATCCGGCTGGCGTGCACCAGCGTGTTTATTCCATATTTGTTGCTGTACCTATGGAGGTACATGCATGTGTATTTATTGTCCTGCCTAGCTAGATAGATGTGTGTGTTATGACACTATGGCCTGAATCCTTGTGATCAAGCTCCCTGGTGTAAGTGTACAAGGGTTTCTTTGGGTGTTACAATTCAGGTTCTCTCCCAGTACTTTAAACTTGGCTGACAGCAAAAAAAAAAAAAAGTTTCCATAAGGAAACCTGCATCTCCAATGATCTGCAACATGTAACCTTATGCATGACATGAATAGGAAAGCACATCATAGGACTTCAAATCATCCTTTCATCTCATTATTTTGCACCAGAGTTGTTGTGGGCTGCTCATCACATTTCTCCTGTCCCCTTAGAATGGTGAAAAATGCCACACTAATAGTCAAATTTATTTACACATTAAATAATAACAACAGGAATACGGCAAGTAGCAGAACAATAATAGACTTGCAGAGTACTGTACTCAAAATGTTCCAACGCTCATAGCCACAAATTAAATGTCAGTAGTGAAGGCCCACTGAGCCTCTCCTCTTAGTTACCTTGCATGGAAAGGACAATAAGAAACAGGGATATCTCTTATAAAGTTCTTCTGGGACTCCAAAAGGCAGGTTTCCCCTTAAGATCATAGGGTTTCTGTTTCAAGAATCAGGTAATCATATTAATCACTCTGCCACCGAAGTAGATAAAAGTATGAACATCAGTTTCTTAGTTGTCTATGGAATCATTTGCTCTGGACACCTGGCCTTGTAGACTCACGTCAGACATGGTTTCTAAGTGCACATGCATTAACATTTCAAAAACATGATGGACTAGGCAAAGAAAGTGGACTTAGTTAGTTTCTGATCAGTCAGCAGCATCAAAATAATGGCTGACTATCTTCCTGCAAAATTAATAGACCTGTGAGGAGTTGGCAGCATAGTAAAGGATCCTCTAGGAAAGAGTGATCATAGCATGGTTGAATTTCAAATTCAGTTGGAGGGTGAGAAAGTTGGATCTCAAACCAGTGTCCTGATCTTAAATAAAGGCAATTACAAAGGTATGAAGGCAGAGTTGGCTAAAGTGGACTAGGAAAATAGATTAAAGGGTAAGATGGTTGATGAGCAATGGCAGACATTTAAGGAGATATTTCATAACTCTCAACAAAAATATATTCCAGTGAGAAGGAAAGACTTTAAGAGAAGGGAGAACCATCTGTGGCTAACTAAGGAAGTAAAGAATAGTATCAAATTGAAAACATAGGTATATAATGTTGCCAAGATTAGTGAAAGGCCAAAGGATTGGGAATTTTTTTTAAATCAGCAAAGGATGACAAACAATAAAGAGAGAAGATGGATTATAAGAGTAAACTAGCAAGAAATATAAAAACAGATAGTAAGAGCTTCTACAGGTATATAAAAAGGAAGAGAGCAGCTAAATTAAACACAGAAAATGCTGGAGAAACTCAGCAGGTCAGGCAGCATCTGTGAAGAGAGAAACAGTTAACGTTTCGGGTCGATGACCTTTTGTCAGAACTGGAAAAAAGCAGGAAATGGAACAGATTTTTAAGCAAGTGAAGAGGCTGGGAAAGAGGGGAGGGGATGAAAGAACAAAAGGGAAGGTCTGAGATAGGATGGAAGGCGGGAGAGATTAAGAGATATTCAAGGCAAAAGGAGATGGTAATGGAACAGGTTAAGAAACAAAGGATGGCTCTAGATGAAGTGTAAATTGTGCTGGCAGAATGAAAGACAGCTGCCATGTGGGGGAGAAGAAAAAAAGATATATAATATAGGGGCCGAGGTTATGATCTAAAATTATTGAACTCTATGTTGAGTCCGGAAGGCTGTAAAGTGCCTAATCGAAAGATGAGGTGCTGTTCCTCGAGCTTACGTGGAACAATGCAAGAGGCCGAGGACGATGAGGTCTGAGTGGGAATGGAGCGGTGAATTAAAATGACAGGCAACTGGAAGCTCGGGGTCCCCCTTACGGACTGAACGGAGGTGTTCCGCAAAGTGGTCACCCAATCTGCATTTGGTCTCCCCAATGTAGAGGAGACCACATCGTGAGCAGCGAATACAGTATACTAGATTGCGAGAATTATAAGTAAATCGCTGTTTCACCTGGAAGGGGTGTTTTGGGCCCTGGACAGTGGGAAGGGGGGAGGTATAAGGGCATATGTTGCATCTCCTGTGCTTGCATGGGAAGGTGCCGGGGGAAGGGGTGTTGGGGGTGATAGCGGAGTGGGCAAGGGTGTCTCGGAGGGAGCGGTCCCTACTAAATATGGGGAAGATGCGTTTGGTGGTGGGATCACGCTGGAGGTGGCGGAAATGGCGGACGATGATCCGTTGATGTGGAGGCTGGTGGGGTGAAAGGTGAGGACAAAGGGAACTCTGTCGTGGTTCCGGGAGGGAGGGGCAGGGGTGAGGGAGATAGAACAGATACGGTCAAGGGCCGTGTCAACCACTGTGGAGGGAAATCCTCGGTTGAGGAAAAAGGAAGACATATCAGAAGCTAAAGTAAAATTTGGTCCCTGAGAGGATGAGACTGGGAAATTAATAATGGGGAACAGGGAAATGGCAGAGACTTTGAACAAATATTTTGTATCGGTCTTCACGGTAGAAGACACTAAAACCTTCCCAATAATACATAATCAAGGGGCTATAGGGAGGGGGGAACTTAAACAATCACTATCACTGGAAAAAAAAGTACTCGGTAAAATAATGGGACTAAAGGTGGACAAGTCCCCTGGACCTGATGGTCTGCATCCTAGGGTCTTAAAAGAAGTGGCTGCAGAGATAGTGGATGCATTGGTTGCAATCTACCAAAATTCCCTGGATTCTGGAGAGGTCCCAATGGATTGGAAAACCGCCCCTATTTAAGAAGGGAGGGAGACAGAAAGCAGGAAACTATAGACCAGTTAGCCTAACATCTGTCATTGGGAAAATGCTGGAGTCCATTATTAAGGAAGCAGTAGCAGGACATTTAGAAAATCATAATACAGTCAAACAGAGTCAGCATGGTTTTATGAAAGTGAAATCATGTTTGACAAATTTGCTGGAGTTCTTTGAGAATAAAGGGGAACCAGTGGATGTGGTGTATTTGGATTTCCAGAAGGCATTTGATAAGGTGCCACATAAAAGGTTACTGCACAAGATAAGAGCTCATGGGGTTGGGGGTAATATATTAGCATGGATAGAGGGTTGGCTAACTAATAGAAAACAGAGAGTCGGGATAAATGGGTAATTTCCATTTGGCAAACAGTAACTAGTGGGGTGCCACAGGGATCAGTGCTGGGGTTCAACTATTTACAATCTATATTAATGACCTGGATGAAGGGACTGAGTGTAATGTAGCCAAATTTGCTGATGTTACAAAATAGGTGGGAAAGCAAGTTGTGAAGATGACACACACAATCTGCAAAGGGAGATGGACAGGTTAAGTGAGTGGGCAAATATCTGGCAGATGGAGTATAATGTGGGAAAGTGTGAGGTTATCCACTTTGGTAAGAAAAATAAAAAAGCAAATTATTATTTAAATGGAGAGAGATTACAAAATGCTGCAGTACAGAGGGACCTGGGGGTCCTTGTGCATGAATCCAAAAAAAGTTAGCATGCAGGTACAGCAATGAATCAGGAAGGCAAATGGAATGTTGGCCTTTATTGCAAGGGGGTTGGAGTATAAAAGCAGGGACGTCCTGCTACAACTGTACAGGGTATTGGTGAGACCACACCTGGAGTACTGCGTACAGTTTTGGTCTCCTTATTTAAGGAGGGATATACTTGCATTGGAGGCAGTTCAGAGAAGGTTCACGAGGTTGATTCCTGAGATGAAGGGGTTAACTTAAGAAAGATTGAGCAGGTTGGGCCTATACTCATTGGAGTTTAGAAGAATGAGAGGTGATCTTATTGAAACATATAAGGTACTGAGGGGGCTCGACAGGGTAGATGCAGAGAAGATGTTTCCCCTCGTGGGGGAATCTTGAATTAGAGGCATAGTTTCAGAATAAGGGGTCGCCCATTTAAAACTGAGATGAGGAGGAATTTCTTCTGAGGGTCGTAAATCTGTGGAATTCTCTGCCCCAGAGAGATGTGGCGGCTGGGTCATTAGGGTGGAGATAGACGGATTTTTGAACAATAAGGGAGTGATGGGTTATGGGGAGCGGGCAGGGAAATGGAGCTGAGCCCAGGATCAGATCAGCCATGATCTCATTAAATGGCGGAGCAGGCTCAAGGGGCCAAATGGCCTACTCCTGCTCCTATTTCTTATGTTCTTATCTATCTAGACAGCTTCATATATTATATTTTCATTCTCCCATAAAGGCAAAAAACTTGTAAAAATGCAGCCACCCAACCATCTTTAAATTGCATTCATCTGTCTATTTTAAAAATACTGTAATGCAATTATTTTTCCTATTTGCGGCATGATAGAGTTCTGCTTCCACCATAATGAGTTTGGGTATACAAGGTTGCCTGTCGTGTAAGTGAGGTTTCAATCTACGAGGGAGGCAATGTGGTGTGATGGGTAAGATTGTATAAGGGGATCACTGTATAGGGGTGGACTGAGTTTAAGTTAATAAAGTTAAGTTAAGCCTTCCATAGTTAATATGTGTGGGTGTGAAATGACTCATGGTATATGAAGGCTCGCTGCTGTTAGTGGCCACTCTTCACACATGAGCTTGATGGTGAGATACAGCAGTTATTCAACTGCAAAATGCACCACATCTGAGCCTGAACTTATTCTCACCCAACATCCACACACACTTCCAATAGGAGTAGCTAGGTAGTGATCAGGAATGGAAGTCTTCACCACTTTGTACCATCTCTAATATAATAACATTGAGATCACTTGTAGCATACCTATACCAGTTGAGATCAGCAAACTCAACACAGACTGGACCTTAAACGTAGCATTTTTCAGGTCTATGTTGCTGAGTTGCTCACCAGCTAAATGTTCTGAACCACTGAGTAGCTGAACTTTACAGACCTGGAAGATCTGTACTGCATGTTAGCCTGATCAGGCAACATGCTGTTTTTGGTGTGGATGAGAGCAGTATGAGGATGTGTCATTGAACCTTCTGGTATATGAGGATTAGTGGGCTCGCTTTTATGTGTGGAGTATGAATGTGTCTTGGGCTCCCTCTTGTTTAGTTAGTGCGTGTGCATGCATGTGTATGGAGAGAGGGTGTCCTCCCTGCCATGTACAGGGTGAGTGCATGAGAGGGCTGTCTGGTGTGGTGTATGAATGTATGTGTGAGTGTGCAGGGTTCTGTAGTGTGGTGGGGGATGTATGTTGGAATGGTCTCCCTCATTTGTGGGATGTGACCGTGAGCAGGATCCCTGGTGTATAGGATCTGAGTGTACATTAATGGGTTCCCCTGTAATGTGAGATGTGGGAACAGCCGCTCTGGTACAATGGATAAGACTCAGCAGGATCCCTATTGCATAGTGAATGTGAGCAGCCTCTAGCTCTGCAACATATGTATCTGCATAATCACATTATTGGAATATAAGCTAGAAATGCGAGATGCTCACACTAGGGGCAAAAAGCAGAAGAATGTTTCTTCTCTCATCTTGATGAACACACGTCTCCAAAATATTAAAAGATTCTCCTCATTACTGTTAAATTTTCTGTTTTTTTCCCTTTCCTTTTGTCTGTGGGGGTGATGTGGAGCAGCAGATTCTAGAAGTAAGTAAAGAATACTTTCTACCTGATTCTTTTACATTTGTCAGTCATTCTTCATTACTGTAACCAAATCCTTTATCCCCATCACTGGATTCGGTGACCTGCTGCCCCTCTGAACACAAATACAGTAACTTATAATTCTGCCTGCACAGTAACCATCCCATCCTCTCCGTATACAGCTGAAGCTTCTCTGATTGCATCTAGTCGTGCTGTTGGATGGTTGGGAGCTCCTATTGTGTCTTTTGGGGTTTTGAGTACTCGGGCTCTGGCTGGCCGATGTTCCCTTCAACTCCATTGCCTGTCATTTCTTGTCTATCTTGCCTTCCCCCTGACCTTACCTCTTCCCCATTTGATTTTTTACATAAGAACATACGAACATAAGAAATAGGTGCAGGAGTAGGCCCTTCGAGCCTGCTCCGCCATTCAATGAGATCATGGCTGATCTTCTGCCTCAACTGCATTCACCGGCCCTATCGCCATATCCCTTGATGCCCTTACTAGTCCGAAATCTATCGACTTCTGTTTTGAATATACCCAATGACTGAGCCTCCACAGCCCTCTGGGGTAGAGAATTCCAGAGATTCACCACCCTCTGTGTGAAGACATTTCTTCTCATCTCAGTCCTGAATGGCCTACCCTTTATCCTGAAGCTGTGGCCCCTGGCTCTGGACTCTCCACCCAAGGGAAACATTCTCCAGCATCCACCCTATCAAGCCCTGTAATCATTTTGTATGCTTCAATGAGATCCCCTCTCATTCTTCTAAATTCAAGAGAATACAGGCCTAGTTTACTCAATCTCTTCTCATACGACAGTCCCGCCATCCCAGGAATCAATCTCGTGAACCTTCGTTGCACTCCCTCTATGGCAAGTATATCCTTCCTTAGGTAAGGAGACCAAAATTGTACACTGTACTCCAGGTGTGGTCTCACCAAGGCTGTATATAATTGGAGTAAGACTTCTTTACTCATGTACTCAAATCCTCTTGTAATGAAGGCCAGCATACCATTTGCCTTCCTAATGGCTTGCTGCACCTGCACATTCACTTTCAGTGACTCATGTACAAGGACACCAAGGTCCCTTTGAGCATCTGCATGCCCCAATCTTTCACCATTTAGGAAATACTCTCCCTTTCTGTTTTTTCTACCAAAGTGGATAACTTCACATTTATCCACATTATAATCCATCTGCCATGTTCTCGCCCACTCACTGAGCCTGTCGAGATCCCCTTGAAGCCTCTTCACGTCCTCTTTACAACTGACACTGCCACCTAGCTTTGTATCATCAGCAAATTTGGAAATGTTGCATTTAGTCCCTTCATCCAAATCATTGATATAGATTGTGAATAGCTGGGGCTCAAGCACCGATCCTTGCGGTGCCTCACTAGTCACAGCCTGCCATCCTGAAAAAGATTTGTTTATCCCTACTCTTTGTTTTCTGTCTGTTAACCAATTCTCAGTCCATGCTGGTATATTACCCCCAATTCCATGTGCCCTAATTTTGTTCACCAACCTCTTGTGTGGGACCTTTATCGAAGGCCTTCTGAAAATCCAAATACATCACATCTACTGGTTCCCCTTTGTCTACTCCACTAGTTACAGCCTCAAAGAACTTCAATAGGTTTGTCAAACAGGATTTCCCTTTCATAAATCCATGTTAACTCTGCCCAATCTTACTATTGGTTTCTAAGTGCCCAGTTATTGCATCCTTTATAATAGATTCCAGCATTTTCCCAACTACTGATGTGAGGCTAACCGGTCTGTAGTTCCTTGTTTTCTCTCTCCCTCCTTTCTTAAATAGCGGGGTTACATTTGCTATCCTCCAATCTACAGGAACCATTTCAGAATCTATAGAATTTTGGAAGATGACAACCAATGCGTCCACTATCTCCAATGGCCACTTCTTTCAAAACCCTAGGATGTAGGTCATCCGGTCCTTGAGATTTATCGACTTTTAGTCCCATTAATTTTGCTAGTACTGTTTTTTTACTAATAATAATAATTTCTTTAAGTTCCTCATTCTCGCCACACCCTTGGTTTTCTCGTATTTCTGGGAGGTTTTTTGTGTCTTCCTCCGTGAAGACAGAAACAAAGTATTTATTTAATTTCTCTGCCATTTCCTCATTCCCCATTATAAATTCTCCCGTCTCTGACTGTCAAGGACCTACATTTACCTTCGCCAGTCTTTTCCTTTTCACATACCTATAGAAGCTTTTACAATCCGTTTTTATATTTTTTGCTAATTTGTGCTCATATTCCATTTTCCCTTTCTTTATCAATTTCTTGGTCCCCCTTTGCTGACTTCTAAAAAGATCCCAATCCTCAGGCTGACTGCTTTTTCTGGCAACTTTATAAGCTTCCTCCTTTGACTTAATACTAGCTTTAATTTCTTTTGTTAGCCATGGTTGGATCACTTTTCCTTTTGGAATTTTATGCCCTAGAGGAATATATGTTTGTTGCAAATTATGCATTATTTCCTTGAATGTTAGCCATTGTATGTCCACCTTCATACCTTTTAGTGTAGTCTCCCAATCTACCATGGCCAACTTGTCCCTCATATCCTTGTAGTTTCCTCTGTTTAGATTGAAGACCACATCGCTCTCAAACTTAATATAAAATTCAATCATATTATGGTCACTTGTCCCTAAAGGCCCCTTTACCACAAGATTATTGATTAGCCCTTTCTCATTACACAGTACCAGATCCAGAATAGCCTGTTCCCTGGTTGGTTCCTCCACATACTGATCCAGGAAACCATCGCGCATGCATTCCAAGAATTCGTCCTCCACACCATTAGTGGTAATTTGATTTGCCCATTTAATATGTAGATTAAAGTCCCCCATGATTACCGTATTGCCCTTGTTTCTAATTTCTTGATTGATACTGTGCCCTACATTACCACTACTGTTTGGTGGCCTATACACAACTCCCACCAATGTTTTCCGCCCTTTGCTGTTTCTTAGCTCCACCCAAACTGATTCCAGTTCTACATCACGATCTGCCGAGCCAAGATCTTTTATCTCTACCGTACCAATCTTATCCCTTATTAACAGCTCTACGCCACCTCCTTTTCCTTTTTGTCTGTCCTTCCTAAATGTTGAGTACCCTGGAACATTCAGTTCCCAGCTTTGGTTACCCTGCAACTATGTCGCTGTAATGGCAATTACATCATACCCATTTACTTCAATTTGTGCCATTAACTCATCCACCTTGTTGCAAATGCTATGTGCATTGCGAATCCTAATCTTGCCTTCCCTGCCCTGTTACTTTCCTATCCTCATTTGCCACACCACCTTTGCCTGAGCCCACTTTCTGTCTCCATACTGTCACTGTGCTGTGTTGTGCAGCATTCTAATGCCTAATTTAACCTCCTGATCTCAGATAAAGGTGCTTACAGAGAGAAAACGTGAACTGGAGCGACGCATCAGTGCCATGATCGAGGAGAATGAACTGTTGCAGAGCACGATTGAGGACCTTCAGGACCGAGTGCTGATGGCAGAGCGACAGAGCCATAACAAGGACTTGCAGGTGAGGAGGAGTGAAGTATATGTGTATAAGGGGAACTAACGGCAAGAACATGGTCTATAGAGGAGTGGAGTATGTGTATAAGGGGAACTAATGACAAGATCATGCTCTATAGAGGAGTGAAGTATATGTGTATAAAGGGAACTAACAGCGAGAACATGAGTGGAGTACATGTATAAGAAGGGGAACTAATGCAGAGAACACACTCTATAAAAATGCTGCCATTCTCCATGCCTCGGATAGAATTTATCTTGCTTGAAAACCAGAACCAGTTACCATGACGTGCAAGTCTAATACAGAAGTGTGCATCAGGTGTCTGTTTAGGTAGACATAAAAGGTTCCATGGCACTTTTTCCTGGCCAGCATCTATTCCAGAAACAGTACCATCAAAACAATTAACTGGTTATTCATCAAATTGGCTGTTGCGTTTGCCTCCATAACCATAAGTAATTCATTGACCGTGAAGTGCTTTGGGATGGCCCGAGGATGTGAAATACATTATATAAATGCAAATGATTTGAACTAAAGTTTACTATCTTGGTCTCTGTACAGTGAAAATACAGAATCCTACCCAAGTAGAATCCATATTCTACATTCTGGTGTGCACTTGGGTCTGGGTCATATTAGGCTTTCCAAATATTAATTGATCTCTTACTGTTGGTAATTAGGCACTAGAGTAATAGATAGGAACATAGAACAGGAATAGGCCATTCAGCTCCTTGAGCCTGCTCCACTATTCAATTAGATTTTGACTGATTTGTACCTCAATTCTGTTTACCCACCTTAGCTCCACATCCCTTGATACCCTTACCTAACAAAAATCTATTGATCTCAGTCTTCACCTTTGTTAGAAACAATAGTGATTCCAATAGAGGGGCATGATGGTATAGCTGTAGAATACTGGCCCTCCTAAAGAACAGGAGGCATATGAGGTTGAAAGTCCTCAGAGACTTAAGTCTTCCATTGAAGAAGCTGTGTAGGATAATGGCACTCTGTTGAAGGTTGGCACTCTACCACTATCCTACACAGCCCCCTTGACTTCCAAAAAACATTTGATTTCGTTCCGCACAAAGGTGGTCAATGCGAATAGTTCTAACTGGATAGCCATGACCAGTGGAGTGCACCAGAAGTCACTCCTCGGTCTTGTTTATAGTATTTAAAAATAATCTTGATGAAGCTATTAAAAATGATGCCAGATTTAGTGTGAGAAATCAGTATGTGCAGAGGAAAGGAATAAAAATAGAGAGATCTGTGGAGGCTTAGCCAATGAATCACAGATTAATTACATGACTTTTAATATTGAGAAATCTAAGGTCCTATTTATCTTTAGAATAAAACCAGGGAATGTCCACAGTGTTGCTTGCAGTTCCAGCTTCAGTGAGTGAGAGCTTTCGGGCCTGAGGCTATCAGCCATGGTATTGCGAACGGGGTGCAGGAGTGGAGAGTGGGGGCTGGAGCATTCACGACAGTCGTGGAAAGGAGGGAACAGAGGAAAACTAGAACACTAAGCAGAGGAAGGGAACTTGGAGAAAGCATAAGCCAGGGAGAGTAGATAAAATGCCACAGATGCAGTGGTGAGCTATAATGACAAATGAAAATTTACCTCAGTAGTCTGGTTTGTAGTTGGCATTAACCAAGCAGCTTTGGAGGCTCGTAACAGAACTACAATCATAGAATATTACATACACACCCACAGCTTTAAAAAGATAGATTTTGTGTGTGTCAGACTGGCAGTTTTTTTTCTTCATTGGTCAAGTGCTTAATCCCTTTTTGTTTCATTTTTCCAATTGGTTATTTTCTACTTTCATTATTGACCAATATATTGCACACAACTTTCTCCCTTAATTTTCCAACAAAAAATAATCCTGAAATAGAATTGCCTCGAGAGTAAACAAATTCAACAATTTAGAAAAAAACCCCACACTTTCACTTGCCCGTCCCACCGTCTGTCAGCTGTGGCTCAGTTGGTAGTACTATTGTCTCTGAGTCAGAAGGTTATGGGTTCAAGTCCCACTCCAGAGACTTGAGCACAAAAATCTCGGCTGACACACCAGTGCTGCACTGTCGAGGTGCTGTCTTTTGGATGAAGACGTTAAACCAGTCTGCTCTCTCAGGTGGACGTAAAAGATCCCATGGCACTATTTCTAAGAGCAGGGGAGTTTTCCCTGGTGTCCTGGCCAATATTTATCCCTCAATCAACATCACTATAAACAGATTATCTGGTCATTATCACGTTACTGTTTGTGGGAGCGTGCTGCTGCTGCTGCGTTTCCTACGTTACAACAGTGACTACACTTCAAAAGTACTTCATTGGCTGTAAAGCACTTTAGGATGTCCTAAGGTCGTGAAAGGCACTATATAAATGTAAGTCTTTCTTATTCCAACCACTCCTGTCCACAGCATCACAAACTGCCAACACCCCCAAGGTCTTGGAAGAGTTTCCTTTCTCTGACCTACTTTTGCCCCCACTTTCCTAATTCACTTGCTTCTTTCTCAATTAAATTTAAAAATTGTCTCCTCCCACATGAGCTCATGAAGAGACGCTCTTCCTTGTCCCCCCTCGTGGCCACCCCTGTACACCAAACCAGGCCTTTTGAACATCCCTGACCTCGGAAACACCCTTCAGCACTACTTTACTGCCTGGCCAGGGCCCGACATCCTGATCCAAACAACTATCTCAGAACTGCCATGAGCTACTATGTGGCCAGCCTGCATCACAATGTACAAAGAGTATGATTGTATTGTGAGACTGATGCAACATAATCAAGAAACCAAAGTAAAACATCCAGAAACCATCACATGGCCTCAGCTGTCCCTGTGTTGTGTTGTCTCTCTCCTACCTACCCCATAGAAGCCCCAAATGCCACACTTTGTCACTTGTCTACAGCTCCAACCCAGCTGTCTCATGCTCTCAAGTCCGTTCTCCTGACTTACAGGCCGTACTCGGTCAATTATCATCCCCATATAAGGCTGCTGCTCAGATAACCACTCCTCTCCTGTCAGTTTCCCATGTGAACTCTGGGCTTCCAACTTCCTGCTCCAATACTTCTGCTCATTTATTCTCTCTCCTCGCCCTCACTCCATTTTCTCACCCACATTCCATGGACTTCATCACTCACTCACCGAGCTCTGCCTGCCCCACATTGTCTTCTTCACTCGCTCCCTTTGTTCCCCATTTTTTTCTTAACTCAATAGGGGTACAGTATTAGTTTTTTAATTATTAAGCCATTTAATTTAATCACTTCATCTTGTTACGACATGAGGAAAAGCTTTTTTATGCAACAAGTGTTTAGCATTTGGAATGCACTACCTGATGGGGTGGTGGATACAGATTCAGTAGTAGCCTTCAAAAGGGAATTGGATAAATACTTGAAGGAGAAAAAATTGCAGGGATATGGGGAAAGAGCAGGGAAGTAGGACTAACTGGATTGCTCTTCGAAAGAGCCGGTGCAGACCTGATGGGCTGAATGGCCTACTTCTGTGCTGTACTATTCCATGATTCTATAAGGGCTGAATATGTAATTTTAAAACATGCAGACAGGATATTAAATACAAAAATAAGTATAATTCGTATAAGTAAACAGACTTTAAAAGGAGAAAAGTGGAAGGCAGAGAAATCAAGGGTGTAAATCAAACAGGGCTACAGTAAATAATAATTCTAAAAGGACTAAGAGTGTTAAAAAAACAAGCCTGAAGGCTTTGTGTCTTAATGCGAGGAGCATTTGTAATAAGGTGGATGAATTAGCTGCGCAAATAGATGTAAACGGATATGATATAATTGGGATTACGGAGACATGGCTCCAGGGTGACCAAGGCTGGGAAATCAACATCCAGGGGTATTCAATATTCAGGAAGGACAGGCAAAAAGGAAAAGGAGGTGGGGTCGCATTGCTGGTTAAAGAGGAGATTAACGCAATAGTAAGGAAGGATATTAGCTCTGATGATGTGGAATCTGTATGGGCAGAGCTGAGAAATACCAAGGGGCAGAAAACATTAGTGGGAGTTGTATACAGACCCCCAAACAGGAATGCTGAGGTTGGGGCTGGCATTAAACGGGAAATTAGGGCACAGCAGTTATCATGGGTGACTTTAATCTACATATAGATTGGGCTAACCAAATTAGTAACAATACTGTGGAGGAGGAATTCCTAGAGTGTATATGGGATGGTTTCCTGGACCAATATGTCAAGGAACCAACTAGAGATCAGGCCATCTTAGACTGGGTATTATGTAATGAGAAAGGATTAATTAGCAATCTTCTTGTGCGAGACCCCTTCGGGAGGAGCGATCATAATATAATATAATTCTTCATTAAGATGGAGAGTGAAGTAGTTGACTCAGACTAGGGTCCTGAATTTAAATAAAGGAAACTACGATGGTATGAGGCACGAGTTGACTAGGATGGATTGGGGAACGTTACTTAAAGGGTTGACTGTGGATAGGCAATGGCAAACATTTAAAGATCGCATGGATGAACTACAGAATTTGTTCATCCCTGTTTAGCATAAAAATAAAACAAAAAAGGTGACTCAACCATGGCTAACAAGGGAAATTAGGGATAGCATAAGATTCAAGGAGAGGACATATAATTTGGCCAGAAAAAGCAGCAAACCTGAGGATTGGGAGCAGTTTAGGATTCAGCAAAGGAGGACAAAGGGATTAATTAAGAGGGGGTGTTGTGTCCGTGTATAATAAGACACAGACTGCAGGAGAACGGTACAACAGGTGTTTACTCAATGTGGCTCACACTGGAACTGGTCTGTACAGATTACTACTCAGTGCTATATACAGGTGTGGTCACTGCCGGTACTGCAGTATACATGAACTGTAAAAGATAGTTCCCCCCCTTAAAGGTATATACATTACAATTCCTTCATTTTTTAGATTAACAGTACCATAACACTCATTTAACAATTAAATATCAAACTAATTACAATTAACACTTTTAACATGCAACATTAGCTGAAAATAGTCTATTTATATATTCAGTCTTTGGGGAGGCTTCCTGATCCTTTCTGGATAGCGCCTTTCCCGAGTGTCTTGCTCTTGGTGCGGAGGCGATTCTGGCCCCCTGTCGTCGGTTGGTTCATCAGCTTCCGATGCTACTGTTTCTGGGGTAGATGCGACCTGTACGTCGGGTTCATCACCAGGTACGTATGGGCGAGGCATGGGGTTGACTTGTTCCTGTGACTCTAGGATCTGGTCAGCATGGCGTCTCGCGATGCTCTCCCCAACGTCCACTGTGTACATTAGTGGGCCCTGCCGTGTGCATATCGTTCCTGGCTGCCATTTTTCTGTTCGGTAGTTGCGGGCCAAGACTGGTTGCCCTACATTGAAGCTCCTTGTTGGCTTCTCATGGATGTGCTGGAATTGCTTACTCTCAACATCTCTTCGTACGTTTGGTCTGAGCAAATCCAGGCGAGATCTTAACCTTCGGTTAAAGAACATCATGGCTGGGGCCTGGTTGGTGACTGCATGTGTCGCATTCCGGTAGGCAAACAGGAAATTGTCCACCTTGTGCTGCAGCGGAATGTTGTCATTGTACATAGCCTTTATTGCCTTCTTAAAGGTTTGTACGAACCTCTCAGCCAATCCATTTGTGGCTGGATGATACGGGGCGGATGTGTAATGCCTTACCCCATTCTTTTTCAAGAACCTCCGGAACTCTTCGGACACAAACTGTGGTCCGTTGTCGGAGCAAATCTGTTCTGGCAAGCCATTCCTGGCAAAAATGGTCCGTAGGACTGCAATAGTTTTCTCCGTGGTGGTGGAGGACATTTTGATGACCTCAGGCCATTTTGAGTGCGCATCCACGGCTATTAAAAACATTGAGTCCATGAATGGACCAGCAAAATCAATATGCACCCGTTGCCATGGAGATGAGGGCCACTCCCATGGGTGTAGAGGGGCCTGTGGTGGTGCATTTTGGACTTTCTGGCATCCTGAGCAGCTCTTGGTCAGGTCCTCGATTTGTTTATCGATTCCCAGCCACCACACACAAGCCCTGGCTAGGCTCTTCATTTTTACCCCTCCCAGATGACCCTCATGAAGCTCATTGAGCACTCTATCCCTTAACTTGGGTGGAATTACCACTCTGGATCCACACATCAAGGTCCCCCGGCACACTGACAGCTGTTCTCTCCTTGTCGAGAATGCTGGCAACAGTGAATCGCCATGTGCTGGCCATCCCTTCCCCGTCAAATCATATACCCGAGACAGTGTCTGGTCATTTCGGGTTTCCTTTTCGATACAAGCGTTGGTTACCGGTAGGTATTCAACTATAGTCGAATGGAATATTTTGACAGGATCCACTGCTGGTGCTTCCTCCGCAGTAGGCAGTGGCAGGCGTGATAGCCCATCAGCATTTCCATGCTGTTTCGTGCCCTTATATTCAATCTCATAGTGGTGCGCCCCTAGAAAAAGTGACCATCTTTGTAGTCGTTGCGCAGTCATCACCGGAACGCCCTTCTTCGGATTAAAAATGGAGACCAGAGGCTGGTGATCAGTCAGCAAGGTGAATTTCTGCCCGTGCAGATAGTGATTGAACTTTTTCACTCCCCACACTAGGCTGAGGGCCTCCCTGTCAATCTGGGCGTAGTTACGCTCGGCTGAGGTTAATGATCGTGACGCAAAGGCTATTGGCCTCTCTGAGCCGTCCGAGAATTTGTGCGACAGCACCGCTCCAATGCCGTAGGGTGACGCATCACATGCCAACCGAATTGGTAATGCTGGGTTGTAATGGGCCAATACCTCTTTCGATGTGATTAGTGTTTTGCTCTTCTGGAAAGCTCGTCTACATTCGTCACTCCACTTCCATTGCCCCCCAGTTTGCAGTAGGGTGTTCAGTGGGTGTAGTATTGTAGACAAATTTGGCAAGAACTTATGGTAGTAGTTTACCAGCCCGAGGAACGACCTCAGTTGTGACACATTTTCCGGTGCTGGAGCCTTGACTACTGCCTCAATCTTCTCTGGGGATTTATGTAACCCCTCTTTATCGATAACGTGGCCACAATACGAGATCTGTTTTCTAAAAAACTCGCATTTGGGGCGGTTAGCTCGGAGCCCATATTCCTGCAATCTAGTGAGCACCTGCTCCAGGTTGGCAAGGTGATCACTGTCATTTTCGCCCGTGACCAGGATGTCGTCCAAATAACACTGGGTCCCTGGGATCCCTTGCAGGACTTGTTCCATTGCCCTCTGCCAAATAGCCGGAGCTGATGCTACCCTGAATACCAGCCGGTTGTATTGGTAGAGACCTTTATGGGTGTTGATTGTGAGGTATTTTTCTGATGCTTCTTCTACCTCCATTTGCAGATACGCCTGGGCCAGATCAATCTTAGTGAAGCGTTTCCCTCCAGATAGCGAGGCGAAAATATCTTCAATCCGCGGAAGTGGATATTGTACGGTGTGAAGGACCGGGTTCACTGTTACCTTAAAGTCCCCACAGATGCGAACCTTCCTTGGTTCCCCAGGCGTGCTGCTCAACGACTTTTTCATCACAGGGATGATGGGTGTAGCCCACTCGCTCCAGTCTACCTTGGACAGTACACCTGAATGTTCCAGACTCTCTAGCTCTGCTTCGACGGCAGGGCGGATCGCATAAGGTACCGGTCTGGCCTTAAAAAATTTTGGGCTTGCGTTTTCTTCAATTTTAATCGTCGCTGTCATGCCTTTTAGTGTTCCGAGTCCTTGCTGGAACACTTCTTTCGTGTCAGTTAGGAACTTTGACAGCCGCCCAGGTGTGACGTCGTCATCCTTTTTGTCAGCCACAGTCAGTGCCTGTATGGAATGCCAATCCAGTTGTATTTTCCGGATCCATTCACGTCCCAGTAATGGTGGTCCTCCATCTTGCAATATATACAGGTCTAGTTTTGGTGTTTCCTTACCGTTATATATAACGGTCACCCTTATTTTTCCTTTGGGGTAGACTTTTTGCCCCGTGTACGTCTTCAAAATAATTTTTGTGTCTCTCAAGGGTATGTGTGAGAATAGCCGCTCGTAGTCCCGTCGGTTTATGACTGTTAGGGCTGATCCTGTGTCCAATTCCATCTTTACCTGGACTCCTGCTATCTTGAGAGTGACCCAAATGGTTCGGTGATCCTCCGTTGTGATCACATTATGTAGTTTCAGACAACTCCGTTCCCTGCTTTCGGAGTCGTTATCACTCTTTTGTTCGTCTGAACTATTCTCCGTCATCTTATGTACTTTCTTGTACTTTTCTTTGGTAGGTTTCTTATTGCTGGTTTTCTTTCCCGACCTGCAGACTCGTGCTATGTGTCCTACTTTTCCACACTGTCTGCACACTTTGTCTTTGAACCAGCAATCATTCTGGTCATGTGTTGTTCTGCCGCAGCGATAGCACTTCTCTGTTCCATATGACATTTTGTTTATGCCATATTCTTGCGGTCTCTGTTGTATCTCTGCAGCGCCCCGTGCTGCTGCTTCATATGAAAGCCTTTTCCAGCGTAAGGTCCTTTTCAGATAAAAGCCGTTTCTGGGTTCCTTCACTTTGAAGCCCACACACAAACTTGTCACTTAAGGTATCTGCCAGTCCTGCTCCAAACTGGCAGTGTTTCGATAGTTTGCACAGTTCTGTTAAATAATCAACATTGCTTTCATCCTTATGCTGGTTCCGTTTGTGAAACTTGAAATGTTCCTGTAGTATCGTTACTATGTCTTCAAAACTCTTTTCCATTGGCTTCGTTGGGGTTACTAGATTTCGTAATAACCCATACGTCTTTGCACCCATTAAATTTAACAATACCGACGCTTTCTTGTCATCTGACCCCTCATTTGCCTTGCAGTATACCTCTATTCGTTTGACATATGTAGTCCAATCTTCGACTTCATTGTCAAATGCGGTGATACTGCCACTCTTTGGCATTTTGGGTGTGATTTAAAATGGCATCTCCCGCGCTTTCTTTCCTCCCCTGCTGCCAACGCTGCTCCCAGCTGTTCTCGTGGCAATGGCAGCGCCCTGTAGGTTTCGCGCGCTTCTCCTGCGCTGCTGCCAACGCCGCTCTCGGCGGTCCTCGTGGCAATGGCGGCGCCTCACGGGTTTCTGCGCGTCTCTCTCTCCCTCTCTTCGACGCTGCTCGGCCCCTGAACACCGGCTGCGCCCTGTGCGCTCTGCCCTCTCTCTCTCCCCCGTCGACGCTGCTCGGCCCTTTGCTGTGCCGCTCGGTCGGGCTCTAGCCCGCCGCTGTCCGGGAAGGGTCTGCGCACTACCTGTTGCCAGCCTGTTTCGCTGGACCACCTCGACTGGAAAGCCAAGCCTGGCTCTCGACAGCCTCCCCCGCAATTCTCGAGTCTCTGCTGGATGACTGGGCGGTTGCCCGTGGTCAACGCCCGAGTCTCTGGCCTTGACCTCCAATCCACTGATCTCCAAGAACGAATCCCTGGGAGGTGATGCAGAGTTGCAGGTAGGTTCGAACTTGCCTTGTCGCCAATGTTGTGTCCGTGTATAATAAGACACAGACTGCAGGAGAACGGTACAACAGGTGTTTACTCAACGTGACTCACACGGGAACTGATCTGTACAGATTACTACTCAGTGCTATATACAGGTGTGGTCACTGCTGGTACTGCAGTATACATGAGCTGTAAAAGATAGTTCCCCCCCTTAATAAAGGTATATACATTACAGGGGGAAAATAGAATACGAGAGTAAGCTTGCAGGGAACATAAAAACTGACTGTAAAAGCTTCTATAGATATGTGAAGAGAAAAAGATTGGTGAAGTCAAGCATAGGTCCCTTGCAGTTAGAATAAGGGGAATTTATAATGGGGAACAAAGAAATGGCAGACCAATTAAATACATACTTTGGTAATGTCTTCACAAAGGAGGACACAAATAACCTCCCAGAGATGTTGGGGAACATAGGGTCTAATGAGAGGGAGGAATTGAATGAAATCAGTATTTGTAGGGAAATTGTGTTCGGGAAATTGATGGGATTGAAGGCCGATTAAATCCCCGGGGCCTGATAATCTACATCCTGGGGTACTTAAGGAAGTGGCCCTAGAAATATTAGATGGATTGCTGGTCATCTTTCAAAATTCTATAGACTCTAGCTATTCTCCAATCCATGGGAACTGTGCCAATGTAACCCCACTATTTAAAAAAGGTGGTAGAGAGAAAAGGGGAATTATAGACCAGTAAGCCTGACATCGGTAGTGGGGAAAATGCTAGAGTCCATTATAAAAGATGTAATAGCAGAGCACTTGGAAAACAGTGACAGGATCGGACAAAGTCAACATGGATTTACAAAAGGTAAATCATGCTTGACTAATCCACTGGAATTTTTTTGAGGATGTAACTGGTAGAATAGATAAGGGAGAACCAGTGGATGTGGTGTATTTGGACTTTCAGAAGGCTTTCGAAAGTTCCCGCATAAGAGATTAGTGTGCAAAGTTAAAGCACATGGGATTGGGGGCAAGATACTGACTTGGATAGAGAACTGATTGGCAGACCGGAAGCAAAGAGTTGGAATAAACGGGTCTTTTTCCAAGTGGCAGGCAGTGACTAGTGGGGTACCACAGGAATCGTTGCTAGGACCCCAGCTATTCACAATATATAGAGTCATAGAGTTATACAGCACAGAAAGAGGCCCTTCGGCCCATCGTGTCTGCGCCGACCATCAATCCCTGTCCAGTCTAATCCCATTTTCCAGCATTTGGTCCATAGCCTTGTATGCAATGGCATTTCAAGTGCTCATCCAAATGCTTCTTGAATGTTATGAGGGTTCCTGCCTCTACCACCCTTTCAGGCAGTGAGTTCCAGATTCCAACCACCCTCTGGGTGAAAAAGTTCCTCCTCAAATCCCCTCCAAACCTCCTGCCCCTTACCTTGAATCTATCTATGCCCCTCATCATTTTGTACACCTCAATCAGGTCCCCCCTCAGACTTCGTTGCTCCAAGGAAAACAACCCCAGCCTGTTTAGTCTTTCTTCATAGCTGAGGCGCTCCATCCCAGGTAACATCCTGGTGAATCTTCTCTGCACCCTCTCCAAAGCAATCACATCCTTCCTATAGTGAGGCGACCAGAACTGCACACAGTACTCCAGCTGTGGCCTCACCAGCGTTTTGTACAGCTCCATCATAACCTCCCTGCTCTTGCCTTCATTAGCCGAGGCATAGAATATAAGTATCCCATATGCCTTTTTAACCACCTTATCTACCTGTTCCGCTGCCTTCAGGGATCTATGTACACGTACACCAAGGTCCCTCTGACCCTCTGTACTTCCTAGGGTCCTACCACTCATTGTGTATTCCCTTGCCTTATTTGTCCGTCCAAAATGCATCACCTCGCACTTTTCAGGGTTAAATTCCATTTGCCACTTTTCCGCCCATCTGACCAACCCGTTTATATTGTCCTGTAGCCTGAGGCTTTCCTCCTCGCAATTTACCACCCCACCAATTTTCCTGTCATCTGCAAACTTACTGATCATACCTTTTACATTCTCATCCAAATCATTTATGTAGATCACAAACAGCAAGGGTCCCAGCACCGATCCCTGAGGTACCCCATTGGACACAGGCTTCCAGTCACAAAAGCAACCTTCGACCATCACCCTCTGCCTCCTGCCACTCAGCCAGTTTAGGATCCAACGCGCCAAGGCACCCTGGATCCCATGGGCTCTTACCTTCTTGACCAGTCTCCTATGCGGGACTTTGTCAAAAGCTTTACTGAAATCCATGTAAACCACATCCACAGCATTTCCCTCATCCACACACCTAGTCACCCCCTCGAAAAATTCAATCAGATTGGTCAGACATGATTTACCCTTGACAAAGCCATGCTGACTATCCCCGAGACAGAGAAGTCGAGGAAGGGTAAGGAAGAGTCAGAGATGGACCATGTGAAGGTGAGGGGACTGGTGGATATTGGAAGCAAAGTGAATGAAATTTTCCAGTTCAGGGCGCTAGCAGGAAACGGCAGCGATACAGTCATCAGTGTACCAGAAAAAGAGGTGAGGGAGGGGACTCTATTTGTAACAAGACTATCTGACTCATCAGAATAAATTGAATCATCGCAGCTTTCAACTCCTTCCACATCTGTCGGTAAGATATGATCAATGTGAACAAACCTAATCTTTCCATGATCAAACATCTTGACCAAATATGTGTGAGGGCCACATATCTTCACTACTCTTCCTGGTAACCATTTTAACCATTTATGGTTCTTCACTCTAACCTTCTGGTTCAACTTCACACTTCTCTCTCTAACTCCACCTTTATCACAACTCTCTCTCTGCCTTGATTGTTTCTCTTCTACTATGACAAGTTTGACTTTAACAATGAGAACCTGGTTCGTGGCTGTCATTTTTTAAAACAACTCTGCTGGTTTTCTACCAGTAGTGGTATGAGGAGTATTCCGATAGGTAATCAGAAAATTTGCCTGTTTGTGGTCCAATGACAACTGATATTTCTTTGGATTTGGATCCAACATTTGCTTGATGAGGGTATGTTTGACAATTTGTACTGTGCTCTGCTGCACCATTTGAAGCAGGGTGGTACAGTGGAACTTTGGTATGTTTCACACCGTTTCTGCTCTTCTGAACAAAATTGCGGCCCATTATCAGACACAATTTCTTCTGGGAGGCTGTATGAAGGAAACAATCTTTGCAAATTGTCTAGTGTTTTGCTTGTTGTTATGTGTCGGAAACACCTCTACCCACTTCGAGTGACTATCACTATGAACAATTGCTGTCTTTGAGCTCAGCAACATCTACATGTAACCTTTGCCACACCCTGGGAGGCCATTTCCTTGGCTGTAATGGTACTGATGGTGTTTTTTTGCTCACCGATTAACATTTTGTGCACTGACTGACTATGTACTCTATCTCTTTATCTAAACCTGGCCACCATAAGTAACTGCATGCAAAGCTCTTGGTCAAGCACATTTCCAGATGTGCTGGCCATGAAGATCTCCTAACAATTTAGACCTGAACCTATTTAAGATAACCACTCTTGTTCCCCACATGATACAATCTTTATCCACTGACGATTCATTCCTACAAACGAAGTATGGATGGATATCTTCCTCTGATACCTGGTTTGACCATCCATTTGCTATGTAATCATACACCTTTGACATAATTGGGTCACGATTGGTTGTCCTACCAATCTCTTCAGCTGCGCCTGGCAGCTCATCAATGTATGAGAAATAGGACACTTCTTCCCTATTGGGTGTAACTTGTGATGGGGATGGCAACCTGGACATCGCATCAGCATTACTCTGATCATCTGTACTCACCATACATATACGCTGACAAAATCAAAGCCCATCTCTGCATTTGGGCTGCAGCTAAGGTTGGAACTGAGGACTTTGGATTGAGAATTGCTGTCAGGGGCTTATGGTCAGTAACTTTGGTAAACTTATGACCAAACAAGTATTTGTGAAACTTCTTGACCTCAAAAATCAATGACAAAGCTTCCCTTTCGATCTGCGCATAATTCCGCTCACTGGCACTGAGAGTGCGTGAAGAAAAGCAATTGGTCTCTCCTCCCCATTATCTAGTACATGAGAGATCACTACCCCAACTCCGTACAGAGAGGCATCACACCTCCTTGATCTCCTTAGATACATCATAATGAACTAACATGGTACTCTCTACTAACTGGCTTTTAAACTCTTTGGGCTAAAAATTGAGTAGCGCCCCAATTCTAACTTTGCCGGGGTGCTAAAAGTAGCGCCCCAGGAAAAATTAGCATCCCCGCGCCAGAAATTGAGTGGTTGCGCCCCAAGAGGGAAGCGGGACGCTACTGGAAGCGCCCCGCATCCCTCTTGGGGCGCTGTGAGTCAATATTGCGGCGTTATGTGCTGCAGCGCCACACGCTGCGGCACGTCGCGGTATTGCAGGCCTTCCTACCCTTCTTAAAGGGGAGGAGCCTTGTGCAGAGCGACCTGGGGCCCAGCTGGGCCCCCGGGGATCAGGAATGCAGGCAAAAGAGCCCGGCACTCAAGAGAAGTGCCGGGCTCTTGGAGCGCAGCCAGCACTCCGCGGGGGGGGGGGGGGGACATTTCAGGAGGTCTGGGACGGGAGCGCAGGCAGGTGCCGGCAGGCGGCCAGCAACAAAAATGGCCAACCCGCACCTCCTTTAAATTGCGCCTCCCCGGCCGCAGGTACGCCTCCCTGACCCTGTCGGACATAGCGTCCGGCGGTAAGTCAGGGGGCGCTCCCGAAGATCGTGACCAGGGCATGAGCGGGGCGCTGCGACGCCAATTATGGCATCGCCAGTGGCGCAGCGCTGCAGAGCGCTACCGGTTAGCGCCACCACTAACCTCCTGCTGAATTTTGCGGGAGGCATGGGCAGTGCCGCGCCCGGGCGCTAGTTGGTTTGCGTCCCATTAGCGCCCTCTTAAGGCGCTAATGGGAGGCGCAACCAACTGAATTTTTCCTCCTGTGAATGCTGTGTCACATTCTTTTGACTAATTCCAAGGGACCTGTTTTCTCAACAACTTATTCAGTGGATATAACAATGTAGCCAAGTTTGGTAGGAACTTTCCATAATAATTCAAAAGACCCAAAAATGATTGAAGTTCAGAGACATTCTTAGGAGTGGGTGCATTTCTGATTGCATCCAGCTTTCCCTTGGTTGGATGTAAACCATCTTTGTCTACTCTGTGCCCTAAGTACTCCACTGAGTTTTGAAACAAATCACACTTGAGCTGTCACTCGTACTCTGTGCTTCTCTAGCCGTTTGAGCACTTCATTCAAAACCTCATCATAGATTTGCCTGTTTGGTGCTGAAATGAGTATGTCATCCAAATAACACACTACTCCTTTAATCCCTTGCAAAAATTGGTTCATCACCCCCTGGAATATGTCGGGGGCAGAAGACACTCCAAATGGTAGCCTATTGAACTGATATAGGCCTCGGGGAGTATTTATAGTCAAACATGACTTGGACTCTTCATCTAACAAAATTGCATATAGACAATACTGATCGTTGGTAAATAATCTATTTATATGATCTGGTTGTATCGAGGGCATTAATCCTTGATAGAATATTCTAAGAATGATTGCTAAGCAGTACCATAATAATTGCTATGATATCCTATCATGTCCAGTTAAGGTTAATACAACTTAAAGTCATACACAGAGTTTATTTAATTCCTAACTGGATGGGACATATGGACCATTTGGCATATCACTAGCATTGGTTACGATGTGTGAGGGGAGACAAGAATAAATATCCTTTAGCACTGTTTTAAGGTAGTCCCCTTCTGGCCTAATCACTTGTGTGATGGCATCTTCTAATACCACATCTGAAGATTTGTTTAATGGGCCTACTCTTTGAATTATCCTTGCTATACCTTAACTTGCTGCAAGACCTTAACTAAGGCAAAGTACCTAATAATATTGGGCTGGCAATCTAAAGAGTCACCTTTCCTTAGTTACTTAGAACATTTTGTGAGGAACCATACTAATTTGGAATGCTAGTCTTACAAGTGGTAAAGCAGACCTGTTTCATGGCATCTGGGAAAGGATGTAAACATATAGGTTGGGTTGAACTGGAAATAGACCATCTCGAATAGTTTCCCTGGGGTACATGTGTATACCAGCTGTAAGTGTTTTTTTTTCCTGAAATAGATATGGGCCCTGGTAACTGCAGTACTATTACTTATTCTCTCGGGCAGGTGGGGCTATACTTCTGGGTGTTGTGGTCTATGCTGTTATACAGTTACAATTTACGTGCTTCCTATCTGTTGACTTTGTTTATTGCAAAATTGATGATTATCTATTTTTTTTCAATCACAATGTTACAGTATCGAATGGGTTTTATGCTGGGGAATGACACGATCCATTGAAGCAATGGTTTATTAATAATTAGCTTTATTAGAATTAATTTGGCAGGCAACAGACACCGGGGGCGCAATTGGGCTCGGTAAAGCCGCTTTTTGGGCCGCTACGAGGCCCCTTAGTGTTCCAAAATGGTGTCCACAGTGCGCGCGCCTCTGACGTGAAGTGCGGCAGATGCCATATTGGTAACGGGGTTAGCGCGTGCGCACCTAACGTCCGCTCGAAGCATGCAGAGCAGGCAGATTATGACATCAATCAGTATGCAACACTGATTTGACGCCAGCGCTGCCATTTTGGAACTCCACCCTCCAGCCAATGCCCTCTCTTTACCTTGCACAGCTGAACACGACGTTAAGCAGCATGAAGGACCCCCCGCCAGCACTATTTAAAGGAATCATGAACTACTTACACGTTAGTTGTTGGTTTCTTTCTTCTAGCTGTTGCTATAATTCTACACATTTTTGGTGTTTTCCATTGTTGTTTCAAGTTTCAAAAGTCTATGGTGTGGCAGGTGCTGAAGGACTTTTTGCTGACTTCAAGGCTTCTGCACAAACCAGTTGCTCCCAGGCATGTGTGGCCTAGTAGGCCTTCCTCTTGGAATTGAGCATGACTGGATCGAGGAGGTGGGAGTCGAGGAGGAGGAGGAGGACTTCGACTTCACTAAGGAGGTCGTCACTGAAATCTCCAACCTCAGAACAGGGCAAGCTGTTGCTGGAGGTATTACCAACATCTTGCAGTTTGCAGTGCACTGCTGCATAAGGGAGTTCACTGAGGCTTTCTATGTAATGTCAGATAACTTCATTTCATTCCCTCTTGCCAGTGAGAAGCAGGCGGAGTGAGTACAAGGGTTTGCAAGGATTGCAGGCTTTCCCATGCTACAGGGTGCCTTTGACTGCACGCACATTGTTTTGCATGCGCCTCATGTCAACTCTGCCATGTACCTGCACCGAAAGGGATTCCATTCCCTCAACATCCAGATGGTGTGCGACCATGGGTCAATGCCCAGTATCCTGGCAGTGGTCATGATGTATTCATTCTGCGGCAGACTTCTGTTCCAGCTGTATTTCAGCCACTACAGCAAACCTAAGGATGGCTACTGGGCGACAAGGGCTATCCGTTGACGACATTGCTCATGACACCGGTTCACAACTCACGCACACGTGCACACCAGGCATACAATGAGAGCCATGCTGCCACAAGAAATCTGATAGAGCAGACCATTGGCGTCCGGAAGCAACGATTCCGCTGCCTTGACTGCTCTGGAGGAGCCCTGCAGTACTCGGCTGAGTGGGTCTCAAAATTTGTGGTGCATGCTGCACAACCTTACCATCATGAGGGAACAGCCCTTGCCACCACTTATCAGGCGAGAAGCTGAGGAGCAGGAGCACGAGGAGGCGGTAGAGGAGGCGATGGAAAAGGAAGACGAGGAAGGGAGGCTGCAACCTAGACAGCCCTTTTCTGCCCGGGCTGTACGTGAACACCTAATTCAAGTCCAATGCCAGTAGCCACCAACCCCAATTCCTCAGTCACCAACAGTCCCACACTCCTAACTTTCCCTCTGTCACTGACCATCACAGCGTCCTCTTGCCTGCAATTAAAAATAAAAGCCAACACAAAATACACATTACAATCCAAATTTAGAAATTAAATCATGCCATATTGCATACAAAGATAAAGAGGGTGCTAACGGGGCGCAAAGCAACTAGTGCCCGGGCGCGGCGCCGCTAACGCCTCCCGTAAAATTCAGCGGGAGGTTAGCGGCGCCGGTAGTGCCCCACGGCGCTGCGCCTCCGGTGATAATGTCATCGCCATGCGCAACACCCCGCTCGCGCATCGACACAAACTTGACTTTCGCCCCCTGACCTGCCACCGGATGCTATGTCCGACAGGGTCAGGGGGGCATTTTTGCAGTCGGGGCAGCAGTTATTAAAGGGCAGGTTCCAGGCGACCATTTTTTTTGGGCCGCCTGCCGGCACCTGGCCCCTCTAGCCTCCTCCTGCGGGGTGCCAGCCGCAATCCATCAGCCCGGTACTCCTCTTTAGTGCTGGGCTTTTTTTCCGGCACCCTGCTCCCCGGTGGTCCAGCAGGGCCCTGGTGCGCGCTGTGCTAGGCCCCCCCCTTTAATCAGGGGGCGAGGCCTGCAGTACTGCGGTGCTACGTGCCGACACGCGTGGCGCTGTTGCACATAGTGTCGCAATATTCAATGGGAGCACCCCAAGAGGGAGGGGGAGCGCTTCCAGTAGCGCCCCGCCTCCTGCTTGTGGTGCTACCATTGAATTTCAGATGTGGGGGCGCTATTCCAAAGTTATCGCTGCAAAGGGGGTACGAGCCAATTTTTCCCCCAAACTATTCACCCTTGTGCATTCTCTTAGTGCCTGTCTTCCATGGGCCTTTGCTTGTCCTAGTGCTCCTATGCAGTGCTACCCCAGTGGCTCCAGCATGGCTAGTGGAAGGCTGCTGCCTTTGAGTGGAGCAGACTGCAGCTGGCCTTGGAGGACTACCTCAATCATCTCTGGGCCTAGAACGCCTGGCTTCAGACTACACCATCTCACCATGGGCGGCAATAGTCTGGGCTGGCTTGCTGACAGGCAACAGCAAGGGCACTGGCAGCGTAGCAGGGGTGCAGGCACAAATGCTGTAATCTGGAGCGAGGACAGCAGGTTCCATGGAGCCACTGCCACTCTCTCGTGGCGGTGCCTGAGCAATCCTAGTACTCTGTTAGAGGACAGATTGCTGAACTGCTGTGACACACTGCAAGCCCCTTTGAATACTGGTATCCAGACCCATGATGACAGCAGTCTGAGCTTCCACTGCAGCACTCCGATGTTGGCTGGCTGCTGCTTGTGCTGCAGTGGCAGCTGAGACATCAGACACTGCATCATGGTTGGTTCCACAAGTGTGTTGATGGAGTTGGCCACTAGTTCCATGCTGGAAAGGATGGGCTCCAAGCTCTGCGCAAAGCCCCGTGCCAAGTTAGTGCTGGACTCCTCCATGCTCCTTGACATTGCACAAGGGTTTCTGGCAGGCTTCCCAATGCACCAAGCATTTTGGTGTGTACACCCATCAGCATTTTTCTATACCCTGGACCGTCAAAGTCATCATCTGAGTTCTCTGCAGCATAAGTCGTGTGGGACCTCGTCCTCTGGTGAGCTGACACCTCCACCTATCCTTTCCCCCTGCCTGGCTGCGGCGCACTTATACCCAGTGTCTCACCACGTGCAGATCCTGCCTCTATGCTATCCTCTAAAGTATGTGCAGCGTCAGTATCTAAACTGGTGGCTGCGTGTGTGAAATCGAGTGACGGCGTGTCTTCATCATCACTGTCTTTCTGCTCTTCCACCAGTGTCTGGGTAGGTTGCAGTTCTTGGGTATCTATTAATGATCTAGACAAGGGAACCAGATGTAATATCTCCAAGTTTGCAGATGACACAAAGCTGGGTGGGCATGTGTGCTGTGAGAAGGATGCAGAGAAACTCCAGTATGATTTGGACAGGTTGGGTAATTGGGCAGATGCATGGCAGATGCAGTATAATGTGGATAATTGCAAGGTTATCCACTTTGGTGGCAAAAACAGGAAGGCAGATTATTATCTGAACAGCAATAGATTGGGAGTAGGGGAAGTGCAACGAGACCTGGGTGTCCTTGTGCACCAGTCGCTGAAGGTAAGCATGCAGGTGCAGCAGGCAGTTAAGAAGGCAAATGGTATGTTGGCCTTCACAGCGAGAGGATTCGAGTACAGGAGCAAGGATGTCTTGCTGCAGTTGTACAGGACCTTGCTGAGACCCCACCTTGAGTATTGTGTTTCGTTTTGGTCGCCTTATCTGAGGAAGGATGTTCTTGCCATGGAGAGAGTGCAGCGAAGATTCACCAGGCTGATACCTGGGATGGCAGAAATGACGTATGAAGAGAGATTGGGTCGATTGGGCTTGTATTCGCTGGAGTTTAGAAGAATGAGAGGGGATCTCAATGAAACTTATAAAATTCTGACAGGACTAGACAGACTAGATGCAGGAAGGATGTTCCTGATGGTGGGGGAGTCCAGAACCAGGGGTCACAGTCTAAGGATAAGGGGTAAGCCATTTAGGACTGAGATGAGGAGACATTTCTTCACCCAGAGAGTGGTGAACCTGTGGAATTCTCTACCACAGAAGGCAATTGAGGCCAATTCATTAAATATATTCAAGAAGGAGTTAGATATCTTTCCTAAGGCTAAAGGGATCAAGGGATATGGGGAGAAAGCAGGGACAGGGTACTGAATTTGGGTGATCAGCCATGATCTCATTAAATGGCAGAACAGGCCCAAGGGGCTGAATGGCCTACTCCTGCTCCTATCTTCTATGTTAATAGAAGAATCATAAAAGATGAAGTTAATTGAGTGCAAAAGTAAACCAAGGATAACAAGCCAAATATTAAAATAAGATGTAAAATATTATAGAACATTGTGGTAAACCACTTTTATCGTTCACTATCGTTACACTATGGTTATCACTGTTTATATCGTTACACTATGCTTATCACTGTTTACACTGTTGTATCACTACACAAGGTCACCTCTTGTCACGCTATTATACCTGGGCTGACCACAGCTGACTCCGCCCATGACTCCGCCTGCTTGCCCAGGTATAAAGGTGGTCGACTGGCTGGTATTCCTCCTTGTTGGACCCGATCACCCACGAGGGTGGGCTCTGTTATTTAGCCAATAAAAACCTATAGTTACTATCTTAACTCGTCGCTTTTCATTGGATGAATTGATAGGTATATCAATTTTATTGGCTAAATTTTGAAATGAGTGGATCGGAGCAGCCAAACGACCAGCCAAACGGCCAGCTACAACAGCCACAGCAGCCTGCCTGGCTGCGAGCCCTCCGACCACCATACCTGAATCTAAACCCACAGGCAGCGAACTCAGCCCTCGACTTCAAACACTGGCTGAGCTGTTTCGAATCCTACCTGGGAGAATCCGGCGTGCCTCCGGGATCCAAACTAAGAGTTCTGACCGCCCAAGTGAGCCCTAAAGTATTTGCAATCATCCAGGACCTTACTACATACGAGGACGCCCTCAACCTGCTGAAAGAGCAGTACCGGAGCCCGGTAAACTCTATGTATGCCAGGCATCTCCTAAGATCCCGCTCGCAACAGCCAGGAGAGTCTGTGGATGAATTTTTACGGGCGCTACAAACACTCGGCAGGGACTGTGACTTTAAAGCTGTAACGGCTGCAGAAAATACTGAAGGGAATATCCGCGATGCCTTCGTGAAAGGCCTTCGGTCCGACTACTCACGGCAAAGACTGCTCGAATCAAAGGACCTCGACCTGAATACAACTGCAGCCCTCGCTCGCTCTCTGGAAGTGGCCCATCGGGACCTCGAGGCGTATTCCAGGTACTGTGCTGCGCGGCCCTGGGACTCCGGCCCGACCCCGGCCGCAATACCCCTCGCACCGCCGCCTCTGGGACCTACCTCAGCGTCGGCGTCCCAGAACCGATCGGGACCGCCACCCCCGGTACCGGCTGCAACATCGGAGCCCCACGATCGGGCCGCCGGCTGCTTCTTCTGTGGCCAGGCGAAACACCCGAGGACGCGCTGCCCTGCAAGAAACGCGACTTGCTCATATTGCCACAAGAAAGGCCACTTCGCTAAGGCCTGCAGGGGGAGAGCCACAGACGCCAGCAGTGCCTCATGTGAGTTGTGGGGGCGGCCATCTTTCATCAAGGCCACAGATGCCAGTATCCCCTCGTGTGAGTCGTGGGGGCGGCCATCTTTGATCAAGGCCACCGACACCAGCAGTGCCTCATGTGAGTTGTGGGGGCGGCCATCTTCTCCGCCATTTTATTCAACCTCGTGGGCGCCGCCATTTTGTCCACCACACTCGACCGCCACCTTGCCTCCAGACCCGACCACCGCCTCACCCGCAGCTCGCTCAGCCATACACTAGCCTCCGTCACACTGGACCAAGCTCGCCCGCATCACCTGTCCAAGTCCATGATGGACATCAAAGTAAACGGCCACGCCACGACCTTCCTGTTCGACAGCGGAAGCACGGAGAGTTTCATCCATCCAGACACGGTGAGCCACTACTCCCTCACTGTCCAGCCAACGCGCAACCGGATCTCGATGGCGTCGAGGTCCCATTCTACAGACATCAGCGGCTACTGTGTTGTGACCCTGTCGGTTAGGGGCACGGAGTATAAAAATTTTAAACTCCTCGTCCTGCCCCAGCTCTGCGCTGCCGTCCTACTAGGGCTGGACTTCCAATCCCACCTTCAAAGTGTCACTGGCATACGGTGGACCCCTCCCCCCCACTCTCAGTCGACAACCAGCAGCCTTTAAACCGCCCACCGCATACCACCTGCGGCCTATCCACCCTCAAGGTCCCGCCCCCCTCCCTGTTCGCTAACCTCACCCGCGACTGTAAACCCGTCGCCACCAAGAGCAGGCGGTACAGCGCCGGGGACAGAGCTTTTATTAGCTCTGAGGTGCAACGTCTCCTGAAGGAGGGCATCATCGAGAGGAGCAACAGCCCCTGGCGTGCCCAGGTCGTAGTCGTTAAGACCGGCAATAAAAACCACCTGGTCATCGACTACAGCCAAACCATAAACCGGTACACCCAGCTGGACGCATACCCCCTTCCCCGCATATCTGATATGGTCAAATCAGATTGCACAGTACCGGGTATTCTCCACCATCGACCTTAAGTCGGCCTATCACCAACTCCCTATCCGCCCTGAGGACCGCCAGTATACCGCCTTCGAGGCGAATGGCCGCCTCTACCACTTCCTTAGGGTTCCCTTCGGCGTCACCAACGGGGTTTCGGTCTTCCAAAGGGAGATGGACCGGATGGTTGACCAGAACGGGCTGCAGGCCACGTTCCCTTATCTAGATAACGTCACCATCTGCGGCCGCGACCGGCAGGACCACGATGTTAATCTGGAGAAATTCCTCCGTACGGCCGAACGGCTGAACCTCACTTACAATAAGGAGAAATGTGTGTTTAACACCTCGCGTCTCGCCATCCTCGGCTGCGTAGTAGAGAACGGGGTCATCGGCCCCGACCCCGAAAGAATGCGCCCCCTCATGGAGCTACCCCTCCCCCACTGTCCAAAGGCGCTGAAGAGAACCCTGGGGCTCTTCGCCTACTATGCCCAATGGGTGCCGAATTATGCGGACAAAGCCAGACCCCTCATGAAGTCCACCTCCTTCCCCCTGACGGCAGAAGCGTGCGCAGCCTTCTCCCTCATAAAGGGAGACATTGCTAAGGCCACAATGCACGCGGTGGATGAGTCTATCCCTTTCCAAGTGGAGAGCGATGCATCCGACTTCGCCCTAGCAGCAACCCTTAACCAGGCGGGGAGACCTGTGGCCTTCTTCTCAAGGACCCTCCAGGGCCCTGAGATCCGACACTCTTCGGTCGAGAAGGAGGCCCAGGCGATCGTGGAGGCAGTACGACGCTGGAGGCATTACCTGGCAGGCAAACGATTTACCCTCCTCACCGACCAGCGTTCAGTCGCTTTTATGTTTAATAACAAGCTGAGGGGCAAAATCAAGAACGACAAGATCTTGAGGTGGAGAATCGAGCTCTCCACCTATGATTATGATATCTTGTACCGACCTGGTAAACTGAACGAACCCCCAGATGCTCTATCACGAAGTACATGCGCCAACGCGCAAATTGATAGACTGCAGACCCTCCACAACGACCTCTGCCACCCCGGGGTCACCAGACTTTACCACTTCATTAAGGCCCGCAACCTGCCCTACTCCATCGAGGAGGTCAGGACCATGACCAGGAACTGCCAAACCTGTGCCGAATGCAAACCGCATTTCTTTAGGCCGGACAGAGCAAGCCTGATCAAGGCCACCCGCCCCTTCGAGCGCTTGAGCATCGATTTTAAGGGGCCCCTCCCGTCCTCTGACCGTAATGTGTACTTCCTCAACATCATTGATGAGTACTCCCGTTTCCCCTTTGCCTTCCCCTGCCCAGACATGACCAGTACCACGGTCATCAAATGCCTGAACGACCTCTTCGCCTTGTTCGGGTTCCCGAACTATATACATAGCGACTGGGGCTCATCCTTCATGAGCGAGGAACTTCGCCAGTTCCTACTAGCGAGAGGCATTGCTGCAAGCAGGACCACCAGCTACAACCCCCGAGGGAACGGCCAGGTGGAAAGAGAGAACGCGACTGTCTGGAAGGCCGTTCTCTTAGCCTTAAAGTCTAAGGGCCTGCCAACCTCTCGCTGGCAGGAAGTCCTCCCGGCAGCGCTGCATTCCATCCGGTCACTGCTTTGCACGGCCATTAACGCCACCCCCCATGAACGAATGTTTGTTTTCCCCAGGAAGTCGACTACGGGAACCTCGCTACCAACATGGCTGACTTCTCCGGGGCCCGTCTTGCTGCGAAAGCACGTGAGGGCCCATAAAACGGACCCCCTGGTCGAGAGGGTGGACCTCCTGCACGCCAACCCCCAGTACGCCTATGTGGCATACCCAGACGGGCGGGAGGACACAGTCTCCTTACGAGACCTTGCACCCCTGAGACACCACCGTTACCCCCCACCACCCCCCCCAAATCCACCCCAGGTAGACGGCATGCCGGAACCCCACGAGCCTTCGCCGACCACGCAGACACCAGCATTAACATCGGATACTGCATCACCGCCGCCGCTGCTGCGCCGATCAGAGAGACTTACGAGGCCTCCGGACAGACTGACATACCCGAACTGGTAGCACACTTCACCCCGCCGGACTCAAATCTAAACAAGGGATGAATGTGGTAAACCACTTTTATCGTTACACTATGGTTATCACTGTTTATATCGTTACAACAGTGTAAACAGTGATAACCATAGTGTATCACTACACAAGGTCACCTCTTGTCACGCTGTTATACCTGGGCTGACCACAGCTGACTCCGCCCATGACTCCGCCTGCTTGCCCAGGTATAAAGGTGGTCGACTGGCTGGTATTCCTCCTTGTTGGACCCAATCACCCACGAGGGTGGGCTCTGTTATTTAGCCAATAAAAACCTATAGTTACTATCTTAACTCGTCGCTTTTCATTGGATGAATTGATAGGTATATCAAACATCTAGTCACTTAAATAATGCTTTTGTGGAAAGATTCGAAAGGAAATTGGATCAATTCCTAATTCATAAGTGAGTAGAGGGATATGGGGGAGGGTCACAAAAGTGTTGATCAGGTCCAGAAAAAGGACCATCTTTTTATGCAGGAATAATTCTAATATTATGCCTTGTGCTCTGGTCTCATAGTTACGGCAGAACCAGCTAGAACTCCATGAAGTACGGATGTCTCACCGGCAGCTTCAAGTGAAAGTGGATGAAATGAATGAGGAGATGAGTCTACACAGTGTGAGCCCAACAAGTACATCATTACTGTCTGAAATTGAGCAGAGCATGGAAGCAGAGGAGCTGGAACAGGAGAGAGAACAGGTACACACAAATGCACAGCTAGACCACACATGTATACAGGCACTGGCTTTCATCTCTGGCGAAGACAGCCTGCATGCTCAGTGTTCAGCTCAATCAAATATCCTGGTCCCCTCCAAGACCCCTTGGGGTAAAAATTGAGTAGTGCCCCGAAAAAGTTAGCGCCCCCGCAGCCGATTTTCCCAGGCAGCCCTGCGTCCCTCTTTGGGCACTGTGAGCCAATATCACGTCGCGCCGCGGTACTGCAGACCTTCCTCCCCTTATTAAAGGGGAGGGGCCTGGTGTAGCGCGTCCCGGCACCCAGCTGGGCCACCAGGGATCGGAAGTGCCGGCAAATGAGCCCGGCACTCGGAGTGCTGGGCTCATGGAGAGCAGCCAGCAGCCCGCGGGGGGGGGGGGGGGCGGCTTCACGGGGGCAGGTGTTGGCAGGCGGCCAGCAACAAAAATGGCCGCCCGCCGCCTCCCCTTTAACTAGCGCCGCCCCGGCCGCAGGTAGGCCCCCCCTGACCCCGGTGGACATAGCGTCCGGCGGTAAGTCAGGGGGCGCCACCCAATATTACAGCCAGGGCGCTACGCACAGCGATGATGTCGCCGCCGCTAGCGCAGCGCTAACTGATCGCACCGCCACTAACCTCCTGCTGAATTTCGTGGGAGGCGTTAGCGGCGCCATGCCCAGGCACTAGTTAGCGCCAATCAACCGAATTTAGCCCCCCTTATATCCACCTCTGTGCACTGCACATTTCAGCCAAGACTCTCGTTTATGATGTTGTCATCTCCAGATTTGTTTTTTCTAATGCCTTCACCAGACCCCCAAACTGCACCCTCCATAAACTCCAACTCATCCAAAGTTCCACTGTCTCGCACAAAGTCTCATTTGCTCATCACGCCAATCCTCACCGGTCTGCATTGGCTCCCTATCCTCTGAGGCATTGACTTCAAAATCCTAGTCCTTTGCTACCAGTCGGTCTGTGGCCTTGAACCACCTTACCTCTGTGACTTCCTCTACCGTTATATCCTGTCCCAAATTTAACTCTAGCCTCCCTATGTCCTGTATAATTCCCCTCATTCCATACCACCATCAGATACACACTATTCAACTGTCTTGACCCTATGCTCTGCAATTCCTTCCCTAAACCCCTCTGCCTCGCAGCCTCTCTCGCGCTCTCTCTCTATCTCCCAGCCTTTAAATATCTTTTTAACATCTATCTATTCGATCATAGATGTTTGTCTTTTAAGCAGCACGTTGTGACCAAGTAGCGTCTTGGTACAATATAGCCCCGAATTCCAGAATCCAAGGAAGTAAGGTTCTCGCAGAGTGTAACTGCATCTCTAGATATGTCAATCCCTGCTCCAGATTCAGTGCAATGACATAATCCCTTATCAATAATACCAGTTCTTTGATTAACAATTTGAAATTACTTGCAGTTAATTTGTATAATAGGGTAATTTTAACGAGGTCAATAAACAATTACATAGGATAATTGCACAGAAACAGGCCATTTGACCCAACCAGTCCATGCTGACGTTTATGCTCCACTTGAGTCTCCTCCTGTGTTTCCTCATCTAACTCTACCAGCATAACCCTCTATTCCCTTCTCCCTCATGTGCTTATCTAGCCTCTCCTTAACTGCGTCTATACTATTCGCTTCAACCACACCCTGTGGTAGTGAGTTCCACATTCTTACCACTCTTTGGGTAAAGAAGTTTCTTCTGAATTCCCTATTTGATTTCTTGGTGACTATCTTATATTGAAGGCCTTTAGTTTTGCTCTTCCCCACAAGTGGAAACACTCTTTATCTACTCTATCAAAACCTTTCATAATTTTAAAGACCTTTATTAGGTCACCCCTCAGCCTTCTCTCTCTAAGAGAAAAGAGACCCAGCCAGTTCATCCTTTCCTTATACCCTCGCATTTCTGGTATCATCCTTATAACCTCCTTATTTTTCTTACCAAAATGTAATACCTCACATTTATCTGTGTTGAAATTCATTTGCTAATTATATGTCCATTTTACAAATGTATTAATGTCGTCTTGTAATTTGTTGCAGTCCTCCTTAGTATTGACTATCTCCACCCCCCCCCCCCCCCGCCAATTTGGTGTCATCCACAAATTTAGAAATTGTGCTTTTGATTCCAAAGTCTAAATCGTTAATATAAATTGTGAACAACAGAGGTCCCAGCACTGATCCTTGTGGAACGCCACTACCCACCTCCTGTCACTGTGAATAGCTACCCTTTACTCCCACTCTCTGCTTTCTGTCTTGAAGTCAGCTAGCTATCCATTCTGCTACTTGTCCTCTGATTCCACATTCTCTTATCGAAGGCCTTTTGAAAATCTAAATAAATAACATCTACTACATTACCCTTGTCTACTCTCTTTGTTACCTCTTCAAAAAAATCAATGAGGTTGCTCGAGCAAGACTTTCCCTAATTAACAAGATTCAAAGAATTTACTTTACTGATCCATTTTACCAGTTCCGGTGTTGATGATCATGTTTTAGTGGGATGCTGGGGCCTTCAGCTACCAAACTGTAGCCAACGACAATTGGTGAGAACAGCCAGTAAATAAATGTCTTCCCAGTCACTGGCCTCAGCAAATTGACAGTGTGCTTCGAGGTTGTCGCCCACTGTGCAAGACCCAAACTTCAGTTCTTAATTTACCAGGATCACCAGAGAATGCTCTTATCAAGCAGGAGTTGGCCTTTTGTGATTACTTAACACATATTTTTTCCTTCCCCAGAGGCATATTATATGCAAGGAGTCCTTTCATACTTGAGGACAGTTTAGGTTGCAGGTTCAGATTTTACTGGCTATGTTCTGAGAAGTTGAGTTTCCCTCTTGCCCTCAAGTTGCCAACCATTTTAAATTTGTTATACCAGTACTTATTTTTAACTGTTTACAACTCCTTGGGAGACATTTTGTAACTGGGCAACTTATCTTGAGACAATAGTAAGCGTTAAGCTCAGACATTCTGTAGAAATAAATATTTCATGACCATCAACACTGGAATTGGTAAAATAGATCAGTGAAGAAACATCTTTAAATATTGTCAGTCAGTTATTAATTGACCTCATGTTAAAATTACCATATTATAATAGATGTTGCAACAAATTAACTGCAAGTAACTTCAAATTGTTAATCAAAGGACTGGTATTATTGGTAAGGGATGGTGTTATGTCCTTGGGCTTTACCCAGCTATTTCTCTCATACTAAGCGCCTAAACATCACTGTGATTTCTCGCTCCTTGTTTGCCAGAGTGACTTTATACGCACAATATCTGTCAGTGTAGTGTTACCTAGAGTTGGATATAAACCCCTGTTACATTGAGCCTATACTGGATAGGACAGAAGCCATGTCTATGATCTCTCAGGTTTTGGAAAGTGGTAGAATAAACACGATCAGACCCTGGCTTAGGCTATAAACCAAGGAACAGGTTTACTGAAAGTAACAGATTAATCGTAGCAAGTAAATGATAGAGAATTACAGTAATTTACAGAACTTAACTATTTCTTCAGTAATACAGTAGATTCACGTGAGGTTCTTTATCTCTTCCCGTCCCTTTTGATGTCTCTGACCATATTCTTGATGGCCTTGGTAAAATTGGTGAAATAGGAGCATGCTCTCTGAGCCATACCGTTTGCCAGGAAAAGTGTAAATTCAATATATAGCCTGCAAAATTAAGTAAAGCTGCCAATCATACCGAAGGCGCAAATAGTGTCTGCACTCCAAGGACTCCCATCTGGAGTATCAGCAATATCCATCTAATTATTGTTGGAGATTAATTCATTTGACTTAAGGAAGCAGGTGGACAAGGTTGCAATTAAAAACATTAGCATATTGATGCCGGCTTTTGTAATAAGCCCAATTTAAACTGACCAGCAAAGAAAGAACTTGGATTTATATTGCATTTTTCACATCCTCAGACTATCCCAAAGCACTTTACAGCCAGTAAGTTACTCCTGAACTGTAGTCACTGTTATAAGTGGCAAAGTGATGGAAGGTGTCGTCGACAGTGCTATTAGGCGGCATTTATTCACCAATAACCTGCTCACCAGTGCTCAGTTTGGGTTCCACCAGGACCATTCGACTCCAGACCTCATTACAGCCTTGGTCCAAACACGGACAAAAGAGCTGAATTCTAGAGGTGAGGTGAGAGTGATTGCCTTGACATCAAGGCAGCATTTGACCGAGTGTGGCATCAAGGAGCCCTAGTAAAATTGAAGCCAATGGGAATTAGGGGGGAAAACTCTCCACTGGCTGGGGATATGCCCAGCACAAAGGAAGATGGTTGTGGTTGTTGGAGGCCAATCATCTCAGCCCCAGGACATCACTGCAGGAGTTCCTCATGGCAGTGTCCTAGGCCCAACCATCTTCAGCTGCTTCATCAATGACCTTCACGCCACCATAAGGTCAGAAGTGGGGATGTTCGCTGATGATTGCAGTGTTCAGTTCTATTTGCAACTCCTCAGATAATGAAGCAGTCTGTGCCAGCATGAAGCAAGACCTGATAACATTCAGGCTTGGGCTGATAAGTGGCGAGTAACATTTGCACCACACAAGTGCCAGACAATGACCATCTCCAACAAGAGAGAGTCTAGCCACCTCCCTTTGACATTTAGTGGGATTACCATCACTGAATACCCCACCATCAACATTCTGGGGGGTCACCATTGACCAGAAACTTAACCGGACCAGCCACATAAATACTGTGGTTACACGAGCAGGTCAGAGGCTGGGTATTCTGCAGCAAGTGACTCACCTCCTGACCAATGTTCCTTGTGCAGGAAACTTTCTGATATCCGGCACTGACGGGACCGAGCTGGTGCCGTACCATCAAAAGTGCTGGACATACCAGCGTTAATGTTGAAACATACAGAACTGAAAAGCTCCGTGTGAATCAACAAACCCTGTTGCTTAGCAACAGCTTCAAAACAGTCAGCTGCAGCTGCAGGCATCTCTAGCTGAAGCTGTTGCTATAGCTACAGACCTTGCAGTGCCTGACTGGGGGGGAAAAAAAAAGCAACGAGAACTTAAAAAACGGCTCCTGATTTTTGCCGTTAGATCGAGTATTCTGGACATATAACCTCCGGATAATCCAAAGTTTCCTGTAATTTTATTTTTTGCCGCACAGCCCCATTCAAATTTTTGCGCCTGCACAGTTTCTCCCATGTAAAATCCGGTGAGCGGCTTACACAGGATCTCCAGACCACTGTGCAGCTGCACTGTTTAATGAGCATGTTGCTTCTGACTACCCAAAGCTTTTCCACCATCTACAAGGCACATGTCAGGAGTGTGATGACATACTCTCCACTGTTCTGGCTGAGTGTAGCTCCAACAACACTCGAGAAGCTCGACACCATTCAGGACAAAGCAACCTGCTTGATTGGCACCCCATCCACTACCTTAAACATTCACTCCCTCCACCACCGGTGCACAATGCCTGCAGTGTGTACCATCTACAAGATGCACTGCAGCAACTCACCAAGGCTTCTTTGACAGCACCTCCTAAACCCGTGGTCTCCAACACCTAGAAGAACATGGCCCTTGGCTCTGGTTGTTGCTTTGCATGCGGCTGGCTCTGGTTGTTGCCCCGCATGGGGCTGGCTCTGGTTGTTGCCCCGCATGGGGCTGGCTCTGGTTGTTGCCCCGCATGGGGCTGGCTCTGGTTGTTGCCCCGCATGGGGCTGGCTCTGGTTGTTGCCCCGCATGGGGCTGGCTCTGGTTGTTGCCCCGCATGGGGCTGGCTCTGGTTGTTGCCCCGCATGGGGCTGGCTCTGGTTGTTGCCCCGCATGGGGCTGGCTCTGGTTGTTGCCCCGCATGGGGCTGGCTCTGGTTGTTGCCCCGCATGGGGCTGGCTCTGGTTGTTGCCCCGCATGGGGCTGGCTCTGGTTGTTGCCCCGCATGGGGCTGGCTCTGGTTGTTGCCCCGCATGGGGCTGGCTCTGGTTGTTGCCCCGCATGGGGCTGGCTCTGGTTGTTGCCCCGCATGGGGCTGGCTCTGGTTGTTGCCCCGCATGGGGCTGGCTCTGGTTGTTGCCCCGCATGGGGCTGGCTCTGGTTGTTGCCCCGCATGGGGCTGGCTCTGGTTGTTGCCCCGCATGGGGCTGGCTCTGGTTGTTGCCCCGCATGGGGCTGGCTCTGGTTGTTGCCCCGCATGGGGCTGGCTCTGGTTGTTGCTTCAGGTGTTTCTATGAGCATTGACCAGCTGTTTTTTGCCATGCTTTGTGTCTAGGTTGAGATTTTGTCTAATTTCTTAATGTACTGTATGTATAATGATACCTTCACCTTGCTGTATTTTTCACTAATAAACTCACAGCATTGTTCTTCTTTCACCACAGCTGAGAATAGAACTCTGGGAGGCTTACTGCCAAGTGCGCTCACTTTGCTCACACCTGAGAGGAAATGACATCACAGACTCTGCACTTTCCACTGACTCCTCTATGGACGAATCGTCTGACAGCTCCTCTGCCAAAGATATCCCTACAGGGAGCCTACATACGGCACTGCACGAGCTCAAACGCCTGATCCAGAACATTCTTGATGGAAATGAGTCTACGGTACGTTAGTTTGTATGAACTCAAGTAGAACTCCAATGCGTTACAGATGTACACACTGCGCAAACTCAAACGAGAGTCTGGCATATCCTAGGTGTATACAGACTATTAAATGCCCTTTTATTCAAAATTCAATGTGCAGCTTCCTATAGATTACCAGACTCCCACCAAAGCAGTTATTACTGTGATGTTTAACTCTTTCAGAAAAGAACTGTATGAACACCTGGTTAAAGATAGGTTTGAAGGATATTCGTATAAGTACAGATAAAGATTATCAAATGATTGCAGTCTTGTTTGGGACTCGAGGAATATAATCTGTGGAAATGTAACTGGTCAGATTGAACAACATGAATGGTAATGTTAGACTGATATTGCTCAGTAACCTGGAATGTTAGTTTTCTCTGGATTTTCAGGAATTTAAGTAATTAGGAGAGAGTCCATGACCGTGCAAATTGTCCCTGGAGTCTAATGGTAGAACTGTTGTGGGTAGAATGCACTGGGTGGCATTTCTTGTTCCATACTTTGTTTTTTGTGTATGTGTGTGACACAAGGCATTCTATAATCTCTGCCAAGTGCGCTCGCTTTGCTCACACCTGAGAGGAAATGACATCTCAGACTGCACTTTCCACTGACTCCACTATGGACGAATCGTCTGACGGCTCCAGCATCTGCAGTATTTTGCTATTCTACAATCTCTGCTGGATGATAGTACAGGAAACTCTCGCTTAAACGGCACCTAAATATCCGGAATTCTCTAAACCGGCAAAATTCATACTCCGAAAACATCGTCTCAATAACCGGAAATGTTGCTGAGTCCAAGTCTCCCGTGGTGGCCGAGTTGGTCAGTGGGGGTAGTACTCCAAACTGCCACTACTCGGCTTCTTGGCGCTGTCGGAAGTCCGAACAGCTCAATAACAGGAGTCGGACTCTCCCGCGTTGCCGGGAGTACCCAATTACTGTATACTACACATTTCTTGATTTTTAAATTTTTGTTTGTTTAAAAATAGCCTCGGTAGATACCCTCTCCGTCATCCGGAATTTTTAATCAACCGGCACCATCCCGGTCCTGTCGGTGCCGGATACTAAAGAGTTTCCTGTATAACTATTTTCATTCTGCTTGTGCAACTTGTACTAATCTAGTCAATGTCTGCTGCTCATCTAACCCAGGAGTGCTTTATTCTGACATAATATTTGGGAGTGGAACACTTTCCAGGTAAATACTATCATTTTTATGTTTTAACAAAAGCATGCCAAATAATAAGCACAATTTATCCCCCTCCCCCCACACATAAAAAGGTTTCACAGCATTGATTTTTGCTCCAAATCTAGTAACAAACGTAAGCCAAATGATCATATCAGGTTCCCGTTTTCCACCATAACAAATTCCAGCACAATTTTATAAAACCTGACACCAATGCTACTCCCTGATTTCACTACCCACTCTACATAGTAGCTCTAGAAGCAAATGCAGTGGTGGCCAAAATACATGGTCTCTGCCACCCATCCTTCCCTGTTTCAGGAATGAAGCGCGCTCGTTAAACTGCTATGTTGTGAAATGTTTTGTGGGGGGGGGGGGGCATAGAAATTTGGCGTGCTTTCATACACTTTTTTAACACAAATGATGTTAACGCTTAAGAGGGGAACACTTTTTTATTTTAAGTATCCAGTGTCACCTTGAAGCACTCCTTGGTCAGGTATAGCAAAAGGCAGCTGTAAAATCAAACACCCACTACACTGCCCAAACCTCACAAGGGCACTTCCTACCACATCAGTGTCACTTTTCTAGTTTTTCCCACTAGCCCCATACTATAAATAGTTTAGAAAGTTGTATGGTAAGATCAATTTATAAATCCAGCATTAATTTACAGTTTAGGGACAGTGGGCCAAGATTTACTCTCTCTAAGGTGTAGTGAATGGTAAACTCTGCATGCTCTCATTAGGATGATTTTATAAGACTTACCTGCTTGCTGAACTTATCGTCCTTACAGGTGGTGCTGCTGAGAGTTGAAATGAATGCAATGAAAGAGGAGAGAGACAAGATGAAGGTGACATCTGAAGAAAAGGAACAAGACGAGCAGCTTCAGAAAGCTCTCGGTGACCGGGATGAAGCCATAGCAAAGTAAGAAACTTCTCTGAAGAAACTGAAAGGCTGTGAGGAGCTACTGGCTAAGATGGGACACAGTTAATTTTGTGGCTGAAGACTATCTCAGCATCTATCTCATTCCAACAGTAGCTTTGGCAGTATCACCCCACGCCCCCCTCTTTCCCCCCTCCATCTCCCCAAACAAATACTACAATATCGTGAATTAAAATCATCCCTTTTCCATTGGGCTTTGTACTGGTATCAGTACCGTTCAAATGGCTTGTTGTCTGAATAAGTCTATGCTGTACTGTCAATATATCCAGACAAATGCATAAAAGGAACTCCAGTGCGGCGACTTGACATCTTCTATCTGCCATCTCTTCTATATGCCCAAATTGTTGGATTTACTACGTGTGGAAACTGCCAGCCTTGCTCTCTTACTCGCCAGTCTGAAGGCATTTGTCTAGCTACCGGTCTAATTATGCAGACCTGAATATTAATGTATCCCAGGAAGAAGAAATGAAGATCTCAGACTAACGAGCATTTACTGTCAGTGTCAAACAGATCTGATGGTGCCCAATGTGTAGCAGAAATACATTCAACACTACTTCAGCACCTAATCTTCACTCTTTCCCCCCCCCCCCCCCAAACAGATAATATAAACACTTTTTTGTATTTTTTGACATTCAAAAGGTCTTTAACAAAACCTATCGGAGAAGATTTAAAGCTGAAGTGGAAGCTCATGGGATCAGTGATGTTGTAAATTGGATTATTAATTGGCTGGGTAACTGATCAGCTATAAATGGTAGTAACTGGGCTGTTGAGCTCTCCAGGGACCAATTCTTTAGCCCTGCCCTATATTATAATCATTGGAGGTAGAGGTGGGGGAGAGATAGCGCAGCATGTTGGAGCATCAAAACAGAATGGCTGTGCAAAGCAGATTAGTGTCTGTGATCCCACACCAGTAAATTCCCAATCTCAGCCTTGTGGTTATGCAGAGACCAGGCAATAAATTGGAGGGAATGTCATTCTTAGACCACTCTCATGTGACCCCTAGGAACTGGTTTGGAGTGATATTGGAGACCTGGGAGCTAGCCACACAAACACTGTTCCTGTGATGCACAGAAAGAACAGGGAGACTACGGAAAAAGTGGGAATGTAACCTGGATAAAGGGGTAAATATGAGATGACTTCACGGCACGCAGACTGAACTGATCCAAGCAGAGTTTAATATTAAACTATTTACCCCCTCCGGTCAATCATTAAAATGTTTACTTTTGAAGATCAAAGTGTAAAACTACAATCCCCTTCTTCTATTCTGATTTGCGCCTGTTTATAGCTCTGTTTCCCCTATTTTTTCATTCTCTCCCTTTTCCTGTTTTGTTTGTGGATTATTCAGTTAACTAATCCTCGTTCTTCAATCCTGTATTCACTTCACTATGGCTAAAATTCAGATCCAGCCAAACTGGAATCGGACCTATTTAGAACTCCGTGAAGCATGCTGTAGGAACAGACTCAATAACTGTCTAGAGTCCAGATGGCCTGCAACCTCGAGGAAATGAGTGAGGTGAAGCTCTGGTTAAATTATTTCTGAGGAGTTCCATAAATACAGAGATTTCAGCTGAGGACTGGAGAGTGGTGACTCTAATTTGGTATTTAAAAAGTAAAACGTGAATCCGGACAGAACAAGTCCAGGAATGATGTCAGGAAGCACCTCAATGCAAAGAGTGAGCAATACCTGGAAAGGCCTTCCAGGTAGAGTAGTGGAGGGAAAATCTCTTGAATCATTCAAGAGACTGTTGAATACTGTGATGAGGGGTGCCATGGGTTCCTATGGAAGGAGGAACTGGATAGGCCAATGGCTTCCTTCATTTATCTTTGTGAGTTTAACATCGGTAATGGGAAAAGTGCTGCCAGTGTTCATCTAAAGAGCATAGAGACTATTGACAGTTGCTTTTAGTAGTGAGACAGCTTGTATGTGCTTTTTAAAGTCTGATCAATACAGGACTGACTCAAGGGTTCAAATGATGGAAAATGACAGAATAGAATGAATAAACCCATCCAACATTTAAATTTTGCTAGCAGTCAAAGGCTATTGAACCAAGCATCGTACATGAGTTTAAGTAAATATACATGGAGCTCTGCTCCCCTCCCACTAGAGGGTGTTGTGAATGGGCACAATGACCACAATTCACACACACATCCCTCAGAAGTCCAGCTAATACTTCCCTGCTTAATATGGTATTGGAATAGCAGATATGTGAAAAGAAAACGGAACTTGAATTTCTATAGCGCCTTTCATATCCTTGACGCCCCAAAGCACTTTACAACCAATTAAGTACTTTTGAAGTGTAGTCACTGTTGTAGGCCAAAACGGCAGCCATTTTATGCACAGCAAAGTCCCACAAATAGCAATGAGATACATGACTAGATAATCTGTTTTGATGGTGTTGGTTGAGAGAGAAATGTTGGCCAGGATATTGGGAGAACTCTTCTGATCCTCTTCAAATAGTACCATAGATCTTTTACATCCAGCTGAGAGGGCAGACAGGGCTTCAATTTAATTTTTCAACTGAGGCAGCACTCCCACTGAAGCGTTAACCTAGATTATGTGCTCAAATCCTAGAGTGAGGCTTTAACCCATGACCTGCTGACTCAGTGGCAAGTGTTTTACCAATTGGGCCACTTAATATTCTATTAGGCACCTGGATTGGAAATTTAAAAAAACACAAGAAACAGAAAGTAATGACAAACTGAAAAGACATAGGACATGATGTGCTACATAAGAAATAGGAGCAGGGGTAGGCCATTCAGCCCCTCAAGCCTGCTCCGCCATTCAATAAGATCATGGCTGATCTTCGAACTCAACTCCACTTTCCTGCACTATCCCCATATCGCGATTCACTTAATATCCAAATATGTATTGACTATGTCTTAAATATACTCAACGACTCAGCCTTCACTGCCCTCTGGGGTAGAGAATTCCAAAGATTCACCACCCTCTGAGTGAAGAAATTTCTTCTTATCTCGGTCCTAAATGGCCGACCCCTTATTCTGAGTCTGTGACCCCGGTTCTAGACTCCCCAGCCAGGGGAAACATCCTCCCTGCATCTACCATGTCAAACCCTGTAAGAATTTTGTATGTTTCAATGAGATCACCTCTCATTCTTCTAAACTCTAGAGAATATAGGCCGAGTCTACTCCATCTCTCCTCCTAGGACAATCCCCTCCATCCCAGGAATCAGTCTGGTGAACCTTCGTTGCACTCCCTCTATGGCAAGTATATCCTTCCTTAGGTAAGGAGACCAAAACTGTACACAATACCCCAGGTGTGGTCTCACCAGAGCCCTATATAATTCCAGTAAGATGTCTTTACTCTTATACTCAAATCCTATTGTAATAAGGGCCAACGTACAGCACCTCAATGCCGTCAAACACTGAAAAATCATTTGTCAAAAAAAATTGAGCGTGGCCCCTTTAAAAAAACCGGCAGATGATGCGTCATCAACTGACATCATCTGACACCGGCTTTCTCCTAAATGGCCGGCAAGCCCGCAGGGCGGGCTTAACAAGGCCAATTAACGCAAAATAGCGTCTTTGCGTCAGCCGTCGTTGGGGGCGGGATCGGAACTCAGAAGGTAGCTGTCCCGCCCCTAGGCTGCACTGAAAGGTAAAATCCAGCCCAAAGTATTTGTTTAATTTCTTTGCCATTTTCTTATTTCCCCCATTATAATTTCTCCTGTCTCAGCCTGTAAGGGACCCACGTTTACTTTTGCTAATCTTTTCCTTTTTACATACCAATAGAAGCTTTTACAATCTGTTTTTATGTCTCTTGCTAGTTTACTCTCATTTTATTTTTCCTTTTATCAATTTTTTGGTCCTCCTTTGCTGAATTCTAAAATCCTCCCAATCCTCAGGCTTGCTACTCTTTTTGGCAACATTATAAGCCTCTTCCTTTGATATAAGCCTCTTCCTTTGATCTAATACTATCTTTAACTTCTCTTGTTAGCCACAGTTGGGCCACTTTTCCTGTGGGGTTTTTGTGCCTTAAAGGAATGTCTATTTGTTGTAATTTATGTATTAATTCTTTAAATGCTAGTCATTGCTTGTCTACCGTCATACCTTAGTTTCCCAATCTACCTTATCCAACTCGCCCCTCATACCCACGTAGTTTGCTTTGTTTAGATTTAAGACCCTAGTTTCAGATTTATCTAAATCACTTTCAAACTCAATATAAAATTCTATCATATTATGGTCACTCTTCCCTAAAGGCCCCTTTACTACGAGGTTATTAACTAACCCTTTCTCATTGCACAATACTAGATCTAAAATAGCCTGTTCCCTAGTTGGTTCCTCAACATACTGATCTAGAAAACTATCTTGTATACATTCCATGAATTCGTCCTCCACACTATTACTGCAAATTTGTGAAGTCCCCCATGATTACTGTATTACCCTTGTTACATGCGCCTTTAAATTCCTGATTTATACTCTGCCCTACATTACAACTACTGTTTGGGGGCCTACAAACAACTCCCACCAATGTTTTCTGCCCCTTGCTGTTTCTTAGCTCCACCCAAACTGATTTTACTTCTTGCTTTTCGGAGCCAAGATCCTTTCTCTCTACTGTCTTTATCCCATCCTTTATTATCAGGGCTACCCCTGCTCCTTTTCCATTTTGCCTAGCTCTTCTAAAAATTAAGTATCCTGGAATATTTAGTTCCCAACCTTGGCCATTTTGCAACCACGTCTCCGTTATGGCTATTAGATCAAACCTATTGCAGGAAACTTTGTGTTATCCGGAGGCTAACTGTCCGGAATGCTCGAGCCACCGGCAAAAATCAGGAGCTGTTTTCGTTAGGTTTTTTTTTCTCGTTGCTTTTTTTCTCAACAGTCAAGCTCTGCAAAGTCTGCTGAAGCTGTTGCTAAGCTACAGAGACGCTTGGACTGTTTAGAAGCAAGCAACAGGGTTTGTTGACAGATACGGAGCTCAAAAGCTTCCGTATCTTTCAACATTAGCGCTGGTTTGTCCGGCAGTTTTGAGGGAACGGCAACAGCTCGGTCCCGTCGGTGCTGGATAGCACAAAGTTTCCTGTAATTCATCTATTTTGTTGCGAATGCTTCGCCCATTCAGATATAGGGCCTTTAGCTTTGACTTGCCACCTTAGTCACTGATGCCTTATTACCTTTGTTACTCTCCCACTGTCCCTTCTTGACCCACTCTGCTTATTTTTACCCAAAACTCTACTCTGCTCTACAGCTTTGACATTTCCCTTGCTGCTTTTAAATTTACTCTTTCCTGAATCCTCCCCCACCCCCCACCCCCTCTTCATTAGTTTAAAGCCCTCTCTACTGCCCGAGTTATTCGATTTGCCAGGACATTGATCCCAGCCCAGTTTAAGTGGAACCCATCCCATCGGAACTGCTTCCTCTTTCCCCAGTACTGGTGCCAGTGGCCCATGAACTGAAAAACCCTTCCTCCCACACCACTTTTTGAGCTACGCATTTAAACCTCTAATCTGTTTGTCCCTATGCCAATTTGTGCGTGGCTCAGGTAACAATCCAGAAATTATTATCTTTGAGGTTCTGCTTATTAATTTGGATCCCAGCTCCCTCAGCAGAACCTCATTCCTAGTTCTATCTGTCGTTGGTTCCTACCTGGACCATAACAACTGGATCCTCCCCCTCCCACTCCAAGTTCTTCTCCAGCCACGAGGAGATATCCTTAACCCTGGCGACCTTTTCTCATTCCATGCTATTTTTTCACTCAAGAACATAAAAAAAGGGAAAATGAGGTCAAGACAAGAAAGAAATGGGGAGATGGCTTGCACCAGGGCAGTAAGTCCCACTTGTACCCTCATACAATAGCAAAATACTGCAGATGCTGGAAATCTGAAATAACAACAGAAAATGCTGGAAGTACTCAGGAGGTCAGGCAGCATCGGTGGAGAGAGAAACAGAGTTAACGTTTCAGGTCTGGGACCCTTCATCAGAACTGGAAAAAGCTGGAAATGTAACATATTAAGCAGGTGCAGAGACTGTGGGGGGGGGGGGGGGTGGTTAGAAGGGGAAGAAGGAATTGAAAGAACATACTGTGAAAATGTTGCATATGGGAATGGCAAAATCATGCAGCACAAAAAATGGGGGCAGGGATTATGATCTGAAATTGTTGAACTCGATACTGAGTCCGGCAGGCTGTAAAGTGCCTAATCGAAAGATGAGGTGCTGTTCCTCGAGCTAACTGGCTGACTGTATCAGGATAAGACATTTTGTGTGAAAATTCTCTCAGCACTGGATGCTATAAATGAGACAAAAATAGTTGGAATAGTCCTGGAAAAAAAGTCTACATTTTCTTTTTATTAAAATCCCAAATGAAAGGATCATAATGACCCAATTAAATGCTAACAGTAGAGTTTAGTCAGAACTCTGCAGATTACCATAAGGACATAAGCCAAGTCCCAGCGAGCTTACTTTGTCAATTTAGGTCCATCTGCAGAATCTGTTCAGGATATTTCCATCTCTACTTTTCATTGAATCAGGAATTGAAAGATACCAGACATGATGGGGCACATAGCGCATTTGCCATACCAATAGTGAAATATGAGTACTATTTCTAGAGATACTTTAGAGTGCTGCTACTATCCTCATGGGCAACTGTTGGAACTGCAAGATCAGGGACAAAATAGGTGAGTGAAAAATCCGGTTTTGAGATTAAACTGATCCTTATCCTAGGTCAGCCTTGAATAGCCTCTGTCCTGAAGCTGTACCTTGACAAGAAAATGCTTTTGTTCCTGGTCAGAATCAGAGTCCGACATTCACACTGTGCACTGTGCCCTGCGAATGTTGTTTCCCTTTTAGTATTCCTGGAATCTGTTTATTTTGCAAATTTCAAATGTGCTTGAACTTGCTTCACTAAATGCTTGAGTCTTACAGCATCTAAAAGGACCTTTTGAGCAGAATGTTTTCACCCAGTGTAGTAGAATTGTAAAATAAGTTACCTGATAGGGTTATCCAAGTGGACAAATTAAATAGGTTGAACAGACCGTTTGATGCATTTCTGGAGAGCGAGGGGCGTGTAGGGTGTGGTGAGAAGGCAGGTAAATGGGCTTTGAGATCTATCAAAAAAAGGTATGGGCTTCATGGCCTTTTCTTTTTCTAAAAGTTCTTAGGCTATTCTTAAACTGTTCTATAAAGTAACACCAGTGAGTCTAAAGTAGTCCTTCAAGTTACGTTTTGCCATTGTTGGAATGCATCTGCAAATGGGTCACAGCTGAGAAAATAGGCAGGGTAGCCATGAGCTGGTAAGTAGGTTGGAGTTGGTCCTTTCATACCTGCTTCTGTTATGTTTTGTTCACATTTCAGTGAATTTCCACTTTTAGCTTTTTATTGAAAAATGAAATGAGACTCCTGCCAATAACTGATGATGCACAAACCTGGTCTGTGAAGATAACCCAGTTGTAATGCAAATGAGGTCTATGTTAGGTTGGGTTTAGATCAGGTGTGAAGCATTTCCCTCCCCCCACAATCCATTTTACTCCTCCTCTCTAGAAAGTACTGACTCGTTGATTATGATTCCACAGGTCCTGAGCATCTCTGGTACCTCACCCAATCACTATGTGTGATCATAGACAGCAAGTGTTGGCTTTTTGATCGGGGTGGGGTGGGCGGTGAATTACAGTCGATTCTGTCTTCATCCAATGGCCATATGAGCGCTTAACAGATGATGTTGGATAGTGACCAGGAATAAAAACTGTAGCTGACTTTCCCACCCCCACCCGAGGCTAATAGTAGTTTCCCTATAGATCGCCAAACCTTGGATCTTACTGGTCTGTGTGATTTAGTTCCACATTGAGCAGTGCATTTACCAACTGAAGCAGCATGCTCCTTCCAACATGTTACATGGATCGATATGAAATATGGTAGTGTAATGTAAAGGTAACATTCTGAGTTTCCGTTGCAGGAAGAATACTCTGGAAATGGAACTGGCCAAGTGTAAGATTGACATGATGTCACTCAACAGCCAGCTCCTGGACGCAATCCAGCAGAAACTCAACCTCTCGCAGCAGCTGGAGGCCTGGCAGGTAGGTCAAAGATCAGTGAACACCAACTTTAATGGGTCTGTTTTGAATGCAGTTTTTACTGATTTATGTTATCACTGCATTTTAGTAGATCGTAATTCAGTTACTGAACAGGCTTCATTGTTTCCACACAATCATTAGAAGGAAATGTTGCTTAAAATGTGATGTGTTGCTATTTGAAGTGTGTAGACCTGTCTCTAAAGGTGGATTTTTTAATCTTGGCAATTACTGGAATAACTACAGTGGATATCTTTCTCATGAGACAACACCTTTTTCTTTTCTACCTCAATGTTTTTGGGTATATTGGGATAATCTCACTGGTAAATGTTAGTCCTTTTAAGAGAATCCCCTTAATGAAATTCCAGTTAATCTAGTTAACATGGTGGCACCTTTACCTTTTTACACTGACAACTGCAAACCACAACAATGACCATCTCCAACAAGCGAGACTCTAACCATCTCCCCTTGACATTCAATGGCATTACCATCGCTGAATCCCCCACCATCAACATCCTGGGGGTTACCATTGATCAGAAACTGAACTGGACCAGCCATATAAATACTGTGGCTACAAGAGCAGGCCAGAGGCTGGGAATTCTGCGGCGAGTGTCTCACCTCCTGACTCCCCAAAGCCTTTCCACCATCTACAAGGCACAAGTCAGGAGTGTGATGGAATACTCTCCACTTGCCTGGATGAGTGCAGCTCCAACAACACTCAAGAAGCTCGACACCATCCAGGACAAAGCAGCCCGCTTGATTGGCACCCCATCCACCACCTTCAACATTCACTCCCTCCACCACCGGCGCACTGTGGCTGCAGTGTGTACCATCTACAAGATGCACTGCAGCAACTCGCCAAGGCTCCTTCAACAGCACCTTCCAAACCTGCGACCTCTACCACTTAGAAGGACAAGGGCAGCAGACGCATGGGAACATCACCACCTACAAGTTCCCCTCCAAGCCACACACCATCCTGACTTGGACCTGTATCGCTGTTCCTTCACTGTCGCTGGGCCAAAATCCTGGAACTCCCTTCCTAACAGCATTGTGGGTGTACCTACACCATATGGACTGCAGCGGTTCAAGAAGGTGGCTCACCACCATCTTCAAGGGCAATTAGGGATGGGCACTAAATGCAGGCCTAGCCAGCGACGCCCACATCCCATCAATGAATTAAAAAAAAAACAACTTGTATTTAAATAGTGCCTTTAACATAGTAAAACGTCCCAAGGCAGTTCACGGGAGCGTTATAAAACAAAATTTGACACGAGTCACATAAGGAGAGATTAGGGCAGATGTAGGTTTTAAGGAGCCTCTTAAAGGAGGAAAGTGAAGTAGAGAGGTTTAGGGAGAGAATTCCAAAGCTTAGGGCCTTGGCAGTTGAAGGCACGGCCACCAATGGTGAAGCACTTAAAATCGGGGAGGCTCAAGAGGCCAGAATTAGAGAAGCGCAGATATCTCGGAGGGCTGTGGAGCTGGAGGAGATTAGAGATGGGGAGGGGGCGAGGCCATGGAGGGATTTGAAAAACAAGGATTAGAATTTTAAAATCGAGATGTTGCTTAACCAGGAGCTAATGTAGGTCAGCGAGCACCGGAATGATGGGTGAACGGGACTTGGTGCGAGTTAGGACACTGGCAGCAGAGTTTTGGATGACCTCAAGTTTACGGAGGGCAGAACGTGGGAGGCCAGCCAGGAATAGTCAAGTCGAGAGGTAACAATGGCATGGATGAGGGTTTCAGCAGCAGATGAGCTGATGCAGGGGTGGAATCGGGCGATGTTCCAGAGGTGGAAATAGGCGGTCTTAGTGATAGCGTGGATATGTGTTCAGAAGCTCATCTCTGGGTAAAATATTACACAAGTTGCAAACAGTCTGGTACAGCTATAGACAGTTGACGGGGAGAGGGATGGAGTCGGTGGCTAAGAAACAGAGTTTGTGGTGACGACCTTAGACAATAGCTTCGGTCTTCCCTATATTTAACCTTGCTAATTTGTCTTCAACTCCATGCACCTTTACCTACAGATGTGAGACTTTAAAGCATGCTTTCTGAAAATCTAAGTATTTTACACACATTAAACATTTCCAGTCCGCTCCTTTAGTTAAGTCCTCTAGTTACATCTTCTGTGATTTCCAGTATGTTTGGGAGGCTCTGCCTATACTAAACCATACTTTTATCCCCTTATAGGCTCTGTGCACCTCAGTAGCACATGGACATTGTCCTTTGAAATTCTGGGCAATTCTCCTACCACCAGTGTTAGACTGACTAGTTTATCATACCCCAGTTCACACCTCAATACTTTATTTTAAAAAGTGGGAATATGTGACTCCTAGCCTTTTATATTTATGGAGCTCATTTCCTGGAGAATTCCAGTGTGCATCCTACTTGGTCCCGACAACCTGTAAACATACAAGGGCCAAAAATCTTATCTGCTAATTTTCGGGCTAAAACAGAATAAGTACAAAAAATAGTATTCCACCAATTTTAACTCGTATTTTTTATTATTAAAATTAGTGAAAACAGGAATTTGGGCCTCTTGATGCTTTAATTCATTTGTAACACAACCATGACTTCTGAAGACTTGGAGTTAATTTGAATCTAACCTTCCTGGCAGGAAACTGACGGGATTGGATCGGCCGCCTGATTGTACTTTCCATTGACTTCAGTGTCCTATAGAGTGTAAAACAGGTGGCCGATCCGATCCCGTTAGTTTCCCACCATAGCACCTTTGAGTTTTTTGATTTCCCCTCAATATTGCTACCCAACTTCTATCTTTTAAAGGACCTGTCTGGTCTTTAACACTGTTGTAAGTAGCTAAGAATGATTAATTCTAATTCCTGTCACTGATGAGTAATCTGCCTAACAATTTTGCTCTAACTGCTTTTGGTATTTATTTTAGTTATCCTCAAATTACTTCTCCTGGTCTTCCTTAGTGTGATTCCTTTCATGTTTATTTAATTATAAATTCTAATCTTTAGGATACATTTGACTTCTTTAGTCAGTCACTGTATCTAGATCATCCTATTTTCTCATAAGGATGTACTTTCTACGTCCCTTAAAGTAGCTTCTTTGGGAGAAGGGGATGGGAATTTTCCATCCAAGAATATTAGCAATCACTGCATAATTAAATTCAATATTGTAATTAGGGCTCAGGGCAAACAACAATATAGATGATGTGAAAGAGCACAACTTGGCAATGAGGAGGAGAATAGGGAGATTGAACGGGACATAGTTTTTTTCCCCCCCACACCCTCTACCTTCTAATCTATGACATGAAAATCCTGAGCATTGTTCAGTGCCATTGAGAGTGAGTCTTCACTTGCACTAAATAGGCTTTTAGCAATGCTAGCCATTCAGTGGACAATGTGAGATATTTTAACACCCGGATGTTGATCAGACAGTATTATCCTTTCCTTAGATGTAATAAAAAGTGGGGGGAAATCAGCCAGGGTTTGTGCTTCTGCTTGCTATCCAATGACTCCTCCTAGAAAATGTGAGTGGACATCAGGTGAAGGCAGGGTTGCAAATGCCTCTGATACCTTCCCCTCTCTTCTCCCCGCACCCCCCCCCCCCCCCTTCAGATCTGGTCACAGTCAAAAAGCCTACCAACACTGTATTTTATCGAACCTTTATAGAATTGAGTGCTCAAAAATGGCAGCTTATTTTGAATGCTGCATTGGTAAGGAAAGGACAATACTGAATGATCTCTTGGGTGACATGGATTGGGGGCAAAAAACTACAAAATAAAAATTAATATACATTCAAATGTTGCAATAAGTCCCAATCCTAGATATTTAATTATTTCTGTGACAAGTAATACAATTTTAGTAAGCTTGCTGTAAGTATTGTACTAAGGCGCTGAATCCTGCAGCTAAATAAATGTTGTAAACAGGAGACTGGAATGAATTTGCTTCTTCCACACTTTATGCACCCACACTTGAAATATGAATTTAGAATTAGAACATGAAACACTACATTTTTGTTCACGTCCTGATTTAAATACTTAATGGTTCTTTGTTTTTACTGGCACGTTTCTGGGGATGGAAGTTCAGACTCCATTTGAACAAGACACTATCATTTATGTAAATTGTAAGGAAATGCTTTGAAAGTAATGGGGGAAGGTTTCAAAGGCTACGGGCCCATTAAACACGGGATTCTCTTAAATGGATGTATTTGTGTAGTCAGTCACTTGATTTGATTTTGTCAGTGTCTCTGGGTATACTGGGAACCACAGCAGGTATGGATGTGGTAGCATCACCTTGGGATCCCTCAACAGGTACCTGTAGAGGGGAAGCCTCTGTGGTATGGGAATCAGCTGGGTGGATATAGGTATTTGAGGTGAGTAGTGTATGGGGATCACCTTAGTGAGTGCGGAGGTAAGTATTCTGTCCTGGCCCCAAGTAACACTTTAATAGAAGTAGTCCAACAGAGGAATGCTTTTGTTCTTGTTGCTTCAGAGCCTTGTGTTTTCTTCCCTCTCTTCTCTCCTGCTGCAGTTTGCTTCCTCAGGGCTTTTCACTATCTGGCTCCTCTGGTTTCTCATCTAGTGGCCTTTCCCAGCTACTGTACAAGCAGACTATTGTAAGCCCCCTCCTGCCTCTGAGGTGAGCTTTAATTGTAACATCTCACCCCATCCACTTGTTAGACTGTTTCCTCATTCCATCCATTCCTCATCTTTGACTGTTCCTGAGTTTTGAGTTTTCCATTCTCTCACGGAGTACACTTCTTCAGCCATTTCCAAAGAGTCATTTAATCAAGCTCCATGTGATGCAGCTATGAACGACCGACTAAGGCAGAGTGAACCTTGGCTTTTCAGGTTCACTGCAGGCAGCCGTTGGGCATTGCAGAAGGTCAAATGATTAAATGATTGCTTGGCATCTGACCATCAGAACAATCTCCTATCACTGTTTCTTTCTGACCTGTTCAGCCTTAATATTACAGCACCAAAACATGATGCCATTACAGACTGCTTTGGTAGACAAGTGTCTCATTATCCAGGAGATCATAACAGTCAATTCCACTAAGGTTCATTCTTGACTAGTGAATGGACCTGTATTTAGAGTAATAATTCCAACAAGCCCCTTCTGTACAATGTCCTTCATGCTATGTCTAACCCATATTGCATGAAGTCCCTGTTGCACATAGCTGGGGTTAAACACAGATTGTACCCAGACCCTGCCAGCTAATGTCCTTCACACTGTTTCACCTAGAATGTATTGTGCCCGAGACCCCCAAAGCACCAATTACAACGAAGAGCAAGAACACGCAGCAGATATTCATGTTGGACTCCTTGCACAGCTGGAACCAGTTCTGACCATTCCCAGGGAGGTTTCTGGTCGTCAGCTGTTGTGTTCTCTGAACTGCTCTTTGCTGGAAATTCAAAATTTGCCACACAAAAAATTCTGGGAATGTGACAAACTATTGCTCAGTTATATCAAGTTAAGTGACTGTTTCAGGATATAATTATTTCTAAACCTGTCTCGCTCTGTGACTTTTAAGTGAGACTTCAGAGTTGAGTGTGGTAGCCCTGTAATAGGGATGAACTGTGGACTTGATTTGTCTGCAGTCAGCACAAATCCTCTTCTGTACTGTCTCCATCAGCACTAACCGTTCCCTGCCTCCGCATTGACCCACTTTCCTACTCCCTTCCCGGTCTTGACTGTCCTTTATTCAACACAGAAGTACACTCTGCTCCCCTCCTCCACCCTTAGCATTGATGCTCCCTAATCCTCCTCTGCACAACCCTCCTCACTCTCACTGGACAGCACCTCACCCTCCTATGCCTCAGTGCTATAAATATGTTATGCTTAGCTGTGACCTTCCCCTCACTGCTCATCTTTTTCCCTCCCTCATCGTCCTTTCTGTACTGGCCTCTGTATGTTCATTGCATTTCGTGCCACAGTCCCACAGCTGTAAATGTACCACTCCTGCCTGTATATGCACAGCACACAGGTGTAGCTTGCAACAACATTTGGTTTGAACACTGTCATGTTCCCTAAAGTAATCTGAAGCTTCCCTACAGTCAGTGTAACTGTAAATGTGTGGCTAACACTGACTCCCGTTCCTTCCTTTCCCTACAGGATGACATGCACAGGGTCATTGACCAGCAGCTTATGGACAAACAACAGAAAGAGTGTCGTCCGCCAGCACAATCCTACAGGAACAGCTGCAGCGTGAGGCACAAAGTCAGCTCCTCAGTGAGACTGGAACGTAACCGAGAAGAGGCCATTGGGGCAGAAGGGAATCGTCTCTTCTCATTTTTCAAGAAGAATTATTTTCCTTTGTAATTATTAAAAGGGGCCAGTGTGGATTTGGGAGGGCTTTAAGAGATTCTTTGTACAAAGAGTGTTTCATTGAATTAGGAAGGAAACTCTTTCTGCTCAGGCGATGCTTCCATTTGCCTGCAAGGGGCAGCAGGGTGGCACAGTGGAGCAAACCCTGGGTGATGCAGGCTAAGTCAGGTAGCCTTGTTACGGGAGACGTTCTCTGCTGTAACTGGTGCCCAAATACTCTTTGGCAAAGGTTCTCGTATGTGGAACGTTGCACGACCATACTGTATATAATGGGTTAAAACAAATCATATTGATAAGTTCAATTATTTTCTCACAAAACTAATTTTACAAAAAATAGGAATTGAAGAATGTCCGATCTGTGAAGGACTGAATGTTTGTACAGTATTATTTGCCTTTAAAGAATCATATGGGACAGCAAACCATGTGCATCCATAGTGAGTGAGTAGCTGTACAGCACCTGTGAGCAGTGCACCTATGAAGATTCGTATGGAATATTGCAGCATGTGCATGTGTAGCGTGGGCAGTTCACTGTGTGCCTGTAGAATGCGGTGTCTGTGCAACTCGTGCCTGTTCAATATAGTGTGAGATAGCACACTGTGCACCAGTACAGTGTTAGAATGCACTTTGTGTGTGTATAAAGTGCTCCATAATGCAATCTCTACAGATTATCATCGGGTACCAGTTCAGTATGCGAGTGCACTTTGTGAGTATAAAGTGTTAAGACAGTACAATCACTGTATTGCACCATATCCCTGTACAGCACGGTGTGGGGTCATGGTTGATGTTTGTGTGTGAAGTATGTCACAAATGCTGGGAACCTGAAAAACACAGAAAATGCCAGGAGTACACAGGATGTCTCTCAGCACCTGAAAAGGGAAAAGACAGGTTAATGTTCTGAGTGGAGACGCTTGATCAAAACTAATGAGGGCTCTTCACCTGAAACATTAAGGGTGATTCTGAGACTGGGCACTGTCGGCTGAGCGCGTTGGTAGCTGGGTGCGCATCTCGGCAAATCACAGGCATGCAGCTTGTGATTTTCCCTTTGTTAATGAAGGGAAAAGTTAATGGACTGAAAATCACTGCACACACACTATTTCCTAAGTAACGGTCCCTGTCGGTACCCGATTGCAGAATCATCCATTAACCTGTCTTTTCTTTTTTCAGATGCTGATGGACATGTGTATTTTTAGTGTCCTCTATTTTTATTTAACATACAGTGAAGGGTTGGATACAGAGCCATATCCAGTATAGTGGGCTGTGTGCCTGTAATGTATAGTGTAGGATCGTACAAGATATGATGTAGGTTGAGATAGCAGACTTTGTGCCTGTTAATATAATATGGGATAGTGCACTATCGTGTGTGTGTGTGTGTGTATATAAAGTGTTGGATAGCACGTGGATAGTGTGGGATAATGCACTATATATGTATAAGATGGTGCTAGGTGTATGGTATAGTTTGAGGCTGTGGACTGTACACCTGTAGAGTATAGTGTAGAACGATCTAATGTATGTGGTTTAGGCTGAGAGCAGAATGTGTGCTTGGATAATGTGTAGGCTAGTGCAATGTGTATGGTATAGTTAGGGGCTGTGCTTGTGCAGTATAGTGTAGGATATAGGTTGAGGTAGCAGACTGTCTATTCAGCAACTTGGAATCATGCATCATGTGCTTGAAAGTGTGAGCTTGTGCTTTGTCTGTAAAGAATAGTGTGGGATAATGCACTAAGTGTACAGGCACAATTTTAATAATGTGGGATAGTGTACATGTGAAGAATTGTGTGGAATGATGTGGTATGTACATGCTTGATGTGAATAGTACACCTTTTGCTTGTGCAGTAGATTGTGTGACTATGCACCATGTGCCTGTAAACCACAATATGAATGATATACACTGCATTATTGATGGGGTGCTGAGTAGTGCATTGTGTGCCTATAAAGAGCCGTGACATAATGTGCAATGGGCGTGTATAGTGTCAGTGCACCATTTCTGTGCCATTGTATGTGATGGTGCACAGTATGCCTGTATAGTATGGTGCTGGGTAATGCATTTGTGCCTATATAATACAGTATGGGGCATTACACCTTGTACAGTATTCTCTAGGATTGGTATAGGACAAAGCACCATGAACAGTATATTTCTGGATCTGTGTATCATCTGCCTACACAGCATAATATAGGATAGTGTACTCTGTATCTGTGCAGTATAGTGTGCAATAGTGTACCTTGTGCCTTTCCAGTGTGTGTGTGAGATAATGCACCATGTATATGTAGGAAAATATCCTGTGCGTGTCCACTGTGGTGTGGGCTAGTGTAATGTGTGCCTCAAGCCTATAGTGTTCGCTAGTGCAACACATATGGTATGTGATAAATTACCGTGTGCTTTTATGTTACAATGTGAGATAATCCACCGAATGTTAGCTCACTATTGTATGGAATGGTGTTGTGTGTGCTTGTGAAGTTTAGTGTGAGGTTGTGTGCTATTTGCCACTGCAATACAGTATGGTGCAGCAGTATTACCTGCTGTACAATATAGCATGAGAAATGGAGTATGTCGTACACTACAGAATGGGGCAGTGTACTGTGTGCCTATATGGTATAATGTGTTGTAGATGCAGTGTGTGCCTGTTTGGTACAGTGTGGATGGGATAGTGCACTATAAATATTATTGTGGGGTAGTGAAAAGTGTATCTGTACAGCAGTTTACCATGTGCCTCTACAGCACTATAATCTGGATACGTTTTTGGGTGTCTGTAATTGGGATAGTATTAGGTACTCTAGGGTCGTATGTAGTGTAGTGTCCAGAAGTGGACCATGTGCCTGATCAGTAATAGCATGTAGTATGCACATTGCCTTTACAGCAAAGTGTATGCACTACGTGCCTGTGGGCTAAGATTTGGCTATCTGATTAGGGAGAAGATGGGCTGGCTGGTGAAATACAAATGATTGGCACAGTGCGTTTGGGCAGGTGAAACTCTAGTGGTGTGGGTCATTGATTCTGCCCTCACTACGTGTCACTCCTACTGTGGTTTTTTTTTAGCCGCTTGTTCTGACACCTAGCTATGGAATCCTTTACAACCTTGAAGATTTTGTTCCTTGGTGGCTCAGTGCCTAAATGTCAGATGTGAAAATGAGCCATGCAGAGCAGGAAGGATTCCATGTTCAATCTCTGCACTGTGCTGAACTAACGAATGTCGGTTAGGGCAGCAGTAGGGGGCGCTTCTTGGCCTCAGTGCTCCAGTGAGTCCGGAGAGGAGACAGTCAGCTGGGCTCTTGCTTTAGTCGCTAATATTGACCTGCTGAAAAGTCTGCCTTTCTGGATGCAGGTGAAGATAGGATAGGGCTCAGCTGCGATGTCCTTGTGGTTTAATAGCCTGTCTGGGCTTGCGGGTCAAGAGTAAAATGGAGGATGGAATTGTACCTCGGTGTCAATCAGCACCTTCAGGAGCGGAGGGCAGAAAACTGGAGGGAGAATATTTTTTCTGTGAATTGTGATGGTCTTTGAAAACTGACAGCATTGTGACTGGACACTTTAACATAGATATCATTCACAGCAGATCAAAATGACTGCAACCCAGTCTTAACAGTTAAAGCTAAGCAATCTGAATAAACCCAGGCTGGGACATACAAACTGTCCCACATTATACTGCAAGATCACCTGCTGTTCCACTGTATAGTGTTTAAACCCTTTGCTCCCCTGCTTTAGGCTCCTGTATCAATGAGAATCAGTGTCTCAGCACAGTTGCTGATATTTCAGATAAGTGGCAGACTGACGGCATCAACTATGATTGTGCAATAATAAATATATTTTGCGTTGTATTGATTTTTAAATTGCCACTGATGCACTGTTATCTTCCGTATACGTAAGATGCTTTTCAGTCACGGCAGGAACCTGCAGGGCCCTGTTAGAATCACAAGATTCCCACAAAATATCTATGCTCTTGTAATAGTCACAAGATGGCTATGAGAGTCAAACTGTTCAGGGGTGAGGTTCAGAAATTGTAAATCAGCCATCTGAGCTTCACTCTTGTGCTTTAGTGTCATCTGAGCCCCTTTTTTGGGTCACTGCCTTAAAAGTATTAGCTCTTTTTGGCATAGGGTCTGACACTTACAAGATTCAGACCTTTTCTGCACTTGATAAAAGGATGGGTCAAGGGGTGGTATGCAGGGGCAGGGGAAGCGAGGACATGACAATCTCGCTTAGCCATTCAAAAGCCTGACTTCCATCCATTCCACCTTTTAACCTCATAAGCAACCAGAAGGAACTCTCAGCACCGATGAAAGAAACGACTCTTACAATGTCACCACAATTCCTATCTGGTCCAGAAAACACAGAGAAACTGCTCACACCTGGACTAAAGTGGACCATGATCCGTGCACCCACCTGTCCTATCAGCCGATATTCTTATCCCACAACAACACATGTATAAAAGCCTTACTGACAAAGGGAGCGAATAACCCTGTGCCAACCTAACCCAATTAAAGGGAATGAATGCAGAAACAGCTGGCTACAGTGCCAGAGGAGCCAGTTAGCTGCTGGGTTTCCCTGTTCAGAACCTATAGTTTATGATATTAGTCAGGACTGTAAACAGCTCATGTGTTGTGAATAAATTCCCTCCAGAGTAGGGAGCTGAGGAGCATCTCCCTGCTGAGGAGCATCTCCCTGCTGAGAAGCGATGAATGTCACAGAGTGGCTTAAATTTGCTGTATATAATATAGAGCTTGGATTTTTTTCTATATTGAAAAGGTTTCATAACAGTATAGATTATTTGTAAATGAAATACAGTTTACTGTTTAATTTGTATATGAAGAGACACATTATAAAAATGCTTATTTTTTAGTAAAAATGCTGCTGCCTTTTTTATAGTCCTGTCTTGTACGGAGCTTGAAAAGCTCCTTAAACAGATATTTCTATGAAGTGTGTCTGTCCCAGAGCCACTGTAATAATAAAGAGGAATGCAGATGGGAAGCTGTTGTGTTGTCGGTGTGTTTTTGCACTTCCAAGTTTTTAACCTGTGTTTTTGATTGAGAAACTGATGGTGTATCGATCTTGTGGTTAAATGCACTACCCGGTATGGCATTCAAACATACAGTCCAAGGTTTGATCCCAGTGCGTGCTGAGTTAACTGATATAAAAACAGAAAATGCTGGAGATACTCAGCAGGTCAGACAGCATCTGTGCAGAGAGAAACAGAGTTAACATTTCAGGTCGATGACCTTGTGTCAGAACTTAGTTAACTGATCTCTGTCAGGCTGGCCTTCAACACCCCCGGGCTAAGCAGAACCACAGACTAATCACTTTAAAGCAAGCTGTGCTGGAGAGTGCTTGTGTGTGGGCAGCAGGTGACACTAGTTTGACTGGGCTGTGATACACTCGCGCTCTCCGGTCACGCACATTAAATGGCCACTTCACCCCGACACTGGAGGCAACCAAGCCGAACTCTGCCCTCCTGTGTGACTGGCGAGCACCTGAGCAGCGTCGGGTGAGGACAGGTTCAAGTTCACCTGTGATGCTTCTCCTGTCAAATAGCACACTCGTGCGAAGACTACTCGGGCAAGGTAGCAGAGGGCTGCTGTGGAACTGCAGAACAGCACCTTCAGAATGGGAGAATAACTTCTTTGGAAAATCTATGGAATGTCACTGTCTGCTTTATTTCCCTCACCTGTTGAACTGTGCTTTTATTCCCTCCAGCCACCATCGACTATGTGGAGCAGTGAGTTGGCAGCTCCAAGCTGGAAACCTGCATGCGGTTGAACTTGGGTCAGCTGGCAGTTAGAACTGACTCAACATCGCCCACCAGTGACCCTGTCTGACATCTCATCGAGTGTAGTGAATGGGGCCTGTCAATGACAAGAAATAAACAAACAATCACAGAGAAAATGAAGCTTTTTTTCTCACAACTTACTCATTTTTAGATGTGTGTGTGTGTATATGTGTGAAAAAATGGGTGTATCTAGCCCATTCCTTTTTGATATCATCTCAATGTAGTTAAATTTCTTGTGGAAGATACACTTTTTTTCTTTCCTTAGTAACGTGTTAATATTTTTGCTTTATGACATGGTTTCACTATTACACAACATAAACCTAGAAACTATTGGCGATGTTAGAGGATAGTGTGCTCACATGACACTGCTCTGCCCTTTTATTTTGAATAGGTTAACACCTCCACTAAAGTAGGGGGCAATGGACAGCCCTAGGTCGGAGTTAAATGTCCGTCCACAGACAGACATTGTTGACCGTGATTTCTAGGCTATATGTTTGACGGACTGCATCAATCGCATACCAGGAATGCTTAATATGAGCACGGTGACGGGGGCCACACAGCGGTGATAAAAAAGCGTTAAGAACGAAATACAGAGATAACAAATTCACTTTAAGCAGAACACAAAATTATCTATAATAATATCGGTATTTTATGTAGCAAGTTATCACTTAGTTCAAATATCTCAAAGCCCTTAACAATTATTTTTGAGAGCAGTGACTGTAAAGTAAGCAAAATTTCCAATTTTAAAAACCCTGTTAGTCATAGAATCTTGCAGCACAGGAGGTCATTCAGCCCGTCGTGCCTGTGCTGGCTTTTTGAAAGAGCTCTCCAATTAGTCCCACTCCCCTGCTCGTTCTTTGCAGACCACCAATTTATTTTTTCCTTTTCAAGTATTTGTCTAATTCTCTTTTGAAAGTTGCTATTGAATCTTCTTACACCTCCCTTTCAGGCAGTGCATTCCAGATCATAGCCCCTTTTACATTCTCAGAATGTCCCAAAGCCCCTTGCAACCAATCTATTAATATGGTCTATATTCGAGAGTATTGGGTGGATGGGAGTGATCACAAGAAAATAATCTCATTCAGGTGATGCTCTAAACTGTAAGATCGCAGCTCAAGTTGTGAACTTAGTTGATGGCGAGTTCTTAGCCTGCTAGTCGAATAGTGTTTCTACTGCTCTTTGTACTGCATCCTCTATTTAATACAGCTGTACTTCATCACTGCACTCAAAAGTACAGCTTTTATGAAGTAAATAGGGACATTCGCTGCTGTAAGGAGGGACAATATATTAGCGGGTTCCTCTAATGAGGCCATATGGGTAGAACTTAAAAACAAAAAGGGAGCAGGTTCAGGTAAGTTTTACTTCATATTAGTGGCAATTCCTGGATCTGTGGCTGTGGCCGGAGTTCCTGCACACGTTGCTAAGCAACAGGGAAGCCTGGATTTGTTGCTATGTTCGGAGCTCTCCTACATTTCTGAAATCCGGACTTTTTGATAAACCGGCACCAACGGGATAATAAAGAGTTTCCTGTAGATTGTATGTTTAATTATATCAGTGGCGCCTTCTCAGTTTGTGGGGGCACTTGTGCAGTTGCCCTTTTTATTAGTGGCACTGGGGCAACCTGGCCTCACCTGACGACCCCCCCCCCCCCCATTGGTTTATTGAAAGAATAAGTGTTGCACTGCCGTTTTCCGAGGACTCGCAGCAGTTCAGCAAAACAAGTGGAGTGAAGTCAGTCCCCTGTGGTGTTTTAAGGTCCAGCAGAGGTTGCCAGTATCCTGTTTAGGATCCACTGTCTCTTGTTTGATCCATGAGGGGACGTGCTGTGCAGCTGCCGGTCTGTCCTGGACAATTTGTAATGTGTTTTCCTGGATCAGCACGATCCGGGGCAGGGCTTGGCTGCACGTCAGGCGGGAAGGGATCGCATGTCACCCGATTCAGGGGCTGAGGTCAACGCTGTAAATCCTTGAATGGCACTAAGTGCAGATACGTGCAACAAATCCCACCAGCAAATACAGACGCCAGCCTGAAGCTAGAGCCTGCTTCAGCATTTACTACATTTCAAAATGCTGTTAAAAAAAAACTTGTTTAATTCTTGTGTTTTTCATCGAAAACAGTTAAGTGACATGCCAGCGTGTGATTGTTCAAAAAATACAACTTCAGGTGATTTTAGTGGAATATTATATTGCCAAATCAATTTACCCTTAGAATAAAGGGCGAGGTCTGTGTGGTCAGTCTGTGCTCACAAGCCTGTCATGAACGCCGACTCTACTATCTTGCCATCCGACTGTTTGTTCGATGAGCCTCGCTGTTTCCTGTTGACATTCTGTATGTAAAAAAACTTCCTGAAATCCGTCCTAAATTTGCCCTTCACAGCCCCGATCCTGTCCCCTCTTGGCCAGTATTGTTCTGCGTTTTCTATCTCCAGCCTCCCCAGTGCGGCAGATCGCTCTATTAGGTTCCCTCTGAGAGGTTTTTTTTAATTTGAGGCTGAAGAGCGTTTCCCACAGCTGGTGCCTCTGACACCGCGAGTCCGGCCTCATGCCTGTCCTCCGCACTGGTTCTCGGGCAGGGCGGTCTAAGATGCGGCCTTCCCCTCAAAAGGCTCTCGAAACCTTGAGAGATGAATGTGGCTCACTCGATCTTTCTAAAGGCCGGTATTTGCCGGCTCCTCGCCTCCGCCTTGCCGCGCGCCGCAGCAGCTCGCCCCCACCATCCTCCAATCACAGCTCGACTTTTTCCCGCCGCTCGCTCGCGCTTTCCCCCGTTGGGTTTGAACGCTCACCACCTGCTCCCCGCCGCTCGCACTCGCACTCGCCGGCCGGCCCTCCAATCACGGCTTGTTCCCGGAGATAGTTTCCCGCTCGCGCTCGCCGGCCCTCCAATCACGGCTTGTTCCCGGAGATAGTTTCCCGCTCGCTCGCGCTTTCCCTCGTTGGGTTTGAGCGCCGAGCTCGTGCCCGTTCTTTAGCCACACGCTGCCGCGGAGCTCCTCCGCTCTGCAGTTAAAATACCATTTTGAATCAGATAACCTGGCAATAAAAGATGGAGCAGGGAAATGGAAAAGGGGTTCGATGGCGAGAGGTTTAACTTCGGCCCGCATTTGGGAAAAAAAAGTGCAAAACACCGAGGCTGAAAAAAAGAGCTGAGAAAAAGATCAAAAGACGGTTGAGTGAAACGGACTGGGATGAGGAGGTAGTGACAGAGAGCTTCCTCTCTCAGACCAAATCCAGGGACTACTGAGACTATAAAATGGGAATCAGAGTACCTCAGTATGAGGAATGGCCATGATGGTGAAACCAGTTCTAATGAAGCCGAAAGGCATGTAATGGATGAAGATATCATGGTGGAAGCAGATTGTGATTGGTGAGGCCTGGTGACAGGTCATTGTCAGAAGCTCTTTTCAGGCAGGCCGATGATTGGATGTAACCAGCACAACACCTGGATCTGCATGTTGGTGTACCAAAACCCCAAAGTCTGTTGTCCCTGATGTCTTTTTCTGTGAGAAATGTAGAGATGTGGAAGGGGAGAGGAAATCCTTGAATTCATGAGCCTGTTTTGTGACTTGTCTGCATGAGATAAAAAACATGAAATGAAAAAAGACATGTCTAGCGACAATGGCATTGTCAATAGTGGTTTCTAACCCTAACCCCAAGCCTATCACCCTAACAACTAGCCCCAATCCTAACCACTAACCCTAAATCGTGCAGTCAATAGCACGATGCAGGGCCCTGTTCTGGTGTCAATAGTTGTTCTAATAGCGCCGATGATGCAGGTTGGCTGCATTGTCAATAGTCACTCTGAGCTAGAAAAAATAGGTCATCCAAAGAAACCTTGAAAAAAGCCAGAAGGGAGATACTTTATTGGAACAGTAAAAGTTAGAGAGCAAAGCACGCAGATTGCCATGGGAAGGGCTCTTTTTTCCCTTCTTGCAGTTTTTCTCCCCACTGTGGAGGACTCGGAGATAATGCTTACAAGGTATGTGCAGCAGAGAGTGTTAAGTGCTTGTGGCTTATAGGTAATAATCGCTAAGGCAGCCAGTTGTGGTTGTATAACATTAGGAGTACAGAATGTCAAACAAGACAGGTGCATTCCTCAGTCTCAGGCCCATTCTGACTTTGTGCCCTTTCTGTTATGACTCACAGCAATGTGGTTGATTCTTAACTGCCCTCTGAAATGGCCTAGCAATCCACTTAGTTGTATCAAAAACTGCTATAAAAAACTATAATAAGAATAAAACTGGATGGACCACCTGACATCGCTCTAGGCACTGGATTCAGACATGAAAAAGGCACACCCAGCCCAAACAAACTTGCAAAGTCCTCCTCACTAACATCTGGGGGACGTGTGCCAAAATTGGGAAAGCTGTCTCACAGACTAGTCAAGCAACAGTCCGACATAGTCATACTGACAGAATCGTATCTTTCAGCCAACGTTCCAGACTCCTCCATCACTATCCCTGGGTATGTCCTGTCCCACTGGTAGGACAGACCCACCAGAGGTGGCAGCACAGTGGTATGCAGTCAGGAGGGAATGGCCATGGGAATCCTCAACATTGACTCTGGATCTCATGAAGTCTCATGGCATCAGGTCAAACATGGACAAGGAAACCTTCTGCTGGTTACCACCTACTGCCCTCCCTCAGCTGATGAATCAGTACTCCTCCATGTTGAACACCACTTGGAAGAAGCACCGAGGGTAGCAAGAGCACAGAATGCACTTGGGTGGGGGACTTCAAATGTCCATCACTAAGAGTGGTTCAGTAGCGCCACTACTGACCAAGCTGGCCGAATCCTGAAGGACATAGCTGCCAGACTGGGCCTGCAGCAGGTGGTGAGAGAACCAACACGAGGGAAAAACCTACTTGACCTCGTCCTCACCAATCTACCTATCACAGATGTATCTGTCCATGACAGTATCGGTAGGAGTAACCACCACACAGTCCTTGTGGAGACGAAATCCCATCTTCACAGTGAGGATACCCTCCACCGTGTTGTGTGGCACTACCACCGTGCAAAATGGGATAGATTCAGGACAGATCTAGCAGCTCAAAATTGGGCATCCAGGCGCTGTGGGCCATCAGCAGCAGCAGAATTGTATTCCACCACAATCTGTAACCTCATGGCCTGGTATATTCCTCACTCTACCATTACCATTAAGCCTGGGGACCAACCCTGGTTCAATGAGGAGTTTAGAAGAGCATGCCAGGAGCAGCATTAGATGTACCTAAAAATGAGGTGCTAACCTGGTGAAGCTACAACACAGGACTACATGCATGCTAAGCAGCAGAAACAGCATGCTATAGACAGAACTAAGCAATCCCACAACCCACAATCAGATCAGAGCTCTGCAATCCTGCCACATCCAGTCTTAAATGGTGATGCACAATTAAACAACTAATGGTGGGTGGAGGCTCCATGAACATCCCCATCCTAAATGACGGCGGAGCCCAGCACGCGAGTGCAAAATACAAGGCTGAAGCATTTGCAACCATCTTCAGCCAGAAGTGCCGAGTGGATGATCCATCTCGGCCTCCTTCTGAGGACCCCACCATCACAGAAGCCAGTCTTCAGCCAATTCGATTCACTCCACGTGATATCAAGAAACAGCTGAGTGCACTAGATACAGCAAAGGGTGTGGGCCCCGACAACATCCCGGCTGTAGTGCTGAAAACCTGTGCGTCATAGAGTTATACAGCACAGAAAGAGGCCCTTCGGCCCATCGTGTCCACGCCGGCCATCAAGCCCTGCCTATTCTAATCCCATTTTACAGCACTTGGTCCGTAGCCTTGTATGCTATGGTGTTTCAAGTGCTCATCTAAATGCTTCTTGAATGTTGTGAGGGTTCCTGCCTCTTACCACCCTTTCAGGCAGCGAGTTCCAGATTCCAACCATCCTCTGGGTGAAAAGGTTTTTCCTCAAATCCCCTCTAAACCTCCTGCCCCTTACCTTGAAACTATGCCCCCTGGTTATTGACCCTCTACTAAGGGGAAAAGTTCCTTTCTATCTACCCTATCTATGCCCCTCATAATTTTGTACACTTCAATCAGGTCCCCCCTCAGCCTTCGCTGTTCTAAGGAAAACAACCCCAGCCTGTCCAGTCTCTCTTCATAGCTGAAGCGCTCCAGCCCAGGTAACATCCTGGTGAATCTCCTCTGCACCCTCTCCAATGCAATCACATCCTTCCTATAGTGTGGTGACCAGAACTGCACAAGTATTCCAGCTGTGGCCTAACTAGCATTTTGTACAGCTCCATCATAACCTCCCTGCTCTTATATTCTATGCCTCGGCTAATGAAGGCAAGTATCCCATATGCCTTTTTAACCACCTTATCTACCTGTCCTGCTGCCTTCAGGGATCTATGTACATGCACACCAAGGTCCCTCTGATCCTCTGTCCTTCCTAGGGTCCTATCATTCATTGTGTATTCCCTTGCCTTGTTAGTCCTCCCAAAATGCACCACCTCACACTTTTCAGGGTTAAATTCCATTTGCCACTGTTCTGCCCATCTAACCAACCCATCTATATCGTCCTGTAGCCTGAGGCTTCCCACCTCGCTATTTACCACTCCACCAATTTTCGTGTCATCTGCGAACTTACTGATCATACCTCCTACATTCATATCTAAATCATTAATGTACACTACAAACAGCAAAGGACCCAGCACCGATCCCTGCGGTACACCACTGGACACAGGCTTCCAGTCACAAAAACAACCTTCGACCATCGCCCTCTGCCTCCTGCCACTAAGCCAATTTTGGATCCAATGTGCCAAGTTGCCCTGGATCCCATGGGCTCTTACCTTCTTGACCAGTGTCCCATGCGGGACTTTGTCAAAAGCCTTACTGAAGTCCGTGTAGACCACATCATCAACTGCACTACCCTCATCCACACACCTAGTCACCCCCTTGAAAAATTCAATCAAATTGGTCAGACATGATCTCCCCCTGACAAAGCCATGCTGACTATCCTTGATTAATCCTCGCCTCTCCAAGTGGAGACTAATTCTGTCCTTCAGAATTTTTTCCAGTAATTTCCCTACCACTGATGTTAGGCTCACTGGCCTGTAATTCCCTGGTTTATCCCTACTACCCTTCTTGAATAATGGTACTACGTTAGCTGTTCTCCAGTCCTCTGGCACCTCCCCTGTGGCCAGAGAGGTTCTGAAAATTTGTGTCAGAGCCCCTGCAATCTCCTCCCTCGCCTCACACAGCAGCCTGGGATACATCTCGTCTGGGCCTGGGGATTTATCCACTTTTAAGCCCGCTAAAACCGCAAGTACCTCCTCCCTCTCAATACTAATTTGTTCAAGTATATCACAATCCCACTGCCTGATTTCTATGCCTACATCGTCCTTCTCCATAGTGAACACAGATGCAAAATATTCATTTAAAACCTCACCTACATCTTCCAGCTCTACACACACATTGCCACTTTGGTCCTGAATGGGCCCTACTCTTTCCCTGGTTATCCTCTTGCCCTTAATATACTTATAAAACATCTTAGGATTTTCCTTTATTTTGCCCGCCAGTGTTTTTTCATGCCCCCTCTTTGCTCTCCTAATTTATTTTTTAAGTACCCCCTGCACTTTCTATACGCCTCTAGGGCTTCCATTGTTTTTAGTCCTTTGTATCTGTCAAAAGCCTCCCTTTTTTTCCTAATCCATTCTTGTATATCCCTTGACATCCAGGGTTCCCTGGGTTTGTTGTTCCCACCCTTGACCTTTACGGGAACATGTTGGTGTTGTACTCACTCTATTTACATAGAAACATAGAAGATAGGAGCAGGAGTAGGCCATTCGGCCCCTCGAGCCTGCTCCGCCATTCAATGAGATCATGGCTGATCATCCAAATTCAGTACCCCGTCCCTGCTTTCTCCCCATATCCCTTGATCCCTTTAGCCTTAAGAAATATATCCAACTCCTTCTTGAATATATTTAATGAATTTGCCTCTACTGCCTTCTGTGGTAGAGAATTCCACAGGTTCACCACTCTCTGGGTGAAGAAATTCCTCCTTTCTGAAAGACTGATGTGGATTTTCCTACAAGTAGCTGATCCCAGTCCACTTTGGCCAGATTCTGCCTTATCATATTAAAATCGGCCTTCCCCCCCCAATTTAGAAGCTTTATTTCCGGCCCATCTTTGTCCTTTTCCATGACTACCTTAAATCTCACCGAATTATGGTCACTGTCACCAAAATGCTCTCCTACTGACACTTCTACCACTTGCCCAGCTACATTCCCTAGAATTAGGTCCAGTACCGCCCCCTCTCTTGTAGGACTTTCTACATGCTGGCTCAAAAAGCTCTCCTGGATGCTCTTTAAGAATTCCGCACCCTCTAAGCCTTTCACACTCTGACTATCCCAGTTAATATTGGGGAAGTTGAAATCCCCTACTATTATTACCCTATTATTTCTACACTTCTGAGATTTGCCTACATATCTGTTCCTCTATCTCCCCCTGACTGTTTGGGGACCTATAGTACACTCCCAGCAAAGTGCTTGCCCCCTTTTTGTTTTTAAGTTCTACCCATATGGCCTCATTAGAGGAACCTGCTAAGATATCATCCCTCCTTACAGCAGTGATTGACTCCTTGATTAATATTGCAACACCCCCTCCTCTTTTACACCGCCCCTCTGTCTCACCTGAAGATTCTATACCCCGGAATATTGAGCTGCCAGTCCTGCCCCTCCCTCAACCATGTCTCTGTGATAGCAACAATATCATACTCCCATGTGTTCATCAACACCTTCAATTCATTTGCCTTACTCGCAAAACTCCTTGCATTAAAATAAATGTCATCCAGCCTTGCAATACTCCCTTTGCCATTACATATTTGCTCTGCCTTCCAGGCTGACTTGTTTTTTCCTCTATATTTGGCTGTGCATCACCCCCTACTATAGCTCCACTTCATATCCCACCCCCCTGCCAAGTTAGTTTAAACCCCCCCCCGCAACAGTACTAGCAGACCTCCCCGCAAGGATGTTGGTCCCGTTCCGGTTCAGGTGCAACCCGTCCAACTTGTACAGGCCCCACCTTCCCCAGAAGCAGACCCAGTGATCCAGGAAACTAAAGCCCACCCTCCTGCACCAACTCTTTAGCCACGCATTCATCTGCTCTATCCTCCTATTCCTATACTCACTAGCACGTGGCACCGGGAGTAATCCAGAGATTACAACCTTTGAGGTCCTGCTTGTTAATTGGCTACCTAGCTCCCTAAATTTTTGTTGCAGGACCTCATCCCTCTTTCTACCTATGTCATTGGTACCAATGTGAACCACGACCTCTGACTGTTCGCCCTCTCCCTTCAGAATGCCCTGCAGCCATTCAGTGACATCCTTGACCCTGGCACCAGGGAGGCAACATACCATCCTGGGGTCACATCTGCATCCACAGAAACGTCTATCTGTTCCCCTTACGATAGAATCCCCTATCACTATTGCTCTCCCACTCTGTTTCCTCCCCTCCTGTGCAGCTGAGCCACTCATAGTGCCATGGTCTTGGCTCTTGCTGCATTCCCCTGAGAAACCATCTCCCCCATCAGTATCCAAAATGGAAAATCTGTTGGAGAGGGAGTTGGACCCAGGGGACTCCTGCACTACCTTCCTAGTTCTTTTACTCTGTCTGGCAGTCACCCATTTCCTGTCTGCCTGTGCACTCTTTACCTGCGGTGTGACCACCTCGTTAAACGTGCTATCCACGAAGATCTCAGCTTCGCAGATGCTCCACAGTGACTCCAGCCACGGCTCCAGCTCCGAAATGCGGATTTCGAGTAGCTGCAGCTGGAGACACTTCCTGCACATATGTTCGTCCTGGACACCTAAAGTGTCCCGGACTTCCAACATAGCACAGGAGGAGCACTCCACGCTGCCCAGCTGCGCTGCCATGTCCTACCCTTAATTCACTCCCTTTAAATTAAATACACTAGGGACCTCACTTCCCTTTAAACACTACTTACTCTAAACTAGAGACCTTACTTTTACTTTAACGACTGGAATGTAGAAATACTGTAGAAATACTCACCGCTGATTCTCTGTCCCCTCTTGTGCAGCTTTTTAGCTCCTGCTCTCCTGGAAGCTGACAAAGATATAAAAAGTAAGGAACACCTCCCTCCCCTCACCAAACTCGCAGCTTAACACTCGGTTCCGAGCTGCATTTAGTGACAAACTGCACTCTAGCCTCCCTTATTTACACTCCAGAACTAGCCACGTCTCTAGCCAAGCTGTTCCAGTACAGCTACAAAACTGGCATCTACCTGACAAAGCGGAAAATAGCCCAGGGATGTCCTGTCCACAAAAAGCAGGACAAATCCAATCCAGCCAATTACCGCCCATAAGTCTACTCTCAATCATCAGCAAAGGGATGGAAGGTATCGTCAACAGTGCTATCAAGCGGCGCTTACCAATAACCTGCTCACCAATGCTCAGTTTGGAATCCGCCAAGACTACTCGGCTCCAGACTCTTACGTTCATTAATAACGAGACATTCTTATTATGAACACAGCTAGCTTCTAGCTAGTCATTTATTCAGTACACGTTCTCTAGGTACAGTATCTGTAGAGATGCAGCATGTGTGCTCCTGTGTGCAGGCTGCCATCTTGACTTGCCTTGTGGGTAGCCTAGTGACTCATGGGTAATATAGTCTTAATATATATACAGCTGGGTAGTGTAGTCTTATACATACAGCTATATACAGCTCTACGGCTCCACCTAGTGTCCACTATAGAATGACATGCTATTGATCACTACATCCCCCTTTCTTTGAGGTTTAACAAAATCAATATCAATCAACTTTCAAGAAAACAATAAAGATAATATCAGTAACACTTTTGTTAGTGCTCTATAAACATAAACATTTTCAAAACAGTCAACACATTTTCAAAGCTTTACATTGTACTCAAAGATTAAGTCTATCAGGCTCTTTTACTTCACGTGTGGATCTTCTCAACACGGGTAAGTCTGATGTGTCTTCATGAGATTGTTCTGGCGGTGAATGACAAGATGCAGTTGCGGCATTGTCATCAATCTGCTCTTGTATAGATCGAGGTCTCCTTGCGATCTTTGCTTGGAGAGGGTTTCAGTGTTTCCTTCACTCTTCATGCCATAACTCTCAATGTAGTCAATGCACTCTCGGAAAACTGCTGGCAGCTGGATCCCATCATACAGCATAGTCCTCTCAGCAGCCTCGGCTAATGGAACACCAAAGATTGGCCTGAGGGAAGAAGGAGCATCCACTGGAACTGCTTCCTGCTCTGGTGCAGGCTTCTTCTTTTTCTTTTTCTCTTTCCACTGCTTAACAACATCTGCTGCGGTTATATCTTTCGACTTTTTCTCCTTGTGTTTTTCCTCTTTGTGCTTTTCTTCCTTTGGCTTCTCTTTGACCTTGAAGTCTTTTTCTTTCTTCTTGGAGAAACTAGGCTTTTTGAAGACATGGATACCCTTTGGCCTTTTCATCCTTGATGGGCTCTCTGCTTCATCACCTGAGTCATCTGGTCTGCTTATGGCATAGTTTATACGGTCGACTCTCTTGACCAGTTCTAAGTCTTCACAAGCTTTGTCACCTAGTATCGAATCAAGTCTTTCAGCCACAGCAGAAAACATGAGGTGATGCACTTTGTCTTTGACTGTCACTTTAAGTCTGCATACACCTAAGCTATCTATTTTCTGTCCATTATAGTTCTTCAGTAGTACTGACTTTTTCTGTATTTTGGGCTTTTCTTTCATATTTTTTATGTCACTCATACTGATTAAGTTTGCTTTTGCCCCAGTGTCCAGTTTCAATGTAACTAATGCTCCATTTATCTGCAGTGGGATCATCCATTTGTCCACTTTTACTGCATTGACTTTATGTTCAGCATTGTCCATTTCTGAGGGCTGCACATTTTCTGTATCTTTTTTGATATCGTCACATGACACCATTCCTACAAAAAATGTCTCACTTAAATCAGTGTCCTCAATTACATTAACTCGTTGCCCATTCTTAGTTTTTACTTTTGAAAAGCATTGTTTGGCAAAGTGATTCTTTCCATTACACTTTGTGCACATTTTTCCAAACGCTGGGCATTGTCTTAACTGATGTTTGTAACCACAGCGTTTACAATTAAAAATTTCATCCTCCGATTGCTTTTCATTTCTGTTCTGCCCATGTTTCTTCCCCTTGTAGGACACAGCACCGACAGCAGCATTATCACTCATTACAATCGCATCATTATTGATTTCACTGAAAGTCTTCGCGTGCTTTCGAGCTAGCTCGCTGGCTTGGCATATTTTCACCGCATTTTCCAAATTTAGTTCGGTTTCTCTCAACAGACGTTCCCTGACTTTTTTATCATGAATACCAAACACAATCTGGTCACGAATCATGGATGATTTCAGCTCAGAGAAATTACATGTCTGTGCTTTCAGTTTCAGATCAGTTATAAAGCTATCAAAAGTCTCATTTTGTTGCTGTGTCCGAGAATGGAAGATGTATCTTTCATACGTCTCATTCTTTTTGGGAGAGCAATGTGCATCAAACTTTTTTAGCACATCTTCTAATTTTCCTCTGTTCTCCTCTGGATTAAATACAAATGTATTAAATACCTCTATCGCCTGTGGGCCTGCAACCGTAAGCAGCAACGCTATCTTCCTTGCATCTGGCTTCGTACCGAATCCGATGGCTGCAATGTAGAGTTCGAATTGTTGTTTAAAAGTCTCACAATTGTAGTTGATTTTTTCTGTGAGATTCAAACGCTCTGGTGGCTTCAAATTCTCCATGTCGCTTTTCACAATTTTCAGCAGATCTTCACCACCCTGGTACCATCTTATGTTCATTAATAACTAGACATTCTTATTATGAATACAGCTAGCTTCTAGCTAGTCATTTATTCAGTACACATTCTCTAGGTACAGTATCTGTAGAGATGCAGCATGTGTGCTCCTGTGTGCAGGCTGCCATCTTGACTGTTGCCTTGTGGGTAGCCTAGTGCCTCATGGGTAATGTAGTCTTAATATATATACAGCTGGGTAGTGTAGTCTTATACATACAGCTATATACAGCTCTACGCAGCTCTACAGCTCCACCTAGTGTCCACTATAGAATGACATGTTATTGATCACTACACAGACTTCATTACAGTTTTGGTCCAAACATGGACAAAGAGCTGAATTCCAGAGGCGAGGTGAGAGTCACTGGGCTTGACATCAAGGCAGCATTTGACCGAGTGTGGTATCAAGGAGCCCTAGTAAAACTGAAGTCAATGGGAATCAGGGGGAAAACTCTCCACTGGCTGGAGTCATACCAGGCACAAACGAAGACGGCTGTGATTGTTGGGAGGCCAATCATCTCAGCCCCAGGACGTCACTGCAGGAGTTCCTCAGTGTAGTGTCCATCTTCAGCTGCTTCCTCAATGACCTTCCCTCCACCATAAGATCAGAAGTGGGAATGTTCACTGATGATTGCAAAATGTTCAGTTCCATTCGCAACTCCTCAGATAATGAAGCAGTTCATGACCACATGCAGCAAGGCTTGGACAACATTCAGGCTTGGGCTGATAAGTGGCAAGTAACATTCACGCCACACAAGTGCCAGGCAATAACCATTTCCAAGAAGAGAAAGTATAGCTACCTCTCCTTGATGTTGTTCAATGGCATTACCATCATCAAATCCCCCACCATCAATATGCTGGGGTTACCATTGACCAGAAACTTAACTGAACCAGTCACATAAATACTGTGGCAACAAGAGCAGGTCAGAGGCTGTGTGTTCTGCAGTGAATGACCCCTCCTGACTCCTCAAAGCATTTCCACCATCTACAAGGCACAAGTCAGGAGTGTGATGGAATAATCCCCACTTGCCTGGATGAATGCAGCTCCAACAACACAAGCTCAACACCATCCAGGACAAATCAACCCACTTGATTGGCACCCCATCCACCACCTTAAACATTCACTCCCTCCACCACTGGCACACCAAGCTGCAGTACCATTTACAAGATGCACTGCAGCAACTCGTCAAGGTTTCTTTGACAGCACCTCCCAAACCCACGATCTCTACCACCTAGAAGGACAAGGGCAGCAGGCACATGGGAACACCTCCATGTTCACCTCCAAGTCACACACCATCCTGATTTGGAAATATATTGGCGTTCCTTCATCGTAGCTGGGTCAACATCCTGGAACTCCCTCCCTAACAGCACTGTGGGAGTGCCTTCACTACACAGACTGCAGTGGTTCACAAAGGTGGCTCACCCCCACCTTCTCAAGGGCAATTATGGATGGGCAATAAATGCTGGATTTGCCAGCGATGCCCACATTGTTGCTTAGAAAACAGGAATATTAAAATGAGATGATGAGGGAGCAGAAGAGTGGGATTAGACTAGTTGGCTCATGTTTAGAAAAACATTGGCACAGCTTTGATGGGCTGAATGGCCCGCTTCCTGTGTGTAACACTAAGAATCTATGAACTTGGCTATCGCCTTCAAGTCCACCGTCCCCACCACCTCCGCCCCATCCCCACCACCCGCTTAGTGTGCCCTGAAAGTTTAACTACTGTACATTGAATTGAGACGGACATGAGATCATTTATATATAGCATGAACAGGAGGATTCCTAACATGAACACATGCATATCCAGCTCAATATATCCAACCCATAGCTCCCTCATAACTAACCTCTGTTACCTGCTCCTTTTACCAGTTTCTCCTGGAGAGACCAGCTAAGAAATTAATAAACCCATTATTACAGGTGGTAAGAGATTAATAAACTCCACTATTGCAGGGGTAACAAACTTTAGTTACTGGGGTAAGAGATTAATAAACACTAGTTACAGGGAGTGAGAGATTAATAAACACTAGTTACAGAGAATGAGAGATTAATAAACACTAGTTACAGGGAGTGAGAGATTAATAAACACTAGATACAGGGGGTGAGAGATTAATAAACACTAGTTACAGGGGGTGAGAGATTAATAAACACTAGTTACAGGGAGTGAGAGATTAATAAACACTAGTTACAGAGAATGAGAGATTAATAAACACTAGTTACAGGGAGTGAGAGATTAATAAACACTAGTTACAGAGAATGAGAGATTAATAAACACTAGTTACAGGGGGTGAGAGATTAATAAACACTAGATACAGGGGGTGAGAGATTAATAAACACTAGATACAGGGAGTGAGAGATTAATAAACACTAGTTACAGAGGGTGAGAGATTAATAAACACTAGTTAGAGGGTGAGAGATCAGTTACAGATAGTGAATAAATCCAGTTAATGAGGAGCAGTAATATTCATGCTAAAGATATTCCCGATCTGCAGTTACCAGCAGCTGACTGGTGGGCAGTGGTCAGTGTTAGCTGGACGGTGATGGGGTCTGTGTCTCCAGGCAGGCTGTCCCGGTAAAATTAGGTCAGTGTTGACTTGTTGTGAGTTTGTCGGACAGCCCAGCCATCAGTGTGAGTAGAAGCCCAGCACCCAGAACTCCGGGACTCTTCCAAACTCCCCTCATGTCTCAGGCGGTCATCAAGTCGGACCTAAAGCGATCTTTAGAGGAGAGTCCAGGGACCGATCCTGAAAATGAAGCCCAGCAAGGAGAGATGCCTCGAAAATATATCATCCTCGCCATACTCTCCTGTTTCTGTCCATCTTATCCCATCAACATCGTGGCCTTCGTGTTTTCAATGATGGTGAGTGCAGGGGGAATTAAGGTGAGGAGGCAACTTGTTAAATGACAGGTCCTTAAATTATTAACCAGAGAGTCCGAGCCTGAGATTTTTTTTCATTGCCTTGTGATTGTTAAACACAAAGAGTAGTTTAGTTCCTAGGTGTGTTTTTTAAAGCAGCGTTTGGACTGTAGATGGTTTCATTTATGTGAAAGGTTTTAATTCACAATGGATTGAAATTGCTGTAATCTGTTACCGTGAGTTTCACAAACAATAAGCCGTCTTCTGGACTCTGTCTTGGGACTTTAAACCTGGAGTCGAAGACAGGTCACTTGGCTGCAAACAGATTCACGTGTTCCGCTTGATTCCCTCAGGCAGCTGAGGAGTTTTTTTCTTCTTGGTCTGCCTAGTGTTTAACACGCTAAAACCCATCACCATGTCAACGGTCTCCAAACCCAACGATTGAAAAATCTACCTATGTTAGCGCGAGAGGGTGATTCATTAGTGATACACTCACTTATCCAGTCCCCAACACTTCTTATTCATAACAGAAAATGCTGGGAAAAACTCAGCAGGCCAGGCAACGTCCGTGGAGAGAAATTAGAGTCGACCTTTCGGGTGGAAACCCTTTTTCAAAACTGGAAAGGAAATGAAATAGATCGAAAGGAGGGCTGGGGAGGGAACAAAAGAACTGAATAGACATTAAGAGGTATTCAAAACGAGACGAGATGGTGATAGGACTAGTAGAGACAAAAGACGGCTCAGAATAGGTGTGAAATGTACTGGCAGAATATTCATAAGAACTTCTTATTCATGGGATGCGAGTGTCACTGTCAAGGCCCGCATTTATTGCCCATCCCTAGTGGCAAACTCAGAGGGCAGTTAAAAGTCGACTACATTGGTATGGGACAGGAGTCACATATAAAGAAAGACTTGCATTTATATGGAGCCTTTTATGACTTCAGGAGGTCCCAAAGTATGTAACAGCCAATTAAGTAATTTTCAAGTGTAGTCGCAGCAAAGTTCCACAAACAGCAACAAAATAAATGACCAGATAATTGATCATAGAAAGCTACAGCACGGAAGGAGGCCATTTCGGCCCATCGTGTCTGCGCTGGCCAACAAAGAGCTATCCAGCCTAATCCCACTTCCCAGCTCTTGGTCCGTAGCCCTGCAGGTTACAGCATCCCAAGTGCACATCCAAGTACTTTTTAAATGTGGTTAAGGTTTCTGCCTCTACCATCCTTTCAGGCAGTGAGTTCCAGACCCCCACAACCCTCTAGGTGAAGAAATTTCCCTTCAAATCCCCTCTAAACCTTCCACCAATTACTTTAAATCTGTGCCCCCTGGTTTTTGACCCCTCTGCTATCCACTTTATCTAGGCCCCTCATAATTTTATACACCTCAATAAGGTCTCCCCTCAGCCTCCTCTGTTCCAAGGAAAACAAACCCATCCTATCCAGTCTTTCCTCATGGCTAAGATTCTCTACTCCCGGCAACATCCTTGTAAATCCCCTCTGTACCCTCTCTAGTGCAATCACATCTTTCCTGTAATGTGGTGACTAGAACTGCACGCAGTACTCTAGCTGAGGCCTAACTAGTGTTTTATACAGTTGAAGCATAACCCCCCCCCCCCTGCTCTTGTATTCTATGCCATGGCTAATAAAGGCAAGCATTCTGTATGCCTGCTTAGCCACCTTATCTCCCATGTACTCCAAGGTCCCTTTGTTCTTCTACACTACTCAGTGTCACTAATTAATGTGTATTCCCTTTCCTTGTTAACCCCAAATGCACTACCTCACACTTCTCCGGACTGAATTCCATTTGCCACTGTTCTGCCCACCTGACCAATTTATTGATATCTTCCTGCAGTCTACAGCTTCCTCCTGCAGTCTACAGCTTCCTTCTTCAGTATCAACCACACAGCCGACTTTAGTATCATCTGCAAACTTCTTAATCATAACCCCTATATTCAAGTCTAGATCATTGATATATACACCACAAAAAGCAAGGGACCCATGTTAGCTGCTATTGTTAACGGTTCCCTCTTCTCTGGTACTGTCCCCCTCCCCTTCAAATCTGCCGTTATTACCCCTCTCCTCAAAAAACCCACCCTTGATCTCTCTGTCCTTGCAAACTACCGCCCCATCTCCAACCTCCTTTTCCTCTGTAAAGTCATTGCACGTGTTGTCGCCTCGAAAATCTATGCCCAGCTTTCCTACAACTCCATGTTTGAATCCCTCTGATCAGATTTCTGCCCATGTCACAGTACTGAAACGGCCCTCATCAAAGTCACAAATGACATCCCATGAGACTGTGACAAAAACTCATCCTTTTCGACCCATCTGCAGCCTTTGACATGGTTAAACACACCACCCTGCTCCAACGCTTCTCCTCCGTCATCCAGCTGGGTGCGACTGCCCTTGCCTGGATCCATTCTTATCTATCCAGTTGTAGCCAGATAATCACCTGCAATGACTTCTGTTCCCACTCCTGCATCGTTACCTCTGGTGTCCCCCAAGGATCTATCCTTGGCCCCTCCTATTTCTCAACCACATGTTTTTCCTCAGCACCATCCTCCATAAACACGTCAGCTTCCACATGTACACTGATGACACCCAGCTCTGCCTCACCACCGCCTCTCTTGACCCCTCCACTGTCGATTTGTCACACTGCTTATCCAACATCCAGTACTGGGTGAGCAGAAATTTCCTCCAGCTGAATATTGGGAAGACCGAAGCCATTGTCTTCAGACCCCGCCACAAACTCCGTTCCCTAGCCACCGACTCCATCCCTCTCCCTGGCAACTGTCTGAGGCTGAACCAGACTGTTTTCAACCTTGGTGTCGTATTTGAAACCAAGATGAGCTACTGACCAACACCAAGACCGCCTACTTCCACCTCCGTAACATTGCCCGACTCCACCCCGCCTCAGCTCATCTGCTGCTGAAACACTCATCCATGCCTTTGTTACCTCCAGACTTGATTATTGCAATGCTCTCCTGTCTGGCCTGCCATCTTCTACCCTACATAAACTTGAGCTCATCCAAAACTCTGATGCCCATTTCCTAACTCGCACCAAATCCTGTTCACCCATCACCCCTGTGCTCGCTGGCCTACATTGGCTCCTGGTCCGGCAACACCTCAATTAAAAAATTCCCAAACTTGTATTCAAATCTCTCCATGGCCTCACCCCTCCCTATCTCTGCATTCTCCAGCCCTACAAAGCATTCGAGATCTCAACGCTCTTCCAATTCTGGCCTCTTGTGCATTCCCCGATTTTAATCGCGCCACCATTGGCAGCCATGCCTTCAGCTGCCTAGGCCCCACGCTGTGGAATTCCCTTCCTAAACCTCTCCACCTCTCTCTCCTCTTTAAGATGCTCCTTAAAACCTACCTCTTTGTCCAAGCTTTTGGTCACCTGCCTGAATATCTCCTTTGTGCCTCGGTGTCAAATTTTTGTCTGATAATCACTCCTGTGAAGCACCTTGGGACATTCTACTATGCTAAAGGTGCTATATAAATGCAAGTTATTGTTTTTGGAAGAATGCCCCCAGCAATAGGTCTTGCCCTCTTGGTTGACTGGTCCGTGCAGGGCGCTGAGTGCTGCAGACCCATCAACTCAAAGATGGGATTAATAAGACTGTCACAGAGCATCACCTGGATTGGCTCCAGGAAGAAAAGAATGAACACACTTAGATACAGTCGGCATGCCAGCAGCAGGCTCCAGTACCTATTCTTTTATGTACATTTTCTGCTCTATAGGTTGCACAGCATAGTTTCTGGTATCTGCACAGGTCAGCTCCTGATAGTACACCTGCCCATTCCATCATCTAGCCTTTTCACCTGCAATTAACATTCCCAGACAGTAACAGAGCAGCAACCTTCCTCGTGATTCCCTAACAACGTGCCCACAGTATGTCATCCTTCTTCTTATCAGCCTCATCGCTCCTCTCTTTACTTCTTCTAGTTCAAGGGTTTGTTCATTAGTTATTGTGTGGAGATGCCGGAGTTGGACTGGGGTGGACAAATGTAAGAAGTCACACAACACCAGGTTATAGTCCAACAGCTTTATTTGAAATCACAAGCTTTCGGAGCGCTGCTTCTTCGTCAGGTGAAGTGGAGAAATGCATAAAGACACAGCTTATATAGTCAGAGAATCATGTCAGATGTGTACAGGTAATGTTTCCAACTGCCATTTATCACATTAGTTGTTATTATTCTTGCCCAATTAATTTTCAGTATATTTCTGGAGCATAACTCAAACAGCTTCAGTCCTACTTCAATGTTCAGCTTTCACCTGGATCCAACTCTGCTGAGCACACAATATTTAAATATTCTCCTTAACATCAGCTGGATTTTGTGGCAGATTAATAAACCCCCCATGTGTATCGGAGTGTTATACATTCATGCCTCTGTTTGAAAGAAAGACTTGCATTTATATAGCACCTTTCTCGACACCGGATATCCCAAAGCGCTTTACAGCCAATGATGTACTTTTTTTGTAGTTGTAATTTAGGAAATGCACCAATTTGCGCACAGCAAGCTCCCACAAATAGCAATGTGATAATGATCAGATAATCTGTTTTAGTGACGTTGATTGAGGGATAAATATTGGCTCGGACACCGGGGATAACTCCCCTGCTATTCTTTGAAATAGTGCCATAGGATCTTTTATGCCCACCTGGGAGAACAGATGGGGATTCGGTTTATCGTCTCATCTGAAAGACAGCACCTCTGACAGTGCAGCACTCCCTCAGCACTGCACTGGAGTGTCAGCCTAGATTTCTGTACCCAAGTCTCTGGAGTAGGACTTGAACCCACAACCTTCTGACTCAGTGCTACCACTTAGCATTTACACAGACAGTGTCAGCCATGGCTATCAGCCTGTCTCTGACTCAGTGTTAATTGTCTATTCTGGAGTCTGCTTAACTCAGTGCTGTCCACCTATGTCCCTGTCTGTTTGATTCAGTGTTATTGACCTAATTGTCAGATTAGGTACTTAGCCAATGTTAGTTACCTGTGCATCTGCCCGACTCAGTGCTATCTACCCATGACCCTGTCTGTCTGATGCAGTGCTGTCCGCCTGTTGTGGCCCCGTCTGACGCAGTGCTGTCCGCCTGTTGTGGCCCCGTCTGACGCAGTGCTGTCCGCCTGTTGTGGCCCCGTCTGACGCAGTGCTGTCCGCCTGTTGTGGCCCCGTCTGACGCAGTGCTGTCCGCCTGTTGTGGCCCCGTCTGACGCAGTGCTGTCCGCCTGTTGTGGCCCCGTCTGACGCAGTGCTGTCCGCCTGTTGTGGCCCCGTCTGACGCAGTGCTGTCCGCCTGTTGTGGCCCCGTCTGACGCAGTGCTGTCCGCCTGTTGTGGCCCCGTCTGACGCAGTGCTGTCCGCCTGTTGTGGCCCCGTCTGACGCAGTGCTGTCCGCCTGTTGTGGCCCCGTCTGACGCAGTACTATCCGCCTGTGTATGACTTAGTCCACCTGTGTCTCTGCCTAACTCAGTGCTATCTTTTTGTAGGTGGTTCCCAGCTAGGTGTCAAAGGTTACTGTCTGGCTGTGTACACTCTAGGTGGCACAACTGTTGCTGAAACCTCACTAACATTTCCAAACTTAAATATTTCTAATAGCCACATATAAGATCATTAAACTCCAGTTTACAACACACATTAGCAAATGCTAATTACACATTATCACTTGGCATCCATTCCCTTTATTGCTACAAGCACTTTGTCATAAGAAGTGCGAGTTCCCTAAACAGACTCCAATGCTGTACACTGCTGATAGAAAGTTGACAAATCAACGCCCTGGATTGTGATGAATGACAGAAGTTGTGCACGCCAGACACAAGTGCCTCTGCTACACCTGATGGAGCCATTAATCCCCCAACCAGTTCAGACATTCACTAATCGCATACAATAACTTGGCAATTAGTCATCACATCAGCTGTTTAAGAGCGGATATTCAGAGATTGAGTTAATTACTGGTGCTCCCGTTTAAAGTAAGTTCACTGGCGAATGCTACTAGATTTAAACATTAAATCCTAGTGAGATGTGGGACTATCAGCACAACATTCTGGCATTTCCACTCTAGATCTGGTTACTCACCTGGAGCTCCCTTCTCATCACACTTGTTGATTGTTGACGGTCTATTTGCGGGGGATTATATTTGTGTGGATTATTACTCAAAACCGTACTTTTACTGGTTTGCTAAACTGTGTGACATATTGCACAGTGCACACCCAAAACCCTTTGTATCACTTTCACTCACGCTAACTTTTTCGACCAGTTACAATTATTTAATCTTTGCTGGTGCATCCCTTTCTTGAATATTAGCATAAATTAGAATAAGACAAATGAAGGTTTGATCCTCTTTTGGTAAAACCATAAATTTAGACAGATAAAAACTGTAAATAAACCATTAAAACTGTAAATAAACCAATAAAACTGTAATAAACCAATAAAACTTCAAATAAACCTTAATAATCAAATTAAAATTTGGTTCTCCAGCCCAATTATGCACTCCAGTCCCCGCGGCGCCCACCGGTCACGAAAGTGATCCAGCGCGCCGGCGGACACCGCGTGCTCCAGCTCTAGGGCCACCCGGGCGCGAACATGGCCACGGAAGAGAGGGAGGCAATCCGGCCGGACGACCCCCTCGACCGCCCGCTGCCTGGACCAATTAATGGCCTTCTTCGCCAGGCCCAGGAGCAGACCCACGAGGAGGTCCTCCGACCTGCCCGCTCCCCTCCGCACCGGGTGACCGTAGATCAAGAGCGTGGGACTGAAGTGCAACCAAAACTTGAGGAGCAGCCCCTTCAAATAATGAAAGAGGGGCTGCAACCTCTCACACTCGATATAAATATGAAACACGGACTCCTCCAGACCGCAGAACAAATATGCGGTCTGGGAGTCCGTGAACCTACTTAAATACCTATTGCACGGGACTGCCCTGTGCAACACCCTCCAGGCCAAGTCCCCAATAGAACAAGGGAGGACTCCCGCATAGAGAGCCCCCCAAAGGGGACCTCCGCCTCCGTCGGAAGGTAAAACGGCACGCCACGGCGTGTCCGGACGGCAGGCGAAGATGGCAAAGTGGAAGGTGTGCAGGAGCAGCCCGTACAGGAAACCCCTCCGTGCGGAATGAAAAGGCACGGAGGGTATTTCCTCGAGACGGCTCAAGTTGTGAGGCGCCGGCTCCCGAGGGGGGGGGGGTCGGGGCTGGGCGCCGACAAGGAATTCCGTCCGAACGGGGGAAAGCTCAGACGGGATCGCCCCACACGCCTGAGCCGCCTCGATACACCTAGTGGTGCCGGGGCGCACTTTCGCCTTTATCGACTCGATGGCATCGGCCGCGAGCCGGACGTTTACCCAAGACATGCGCCTCGCCAACTCCTCCGGCGCCATCCAGCCCACTCCTCCGCCATCGAGCAGGTCCCCGACTCGAGTCACCTTGCCAGCCACAGCTCTGTGCTCCGCCAGCCACCCGAACCTGCGGACGTAAAATGAAGGTTTGATTGGAGATTGGTGCAGTGCGTCCTATCAGTGATTGCTGGCGATAACCTGGGGGGTGAAACTAGTTTTGGACAGTAGTAAAATGGGCGATAGCGAATCGGTAGCTCGTTTTACACCACGCCTGATTTTACTTTTCATTGACGCCAACGTAGAAGCTGACACTTTGACTGTGATTTATCATAGAGATAATGGGGGGAATTTTAACTCCCCATGACAGACGGCAGAGGGTGTTAATATTTTGAAACCTGATCCCAACGCCTCGGACACGCACACTTCCGATTTTAACGGAGACAATTTGTCTCAAATGGGCGACTTACCTGCTCTCGAGAGACGAGTCAGTTATTATTTAAATATGTTAATGAGGCCACATGTCTCAAACCTTAACAGATTTAACAGCTGCGGGCAGGGTTTTCCAGAGCTCGGGAAACCCATCAGCTGAAGTGAGGCTAGGAAAAAAAAACGGGGGGGGGAAATGTGCCTTTCCAGCACTGTTTGTGGGTCCGGAGCAGCAGGAGTGCTTACCCCCGGCCCCTCAAGCTAACCTGCTTCGATCTCCTCTTCGCTTCGTAATTCAAATGAGATCCTACCATTAAAGTCGGCAGCGCCTCCGCCTTAACCACATTTCCGGCTTTCCCAGCCGCTACAAGCCTCCCCGTATATATTGGGGCCAATAAATGACTATAATTCTAGGTTTTGTATAACGTAAAGAAACTGTGTTATGTCTGATGTGAAGGGAAAACAGTACAGTGATTTAGCCATATATATCCGTGTATGATGAAGATGCGAAATCAGAGACCACGTGCTATGATCGAGTGGAGTATTGCTACTCGTTTTACCCAGTGCCGTATACACTGAACCACACAATTCTTCTCCACCTGGAGCCAAGATGCACGAGGTGATTGAATTTGATACTTAACCAAATGTAACCATGTCTGATCGGGTCTGCCTGCATTGAAAATCCGTGACTTGCCAAGGTACGTGCCTTTAAAATATTTAAATATACATTTACAGCTTGGAGCACGATGCCTGAGAGGCTGCATTGTGATGATGATGTGCCCATTAAGTGGCAAATAATTTGCACCATGTCCTGGTGTTGTACTCCATATCACATAATATAATTGCTTTTCCTTGTGGTTTTAAAGGGCTACAGCTCTCATTAAAATAGGGAAGAAGGGGTCATTTTGACTTTGTGTGATATTGTAAAATGGGTAGTCAATGGAAATAATAATCAGGAGAGATGTAAAATGGGGTGCTGATTCGCTATCCCCATTTTACGCTATCGCAACAATTACACATTTATATAGCGCATTTAACATAATAAAAACTTCCCAAGGCGCTTCACAGGAGCGTTATCAGACAAAATTTGACACAGACCCACATAATGATATATCAGGATGAGTGACCAAAGCTTGGTAAAAGAGGTAGGTTTTAAAGAGCATCTTAAAGGAGGAGAGGTCAAGAGCCTGAGAGGTTTAGGGTGGGAATTCCAGAGCTTGGGGCCTAGGCAGCTGAAGGCACGGATGCCAATGGTGGACGATGAAAATCGTGGATAAGCAAGAGGCCAGAATTGGAGGAGTTCTGAGATCACAGAGGGTTGTAGGGCTGGAGAAGGTTACAGAGATGGGGAGGGGCGAGGCTGGAGGGATTTGAATACAAGGATGAGAATTTTTTAACTGATGCGTTGCTGGATCGGTTGCCATGTATGTCAGCGAGCACAGGGGTGATGGGTGAATGGGACTTGGTGCGAGTTAGGATATCGGCAGCAAAGTCTTGGGTGAGCTCAAGTTTACGGAGGGTGGAAGATGGGTGTCCAGCCAGGAGACCATTGGAATAGTCAAGTCTGGAGGTAACAAAGGCATGGATGGGTTTCAGCAGTAAATGAGCAGAGGCGGAGATGGGCAATATTACGAAGGTGGAAGTAGGCGGTCTTGGTGATGCAAAGGATATGGCAGCATTCACTGTGCTAAGTGCCAGTCTGATCACTAAGTTAAAGTGCACAACATGATAATATACTAATGGTTGCTTTCTGTCCTGCAGGCTCTACACAGCTACAATGAGGGAGATATGGATGGAGCCAAGAAGCTGGGACACATAGCAATGTTGGTTGCCATTGCAGCTATTATTGCTGGATTTATAATTATCGCAATCTTTTGCATCGTTCATTTCTCTTAGGTAGGGACCTTTCACTTTACATCTCTTAACCTGGTCAGGTTTTGAAGTACATCTGACATTTGGAAATTCATGAGATGAGTTGCAATAATATAGCTTTGGTAAAATTGATTCAGAATTATCAGCAGTCTGTTATTTTATCTTTCACATCTGCATCAATGCAAGGCAATGAGTGACATTTTCTGCAAAAGTTTACCAAAGGTTTCTTTGGTTCCATAAGAAGTGGCAAAAGGAATAATACAATTGGGATAAGAATGAAGGTCTGACTTGTAAGGGTAACAGTCAACCCCCAAGACTGGTAAATATGGAGTTTGCTTCCTGATTGTGCAGATGTGAAACTGAGCCATACAGACCCGGAATGTTGCCGGTTCATTCCCTGGTCTGTGCTGAGTTAGCTGGCTTCAGTTCAATCAAGGTGGTGGCAGGGGTGCTATGACCAGCTTCAGTGCTCCTGGGCTAGGGAAAGGATTGCAATCTAATAACCCCTACTGGAAGGTACATGTTTGTGAAAGTCAGGCAGGGACAGAATCAGGCTTGGCAGTGAAGCTTGCCACACACGAATACCGTGCTGACACTTGCTATCCGGGTTCCCACATGAAGAGTGGTTACTTGGCAGAGGCTGTCCTGCAATTGTGGAGTAAAACCCCACCGTGCGGCAGCACCTTCAGCAGGGGAAGATGGAGCCAGGATCACTGTGATCCTTCCTGCAATTGAAGCGGGGAGCTGACCTTGTTGTATTCAGCGAGTTCAGTTCATTATGATAATTTCAATGTGTCCCCTCTACACATTCTCCACGAGTGCAGAGAGTGCAATGAATGAAAGGGGCCAGTGAATGCGCAGTGCAAACCCCATTTACATACATAAACAGGGTTTCCACCTCACTTCCAGTGAAGTTACGGCGCCAGAGTGGGAGATGGTCCGAGTAGAATCCTGGTAGGGTTGCCAACTCTGGTGGACGTATTCCTGGAGGTTTACATGACCTACCGCCTCCAACCCACACAGTCAAACAACCTACTTTTCCCCATCTCAAATATTTTTACTAATAAAGATGTTCAAAGAGAATGAGAAAAAAACTTTTTTAATGCCCCTATAATTTTCTCCAGGGTTGCTCGCAGCAGTGTCCAGGAGATTATTCTCTAATTCCCGGAGACTCCAGGAGCATTGGCAACCCTAATTCCCGGCCATTAACCCAGGGCTTCTCTCCGCAGTGTAATTGAAGCATTGTCTTCCTGATATTTGACATTTTTAAGAAAATGGTGGAATAATACCAAACAATTCTTTTTCTATTTAAAAAAAAACTTCAATATTTATTGAAATTCACTCAGCTCAAACATGAGTAGTTGCAATGAAAACTATCTCTAGGAAGTATGGGAATATAATAGGACAGAGCTGCAAAGAGAGGCATGGTATTACAATTAGAAGGGTGGCTGTTCATGGTTAGAGATATTCAGAGGATAAATTCGGCACTCCCAACAGGAAACTGCACTCAATGAGGGTGTGGTTCGGAGAATCGGAGACCTGCTCTCCCATAGAGTGAAGTTGGGAGTGTGGGATCTCTGAATTTCCCCTTTTAATCTGGGGCCAACGTTCATTTTAAACTTTTTATTTTTATTATTTGTGAATACCTGATGGGCAAAAAAAGGTAAAAAGGTAAATAAAGGAAGAAAAGTAAAATTAAAAGAGATCAGCATTACACAGTATACAGCAAGTTAGCAACATTACAACCTGGAATATAAGTTTGTAACAGTCAAGACATCTGAGGTAAGATTAAGCAAATCAATAATAACATTAAAGGTTCATATGCATTGGATAAGCGCGGTGACCATTTCAACAAAGACTGAGTCAAAGAGAACTTAAGGAGATTCATTCAGGTCTGATAAAGGCACCTATTATGAGGACCAGGAGAGCAAGTCATACAGTTTGCACTAGTGAAGGCCTTAGGTTTCATTTTTACAGCAGGAACAATAGTCACATCTGTGGGAGGCCAAGATCAGAAGAATGAGCAAACAATGGGAAGGGGAGGGGGAGGGGCATTCAGGTCAGAGCTGGGGGCAAGGTCCTTCCTCCACATAGTGTGATGAGGGGGACAAATACAGAGCCCTATGGAACACCCAAGCCTAGCCCCAGACGAATCCAAGAGTCAACTGTGAACATCATGGCTGGCACAACCCACCCTCCTTATCCATGATAATTCAAAGAGGGAACCATACACAAATAAATGGAGATGGTCAAAGGGAGTCTATCATTCTCTTTCCATGCTGAGCGAGATGTCATTACCGACTGTTTCCTGAAAGTTAGAAGCCAACAAACAACAGAAGGTTGATTAAATGATGCATTCCGGAGTCCAATGGGGCCTTCACAGAAAGATTCAAGACAGAATGCAATGAGTTGGGTGTGAGTGAAATACCTTTAATAACTGTACCTCCTTCAGTATCATGACCTAATATGGTTGGATTGACGGACAAATCCAGAAGAGGTATGATTGGGAGTTTACTCTTCCATCTCTTCTCCAACACTGGTAATCTCAGGTGCAACAATGCAACTACAATGGTTGTGGTAATCTGATGAGGAATTTTCAGTAGTCACTCTCCCAAATGGTTGTCAGTTGATAATCTAGGAACCGTATACCAAATAAACTCCCACTCTTCAGCAGAAACTCTACAGTTAAGATTGTCCAATCAACACCTTGTGAAATCATCCTATCTTCCGTAACTGAATTAACGAGAAAGGACTCCAGACTTTAGAACTGTCTGGAAATCTGGTAGCCAGCTCGTGTCAAAAGGAAATGGCAGATCTAGAGGTGTCTTAAGAAAATTCATTGGCTGGGTGTTTCTATTTCCATATTGGTCAGCCTACAATTTTCTACACATTCATGTTAATGAGCAAGCAGAAACAGAAACCACCCATCCATCATCTTTTTGGGAATACTTGCCTTGTAGGGAAGTAAATTTTGGACCCACTCACCTTCCAGCAAGTAACAACAACTTCCATCTATATGACGCCTTTAACATAGAAAAACATTTCAAGGTGCTTCACAGAGGCGTATTTTCTTTTAAAAATGGACCCTTAGCCCAAGAAGGAGATATTAGGAGAGATGAAAAAAAGCTTGGTCAAAAAGTGGGTTCTTAGGAAGGTCTTAAAAGATGAGAGGGAGAGGAGTTTAGGGAGCGAATTCCAGAGTGTGGGGCCAGAGTACCACTGTACAGTATATAGGAATATCTAATAGGATTTCCCCCTCATTGGATGCTGAGTTAGAGTCATAGAGTTTTACAGCACAGAAAGAGGCCCTTCGGCCCATCGTGTCTGCGCCGTCCATCAATCCCTGTCCAGTCTAATCCCATTTTCCAGCATTTGGTCCATAGCCTTGTATGCAATGGCATTTCAAGTGCTCATCCAAATGCTTCTTGAATGTTGTGAGGGTTCCTGCCTCTACCACCCTTTCAGGCAGTGAGTTCCAGATTCCAACCACCCTCTGGGTGAAAAAGTTCCTCCTCAAATCCCCTCTAAATCTCCTGCCCCTTACCCTGAATCTATGCCCCCTTGTTATTGACCCCCCTACTAAGGGGAAAAGTTCCTCTTTATCCACCCTATCGATGCCCCTCATCATTTTGTACACCTCAATCAGGTCCCCCCTCAGCCTTCTTTGCTCCAAGGAAAACAACCCCAGCCTGTTTAGCCTTTCTTCATAGCTGAGGCGCTCCATCCCAGGTAACATCCTGGTGAATCTTCTCTGCACCCTCTCCAAAGCAATCACATCCTTTCTATAGTGAGGCGACCAGAACTGCACACAGTACTCCAGCTGTGGCCTCACCAGCGTTTTGTACAGCTCCATCATAACCTCCCTGCTCTTATATTCTATGCCCCTGCTAATGAAGGCAAGTATCCCATATGCCTTTTTAACCACCTTATCTACCTGTTCCGCTGCCTTCAGGGATCTATGTACATGTACACCAAGGTCCCTCTGACCCTCTGTACTTCCTAGGGTCCTACCACTCATTGTGTATTCCCTTGCCTTATTTGTCCGTCCAAAATGCATCACCTCGCACTTTTCAGGGTTAAATTCCATTTGCCACTTTTCCGCCCACCTGACCAACCCGTTTATATTGTCCTGTAGCCTGAGGCTTTCCTCCTCGCAATTTACCACCCCACCAATTTTCGTGTCATCTGCGAACTTACTGATCATACCTTTTACATTCTCATCCAAATCATTTATGTAGATCACAAACAGCAAGGGACCCAGCACCGATCCCTGAGGTACCCCACTGGACACAGGCTTCCAGTCACAAAAGCAACCTTCGACCATCACCCTCTGCCTCCTGCCACTCAGCCAGTTTAGGATCCAACGCGCCAAGGCACCCTGGATCCCATGGGCTCTTACCTTCTTGACCAGTCTCCTATGCGGGACTTTGTCAAAAGCTTTACTGAAGTCCATGTAAACCACATCCACAGCATTTCCCTCATCCACACACCTAGTCACCCCCTCGAAAAATTCAATCAGATTGGTCAGACATGATTTACCCTTGACAAAGCCATGCTGACTATCCCCAATTAATCCTTGCCTCTCCAAGTGGTGACTAATTTTGTCCCACAGAATTTTTTCCAATAATTTCCCTACCACAGATGTTAGGCTCACTGGCCTGTAATTCCCTGGTTTATCCCTGCTACCCTTCTTGAATAATGGTACTACGTTAGCTGTTCTCCAGTCCTCTGGTACATCCCCTGTGGCCAGAGAGGTTCTGAAAATTTGTGTCAGAGCCCCTGCAATCTCCTCCTTTGCCTCACACAACAGCCTGGGATACATCTCGTCCGGGCCTGGGGATTTATCCACTTTTTGGCCTGCTAAAACCGCTAGTACCTCCTCCCTCTCGATGCTAATATGTTCAAGTATGTCACAGTCCCCTTGCCCGATTTCTATGTCTACATCGTCTTTCTCCATTGTGAACACAGATGCAAAAAATTCATTTAAAACCCCGCCTACATCATCTGGCTCTACACACAGATTGCCACTTTGGTCCCTAATGGGCCCAACCCTTTCCCTGGTTATCCTCTTGCCCTTAATATACTTATAAAACATCTTAGGATTTTCCTTTATTTTGCTCGCCAGTGTTATTTCATGGCCCCTCCTTGCCCTCCTAATTTCTCTTTTAAGTATGCCCCTGCACTTTTTATACTCCTCTAGGGCTTCCTCCGTCTTTAGTCTTTTGTAATTGCCAAAAGCCCCCCTTTTTTTCCTAATGCATTTTTGTATATCCCTTGTCATCCAAGGTTCCCTTTGCTTGTTGGTCCCACCCTTGACTTTTACAGGAACATGTTGGCGTTGTACTCTCTCTATTTCCCTTCTGAAAGTCTCCCACTGTTTTGATGTGGATTTTCCTATAAGTAGCTGCTCCCAGTCCACTTTGGCCAGATCCTGCCTTATCATATTAAAGTCGGCCTTCCCCCAATTTAGAACCCTTACTTCCGGGCCGTCTTTGTCTTTTTCCATGACCACCTTAAATCTCACCGAATTATGGTCACTGTCGCCAAAATGCTCTCCTACTGACACTTCCACCACTTGCCCGGCTACATTCCCTAGAATTAGGTCCAGTACCACCCCCTCTCTTGTAGGACTTTCTACATGTTGGCTCAAAGAGCTCTCTTGGATGCACTTTAAGAATTCTGCACCCTCTAAGCCTTTCACACTCTGACTATCCCAATTAATATTGGGGAAGTTGAAATCCCCCACTATTATTTTCGCACTTCTCTGAGATTTGCCTACATATCTGTTCCTCTATCTCCCCCTGACTGTTTGGGGGCCTATAGTACACTCCCAGCAAAGTGCTTGCCCCCTTTTTGTTTTTAAGTTCTACCCATATGGCCTCATTAGAGGAACCCGCTAATATATTGTCCCTCCTTACAGCAGTAATTGACTCCTTAATTAATATTGCAACACCCCCTCCCCTTTTACACCCCCTTCTGTCTCGCCTGAAGATTCTATACCCCGGAATATTGAGCTGCCAGACCTGCCCCTCCCTCAACCATGTCTCCGTGATAGCAACAATATCGTACTCCCATGTGTTCAACAACAACTTCAGTTCATCCACCTTATTTGCAAGACTCCTTGCATTAAAATAAATGCCTTCCAGCCCTGCCATATTCCTTTTTGCCTTCACATATTTGCTCTGCCTTCCCAGCTGACTTGTTTTTTCCTCCGTATTTGGCTGTAAATCACCCCCTACTATAGCTCCACTCTGTATCCCATCCCCCTGCCAAGTTAGTTTAAACCCCCCCCCCCCCCACCAAACAGTGCTAGCAAACCTCCCTGCAAGGATATTGGTCCTCCTCTGGTTCAGGTGTAAACCGTCCGACTTGTAAAAGTCCCACCTTTCCCAGAAGCAGACCCAGTGATCCAGGAAACTAAAGCCCTCCCCCCTGCACCATCCCTTTAGCCACGCATTCATCTGTTCTATCTTCCTATTCCTATACTCACTAGCACGTGGCACCGGGAGTAATCCAGAGATTACAACCTTTGAGGTCCTGCTCTTTAATCTTCCACCTAGCTCCCTAAATTCTTGCTGCAGGACCTCATCCCTCTTTTTCCCAAGTCGTTGGTACCAATGTGGACCACGACCTCTGGCTGTTCACCCTCCCCCTCCAGAATGCCCTGCAGCCGCTCAGTGACATCCTTGACCCTGGCACCAGGGAGGCAACAAACCATCCTGGATTCACGTCTACGGCCACAGAAACGCCTATCTGTTCCCCTTACTATAGAATCCCCTACCACTATTGCTCTCCCACTCTTTTTCCTCCCTTCCTGGGCAGCAGGAGCACCCCCAGTGCCAGGAAGTTGGCTGCTGCTGCCTTCCCCCGGTGAGTCATCCCCCTCAACAGTATCCAAAGCGGTATACCTGTTTGAGAGGGGAATGGTCACAGGGGTCTCCTGCACTACCTGCCTGCTTCTATTGCTCCGCCTCCACCTCCGTTGTATGCAGATACAAGCTGTACTGGCTTACAAGCAAGACTGAAAATCAAGGAAGAAATAGAATATGCCTGTTTCATTCTGCTGTGTAAAGTGAACACTGGGATTGATAGCTAGACGGCACAAATGCCTTAGAACCTGTTAGCATCCTGATCCACGGCACATATGCAATGCAAAACCTAGTTCTTTTAAGGCCTTCATTAAAAAGAACTTTTTGCCCCCATCAAACATTACCTTCACATCCAAGAACCGGAGGGCTGTGCAGAATCCCTACATGCCACAGTAAGGTACATAAATGTCCTCACATTGTCCCATTCTCTTACAAACAAGCCCACCTGGTCAGGGAACAAAAGGTTCTTCAGTATCTTTTACAAGAAAGCTTTGCAAGAATTTTTATAAATTTGAGTTGAGGCTTCAATAACCAGAGGTCCATCACTGGCTTCAATTCTCATGGGTCGGTCCCTGGCTTCAGTAATACAGGTCCATCCCTGGCTTCAGTACTCACAGGTCCATCCCTGGCTTCAGTACTCACAGATCCATCCCTGGCTTCAGTACCCACAGATCCATCCCTGGCTTCAGTACCCACAGATCCATCCCTGGCTTCAGTACTCACAGGTCCATCCCTGGCTTCAGTACTCACAGGTCCACCCCTGGCTTCAGTAGTCACAGGTCCATCCCTGGCTTCAGTACTCACTAGTCCATCCCTGGCTTCAGTACTCACTAGTCCATCCCTGGCTTCAGTACTCACTAGTCCATCCCTGGCTTCAGTACTCACTAGTCCATCCCTGGCTTCAGTACTCACTAGTCCATCCCTGGCTTCAGTACTCACTAGTCCATCCCTGGCTTCAGTACTCACAGGTCCATCCCTGGCTTCAGTAGTCACAGGTCCACCCCTGGCTTCAGTAGTCACAGGTCCATCCCTGGCTTCAGTACTCACTAGTCCATCCCTGGCTTCAGTACTCACTAGTCCATCCCTGGCTTCAGTACTCACTAGTCCATCCCTGGCTTCAGTACTCACTAGTCCATCCCTGGCTTCAGTACTCACTAGTCCATCCCTGGCTTCAGTACTCACTAGTCCATCCCTGGCTTCAGTACTCACAGGTCCACCCCTGGCTTCAGTACTCACAGGTCCATCCCTGGCTTCAGTACCCACAGATCCATCCCTGGCTTCAGTACTCAACAGGTCCATCCCTGGCTTCAGTACTCACAGGTCCACCCCTGGCTTCAGTACTCACTGGTCCATCCCTGGCTTCAGTACTCACTAGTCCATCCCTGGCTTCAGTACTCACTAGTCCATCCCTGGCTTCAGTACCCACAGGTCCATCCCTGGCTTCAGTACCCACAGGTCCATCCCTGGCTTCAGTACCCACAGGTCCATCCCTGGCTTCAGTACCCACAGGTCCATCCCTGGCTTCAGTACCCACAGGTCCATCCCTGGCTTCAATACCCACAGGTCCATCCCTGGCTTCAGTACTCACAGGTCCATCCCTGGCTTCAATACCCACAGGTCCATCCCTGGCTTCAGTACTCACAGGTCCACCCCTGGCTTCAGTACTCACAGGTCCATCCCTGGCTTCAACACCCACAGGTCCATCCCTGGCTTCAGTACTCACAGGTCCATCCCTGGCTTCAGTACCCACAGGTCCATCCCTGGCTTCAGTACCCACGGGTCCATCCCTGGCTTCAGTACCCACAGGTCCATCCCTGGCTTCAATACCCACAGGTCCATCCCTGGCTTCAATACCCACAGGTCCATCCCTGGCTTCAATACCCACAGGTCCATCCCTGGCTTCAATACCCACATGTCCATCCCTGGCTTCAGTACTCACAGGTCCATCCCTGGCTTCAGTACTCACAGGTCCATCCCTGGCTTCAGTACTCACAGGTCCATCCCTGGCTTCAGTACCCACGGGTCCATCCCTGGCTTCAGTACCCACGGGTCCATCCCTGGCTTCAGTACTCACTAGTCCATCTCTGGCTTCAGTACTCACTAGTCCATCTCTGGCTTCAGTACTCACAGGTCCATCCCTGGCTTCAGTACTCACTAGTCCATCTCTGGCTTCAGTACTCACAGATCCATCCCTGGCTTCAGTACTCACTAGTCCATCACTGGCTTCAGTACTCACTAGTCCATCTCTGGCTTCAGTACCCACAGGTCCATTCCTGGCTTCAGTACTCACAGGTCCATCCCTGGCTTCAGTACTCACAGGTCCATCGTAAACCTCAATACGAATATGAAAGTAAATCTTAATGTTGACAGAAGCAAGCCTTTTTAATTTGCCTTGTACGACACATGGAGCAGCAAATGCATTCATTTTTTTGTTAAAGAGGACCAGAATAATCCTGGGTTTTTGGCACATGTCTGCAGAGGGAACTCAGTCTTCCTCTCTCTAACATGAGCTATGGTTCAATGCCACTGAATTGGGGATAATCTAGGGGGATTAAATCCAGGAAAGAAAACAGGTGCAATGTTATATAGAGGAAGAATTACAGCATGCACTGTAATGCTGATTACAGGCTAAGTGTTGATTAACCATAAAGAACTGCTGTTTGTAATGCTCTATAATTCATCTTGATAACTTGAAACTGTTATGTTTTGAAATGCTATATGCTATGCATCTCAATAGTAGACAGCACTATGTATAGACAGAGGGTTTACTCAATGATTCACTGGACACTACAGCAGATAAGCAGCCCGCCTGAAATAAATTGAATGTGTCTAACTTTTTTCTTTTGATTATTAAAAATGTAATTGGCTTTAAGAGTGTAAATTCAAAATGAGTTCCAGTCAACTGGTATGAGAGTCTATTACCTAATTTTTAGCTCATTCCGTAGGTATTTTGGAAACACATAACCTACAATTATCTAGACAGATCTTTACTTCCGATAACCCTAGGGGATTTGCTGTAGACCATATGTTTTCAAATTGGGGTTTCCAGACCCTTTCGAGCCCGCAAGATGATCTTGGGACACCGCAAAGGTCATCAGTTTTCTGCCTGTCCGTTTGTCGGCTGATTTTATATTTGTTGATGTACCAGAATGTTCTTTCTGTTGTGTCAGCTGTGGCTCAGTTGGTAGCACACTCGCCTCTGAGTCAGAAGTTTGTGGGTTTAAGTCCCACTCCAGGGACTTGAGCACATAAAGCTAGGCTGACACTCCAGTGCAGTGCTGAGGGAATGCTGCACTGTTGGAGGTGCCGTCTTTCGGATGAGACGTTAAACCGAGGCCCCATCTGCTCTCTCAGGTGGAAGTAAAAGATCCCATGGCACTATTTTGAAGAAGAGCAGGGGAATTATCCCCGGTGTCCTGGCCAATATTTATCCCTCAATCAACATAACAAAACACATTGCTGTTTGTGGGAGCTTGATGTGTGCAAATTGGCTGCCGCACTTCCCACATTACAACAGTGACTACACTCCAAAAAAAAGTACTTAATTGGCTGTAAAGCGCTATGAGACGTCCGGTGGCCGTGAAAGGTGCTATATAAATGTAAGTCTTTCTTCTGTTGCTCATACAAATGTTGTCTGCAATGATGGCACCATTTTGGGTGTGTCTATATTTGCAAGGGTTCCTGGGAATATCTCAGTATATGTGGGGGCGAGGGGGGCGGTCCCGGGAGTGCGTCAGTATTTGTGGGGGTGGTCCTGGGAGTGATTCAGTATTTGTGGGGGTGGTCCTGGGAGTGCGCCAGTATTTGTGGGGGTGGTCCTGGGAGTGCGCCAGTATTTGTGGGGGTGGTCCTGGGAGTGCGCCAGTATTTGTGGGGGTGGTCCTGGGAGTGCGTCAGTATTTGTGGGGGGGGTGGGGATCCTGTGAGTGCGTCAGTATTTGTAGGGGGGGGGGGTCCTGGGAGTGCGCCAGTATTTGTGGGGGTGGTCCTGGGAGTGCGCCAGTATTTGTGGGGGTGGTCCTGGGAGTGCGCCAGTATTTGTGGGGGTGGTCCTGGGAGTGCGCCAGTATTTGTGGGGGTGGTCCTGGGAGTGCGCCAGTATTTGTGGGGGTGATCCTGGGAGTGCGTCAGTATTTGTGGGGGTGGTCCTGGGAGTGCGTCAGTATTTGTGGGGGGGGGGGATCCTGTGAGTGCGTCAGTATTTGTAGGGGGGGGGGTCCTGGGAGTGCGCCAGTATTTGTAGGGGGGGGGTCCTGTGAGTGCGTCAGTATTTGTGGTGGATGTCCTGGGAGTGCATCAGTATTTGTAGGGGGAGGTCCTGGTAATGCGCCAGTATTTGTCAGGCGGGGGTTCTGGGAGCGCATCAGTAATTGTTGGGGGGGTCTTGGGAGTGCGTCACTATTCGTAGGGAGTTCCTGGGAGTGCATCAGTATTTCTAGGCGAGGGTCCTGGGAGCGCGTCCGTATTTGTGGGGGAGAGGGTGTCTTGGGAGTGCATCAGTATTTGTAAGGAGTTCCTGGGCGTGCGTCAGTATATGTAGAGACTTCCTGGGAGTGCGTCAGTATTTGTAGAGGGGGGCGTCCTGGGAGTGCGTGTCTATTTGTGAGGAGTCCTCAATAGGTTGTAAAGATTCCCAAGGGACCCCTCTACTACATTTGAAAACTTCTGCAATAGACCACCAAGTCAAAACAAAAAGGAAGGTCATATTATTAAAGGATTTTAACTAAACTAGTACAAATAGGGAATAAAAACAGAAATTGCTGGAAACACTCAACGGGTCAGGCAGCATCTGTGGCGAGAGAAACAGAGTTAATGTTTCAGGTCGATGCCTGACCTGCTGAGTGTTTCCAGCATTTTCTGTTTTTATTTCAAATTTCCAGCATCCAGAGCATTTTGCTTTTGTTATGGTACAAATCAGGAATACCAAAGCTGTCGAACATGACTCAAATGTAATACATGACTGCTTTCGGACCCAATGCATTAGGGTACCATGAGAGATAAGTCAATCGCCACTTGGTACCAGTTAGAACTAAATTTGCATTTATGCTCTTTAAATTAACTGGAGCTGAAATTCCTCCGGGTTCTGCTGGTCCCCCAGGTAACTGGAATGCCTGGTCATTGTTGTCTCTGGAACTTTCCAATTTTCCTTGTAAGGGGCAGAATCTTCAGCAACTGACACCAAGCAGGGTGGTGGGGGGGGGGGGGGGGGGGTAGAACCAGGGGCTCAATTGGGGCCCAGCGTATAGTGGAGGACGGTGAACCCAGAGAGGTGAAATATTCTGGATCCTTGAAGAAACTTGCAGATATTTGTCTTAAATTTTCAAGATCAGCCCCCTCGCTCAGGGTGTTGAGGAGAACATGATTGAGATTCGGGGGTGGGAGTGTCCTGGACAAACCGCTGCCCCCCCCCCCTCCAATGGCACATGGATGCCAGAGGTTTCTGTCACATGGGGCAAGTGGGAGCGAGAGATGTACCCGTAGTGGCACTGGTGCCCACCTTCCCCATGCTAATTAAGTGCCCTCCCACTGACCCTCTAAACGCCAGCGCAGTCAGTGCTGGAGTGACTGCTAGACTGCTGAATGAGGAATTTCGATCCATCATATTTTCAATAAACAAAAAAAAGACTTGCATTTATATAGCGCCTTTCACATCCTCAGGATGTCCCAAAGGGCTTTACAGCCAATGAAGTACTTTTGAAGTTACTCACTGTTGTAATGTAGGAAATGAGGCAGTCAATTCGCACACAGCAAGCTCCCACAAACAGCAACGTGATAATGACCAGATAATCTTTTTTATTGATGTTGATTGAGGGATAAATATTGACCAGAACACCAGGAAGAACTCCCCTGCTCTTCTTCATAATAGTACAACGGGATCTTTTACGTCCAACTGAGAGGGCAGTTTAATGTCTCATCTGAAAGTTATCTATGTTCAATTTATTTCAAAAGGGTGACTTGTGTGCATGCTGGGGTTGGAAGTAGTGGCAACACCCTGAGCAACAGCAACCATGTGATGTGGGAAAAACCAACACCACAAAGCGAAAGTATAGAAGTTCAAAGCGGCCCATTTCAAGGGAAGGAACTTAAAGAAATCAACCGAGGTGTAGTACTCAAGAAGGCGTTAGTTGAGGATGAATCACTTAGAGTCCCCACCGCTAATAGCGGGTGTATTGTCGTTAACGTGATTTGCCCGCTATACATGGTGGACAGTAAAACCATGATAGATTTTAGCAATAAGACAGCATATCTGGGTCGAACATAACCAACAGCACATCCGCATCGAGAACTGGCCATCAGGATATGTTTCTGCATGTACTTGAAACATTTCAAATGTAGATTTTTTTTTTAAAATCAGGCACAATGCAGAGCACCTGAAGTCTCCACTTTCCAACTGCCTCTTGTTATTTCCAGCAGTTGCATCCAAATCAATACCATTGCTAAGACGTATGAGGAGAGATTGTGTCGATTGGGCTTATACTCACTGGAGTTTAGAAGGTTGAGAGGGGATCTCATCGAAACCTATAAAATTCTGTCAGGCCTGGACAGACTAGATGCAGGAAGGATGTTTCTGATGGCCGGGGAGTCCAGAACCAGGGGTCATAGTCTAAGGATAAGGGGTAAGCCATTTAGGACTGAAATGAGGAGGAATTTCTTCACCCAGAAAGTGGTGAACCTGTGGAATTCTCTGCCACAGAGGGCGGTGGAGGCCAGTTCATTAAATATATTCAAGAAGGAGTTGGATATATTTCTTAAGGCTAAAGGGATCAAGGGATATGGGGAGAAGGCAGGGACAGGGTACTGAATTTGGATGATCAGCCATGATCTCATTGAATGGCGGAGCAGGCTCGAAGGGCCAAATGGCCTACTCCTGCTCCTATCTTCTATGTTTCTATGTAATCTAATCACTAAGGTAATCGCACTTTAATGAGGTGCGAACAGCTGATTGAAGCTGCTTGAAGACCCAACTTTGCCTGAAATCAGCGGAGCAAATCGGTAAATACAAGGGATTGATGTGGTGCAAAGTACTCATTGAACTGTCTAAAATAGTTAGCACGCTTAATATGTTATAAGCACTGCCTTTGTAGTTGACTCCTATGGTACCAGTTAATGGTTAGCGTTATTTGCCCAAAATAGGTGGCTGCCTGTGATAAGCGTGGACGGTGTAATTGGTGGGGGCTATACACTACTGAGCATGCAGCCAATATCGAGGACTGGTAAATACAGACAAAATGAACATGATCTAAAGTAATAAGACAGTGCAAAGTAAATAAGTAAGATAAACAAACTCTGCCAAGCTTGGAGGGAGAGATGTGAGGGAAACCAGTGGGAAGAATACAGAAACCTCCCAAGAAAGGCAGTTGGAGGGGTAAAGAGAGAACTAGAAATGAGCATTGCTGTACAAGTCAAATGCAACAGTAATTAATTGTTCAGTATTATAACAGCCAAGGGTTGTCAAAGGAGAATTCAAATCCCTTAAGGACATAAACAGATTTGAAACTGAGGATGAATTATTAACATATTGAATGATAATGTCCTGGAAGTATTCACTGGAGAAGATTCTAGAAGTGTTATAGTTCTACAACTGAACCTGATATCTTTAACACCACTTGCAAGGAAGCCCTAGATGGGCAAAAAAGGAACATCAAATATCCGTCAATGGATGGAATAAACAGATGTGCTGAGTGCAATTAGGGACCAAGTGTGTGAAGTGCTGACAATTGTCTTGAGGGAGTCATTGAATATACAGGAGGTCCCACTGGATTGTAAACAAGTCAACATGGTGCTTATTTTCAAAAACAACAAAAAACAAACCAGATAACTAGCGATTCATTAGTCTTACATCAGTGACTGCCAAATCAATGGAATTGATTAGGATTATCTATATGAAAATAACTTGAGGAAATGGCAATCAACACAGTTTCACAAGGGGGAGATCTGCTGTGACCAACTTCTTTGAGTTCTTGAATTGAAACTCCAAGTGGCTGTTGGAAAGTTATATAATGTAGAAACACAATGCGAGTTAGTCAAATCTGCAGATGATAGGAAACTAGGGATGGAAGGGCTGTCAAATCTGATAAAGTGACCAAGGAACTACACAAAATTCCCAAGTAGGAAGAACTATGACCGATGAAATTCAATACACATGAGGGCATGATGTTACACTCAGGAAAATTAGAGGAGATACTTAACAAATGGGGTTGAATTCACTAGGGGAGAGACTGAAAAAGATCTTGGAATGGTCGTAGATTCAACATTTACCATGTAAATCATTAAGGAGCAACAGTCAACAAAACACCGAGCTATATTGCTAAAACATAGAAGCTGTCATGTTGAAACTGTATTGTGTGTGCTCAGATAAGGATGCAGTTTGAGAACTGTCTTCATTTTTGGTCACTGAGGCACAGGGAAACACTGAAGCCCTAAAAGTGGTGCAGAGGATAAGCCACGAGATTGTTCCATAGTGTTAGAGGACTGAGTTATGAGGATAGGCTGCAGAAACTCCAACTCTTCAGCTTCAACAGGAGAGAGGCTATGATAGAGGCAAATAAGGTACTTAACAGGTTCATTTGAAGTACTATTTCAGGTTGAACTTTTACTGCAGGACAAGGTACAAATTTACAGTCAAGACTGATGTTAGCAAGCACTTCTTCACACAGAGTGAACAATACCTGGAATGGTATTTTGGGTAAAGCATCGGAAGCAAAAACAGTGGAATTGTTTGAAGAAGTTCGATGTGGTGATGGGGGCACTGTATATTTTGATGGAATGGGCTAAATGGCTTCTTTCATCTATACTTATCTGTTCATCCACAGTAATATTCTTTAAATTGGGAATTTTCCAGGAAGAAAAAAACTTTTTTACGTTTGTTCTAAATCTATGCCAAATTTTCTAATTCATCCCAGGTATTCTCCATCTGACAAATAGCAGGTTCAATATTCTCTTTTGCCAGATAGGCTGAGTGCCTCCTTGTTTTATGTAGGAAGTCCTCCATATAACTTACTGCATACTTCTCTCATCGTCTTGCATCTGTGACAAATTACATTTAAGACAGGAAGAATTTTATTTATCAAAAGAACCTCAATGGATATAACTTCTTGTACATTATTGCTTGACCTGCAGTCTCTGAACTATGATATGATCACAACAATGTATCTTATTGTAAGACTACAGACTTCCTCAAGTATTCTTAAGGGAAGACAAGAACAACGTGGCACTCCCCTAAAAAAAAAAAGAGAACCAAGACATAATTCAGGACTTTGATATAAATGAGATGGGAGCCCTGGGCAAACTAAAATAATTTAAAACAAATAAATCCCCAGGGTTACTTGCTATTTACCCAAATTGTTGAGAGAGAATATGGAAGACATTTGTGAGGCATAGACACTCATTATGAGAGTGTCAGTGGACATTGGGATGATACCAATAGATTGGAAACAGGCTAATGTGGTGTCCGTATTCAAAAAGAGGGACAAATCAGATATAGACAAATAGGGGGAAAAATTCAGTATCGCCCCATTTGGGGCGCCATTAGCGGCCGTGGGCAAAGTTTAGCGCCTGGCGCTAATTATCACCTCCGACAGCAAACTTGGCTTTTATCGCCCCTGGAGGTGATTGGAGCGCTAAATCAGACGCTACACACCTCTCAAGGCGCAAAGGCCGAGGAGCGAGGCGCTACCTCATAGCGCTGGCGAAGCTCATGTGATGTCAGTCAGCAATGGAACACAGACACACTGGCACCGGCCAGTTCTTAAAGGGGAGGTCTGACGAAAGGTCATCGACCTGAAACGTTAACTCTGTTTCTCTCTTCACAGATGCTGCCTGACCTGCTGAGTTTCTCCAGCATTTTTCTGTTTTTATCTTAAAGGGGAGGGTTGATCTTGCTCTCCATCCACATCCTGCTCATTGCAGCCTTGAATCTCAGCCTGAATCTCGGCCTGGAGAGACCTGTACATCAAATCTGCTGGAAAGAACAATGGAGAGACCCAGGGAAAGAGCTCAGAGTGCAGCCCCCACAGTCTCTTCTAAATAGATACAAGGAAGGGCAAATCAAAATTAACCTGCAAAGTGCTGCTCAGTATGCAAAACTCCTTTACACAGTGTTGAATCTCTCCAGAAGTCTCTCTCTCTCAGAATGCGTGATGCAAAAATGTCACCAACAAAAAAAGGCGGGAAGCGGTCGCCTTTAAATAGCGCTCCCCCAGTCCCTTCCTGACTGCAAAATGCTCACCTCAACCTGTCGTTGCTAGCGGCAGGCGATAAGGCAGGGGGCGCCACTCAATATCCGGTCCGGGGCGTTGCGCACTCAACTGACGTCACAATCTGCTGGTGCAGGAGATCGTGGCGGTAGTGTTTAGCGCTGCCGCAAAATGTCTAGTTAATTTCGCGAGTGGCGCAAACATCGCCATGCCCAGGCGCTAGTTGCTTTGCGCCCCATTAGTGCCCTCTAAAGTGCTAACGGGAGGCGCAAACAACTGCATTTCCCCCCATAGTCTCAGTTCAATTTCTTTAAAAAAAAAAATTAGAATCGATTATCAGGAGTAAAGTTGCTGATTATCTGTACAGCAACCTAGGCTTTAGAGAGGGAAGATTCTGCCTGACCAAGCTCCTTGATTTATTTGAGAAAGTAACAACCAGTGTTCCCTGTAATTTTTGGGGGGGGGGGGTGCCGTGTGGCCCCTTTAATGGGCTGTGCGGCCCAATCAAAATACCACGCATGCATGATTTTTCTATTTGGAAGCCGGCAAGCTAGCTGCGTGGGATCCCTGGAGCGCTGTGTGGCCGTGCAGCCGCACAGCTTAAAGAGAACATTGGTGACAACCCAAGTCAACTGTGATACTTAAACTCCAAAAGGCATTTGATAAAGCTCCAAACGAAAGATTGCTGATTATATGTGTGTTTTACTACATTAAAAGCGCTATATAAATGCAAGTTGTTGTTGTTGAACGATGTCTTACACTAACCAGTTTGGATTGAAATTAATTTAATTTACTAACCCGCGATTAGGTTACCCTTAAGCTGCCAAGAGATTTCTTGCCAAATCATCAAGAAACCAGACCACAAGTCATGCACTAACACAGACAAAGAAAAACTCCCCTTCTGAGGGATCCATGTGTCAGAACGGCTCGCCCCTTTTTGTGTCAATCATCCCCAACAAGCCATTACTAAAGTATGAACCTCCAAATTGGTCATCTCCACTTCTACAAACCCCAGCCTTACTTTTAACAAGGACTCACACAAATATGAGTGGCTGTGACCTGTTTCTGACTCACGAAGTACTTCTCCCCAGGACCTGAGCAAGGAATAATGACTATACGACTTAATTGCTTAAAAACCTGTATGAACTATTTTGAAGCCTGTATTCAGTTCAACAGCTGAACTCCATATTGTATGAGTATCCTCAGGCAGTTTACAGGGAGTATTTCCCGTACAAATCTTGAAAGCAACCCTTGAGGCAATTTTACGGGGCATACTATTCCTACTGTGCTATTGTTTTTGTATCTTCCCTTGGAGTAGTGGAAGGATTCGCAAGCTGATTATCAGTCTGACAGGCCATGATGTGAACGTTCATTCCATGGCCATAACCATCTGTATAGTTACGGTTACTCCTATATGGTGGGTGGGTTTTATGGGCTCCCATCACAACCCATATGATGAGGGGGGGGCCACCTACAACCATTGGATACGGGTATCCTGCTGGATGTGAAGCCAGAATTCAGAGCCGGAGCTGCGGTCTACAAACACCTGGATGGAGCGGGGCTCAAACATTATGCCTTCTGACTCAAAGGTGGGACTGCCAGCACTAAGCCAAAGGCGCTCTCCTAATTATGTACTGAAGCAGTTAAGATTTAATGTGCATTATGAACTGTAAGTAATATTTAATATGCATTATATACTGTAAGTTATATTTGATGTGCATTATGTATTTTAGCAGTTAAAATTTAACATGCATCATGTACGGTAACATTTAATGTGCTTTATGTATTATGATTGAGGGATACATTTAGAACTGTGAAACATTTGAGTAAATTATCCACCTCCCTTTAACTATTAATATTTAACCTCCATCAATAAGCATTCTCATGACCTTTTTGTTACTTCATATTATAGAGAATCAGAGCCTATTCTAACTTCCCACATGTCAGTGGAAAAGATATTGAAGTGAGCTGTATGCTTGGGCATATTTTGTACGGTAGTTGTGTTATATTAGCTAATGTAGTTACAGACTATATGTTATAGCAGGGGTGGGTCTATGTTATAGTAGGGGTCAATACCACATTTTTTAAAATATTCGTTCATGACATATGGACATCGCTGGCAAGGCCAGCATTTATTGCCCATCCCTCGTTGCCCTGAGAAGGTGGCGGTGAACCACCTTCTTGAGCCGCTGCAGTCCGTATGGTGAAGGTACTCCCACAGTGCTATTAGGGAGGGAGTTCCAGGATTTTGACCCAGCGACGATGAAGGAACGGCGATATACTTCCAAGTCAGGATGGTGTGTGACTTGGAGGGGAACTTGGAGGTGGTGGTGTTCCCATGCGCCTGCTGCCCTTGTCCTTCTAGGTGATAGAGGTTGCGGGTTGGTGATGTGCTGTCGAAGAAGCCTTGGCGAGTTGCTGCAGTGCATCTTGTAGATGGTAGACACTGCAGCCACTGTACACCGGTGGTGGAGGGAGTGAATGTTTAAGGTGGTGGATGGGGTGCCAATCAAGTGGGCTGCTTTCTCCTGGATGGTGTCGAGCTTCTTGAGTGTTGTTGGAGCTGCACTCATCCAGGCAAGTGAAGAGTATTCCATCACATTCCTGACTTGTGCCTTGTTAGATGGTGGAAAGGCTTTGGGGAGTCAGGAGGTGAGACACTCGCTGCAGAATACCCAGCCTCTGTCTTGCTCTTGTTGCCACAGTATTTTTGTGGCTGGTCCAGTTAAGTTTCTGGTCAATGGTGACCCTCAGAATGTTGATGGTGGGGGATTCGGTGATGGTAATGCCATTGAATGTCGAGGGGCGGTGGTTAGACGCTTGCTTGTTGGAGATAGTCATTGCCTGGCACTTGTGTGGTGTGAATATTACCTGCCACATATCAGCCCGAGCCTGAATGTCGTCCAGGTCTTGCTGCATGTGGGCATGGACTGCTTCATTATCTGAGGAGTTGCGAATGGCACTGAACACTGTGCAGTCATCAGCGAACATCCCACTTCTGACCTTATGATGGAGGGAAGGTCCTTGATGAAGCAGCTGAAGATGGTTGGGCCCAGGACACTACCCTGAGGAACTCCTGCAGCGATGTCCTGGGGCTGTGATGATTGACCTCCAACCACCACAACCATCTTCCTTTGTGCTAGTTATGACTCCAGCCAGTGGAGAGTTTTCCCCCTAATTCGCATTGACTTCAGTTTTACTAGGGCTCCTTGATGACCCACTTGATGTCAAGGGCAGTCACTCTCACCTCCGCTCTGGAATTCAGCTCTTCCTTTTGGACCAAGGCTATAATGAAGTCGGCAGCCGAGTGGTCCTGGCAGAACCCAAACTGGGCATCAGTGAGCAGGTTATTGGTGAGTAAGTGCTGCTCGATAGCACTGTCGACAATACCTTCCATCACTTTGCTGATGATTGAGAGTAGACTGATGGGGCGGTAATTGGCCGGATTGGATTTGTCCTGCTTTTTGTGGACAAGACATACCTGGGCAGTTTTCCACATTGTCGGATAGATGCCAGTGTTATAGCTGTACTGGAAAAGCATGGCTAGAGGTGCGGCTAGTTTTGAAGCACAAGTCTTCAGCACGACAGCCGGGATGTTGTCGGGACCCACAGCCTTTGCTGTATGCAGTGCACTCAGCCATTTCTTGATATCACATGGAGTGAATCAAATCGGCTGAAGACTGACTTCAGAAGGAGGCCGATATGGATCATTCACTCGGCACTTCTGGCTGAAGATGGTTGCAAATGTTTCAGCTTTGTCTTTTGCACTCACATGCTGGGCTCCACCATCATTGAGGATTGGGATATTCATGGAGTCTCCTCTTCCCGTTAGTTGTTTAATGGTCCACCACCATTCGCAACTGGATGTGGCAGGACTGCAGAGCTTTGATCTGATACGTTGATTGTGGGATCGCTTAGCCCTGTCTATAGCATGCTGCTTCCACTTTTTAGCATGCATGTACTCCTGTGTTGCAGCTTCCCCAGGTTGGCACCTCATTTTTAGGTATGCCTGGTGCTGCTCCTGGCATGCTCTTCTACAATCCTTATTGAACCAGGATTGGTCCCCTGGCTTGATGATAATGGTAGAGTGAGGGATATGCCGGGCCATGAAGTTATAGATTGTGGCGGAATACAATTCTGCTGCTGCTGATGGCCCACAGCGCCTCATGGATGCCCAGTTTTGAGCTGCTAGATCTGTTCTGAATCTATCCCATTTAGCACGATGGTAGTGCCACAGAATACGATGGAGGGTGTCCTCAGTGTGAAGACGGGACTTTGTTTCCACAAGGACTGTGCAGTGGTCACTGCTACCAATGCATCTGTGACCGGTAGATTGGTGAAGACGAGGTCAAGTAGGTTTTTCCCTCGATAGCAGGATAAGCAGCCATTTGCAATGTTACGGCAGGCCTATTGGAAGTTGTACTGGGAGCAGGATAGCAAGTTATAATATGAAAAGGTACAGTTTGGCAAAAAAAAATTATGAGAGCTTGGCATTTTCCACTCCGACAAGTTCCTGACGAGGAAAATATTGCAAATATTTCCTAGTGAGAAACAAGGACAAGATAACAAGAGAAAAAGTCAGCATCAGAGAGTGAGCTTGATGGAGCACAAAAAAAAAATTAACTGTTCCTAATTAACTTGGATGAAAATTTGGAAAGAACTGATCAATTCAACATGATTTTAGGTGCGATATAGAGCAATTGACCCCAAAATGGAAACTCCGCCAAACGATCAGAGCTGTTACCGGTGGCTCCATCATGGTGGGTCATGTTCGTGGAGCTCACCACTCAGTCCATGTTAGACAGAAATTGTCTTCATGCTCTGTGTGAAGCCTTGACACAACTTGGAGCTGGACTCCTCCATGCACTGAGCTATTGTGCGCAACATCGCTGCCCAGTGCACATAGCATTTCCTGGTAGCTGCCCATCAGCTTTTTGTGGTAGCCTGGGCCCTCTAAGTCAATACCTAAGTCCTCTGCAGTTGAGCTAGTATGTGATCTTGCCATCCGATGAGCTGGCACCTGTAGCGTCCTATCTCCCTGCTGCTGCACACTTGTGGCCATTGATTCATTATATGAACAACCCTCCTTTAGCCTAGCATCTAAAATATGCGTGATGCCAGTCTCTGAGCTGCTGCTTGCTGTGGTGAGATTGAATGATGTGCATGTTCAGGGAGGCTGGCCTCCTTTTTCCTGAAGTGGCGGAGGTATCTCCACATTGTCAGCACCTGAAAAGAAAGAGGGGACAAGGATTAGCTTTTAGTGTAAAGGGAGAGCAGAGAGAGATGAGTGGCTGGTGAAAGCTGCTGCAGTTTGTCATTCAGAGTGTGTACGGTGAGATAAAAGAAGGAAAAAAGAGGATAAGGTGTGAATAAACCCTGCTTGACGTCTCCTCCAGTGTCACCATGGCTAACACTCTGCTGCTGCCTGTGAAGGCCAGCACGTGGAAGAGGATGTGCAGGCAGGCTCGGCCTCCTCAGGTGGCAGCCATCCTGTCTCAAGTTGTGCACGACCTTCTCCTGTTCCTGTCGTGTAGTGGGAGTTGTGTATAGGCCCCCTGGTAGCAGCTGTGAAGTGCTAGATTGTATAACTGCATAGATTAGACAAGGATGTAGCAAAGGCAAGTGGGTTTATGGGGGGATTTTAACTTTCATATAGATTGGGATAAGCAGATTAGCACACGTCAGAAAGGTAGTGAATTTCTTGAGTGTGTCCGGGATAGTTTTCTGCAACAATATGTCCTAGAACCAACAAGGGGGCATGCCATATTAGATTTAGTAATGAGTAACGAGTCAGATTTAGTTAACAGACTAACGGTGCGTGAACATTTATCTAATAGCGATCATAACATGATCGAGTTCAAAGTAGTGTTTGAAAGGGAGAAACACAAAACAGCTACTAAGATTCTAGATTTGGGTAAGGCCAACTTCAATGGGATGAGACAGAGACTGTCCACAGTAAACTGGGCAAATCTGTTAATGGGTAAAATGACAGACGATCAGTTGGAGGTGTTCAAAAAGAATTTAACATGATACAGATCTAATTTATACCCCTGAGGGGCAAGAGTTCTACTTGCTAAAAAAAAATAGCCATGGACGACTAAAGAGGTAATAGACAAACTAAAACTAAAAGAAAAGCATACAAAAATGCAAAAAATAGCGCAGATCTTGGTGAATGGGAAAGATACAAAGAACAGAAAAGGGTGACAAAACGGATAGTAAGAGCTACAAAAACAGAGTATGAAAAGAAACTTGCAAAGGATATCAAAATCAACACTTTGTTACAATTATATTAGGGAAAAGAGGGTGGTCAGGAGCAATGTTGGCCCCTTGAAGACTGATATCGGTGATATTGTCAATGATAAGGAAATGGCGGACATGTTGAATAATTACTTTTTGTCAGTATTTACAGTAGAGGAAGAGGATAGCATGCCAGAAATTCCAAGGAAACTAATACTGAATCACAAACAGGGACTCAATAAAATTAACATAAGCAAAATAACCGTAATGAAGAAAATAATGGCACTAAAGAGTGACAAATCCCCAGGACCAGATGGTTTCCATCCCAGGGTTTTAAAGGAAGTAAGTGAGCACATTGCAGATGCCCTAACTATAATCTTACAAAGTTCTCTTGATTCAGGAACTGTTCCTTTTGATTGAAAAATTACACATGTCACTCTGCTATTTAAGAATGGTGAGAGAGGGAAACCAGGGAATTATAGTCCAGTTAGCCTAACATCTGTTGTCGGGAAATTACTAGAGTCTATAATTAAGGATAGGGTGCCTGAACACCTTGAAAATGTTCAGCTGATCAGAGAGAGCCTGCATGGATTTGTAAAGGGTAGGTCATGCCTGATGAACCTGATTGAATTTTTTGAAGAGGTGACTAAAGTCGTGGACAGGGGAATGTCTATGGCTGATATTTATATGGACTTCCAGAAGGCATTTGATAAAGTCCCTCATAAGAGACTGTTAATTAAGGTTGAAGCTCATGGAATAGAAGGCAAATTATGGACCTGGTTAGGAAAGTGGCTGAGCGGCAGGAGACAGAGAGTAGGAATAATGGGCAGGCAATCTAATTGGCAAGGTGTGACTAGTGGTGTGTCCAGTAGGGATCTGTGTTGGGGCCTCACCTATTCACCGTATTTATTAACAACTTAGATGATGGGATAGAAATCCACATATCTGAAGACACAAAGATAGGCGGTATTGTCGACAGTATAGATGAAAGCATAAAATTACAAAGGGATATTGATAGACTAAGTGAATGGGCAAAACTGTGGCAAGTGGATTTTAATGTAGGCAACTGAGGTCATCCACTTTGGACCTACAAAGGATAGAACTGGGTACTTTTAAATGGTGAAAAGCTAAAAACAGTGGAGGTACAAAGAGACTTGGGGGTCTAAATTCTATATTCCCTAGAATTTAGAATCTCGACACCCTCTGATCGAAGTTTTCAAGATATTAAGGGGAACAGAGAGGGTAGATAGAGAGAAACTATTTCCGCTGGTTGGGGAGTCTAGGACTAGGGAGCATAGTCTAAAAATTAGAGTCAGACCTTTCAGGAGTGAAATTATGAAACACTTCTACACACAAAGGGTGGTAGAAATTTGGAACTCTCTTCCACAAATGGCAATTGATGCTAGATCAGTTAATTTTAAATCTGAGATTGATAGATTTTTTGTTAACCAAAGGTATTAAGGGATATGAGGCAAAGGTGGGTATATGGAGTTAGGTCACAGATCAGCTACGATCTCATTGAATGGCAAAATAGGCTGGAGGGGCTAAATGACCTGCTACTGTTCCTATGTTCCTATGGTAGTGGATCAGCTGCACGCTGTATACCCAGCCCGATTTTCCTTTCCATTGACTTCATTATTACATTATTCTCCATTTGCCTGGATGAGGGCAGCTCCAATAACACTCCAGAATCTCTACACCCTCCAAGACAAAGCTTGATCAATAGCCCATCCACTACTTTAAACATCCACCACTGGCGTACCATGCCTGCAGTGTGTACTACCTATAGGATTCACTGCAGCAACTCCCAAACCCACGATCTCCACCACCTAGAAGGACAAGGGCAGCAGGTGCATGGGAGCATTATCACCTCCAAGTTCCCCTCCAATTCACACACCATTCCAACTTGGACATATATCGCCATTCCTTCATCGCCGCTGGGTCAAAATTATGGAAATCCCCACCTTTACCACATGAACTGCAGCGGTTCAAGAAGAAGGCTCACCACCACCTTCTTAGGGGCAACTAGTGATGGGTAATAAATGCTGGCCTTGCCAGTGACGCCCTCAGAATCAATTTTTAAAAATGTGGGCTGTGGAGTTCTAGATAAGTTGGAGGGTGGAAGAGGAAAGCTGGGGAGGAGACTATTGGAGAAACCAAGCCTGAAGGTTTGGATCAGGGTTTTAGCAGCAAGGTGAGATAATAGTGGGGGTGACAGATGTTTCAGAGCTGAAAGAAATGGAAACAGAAGAATTTAAAATTTGTGACAGTAACCAACAGAAGAACTTTGAGGTGCCTGTTTTTCCTAAATATTTAGCACATTCTTGGGCCTCTGAAGATCTGGATGATTTATCTGCTGTATTCGTTGAAGACATGATTAAGCAGCTCAACTTTGGAAGACATTTTCAAAGTTTGTTAGCAAATCGTTTAAACATTGTCAGTGTTGACCTGTCAATTAAGAGTTCATGATGACTGATGAAACTGACATCAAATAAGATGATATTTAGAAAAGAAATGAATCTGCACAGAATATTGTGAAAATGGCTATTCTGCCAAACACAGTTTAAAAATTGCTAACAGGATCATCTTAAACTAGCAACAACCAAGCAGAAAATAAATAACCACTTCTGGTTCCCAATCAAATCTTACAAAGATTTTATGTAGACTACATGAAGCAATTTGTCTATACAACTCAGAAAACAGACACTGATATTGCAGCATTAAGCAGTTAAATGATGTTACCTACAAGGTCTACAAACACCTGCTGACTGAGTCTAAGCCCATTCACAGGAGTTACCTTATATTGGGGGCGATTTTCTCACTGGAGGCGAGATGGAGGCGGGTTTCAGTTTAGATGGGTTTGAAACCCGCCTCCACTGAGAGTTTTCAAAAAATTGCGATCTTCCCGATTGGCCACTTGATTTCAGAGGTGTGGGTTGCCCTTGGCCAATTAGTGTTTTGGGACTGAAACTCGCCTCTTCTGACATCACTTTTCCAGCCTGATTTTTATGGCTTCTTGCTGCCTTGAATCATTCCACAGGATTTCTGCCTATGCTGCACCACCTGCAACATATTCTGAGAAACCACTATGTCCAATTCCAAGGCAAGGGCCTCCCCGAGGCTCTTGGATGAGGCACTGCAAATGTTGTTTGAGGGGGTGACAGCTAGCAGGGAGGTGCTCTTCCACTCATCTGGGAGGAAGAGGCCTCCCAAAGAAACCAAGGCTGTGTGTGTCCAGCTGGCAAGGGATATAACCTCCAGATCTGTGTGCAGATTGGGTGAATGTTTCTGTATATTGATGAAATGCCATCCCTGTTGGAAAGCATTAAAATGATTTGATGCCAAAATGTTGGCGTTATGGATTCTGTTCTTTCGCCTTAGGCAGCTCCACATTGCGGGCTCCGCGACACTTGCGTTGTCAGGTTGGTGGCCAGAGTGAAAGGAGGCCAGAGAGTCATGTCCATTGTCTATGATGGCTTAAGGTGGAGCCAAGGACATGTGCCAACTTGGGCAACCTATGCAAATCTGGCCAGGATAAGTTCATCCCTTGCACGGGCAGCCATGTGCTTGCGTGCTGCCGCTGCTGCTGATCAATAGACCGGCGCTCTGACCTCCACCTGCTCCTCTTCCTACAGATCCTGCTCCTCTTCTGACAGATCCTCCTCCTCCTTAGCCTCCTCATCCGAGGTCCATGGTGAAAGAAAATGAATGGTTCCCATGCTGCTTGCAGATGCCTCCGTTGGGGAAGCGCTCATTGCAAGTGGGGAGAGGGTCTTCCAAGGAGGTCCCACAGTTGATAGATTCAAGCTGCAGCACCTCTGACTTCAGAAGGCCTTCTAAAAGTGCTCAAAGATCTTTTAAAGCAAAGTTCTGCCACCTGCAACTAATCCCTGTTGAAATAAATGATTTAATGTTGGACCTGCAGCTGTGAGGAGATCACCCACTTGTCAACCCGCCAGGTTTAGCTGGCGTGGTTTAGGAGGGTCGTGGAACATGCCAAAATGGTCGAAAAATCACGAGGGCCTCTCAAAATAGGCTTAGAGAGGCCCTTAACAAGCATTTAAGCCTCTTAACAAGCTCTCTGGTCAGCTGGAGACAGGACCATTTCCCACCCTGCAAAACCAGCACCGCCAAAATCCCTTGGAGGTGGGTTCTGAACCCGCACTCATCTTTTCTGATTTTCCCACCTTTCCCGCCTCCTCGGACATCAGAAAATCGCCCCCTATGTGTCAGAGCATTGGTGTGAAAGGAGCAAAGGGAGATACAGGAAACTCTCGATTTACCGGCACCTAAATAACTGGAAATCTCTCTTAACCAGCAAAATTCAGGAGTAGGTTCAGGTAAGTTTTACTTCATATTAGTGGCCATTCCTGGATCTGTGGCTGTGTAATCGGGGTTCCTGCAGCTGTTGCTAAGCAACAGGGAAGCCTGGATTTGTTGCTGTGTACGAGCTCTCGTACCTTTTACTATACCTCTCTGTAATCCGGACTTTTTGATAAACCGGCACCAGGCCGGTCCCATCGGTGCTGGATAAAAAAGAGTTTCCTGTATCAACAATGAACTAATAAGCCACGAGATTGTGACTGTGACTGCAACTCAGGAATGTTGTGATCACACACAAAGAATGGCCACTTGGGGTGGTCGGTGCCCGTGGAACTATACTCTATCAGTGTTTTCATGGGAGGACAGAGAAAACTTGAATCAAGACTCTTTAGTGACACAGCACATTCACAGACTCAAACAGCACAGAAAGAGGCCATTCTGCCCAATGTGCCTGTGCCGGCTCTTTTGAAAGAGCAATCCAATTAGTCCCACTCCCCTGCAAATTTTTCCTTTTCAAGTATATATCCGATGTCTTTTTGAAAATACTATTGAATCTGCTTCCACCTCCCTTTCAGGCAATGAATTTCAGATCATAACAATTCACTGCGTTAAAAAAAACCTCCTATGGTTCTTTTGCCAATTACCTTAAAAGTCTTCATGTTAGACTACTACCCTCTCAGAGTTAGACTAATGTGCATTTCAAGTAATATGGAGCAAAATATTATACAGTGCATCATGAAGTATTACCTGCAGTTCTTCCGAATCTCAGCAGCCTTGTGAGCCGTGTGGCTGATCCCTAGTGTCTGAGGTCCAAGTTATGAGGAAGGACTGCAGAAACAGGGCTTCTTTACCTAGACAGGAGGCACCTGAGAGGTGGCCCTATAGAGAGGTATATGAGATTAACGGTATGGAAAAAATTAATCCGAAAAATTACTTTAAATCAAATTGTGAGTTTAGGACAAGGGGACAAAGGGTTAAACTAGTAAAAGTCTTATTTAGGACTTTCTTCTATGCACAACATTGTTCAATACATGGGTAGAGCAGTCGAGAATAAAAGTCTGGATTAATTTAAGTAACAGTTGACTGGTGGCTGAAGGGTCTCTGAATGATTTTCCTCGTCCTTGAATATCTTGCGATCTTTTATTGATAAGGACGTGCTTTGTGTGAAAATATTTTTATTACGATCAAGTTTAATCTAATAAAAGCAGAGAATGCTGGAAATGCACAGCAGGTGAATTGGCATGAGTAAGAGACAGCTAGGTTACTGCTTGGTCATAACCCTCCATTACATCAGAATCCTGACTGACCTGCTATGCATTTCCAGCATTTTCTGTTTTAATTTCAGATTTCCAACATTTGCCTTTTTTCTCCTTTAGTTAATCGGTTTGGTTTGCCTTTGTTTGCAGCAGCAGTGACCGGGCAAACACCAAGGAAGATTGGGTGGTTTGGAAATTCACCAGCAACAACCTGAGGAAGAGGAAGGAGTTACGTGTAATTAGTGCTAACCATGTACAGTTTATTGTAGTTGATGCGATCGCTCTTATTCAGCTGGCTAGAGGCCAGATTTTTTTGTCTTAAAACCAGTTAACTCCTTTCATCAGGGAAATGATAACTGAAATAATTTGTATTTCTATCCTTTGTGATAACAGGAAGCCCGTGAAACACTTTTCCATCAAACCTGGCAGCTGGATAACACAGAACACATGAGCGGCAATAAAAATTAGGGATGTTCTATTAAAAATATCAAATCTCATTATTTACTTAATGCACCAGAATTAATCTGAGACGGAAACGGACTCTCGGGTGCGGGCGATCACATCATTTATAAGATAGTGTGACCCACTCTGTTTCTTTACTGTATGGCTGTATTTGCATTCAGTGTTTGAAAGCAGTTATTAAGACGCTAAACCCTTGAGAGTCAGCTCTTCCAATATTAGCATAACTTATACAAAGTTCCTGTCAGTATTTTAACGGAGGTACAAACCCATTTTAAGATAAATAGGTCAATGGCGCTGTGAAGATAGCAGAGAAAGGAATTTCAGATACAAATGTTAAGCGTTGTGTGCTAACGTTCGAAGAGCCAATTTCCAAGGGGTGTACGTTTAGTAGTTAATCAAAATGACTTAATGAAGTGCATTATCCAATGATGCCTCTTAGCGCATTAGTACCGACACCCAACAGAAAACACCGCACCCAACCAATACACTAACATGAAAATGCGCACCTTGTGTGGTGCTCAATTCATTAGCTCAAATTGTTCCCAATACTTTAAAAAAAAATTAATCTCGTGATACGAGCGTCGCCAGCATTTATTGCCCATTCCTAGTTGCTCTCGAGAAGGTGGTGGTGAGCCTTCATCTTGAACCACTGCAGTCTATGTGGTGAATGTACTATCACCACCAGTGACAGAACTGTAATCCCCAGCACTTCACTCTGGTGCCATACAGCACAAAATGCTCTTTACAGCCACAACCCAAGTTTAGAAGGACAAAATCTATAATTGTGCTGATGGGCATGTGGTTCAAAAGGGCATCGTATGAAAGTTTCACACAGTCACCACAGTACTTTACTGAAATGCTAGTGACTCTACATAAAGAATAATCCAGCTGGGAGTTCAGATCCTGCTCTATGGAATGCAGTCATCCATACACACAGGAAACTATTGGTCTTAACTTATATAGCAAATATATATGCTGTTTACATAGTTTCTGCAGCTGTTACACTCTTCGAGGTCAGGGAGCTGCAGTAAGAAAGAATTATAACAGGGAATGGAAATGTAGGGCTTTATTTTTGTTTCATGTTTACAAATTAAATCCTCTTCCAGTGTCGGGTGAAGTGGGATTTATTTATCTTTTCAACATGTCTTTTGTAAATAAAATGGTGACTCTGGTACATATTACAAAAAGGGTGTATAGTTTAGTGATATGGAAATAAAGAAAACTCTTTAAGAAGTGAGTCCTTTCTTTAAAAATTAATATTGTAGGTAAGTTGCATGAGTCCCAGGATTACCTGTCACTTGAGCACATTTACCTTATCTGGTGAGTCCTACGGATGCCTGTTGCTCTGACCTGTTCACTTCAGCCAGCTGAATAACAAGTAAAGGGCTGCTTTTCCATTGGACCTGTTGCCCTCGACTGGCATACTTTTCTCACCAATACTGTTATAATGGCTGCAGGCCAATGTGTACTTAATGGCCAATGGCAATGAACAGGCAAGTGAACAATCTGAAGGAATACCCCCAATTATGACAGGAAAATGAAAATAAAGGTTTTCCCACTGGCTCAGTGAGTTTACCCAATGAGCAGATGAGCCATATAGACCATGAAGCTCCCAGTTCCGGTCTGTATTAGGTATCGTCAACTGAAGCAGCAGTAGAGCCCCTACAGTTAGACTCAGCACCCCGTGGGTTAGGAAGCATAGGGATAAGAAAACCAGTCAGGGCTACCCATTCCTCTGTCTGGTTTTCATCTTCACTTACAACAAAAGTCACTGAAGTAATTTAACAAGTGAAGGCCCGACCCTGAAACAAGGCATTCTATGCTACTCTGAAATATGCAAGATGGCCATTAAAAAAAAAACTCGCATTTATATAATGCCTTTAACGACTTCAGGACATCCCAAAGTACTTCTCAGGCAATTAAATATTTTTTGAAGTGTAATCACTTGTAATGTAGGCAATGCAGCAGCCAATTTGTGCACAGCAAGGTCCCACAAACAGCAATGTGATAATGACTAGATAATCTTGTTGGTTGAGGGATAAATGTTGGCCAGGACATTGGGAGAACTCCCCTGCTCTTCTTCGAAATAGTGCTGTGGGATCTTTTACATCCACACTAGCGGTCCTCAGTTTAATGTCTCATCCGAAAGACAGCACCTCCAACAGTGCAGCACTCACTCAGTGTCAGCCTAGCATTGTGTGCTCAATTCTTTGGACTGGAACTTGAACTCAACACCTTCTGACTCAGAGGTGAGAGTGCTGCAAATGAGCCACGGCTGATACTTCCATGGCTATCAAAACGACTGCACGCTGTGATTTAGTGAAGGGAGAAAATACAGGGTGGAACAGCGGTGGTTAAAAATTTTCAGGTTGCTGTGCCCCAGTGGTGAAGAAGCAGCACACGTCCCTTTCCCCGGCACCTCCTGTTAATAGCAGCAACAGATGCAGAATTGCTGCTCTCAGCTTGTGCGCTGGTGTCAGTGACTGGAGCTTGGGGGTGAGGACAGGTGCATTCTGAACACATGTTAAAGTCTGTATTTTGATATGTAATCCTATCGTTGACTCAGCTAAATATAGAAAACCGTGTCCCCGGTGAAGAAAACTTCAGCAACTCATAAACTGAATGCAAATAGTAATAGCCAGTATGCATTTAAATCATAAACGTTCAAACTTAAGAGTTAACATCCTTTTATAAAAAAAACTTATAAAATAGACACTAGGATGTACAGAGTGAGAATAATGCTATTTAAAGAAAAAAATGGTACATTTCAACACTGGCAGGCTTGATGTAGTGAGTTTTGCTCAGATTAATCAATTTTTAATGCCATCAGTTATTTAGCTGAAAGGTCTGTGGAAACTGAAAGAGCAAGAGAGATTAAAAGAGGGACCATCCTTGGTTTCTTGCTTCTGCCTACCCAATCTCTCATGGTCTGATGTTAATCTGGGAGGTTGGATCATGTAACACCGAAAGACCACCAGGCCCCCAAGATTCAAAACACGATTGATTGACATTTCACTGTAGTGTCTAAATATATCTCCTCTCTCTCATGGCTATTTCAGCAAATCATTTCTATACTTTGTGCAGAGTTCGGCACTTGCTGATCATAAGCCTTCGATGTTGTTCAGAATGATCTGAATGTTCAGTGACTTTTCTGCTGAAATGCTGACAGTTGAACAGATGAAGAAAGCTGCCAATTCCTTTTCTGACTCACTGTGTAATATCTGAATGATGACAAGGTACCACGTGAAGGAGTGATTCAGTAATGCCAAGTTTGAAAATTGTCGAGAGAAAGAAGAAGGAGCATGTATTTATATAATAACGTCTTTCACATCTTCAGGTCTCCCCGCAGGGCTTTCCAGACAATTAAGTACTTTTGAAGTGTAACCACTATCGTATTCTGAAGGGAAGTCTGGGGAAGGCTACTAATTCCACAGTTTTGTGGTCCTGGGAAAGAATGAGTTAAGAGTAGGAGGCAAGTCCAATGAGTCTTGGCTCCTGAACAGTGAGGGAGGAAGAGCCTGTCGACATCCTTGTTTCTAACTGTATGATGGTGCTTCACAGCTTTGGTATATAAGACCACTCATTCTTTCATCTGCTAATTTGCTCCTCTGACTTTTTCCTGTTACTACTCCACTCCTGGAGGCTCTGACTCATGCTAGGCGACAGAGCCACATGCAGAAACCCTCTGGTACTTCACCCAAGTGGTCGTTCTTCGCATATGTGATTTTAAAACTCCCTCAATGTTGTTTAGATGAGAGATAATGGGGGTTAAGTTGAATAACCCCTGAAAACAGGTGCAGAGATCGTGATGCGCGATTAACCCATGCCCGTTGATTGAAATGCAGGCAGGTGCCAACTTTGTGCTGCCTGCGCATTACCATGATTTCTGCATGCAGCCAGCACTCCCCGTCTATTCATTGGCTGCATGCATCAGCAGGAGGCCCAATATCATGAGTGCCCAGCACTACTTAAAGCTAGCCTGCACTGCTTAAAGCTAGTCTGCACCTCTTAAAGGGGAGGTGCATTGTGGCTGCTGGAGGTGTTGAGATCACTGGGAATAATGCACTGTGTAACAATCAACAATGGCTGACCATGGGACAGAGCGGGCACCAAGATTTTCAGATGCTGCACTGGAGGTCTTGGTTGAAGAGTTGAAATGGAGGAGAGATGTCTTGTACCCTCAGGCACTTGGTCAGAAGGTTCTGGCAAGAGATAGCCGCAGAGGTCAATGCCAGGAGTATAGCTCCAAGAACATGAGTGCAGTGCAGGAAGAACTTTAATGATCTCACACAAGTGGTCAAAGTCTGTGAATGCCTCTTCAAATGCCATATCCTACCAATTGCACCACTAGCCTCAGCTGCTGCTCAATTCACTACACCCCCATCACTCAACAATCTCTATCAACCAGGACTCATACCTAACATTCATATGCTTCACCTCACCCTCACACACTTAGCACTGTTGCAAGCCTCAAACCCAAATCTCAAAGCTTGCACACACTGACAGCTATTCACCTATGACAGCCACATCACCCAAACAGATTGCACAACACTAACTGACACACTTCCCTCTCTCTTGCCGGAGAAGGTGGTGCACAGCCGAAAGCAGCAGGAACTAACTGGAGGGGGAGAAGTGCCTGTATCTTTTAACCCCCATGGAAGGGATGGTGCTGGCCATTATGAAAAGTGCCATTGTTGAGGCTATGGCCACCGGTGGGGCTGAAGCAATTGAAGGTGAGGGTATCCGCATACCTAATCCTCCTTCTCCCACTTCTCCCTCATTCCATGATCTCTTCTGACTGAGAAGCTGCTGATGCTGTAAGCATGCACTTCTTGCTTCCTCCTCTCCCCACACAACCCTACCGTGTCCCTTTTTCCTTTAGATACCCAAGAACTGCAACCTGCCCAGGCAGTGGATGAAGAGCAAGACAGTGAAGATGGAGACACACTGTCACTCAATTTCACAGTCGCAACCATCAGCTCAGCTACAGACACAGTGCATAATTTAAAGGATAGGATACAGGCAGGATCTACACGTGGTGAGACACTGGGCACAAGTGTGCTGCAGCCAGGGCAGGAGGAAAGGATAGCGGAGGTGCCAGCTCGCCGGTGGGTGAGGTTGCACACTAGTTCTGCTGCAGGGGACTCAGATGATGACTTCAATGGGCCAGGCTACAGAAGAAGGCTGATGGTTGTACACACCAAAATGCTTGGTGCACTGGAAAGCCTTCCAGAAAGCCTGCATTCAATGTCAAGGAGCATGGAGGAGTCCGGCACCAACTTGCCACAGGCCTTACCAACCCATCCTTTTCAACATGGTGGCTACCTCCAGCTGCACACTTGTGGAACCATCCATGATGCAGCATCTGATGGCCGATGTCTCATCTTCCATTGTAGCACAAGCAGCAGCCACCCAATGCCTAATTGCTGCAGTGGAAGTGTCATGCAATCTCAGCTAGCTGCCATGCAAGTTCAGACTGCTGCCACCTTGGCTCTGTAAACCACTTTTCAAAGGGGCGTCACAGCACTCCAGCAATCTGTTCTCCAACAGATCTGCTCCCTAAAGACCCTCAGCAGATATGGCTTCCTGTTGAGAGCCCTCTCCCCCTCCTCGTCCATCTTCTAGCAGCTTGTCCTGATCTGCGTGGACTCTGCTCATTCTCCCAGTCATGCTCAATGCCAAGAGGAAGGCCTACTCAGCCACCCATGTCTGGAAGCAACTGGTTTGTGCTCAAGCCTTTAAGTCACCAAAAAAGTACTTCAACATCAACATCATTATTGAAACTTTTAACAAATACAGAAAAGCACCCAAATGCGTGGAATTGCATCAACAGCCAGACGAAATAATCCAGCAACTAACTTGTAAGTAGTTGATGATCCCTTTAAATAGTGCTGGTGGGAGGGTCCTTCATGTTATTGAATGCATGCTTAGCTGTGGGAGGTTAAGAGAGGGTGTAGGCTGGAGCCGGGAGGTCTAAAAGGGCAGTGCTGGCGTCAAATCAGCGTTGCATGCTGATTGACGTCATGATTTGCCTGCTCTGCATGCTGCCGGTGGTCGTTAGTTGCACACACGCTAACCCCTTTACAAGTACGGTCTTCCCACTAGAAGTGCGCATGTGCATTTTGGTAGTTTTAAGAGGCCTTGTAGCACCCAGAAAACAGTGCTACAGAACCCAATTTCACCCCTAATAGCTCTAATTAGTGAAAATATCTGCACAGAATTGTGGCTCATCATATCAGAAGTGACCCACCCCGTGGCAACTACCCATGATAAGGATGTATCTAACCTCTATGATCACAATCTGTTCAAAGGTCACAGAGCAATGAATAATTATCACAATGCTCATAAAGACCTCACTCACGCTCAGAAGGATTGTTTTATTGAGCGATCTGGCCGAAGAGCTATGGTCACTAGAGCAGGAGATACCCAAGGTAGAAAAGAATAGGAGATATATCACAAAATAGAGCTTGGATGGACCAAGCTTGAGTTTTAAAAGCTTTTAAACTGCAAGAAGGGAAGACCAAGGTGGAGGCGGGGGCGGTGGGATGGAGAAATTTTCAAGTTACGCCCCAGGTGTATAACAGTCATTGCTGATCAAGAAACCACCCGATTTTTATTTCGATTGATTTCAATGGAAATGAAACTCGTGCGGTTCCTATAACAGGCGGCTGATCTGCATCGACAGTTTTACAGCCAGACAGCAAGTCGAAAATCTACTCCGGCAGTTTACTTTGTTGCCGAGTTTTGTAGTCCTGTAAGAGGCTGAGTAGGAAACTGAGATGAGGAAAATAAAGGTCAGAGGAGCAATGACCAGGTAATATCAATAAAACAGAGAAGGAAAAGATAAAGGATAGAAGTGAGACCAGGAGCAGCTATCAGGCAGCAAGCCTCTTCTTGGATCCTGTACGAGAGATGTTAGGAAGGCCTCCTCTGAACAGTATTCAAGCCTTGGATGGAATTGGACACTATGGAGGGTTAAGAGTTGTTGAGGCTAAAAGAATTGCTTGGCACAAAAAAGGGAAACTAAACTTCTTTCACATCAATAAGCGTGTGTTTTGGTGGCATAGAAACATGGAAGATAGGAGCAGGAGTAGGCCATTCGGCCCCTCGAGCCTGCTCCGCCATTTAATGAGATCATGGCTGATCATCCAAATTCAGTACCCTGTCCCTGCTTTCTCCCCATATCCCTTGATCTCTTTAGCCTTAAGAAATATATCCAACTCCTTCTTGAATATATTTAATGAATTGGCCTCCACTGCCTTCTGTGGTAGAGAATTCCACAGGTTCACCGCTCTCTGGGTGAAGAAATTCTTCCTCATCTCTGTCCTAAATGGCTTACCCCTTATCCTTAGACGGTGACCCCTGGTTCTGGACTCCCCCGCCATCGGGAGCATCCTTCCTGCATCTAGTCTGTCTAGTCCTTTTAGAATTTTGTACGTTTCAATGAGATCCCCTCTCATTCTTCTAAACTCCAGCGAATATAAGCCCAATTGACCCAATCTCTCCTCATACGTCATTCCTGCCATCCCAGGTATCAGTCTGGTGAATCTTCGCTGCACTCCCTCCATGGCAAGAACATCCTTCCTCAGATAAGGCGACCAAAACTGCACACAATACTCAAGGTGTGGTCTCACCAAGGCCCTGTACAACTGCAGCAAGACATCCTTGCACCTGTACTCGAATCCTCTCGCTATGAAGGCCAACATACCATTTGCCTTCTTAACCGCCTGCTGCACCTGCATGCTTACCTTCAGCGACTGGTGCACAAGGACACCCAGGTCTCGTTGCACTTCCCCTTCTCCCAATCTATTGCCATTCAGATAATAATCTGCCTTCCTGTTTTTGACACCAAAGTGGATAACCTCACATTTATCCACATTATACTGCATCTGCCACGCATCTGCCCAATCACCCAACCTGTCCAAATCATCCTGGAGTTTCTCTGCATCCTCCTCACAGCACACACGCCCACCCAGCTTTGTGTTGTCTGCAAACTTGGAGATATTACATCTAGTTCCCTTGTCTAGATCATTAATATATTTTGTGAATAGCTGGGGTCCTAGCACCGATCCCTGCGGTTCCCCACTAGTCACTGCCTGCCACTTGGAAAAAGACCTGTTTATTCCAACTCTTTGCTTCCTGTCTGCCAACCAGTTCTCTACCCAAGTCAGTACCTTACCCCCAATCCCATGTGCTTTAACTTTGCATGCTTATCTCTTATGCGGGACCTTATCGAAAGCCTTCTGAAAGTCCAAATACACCACATCCACTGGTTCTCCCTTATCCTACCAGTTACATCCTCAAAAAATTCCAGTAAATTAGTCAAGCACGATTTACCTTTTGTAAATCCATGTTGACTTTGTCCGATCCTGTCACTGTTTTCCAAGTGCTCTGCTATTACATCTTTTATAATGGACTCTAGCATTTTCCTCATTACCGATGTCAGGCTTACCGGTCTATAATTCCCCGTTTTCTCTCTACCACCTTTTTTAAATAGTGGGGTTACATTAGCTACCCTCCAATCCATGGGCACTCTGCCCAAGTCTATAGAATTTTGGAAGATGACCAGCAATGCATCTACTATTTCTAGGGCCACTTCCTTAAGTACCCTAGGATGTAGATTATCAGGTCCTGGGGATTTATCGGCCTTCAATCCCATCAATTTCCCTAACACCATTTCCCTACAAACACTGATTTCATTCAGTTCCTCCCTCTCATTAGACCCTATGTTCCCCGACATCTCTGGGAGGTTATTTGTGTCCTCCTTTGTGAAGACAGAACCAAAGTATGTATTTAATTGGTCAGCCATTTCTTTGTTCTTCATTATAAATTCCCCTGATTCTGACTGCAAGGGACCTATGCTTGACTTCACCAATCTTTTTCTCTTCACATATCTATAGAAGCTTTTACAGTCAGTTTTTATGTTCCCTGCAAGCTTACTCTCATATTCTATTTCCCCCCTCTTAATTAATCCCTTTGTCCTCCTTTGCTGAATCCTAAACTGCTCCCAATCCTCAGGTTTGCTGCTTTTTCTGGCCAATTTATATGTCCTCTCCTTGGATCTTATGCTTTCCCTAATTTCCCTTGTTAGCCACGGTTGAGTCCCCTTTTTTGTTTTATTTTTATGCCAAACAGGGATGAACAAATTTTGTAGTTCATCCATGCGATCTTTAAATGCCTATCCACCGTCAACCCTTTAAGTAATGTTCCCCAATTCATCCTAGCCAACTCGTGCCTCATACCATCGTAGTTTCCTTTATTTAAATTCAGGACCCTAGTCTCTTAGTCAACTGCTTCACTCTCCATCTTAATGAAGAATTCTATCATATTATGATCACTCCTCCCCAAGGGGCCTCGCACAATCCTTTCTCATTACATAATACCCAGTCTAAGATGGCCTGATTTCTAGTTGGTTCCTCGACATATTGGTCCAGGAAACCATCCCGTATACACTCGAGGAATTCCTCCTCCACAGTATTGTTACTAATTTGGTTAGCCCAATCTATATGTAGATTAAAGTCACCCATGATAACTGCTGTGCCCTTATTGCACGCGTCTCTAATTTCCCATTTAATGCCATCCCCAACCTCAGCATTACTGTTTGGGGGTCTGTATACAACTCCCACTAACGTTTTCTGCCCCTTGGTATTTCTCAGCTCTGCCCATAAAGATTCAACATCATCAGAGCTAATATCCTTCCTTACAATTGTGTTAATCTCTTTAACCAGCAATGCTACCCCACCTCCTTTTCCTTTTTGCCTGTCCTTCCTGAATATTGAATACCCCTGGATGTTGAATTCCCAGCCTTGGTCACCCTGGAGCCATGTCTCCGTAATCCCAATTATATCATATCCATTTACATCTATTTGTGCAGCCAATTCATCCACCTTAATATGAATGCTCCTCGCATTAAGACACAAAGCCTTCAGGCTTGTTTTTTTAACACTCTTAGTCCTTTTAGAATTATTATTTACTGTGGCCGTTTGATTTACACCCTTGAATTCTCTGCCTTCCACTTTTGCTTTTTTCCTTCCTGGCGTGCTATCTGCCATTGTATCTCCCTCAGGTAAGGACGTGTTTTCATTTCTTTAGGTGGTTGTCCTGCTTAATGCTAAATGTTGGAAACTCTACTTGTATCATGAGACCTTTGAGTAGATAAGGGTCAGGAATCAACTCAGCTAAAGCACTGAACTGGCAGATCCGCAGCATCCTTCACTGGCACCACATCAGTCTATGATGACATAGAACAATGTGCGATGTCAGGGTTAGTGAAGCGCATTTGTTGAATTAGTCAACTTAAAGGAAGAGGAACCACCAAAGAGGAAGTGCCCTCCTCAACCCATCCGCTCAGAAGAACCCCAAACAAATCTTCAAAAGTTCCATAATGGTGGAGCAATTAAAATCGGGGATGCACAAGAGTCAGAATTGGATGAGCGCAGAAATCTTGGAGGGTTATCATAGAATAGTACAGTAGAGGAGGCCATTCGACCCATTGAGTCTGCGCCGGCTCATTCGAAGAGCAATCCAGTTAGTCCCACACCCCCGCTCTTTCCCCATATCCCCACAATTATTTCTCCAATTCCATTTTGAAAGCTACTATTGATTCTGTTTCAACCACCCAATCAGGCAGTGCATTCCAAATCCTAACCACTCGTTGTGTAAAAAAGTTTTTCCTCATGTCGCCTCTGGTTCTTTTGCCAATCACGTAGATGAGAATTAGGAGGGGGCCAAGGATATGTCCTTGAGGGACTCCAAAGGTAACAGTGCGGGAGCAGGTGATTCTCTGGCTACGACTGGATAGATATGAATGGGACTATGTAAGGGCAATCCTACCCAGCTCGACAATGGAAGAGAGGCATTGGAGGAGGATGTTCTGAGCAACTGTGTCAAAGGCTGCAGACAGGTTGAGAAAGAATAGTTTACCATGGTCACAGTCACATAGGATGTCATTTGTGACTTAGATAAGGGCCATTTTAGTACTGTGGCAGAGAACTGATTGTAGGGATTCAAACATGGATGCACGGATTTGGGAGGTGACTACATGCTCAAGGACTTTGGAGGAAAGAGAGGTTGAAGATGGGGCAGCAGTTTGTGTTTTGAGAGGGGTGATGACAGCAGATTTGAAGGGGAGGAGGACCGCAGTGACACTAGCTTAACTGCAGTGTCTGTTTGGGAGCTACAAAAAGGTGAGCTGCTTCTGTTTATAAAGGGCAATGTTGAGGGAATGTACAGCACCCCTTCCCTGTGAGTGGCAGCCAATTTCTTGTCTATTACCACTAATCAAAAAACAAGAAACCTATTGCACACAGCTTGCCAGTTATCAAATGGTGTATCAGGTGCCATAGCTCACAGAATATTGACATATGGAAATGGGGTATGCAGATCTGGATTCCCACCAGAGGCGTGCACATAGTTGTGGCCAGGGGGATGGGAGATTGGATCTTGTGGAGTGATTAATGCAAGCCTTCTCGCGGCCAGTTGAGCAGTAGAAGCCCCTATTTTCCTCATTTATGTTCCCTCAAAACATTATCTGCAGACACCACCAACCTAGATTCCACAGCCACCTCTGTGTTGGGAGCCTGTCTATCTGACAACCTACCGTGGGATGAGCTAGAACTTTGGGGAAAAACAAAGCCATCTTATTTAGCTACCACGAAAAGCCCCATAACCAACCCTGATTTCATCCTCTGCTCCAGCTGCTCAATCAGGTCGAATCAGATGGCGTGCAACCTCATTTATTCTCAACCAACACCACCCAAAACAGATCATCTGGTCATTCGTCTCACTGCTGTTTGTGGGATCTTGCTGTGCACAAATTAGCTGCTGCATTTCCATACATTACAACAGTAGCTACACTTCAAAAAAGTATTTTATTGTCTGTGAAGCACTTTGGAATGTCCCGAGGTTGTGAAAGACACGATTTAAATACAAGAGCTTTCTTTCTTTAAATGTGCTATACAAATGTAAGTCACTGAAACGAATCTGAGCTGGGGCAGGAGTAGAATGACTAAAATCAGCCTTGAAGCCCCAGGTTAGGGAGGGAGATAAATCAGTCAAGCTTCTTGCCCCAGTGCCATTCCTGGAAGCACACACATGGACGTTAGGATTGAGCTTGGTTGAGGTGCCCCCATAGTTGAATGGTATTCACTGACAAGATTCAATTATGGCCAATTGGGCGAGGTAGTGGCGCCCTGGCTGACACCAGTTAGACTGCAGGCTAGCATGAATTAATGCCTTCAGGCGAGAATGGAAGAAAAAAAATTAAAGAGAAAGATCAGTGTACATAGTGCCCTCCTGTGGTTAATATTTATACAACTAAAGAGCCTACAGCTCCCAAATTAATCACTTCCACATTATTACATTGGATCAGGCCTATAAGCACTCATTAGTGTGTAATTATGTTATTGCACACTAATGAGAGAACTGTCATTACAGGTCAGATGAATCACATTACACAGGTCCTTCATTACAGGTCCGCCAGTGTAGGTTTCTCTTCCACCTACAACCTATGGTCTTAAAAACCCAAGCTTGGCGTCACCTGATCACAACTTCTATCCTATTCAATCTTGGTGGTGTCATACACTGCAGGCCTTCGATCTTCACACAAACTTCTCTGTAAAAAAAAATACTAATAGGGGACACAATTTCATTAGACTAGCAGAGTGTGTGAATGTACAGCAGCGATTAAATTCCTGATAAGTTGTAACAAACATCACGCTCTGCATTAACAGGGCTCAGAGGTCTAAGATCAAAATATTTATTGATTGTCAGGATAACGCCAGTAATACATGCAAACCAAAGAACTCCATGGCAACAGGCCACCTCCTGCAAGGGTCACGGTTACCATGAGAGTGCAACAAATACAGGCTAATCTCGCCCATGATTCGTGACCTTGCTCGACAGAAGAGGAGCTGCCAGATAATATGAATTTAATTTACATGATAGTTCAGGAATTTATTCGACAGAGAAAGCCTGGATGCCATTAAAACTGGAATTGCTAAAAGCCAAGCAGTGAAACTGGCATAATTATCCACTCCATTCAAACAAGGGAATCATGTTTCTGGAATCCGGAAGGATTCCTCATTTGGGAAAGTATTAAAACAAGAGTGTGCAGAAACCCGATCAACGGTCTCACATTCCTCCTCCTGCCCTAAAGTTAAGGGATTAAGGTTGCACACAGTCACTAATAGGTCAGAGATATAGACTCCCTGAACTGGGACGGGCTCGAACACAGAAATGTGCTAAAGGAGGGGAGAAAATAAGCAAAAAGGTGGTCGTGAGCTGGAGGTTTTTTGTGGACCTCTTCCAATGACTCAATGGATTAAACACCTCGTCCAATATAGTACTGAAGCAGGGAGGACTAGACCGGACCGCAGGCTTGTTCCCTGGTTTGTGCTGAATTAGCTGATCAGGCCTCCCGGAACACGTGGGGCCAGGGTAGAGGACAGGATCGGGCTGGACTGTCACACCAGCTAGTTAGGCTCACACATGAAGAATGGTCCCTCGGGACAAGGTAGTGAAGGACTGTCTCAGCAATAAGAGATGGTGGGGGAGAATTAAAGATTCATTTACCACAAGTTAGGGAAGACTTGATGTGGCTGAAGAAGCTCTATTGCAACTTTCAATGACTGGGAGTTACAGTGGAATGTTAATGAATATAATTGTAGAGTGCCATGTTGAGACCGTTCCAGTACATCACGGCACTATACTGAGGACCGCACCTATATCACTGAAAGCTCCCATCACTGCAGCTGTCGGTAGAGTCCCCACGACACCAGGGACAGAATGGAGATCCCGTAACTCCGATAGGGAAAGCTGGCTATTGCCATATACCATTAGCGTGTCATGAGCACTGGAGTAGAGCACTCAGTGAATACATTTCTAGTGGATGTAGAGATATAAAGAAGCATGAGATTCCAGCCAGTTACCCATTACATTAAAATTCACGCTCTTTTTGTTCCCTTAATGATCCTGAATGTTTCTTATTGGTTTTCTAATTTAATTAGGGCTCCATTTATTTATCAGGGTTCCCATGATATAGTTTTTCCATGCTGAGAATGATGGAAAGATGATGTCACCATGAAGCGGGGTGGGAGGGGCGTGGCTGCTCACAGTAACCAAGGTCCGTGACACAACTGAGCACAGGGCACTCTGACCGGAGGGTGAAGAAACTCTTACACTAAGGGAAAGGAGTTAGACATGGCACTGTGAGAGGAATGGCTTCACAGTTGGGGGGATTAGCTTTTAGTGCCACTTTGGTAGTCTGAGGGGCAGTGAAGAGAGGCACTTTGTCTGGGTTCAGATTATAGATTTCCCATTTCTAATCAGGAAGCAGGAAATAAAGATGAGCTCTCAGTTGCTGACGAGGGTTCCGGCAATTACCATCTGTTCAATCACACTAAAATCCTCCTGTGCGCGTCCAGGACAGTGATAGGTGAAGGAAATGGAGCTTCCTGATTGGATGACAGAGTAAAGCTGCTTTGGGAGATCATATGGGCTTGTAGAGGAGAGTGGTGACGTACTTCTTCTTGTAGCGATGGGTGGCACTCAACACCATAACACCATCCTGTGAACAATTAAAAACAGAGCAGAAGTCAAACTCGGTCACTGGACAATTAAAATATGAGCTTGGGCACTGTGGTACAACAACAACTTGTATTTATATAACACCTTTAACGTTGTCAAACATCCCAAGGTGCTTCACAAGAGTATTATAAGACAAAAAATTTGACACCGAGCCACATAAGGAGAAATTAGGGCAAAAGCTTGGTCAAACAGGTAGGTTTTAAGGAGCGTCTTAAAGGAGGAGAGGTAGCGAGGCGGAGAGGTTTAGGGAGGGAATTCCAGAGCTTAGGGCCCAGGCAACAGAAGGCACGACCACCAATGGTTGAGTGATTATAATCAGATGATTATAATAAGAGACTGTAGGTCCCGCATGGGACTCATCAGTCACCTGCAAACTCATTTTTAATGTGGAAGCAAGTCATCCTCGGTTCCGAGGGACTGCCCAAGAAGAAGAAGATGATTATAATCAGGGATGCTCAAGAGGGCAGATTTAGGGGAGCACAGATATCTTGGTGGTGTTGTGGGGCTGGAGGAGATTACAGAGATAGGGAGGGGAGAGGCCATGGAGGAATTTGAAAACAAGGATGAGAATTTTGAAATTGAGGCGTTGTTTAACCGGTCAAGTCTAGAGGAAACAAAGGCATGGATGAGCTGAGGCAAGGGCAGAGATGGGCGATGTTAGAGGTGGAAGTAGGCGATCTTAGTTATGCTGCAGATGTGTGGTCGGAAGCTCATTTCAGGGTCAAATATGACACCAAGGTTGCGAACAGTGTGGTTCAGCCTCAGACAGATGTTAGGGAGAGGGATGGAGTCAGTGGCTAGGGAACGGAGTTTGTGGCGGGGATCGAAAACAATGGCTTCGGACTTGCCAATATTTAATCGGAGAAAATTTCTGCTCATCTAGAACTGGATGTTGGACAAGCAGACTGACAATTTAGTGACTGTGGAGGGGTCGAGAGAAGTGGTAGTGAGGTAGAGCTGGGTGTCGTCAGCGTACAGCTGAATGAAGCTCAATACTGAGTCCTTTACACCTGTCTGAGAAAGGAGACCATTCACTTGTGTCCAAGCTGATGCACGGTCCAGTGAGAGAGGTGATGAGGTTACATCAGATCTGTGTCACTGGACCGTGCATCAGCTTGGACACAAGTGAATGGTGTCCTTTCTCAGGCAGGTGTAAAGGACTCAGTATTGAGCTTCATTTAGCGATTGTAATTCCAAAATAAAATAGGAGATGTACATGGGGTTCAGAATGGGAGGAGGTGAATAGAAAGCATGAAAGAGGGGGAGTGGGGTACAGAATGGGTGGGGGAAAGAGAAAAACGTGAAAGAGGGAGAATTGTGCAGAATGGTGGACGGGGTGCAACATTTGTGAAAACTAGAGTGGGTTACATAACGGGTGGGTGGAGAAAGAGAAAAAGAACATGCATTTATATAGTGCTTTTCATATCTGTGGGATGTCCTAAAGTACTTTACAGAGAACAAAGTACTTTTGAAATGTAATTGCAGTTGTGGTGTAGGCAAACCCAGAAGTCAGTATGTGCGCAGCAAGATCCTGCAAGCAGCAATGAGATAAATAGCCAATTAATCTGTTTGGGTGGTTTTGCTTGAAGGATAGAATATTGGTCAGTACACTGGGAGAGCCTCTTGCTTTTCTTCACAAAGTGCCATAGAATCTTCTATGTCCACCTGAACAGGCAGACAGGGCCTCGGTTTAATGTCTCGTCTGAAAGACGGCACCACAAACAGTGCAGCAGAAGTATCAGGCTAGATTGTGCTAAAGGTCTGTAGTGGGGCTTGAATCCCTGATCTTCGGACTCAGAGGTGAGAGTTCTAGTACTAATGACACTGAAGAACAAAAAAAGTGTATGCGAGGGAGTGATGCATAATGGGAGAGCAGGTGTATAAAGTGAAGGAGAGGGTGGGTGGGGTACCGAATGGGGGAACCAGAGTGTGCAAGGAAGGGTGATATAGAATGGGGGCTGAATAGAAAGCACGTGAGGGAGTCAGTGGTGTAGGCGGGAGGGGTTGTTCAAGCTTTCCCGATATTTCTATGATTTCTTTCATCAGACCACTCGTTTCAAAAAGAATTTGCCTTAGATCACTCGATAGAGCACAAACAATGGATGTTCTTCCAGAACTAGTCAGTTCCACAATTCAGCCAGTGAGACTCGATTAGTTGGGTTTGCCCTTCTGAATGTTCACCAGGATATTGCAGTGAATAATAGCCAAGTTATTGAGAGACCAGCAACACATAACTGGAGTTTTAAGTTGACAAGACAATTTTATTCTTTTTGTTTGCTTTATTTTTTAATCTAATAATTCAATGAGAGTAAAAATGTTTTTATTTGAACCTTATTGTGAAATTCAGATTTGAGAAATAGACATTTTGAAGTAGTTCTGTTTGCTCTGGTGAGCTCATAACCAAACAACTCCCCTCCCCCCACGAAAACAAATCCTGCCTACGACACTGGAGGGAGACAGTGGGATACAGAAGGGAGGAAGGAATAGGAAGTGGATGGGGTGTAGACTGGAAGTGAACAGACAGCAGTGAGAGAAGGGTAGATGGGTTGACGAACGAATGGGTTAAATAGATGGTGTCCCCAACAGATTGTGCAATACTGACCTTAATGGACAGAGCATACAGATGGTTCAACATGACGTGGTTTGGCTCCGGCAGCAATGCTGGGTCACACTGTAAGAGCAAACAGAACAGGCTGAGAACAAGGCCTCCTCTATAACCTTGGTCTCTAATCTTAACCTCTCTTGACGGTGACAGTAGGAAACTGGAGATCTGCACTGGGTTACCAGTCTACAATGAGGCACAGCCCAGTGTGACAACGCAATACTCAGCTGCTGGGCTAACTTTAGAAGGCCCTCGGTGGAGCACTGGCAATTAGAACAGAGCACAGAGAGACATCCTGTGTGATCCCACTTTACGTACAAAGTATTCACTGAGGTTGGTAACTTCTTGGACCGGGGCTTTCTTTTTTGGGAGAGAAAAGTTTTAGGGCCGAACAGGCCTGTGCTTTTCACTTCTCCAGGACTTTACAGGGGAATGCAGGCCAACGGGACCAGAGCAGACAGCTCCAGGCCAACGGGACCAGAGCAGACAGCTCCAGGGCAACGGGACCAGAGCAGACAGCTCCAGGGCAACGGGACCAGAGCAGACAGCTCCAGGGCAACGGGACCAGAGCAGACAGCTCCAGGGCAACGGGACCAGAGCAGACAGCTCCAGGCCAACGGGACCAGAGCAGACAGCTCCAGGCCAACGGGACCAGAGCAGACAGCTCCAGGCCAACGGGACCAGAGCAGACAGCTCCAGGCCAACGGGACCAGAGCAGACAGCTCCAGGCCAACGGGACCAGAGCAGATAGCTCCAGGCCAACGGGACCAGAGCAGATAGCTCCAGGCCAACGGGACCAGAGCAGATAGCTCCAGGCCAACGGGACCAGAGCAGATAGCTCCAGGCCAACGGGACCAAAGCAGATAGCTCCAGGCCAACGGGACCAGAGCAGATAGCTCCAGGCCAACAGGACCAGAGCAGATAGCTCCAGGCCAACGGGACCAGAGCAGATAGCTCCAGGCCAACGGGACCAGAGCAGATAGTTCCAAGCCAACGGGACCAGAGCAGATAGCTCCAGCTGGACAGCTGCAGTGGACGACGGGCCAAATGGCCCGTTCTGTGCTATAAGTTTTAATGGTTCGGCAAGCGTACAACGACTGTTTCATAGTCTTTAGATGGAGGGAAAAGCATTGTGGGCTTTGTGCCTAACTCAGCGATGGAGAAAGCTTTCCTCCAGTTAGTGCACAAATGATGAACCGGTTGAATGAGAAATTAAACCAAAATCCTGGGCTATATTAGCCTATAAACTGATGGAGGACCGATTGGGTAAAGGTTTCACGTGTGAATTTACTGGTTGGATTGGTCAGCTATTTGCTAAGATACAATGCAATAATTCAAGAATGTCATTGAAGGGTTAGAAACTAAAGTGGTATCTACAAACATTAGGGCACAGACTGCATGTGCACACGGCAACTCAGTTCATACACACTGCAGCCAGTACACACAGACAGTCTCCGGCTCAAACACAGAGCGCCCAGCACAGGTACACAGCTTCAGGTTCATCGCAGGGCGCCCAGCACAGGTACACAGCTTCAGGTTCATCGCAGGGCGCCCAGCACAGGTACACAGCTTCAGGTTCATCGCAGGGCGCCCAGCACAGGTACACAGCTTCAGGTTCATCGCAGGGCACCCAGCACATGTGCAGGTTCATCACACAGAGCATCCAGTACATATACACAGCCTCTGGCTCACGTACAGAGTGCCCAGTACATGTATACAGCCCCAGGCTCATCACAGTGCTCGCACACGTACACAGCCTCAGGCTTACACCTCAGCATCTGCACACTATACCCAGTACACATACACAGCCTCAGGGCACTGGGCACATGTACACAACAGTGGCCACATGTACACAGCGCCAGACCATGGGGGCAAATTTAACCCTACCCGCTCGGCAGAACCCAGGCAGGTGGGCAGTTAAAAATCACCCAGGTTACTTGCCCGCCAGAAAGCCACCCAGATCCCACCATTTGCGATTCTAACCTGCTCTCCTGAGCAGGCAACGAGGACACCTTTCCCACATTACAACAGTGACTACACTTCAAAAGTACTTCATTGGCTGTAAGACACTTTGGGACGTCCTATGAACGTAAAAGGCGTTTTATATATTCAAGCCTTTCTTTCAAAGCCAGCGGGGCTCTTTTTTACATATGCATTTGGGTCTGGGCGAGGAAGCCACTGAAGTTTTCCCACCAGGTGAAGGCCAGTCAGGAAGAAGAGGCCGAAAAAGGCAAGCTGTTTTCTTTCCTTTGTGGGAGCAGGAGTACTGCTCTGGGCCCTGCAAGGAAAGTTGAGGCCTTCTCAAACCTGGAGGCACCCTGGAACCTGATCCCACCAACCACCTCATGTCTGCGGACTGCCGTGCAATTTTCCATCGCTTCCCACTCACTTAGTCGGTGGGATTTAAATAAGACCCGGGAGTTAAAATAGCCCAGGCCTCATTTCTGGAGCAGCCTCACCTCACCACCCAGAGTTAAAATCAGGGCATGTGCATACAGCTTCTGGCTCATGCACACAGCACCAGGCAGACATACATAGCCACTGGCTTGTACATTCACCATACATACACATAGCACCTAGAGTCCACACACAGCTCCTGCTTCTGGATATCAAAAAGTCTGTTAACTAGGATATTCTGATACAAAGCTGACCCTTCAGACTATGGTTATTAAGCAAATCCAGCAGTACTGCTTCCACAGTGAGCTAAACCTCAACCCACAAATGTTCCCTATAAAGGATCACCCACATTGACTGGTATCCAGTATTAAATAACTGCAAATCAAAGAAACGGCAGTGGTTTGTACTCACTGAAATGCCCGTGTCCTTGTTGAGAATGACCTGGAGCAGGTGTGGCGGCAGAATAGGGGGGGTTTTAATCCTCTCCTCAGGTTTGTACATGTATGGATCCTGATGGTACGGACCAGGGGGAGAGCTTGACAGATCTGAGGAAAATTAAGCATCAGGATTACACCAGGATTGAGACGGATGCACGAAAAAAGGAGGCAGTGGCAGTATTGATCAAAGAAAGTAATATAGCACTGGAGAGGCACAAACTGGTTGAGGGGTTAGAATTAAGGAACAAGAGAAAAGGTATTACGCTACTGGGTGTATACTATAGGCCACCAAATAGTGGGAAGGAGATAGAGGAGTAAATGTGCAGGCAAATTATAGAAATATGCAAGAACTACAGAGTTGTGATAATGGAGACTTCAATTATCCTAATATAGACTGGAATGGAGACTTCAATTATCCTAATATAGACTGGAATAGTAACAATTTAAAGGGGAAAAGGGGGGGAATTCCTGAAATATGTACAAGAGAACTTTCTTGATCAGTGTGTTTCTAGCCTAATGAGGAAGGAAGTAGTGCTGGATCTAGTTCTGGGGAATGAAGTGGGGCAGGTAGAGCATTTTTTCAGTGGGAGAGCAATTGGGGAACAGTGATCATATCATGATCAGGTTTAGAATACTTATGGAAAAGGACAAGGTCCAATCAAGCATAAAAACACAACTGCAGGAGGGCTAACTTCAGTGAGTTGAAAAGGGAACTGGCCCAGGTGGATTGGAATCAAAAATTGGCAGGCAAAACAGTAATTGAACAATAGGAGGCTTTCAAAGAGGTGATGGTTTGGGTACAGAGTAGACACATTCCCATGAGGGGGAAAGGAAGGGCATCCAAAGTTAGAGCTCCCTGGATGACTAAAGATATAGAGGCTAAAACGAAACAGAAAAAGGAAGCTTATGACAATTGTATGGTTCATAATACAGTAGAGAACCAAGCTGAATATAGAAAGTACAGAGGAGATCTAAAAAAGGGAATAAGAGGGGTAAAGAGAGAGTATGAGAATAGATTAGCGGCTAATATAAAAAGGAACCCAAAAGTCTTTTATAAACACAAATAGTAAGAGGGTGGTCAAAGGAAGGGTGGGGCCGATTAGGGACCACAAATGATATCTTCTTGTGGTGGCTGAGGTACTAAATGTGCACTTTTCATCTGTCTTCACTAGAGAAGAGGATGCTGCCAATGTAGCAGTAAAGGAGGAGGCAGTAGCGATATGGGATAGGATAAAAATAGATAAAAAGAGGTACTTAAAATGTTGGCAGTCCTCAACGTAGAAAAGTCGCCTGGTCTGGATAGGATGCATCCTAGGTTAGAGGGAAGCAAGGGTGAAAATTGCAGAGGCTCTGGCCACAATCTTCCAATCCTCCTTGGAGATGGGGGTGGTGACAGAGGACTGGAAGATTGCAAATGTTACACCCCTGTTCCAAAAAAGAGGGATAAACCTGGCAACTAAAGGCCAGTCAGCCTAACGTCGGTGGAGGAGAAACTTTGAGACACAAATAACCGGGATGAATGCGTGCCTAAAGAGTTGGTGCCGGAGGGAGGGCTTTAGTTTCCTGGATCACTAGGCCTGCTTCTGGGGAAGGTGGGACTTGTACAAGTCGGACGGGTTGCACCTGAACCAGAATGGGACAAATATCCTTGCAGGGAGGTTTGCTAGCACTGTTCGGGGGGGTTTAAACTAAAATGGCAGGGGGTTGGGAACCTGAGCAGGGAGACAGAGGAAAGGGAAACAGGGATAAAAGCAAAAGATAGGAAGGAGAAAAACAAAAGTGGCAGTCAGAGAAATCAACGGTTTAAATCAAATGTGGCCACAGTAAATAATAATTCTAATAGGTCTAAGAGCGTTAAAAAAACAAGCCTGAAGACTTTGTGTCTTAATGCGAGGAGCATTTGTAATAAGGTGGACGAATTGGCTGCGCAAATAGAGGTAAACAAATATGATTTGGTTGGGATTACGGAAACGTGGCTCAAGGATAGCCAAAACTGGGAACTCAACATCCAGGGGTATTCGATATTCAGGAAAGATAGGCAAAAAGGAAAGGGAGGTGGGGTAGCATTACTGGTTAAAGAAGGGATTAATACAATTGTAATGAAGGATATTAGCTCTGATGATGTGGAATCTGTATGGGTAGAAATTAGAAATACTAAGGGGAAAAAAACATTAGTGGGAGTGGTATATAGACCTCCAAACAGTAAGGCGGAGGTTGGGGATGGCATTAAAAGGGAAATTAAAGAAGCGTGCAGTAAGGGCACAGCAGTCATCATGGGTGACTTTAATCTACATATAGATTGGGCCAACCAAATTAGTAACAATACTATGGAGGAGGAATTCCTGGAGTGTTTACGGGATGGTTTCCTGGACCAATATGTCGAGGAACCAACCAGAGATCAGGTCATCTTAGACTTGGTATTATGTAACAAGAAAGGATTAATTAGCAATCTTGTTGTACGAGGCCCCTTGGGTCGGAGCGATCATAATATGATCGAATTCTTCATTAAGATGGAGAATGAAGTAGTTGACTCAGAGACTAGGGTCCTCAATTTAAATAAAGGAAACTACGATGGTCTGAGGAGCGAGTTGGGTAGGATTGATTGGGGAATGGCACTCAAAGGGTTGACGGTGGATAGACAATGGCAAACATTCAAAGACCGAATGGATGAGCTACAGAATTTGTTCATCCCAGTTTGGCATAAAAGTAAAACAAAAAAGGTGACTCAACCGTGGCTAACAAGGGAAATTAGGGATAGCATAAGATCCAAGGAGAGGACATATAAATTGGCCAGAAAAAGCAATAATCCTGAGGATTGGGAGCAGTTTAGGATTCAACAAAGGAGGACAAAGGGATTAATTAAGAAAGGGAAAATAGAATAGGAGAGTAAGCTAGCAGGGAACATAAAAACTGACTGTAAAAGCTTTTATAGATATGTGAAGAGAAAAAGATTGGTGAAGTCAAGCGTAGGTCCCTTGCAGTCAGAATCAGGGGAATTTATAATGGGAAACAAAGAAATGGCAGACCAACTAAATACATACTTTGGTTCTGTCTTCACAAAGGAGGACACAAATAACCTCCCAGAGATGCCGGGGAACAATAGGGTCTGATTAAAGGGTGGAACTGAAAGAAATCAGTATTTGTAGGGAAATGGTGTTAGGAAAATTGATGGGACTGAAGGCCGATAAATCCCCAGGGCCTGATAATCTACATCCCAGGGTACTTAAGGATAGAGAACTGGTTGGCGGACAGAAAGCAAAGAGTTGGAATAAACGGGTCGTTTTCCGAGTGGCAGGCAGTGATTAGTGGGGTACCGCAAGGATCGGTCCTAGGACCCCAGCTGTTCACTATATTAATGATCTGGACGAGGGAATTGGATGTAGTATCTCCAAATTTGCAGACGACACAAAGCTGGGTGGGAGGGTAAGCTGTGAGGAGGATGTCGTGAAACTCCAGTACGATTTGGACAGGTTGGGTGATTGGGCAGAAACATGGCAAATGCACTATAATGTGGATAAATGTGAGGTTGTCCACTTTGGTGGCAAAAACAGGAAGGCAGATTATTATTTGAATGGCAATAGATTGGGAGAAGGGGAAGTGCAGAGAGACCTGGGTGTTCTTGTGCACCAGTCGCTGAAGGTAAGCATGCAGGTGCAGCAGGCGGTTAAGGCGGCAAATGGTATGTTGGCCTTCGTAGCAAGAGGGTTCGAGTACAGGAACAAGGATGTCTTGCTACAGTTGTACAGGGCCTTGGTGAGACCGCACCTTGAATATTGTGTGCAGTTTTGGTCGCCTTACCTGAGGAAGGAAGTTCTTGCCATGGAAGGGGTGCAGCGAAGATTCACCAGGCTGATACCTGGGATGGCAGGAATGACGTATGAGGAGAGATTGTGTCGATTGGGCTTATACTCACTGGAGTTTAGAAGATTGAGAGGGGATCTCATCGAAACTTATAAAATTCTGTCAGGCCTGGACAGACTAGATGCAGGAAGGATGTTTCTGATGGCCGGGGAGTCCAGAACCAGGGGTCATAGTCTAAGGATAAGGGGTAAGCCATTTAGGACTGAAATGAGGAGGAATTTCTTCACCCAGAGAGTGGTGAACCTGTGGAATTCTCTACCACAGAGGGCGGTGGAGGCCAGTTCATTAAATATATTCAAGAAAGAGTTGGGTATATTTCTTAAGGCTAAAGGGATCAAGGGATATGGGGAGAAGGCAGGGACAGGGTAAGGGTACTGAAATTGGATGATCAGCCATGATCTCATTGAATGGCGGAGCAGGCTGGAGGGGCCGAATGGCCTACTCCTGCTCCTATCTTCTATGTTTCTATGGAATTGGCATTGAGAAAAGTATGGGCTAAAAAACTAAAGTTTTTTAAAAATTTGTTTATGGGAGGTGGGTGTCGCTGGCTAAGGCAGCATTTATTGCCCATCCCCAATTGCCCTTGAGAAGGTGGTGGTGAGCCGCCTTCTTGAACCACTGCAGTCCGTGTGGTGAAGGTACTCCCACAGTGCTGTTAGCTAGGGAGTTCCAGGATTTTGACCCAGCGACGATGAAGGATCGGCGATATACTTCTAAGTCAGGCTGGTGTGTGACTTGGAGGGGAACTTGGAGGTGGTGGTGTTCACACGCGCCTGCTGCTCTTGTCCATCTAGGTGGAAGAGGTTGCGGGTTTGGGAGGTGCTGCCGAAGAAGCCTTGGCAAGTTGCTGCAGTGCATCTTGTAGATGGTGCACACTGCAGCCACGGTATGCCGGTTGATGCACTATCAATTGCTACAAAAGACTGGAAGTTGAGAAAGTAACAGACAGGCTTTTATTACCAAAGAACAGAGCATGCCTCTTGTGGTTGCCTGGTATCCAAAAGGGCCGGGGGCTGCCGAGCAGCCACCTTTATATCCAGCCATGAGGGTGGAGCCAGGGGCGGAGTCAGCTGAGGCATGCACAGACAAGTACAACAATATGCAAGAGTGAACAACAGTACTAACAGTGAACAACAGTACTAACAACAGTGGTGAACAACAATACTAACAACAGTGGTTTACCACACCGGTGGTGGAGATGGTGAATGTTTAAGGTGGTGGATGGGGTGTCAATCAAGCGGACTGCTTTGTCCTGGATGGTGTCGAGCTTTCTGAGTGTTGTTGGAGCTGCACTCATCCAGGCAAGTGGAGAGTATTCCATCACACTCCTTACTTGTGCCTTGCAGATGGTGGAAAGGCTTTGGGGAGTCAGGTGAGACACTTGCTGCAGAATACCCAGCCTCTGACCTGCTCTTGTTGCCACAGTGTTTATGTGGCTGGTCCAGTTAAGTTACTGGTCAATGGTGACCCCCAGGATGTTGAGATGGTGAGGGATTCGGCGATAGAAATGCCGTTGAATGTCAAGGGGTGGTGGTTGGGCTCTCACTTGTTGGAGATAGTCATTGCCTGGCACTTCTGTGGCACGAATGTTACTTGCCACTGATCAGCCCAAGCCTGAACGTTGTCCAGGTCTTGTTGCAAGCAGGCATGGACTGCTTCCTTATTGTTGCGAATGGCACTGAACACTGTGCAGTCGTCAGCAAACATCCCCATTTCTGACCTTATGTTGGAGGGAAGGTCATTGATGAAGCAGCTGAAGATGGTTAGGCTGAGGACACTGCCCTGAGGAACTCCTGCAGTGATATCCTGGGGCTGTGATGATTGACCTTCAACCATCACATCCATCTTCCTTTGTGTTAGGTATGACTCCAGCCAGTGGAGAGTTTTCCCCCCGATTCCCACTGACTTCAGTTTTACTAGGGCTCCTTGATGCCACATGTTTGGACCAAGGCTGTAATGTGGTCTTGGCGGAACCCAAACTGGGCATCAGTGAGCAGGTTATTGGTGAGTAAGTGCTGCTTGATAGCACTGTCGATGACACCTTTCATCACTTTGCTGACGATTGAGAGTAGACTGATGGGGTGGTAATTGGCCGGATTGGATTTGTCCTGGTTTTTGTGGACAGGACACACCTGGGCAGTTTTCCACATTGTTGGATAGATGCCAGTGTTATAGCTGTACTGGAACAGCTTGGCTAGAGGCACGGCTAGTTCTGGAACACAAGTTTTCAACACGATAGCCGGGATGTTGTTGGGGCCCATAGCCTTTGCTATATCCAGTACGCTGAGCTGTTTCTTGATATCACGTGGAGTGAATCGAATTGGTTGAAGACTGGCTTCTGTGATGGTGGGGACCTCAGGAGTAGGCCAATATGGATCATCCACTCGGTAGTTCTGGCTGAAGATGGTTGCAAACGCTTCAGCCTTGTCTTTTGCACTCACGTGCTGGGCTCTACCATCATTGAGGTGGGGATATTCATGGAGCCTCCTCCTCCCGTTAGTTGTTTAATGGTCCACCACCATTCACGACTGGTTGTGGCAGGACTTCAAAGCTTTGATCTGATCCGTTGATTGTGGGATCCGTCTATAGCATGGCTTCTGCTATTTAGCATGCATGTAGTCCTGTGTTGCAGCTTCCCCAGGTTGGCACCTCATTTTTAGGTATGCCTGGTGCTGTTCCTGGCATGCTCTTCTACACTCCTTATTGAACCAGGGTTGGTCCCCTGGCTTGATGGTAATGGTAGAGTGAGGGATATGCCGGGCCATGAGGTTACAGATTGTGGTGGAATACAATTCTGCTGTTGCTGATGTCCCACAGCAGCTCATGGATGCCCGGTTTTGAGTTGCTAGCTCCATCTGAATCTATCCCATTTAGTACAGTAGTGCCACACAACACGATAGACAGGTTGGTGAAATGGGCAGACGCTTGGCAGATGAAATTTAATGAAAAGTGTGAAGTGATACATTTTTGTAGGATGAATGAGGAGAGGCAATATGAACTACAATTTTAAAGAGGGTGCAGGAACAGAGAGACCCGAGAGTGTATGTGCACAAATCTTTGAAAGCAGCAGGACAAGTTGAGAAGGCTGTTAAAAAGCATAAGGGATCCTTGGCTTTATTAATAGAGGAATAGAGTACAAAAGCAAAGAAGTTACATTAAACCTTTATAAAACACTGGTTAGGCCTCAGCTGGAGTATTGTGTTCAAATGTGGGCACAACACTTTGATAAGAGTAAACAAGGGGAAACTGTTTCCAGTGGCAGAAGGGTCGGTAACCAGAGGTGACATGAGGAAACATTTTTTTTTTTAAATACAGCAAGTTGTTGTGATCTGGAATGCATTGCCTGAAAGGCTGGTGGCAGCAGATTCAATAGTAACATTTAAAAGAAAATTGGACAAAATACTTGGAAAGGAAAATATTTACAGGGCTGTGGGGAAAGAGCAGGGGAGTGGGATTAATTGGATAGTTCTACCAAAGAGTCAGCACAGGCACGATGGGCCGAATGGTCTCCTTCTGTGCTGTATCATTCTTAGATTTTATGATTTATTCATTTACTCTTTCCGTTCTTGTTGACATTTCACCCTTTGTACTTTTGACTCACCTGACACATCTGAGCATTTCTGTGAATCCACCATCAGCGCATCAAACACTTCAAAATCAGTCTGGGTCACCTGAATAACATTATTGATGGTGCCGAGCTGGCTGGTGACAACAGGCTGCGGAGACATCACAACACAGCACATATTACAAGAGTCAGGAATCACAGCAACCAAACATCTCAATGCTACAACTCCCAGAAAGTAGAGGCTTTTAGTACCATCAAACTCACAATGATAACATGTGTTCCATGTGTAGGAATCACATTATGGTCCAGGCTCCAGGCCACCACCTTTCACTGATGACCTCCCCCCTCTAACACATTAACACATAAACCGTGCAGGTTGTTTCCCCAACGACATCCGCTCTCTAGACAGATGCTAACTGCAAGAGCAATAAGTTCTTGCTCCTGGAATTAGGTCTGTGGGTTATTTGTAAGGAAGCAAGTCAACAGGACGCAGCACAGCAATGGTTTTCCGTTTATCTGTTCCAGCCTTCTGCGTGACTGGATACTCTTAGTACTCTCTCCACGTTAGAAAAAAAAAATTGAAGGATGGTAACATGAAGCATTTCTAATGTGCATCGTTTCGTTGCACGTCTAGGTTTCCCTACAGTAAGGAACTGCACATTCCAGCGTGCCGATACCATCTCATACCTCTGATGTATCGTGGGTCCACTGACCATCCACATAGAACTTGTACTGATGCTCACCCTCTGGGAGGTCCAGAATCGCCACAAAGTTATTGTGACTGTGGAAAAAGAGGGAGAAAAAAGCAAACCCATGAAATTGAAATATCCCTAAAGCAACTTAGTCAGGATGCAATGTCCCCTGTGCAGTGAATTAGGCAGAAGATGGCACAGGGGACACACCACCTGTTAAAAAGTCTCTGTATGGCTGACCCTGGTATTGAACATGACTGGAGAGTTTGTTGGGCCCTCTGCTTTACCCACCAGTGGATGCTGCATGAACTACAGATCTTCTCTCCTTGGTTGCAGTGTGGAATGCTCTGGGTGGAGTTGGTGACATACTCCAGGGATTTCTCTGGTGGGAGGAGAGCAGTAGAACCCCTGGAAAATTGGAGTAAACAGGCCTGTACATCAGTTCCCAAGGGTTTCCACTGATCTGCCGCAAAAAAGGATGTTCTTGCCATGGAGGGAGTGCAGCGAAGATTCACCAGGCTGATACCTGGAATGGCAGGAATGACGTATGAGGAGAGATTGGGTCGATTGGGCTTGTATTCGCTGGAGTTTAGAAGAATGAGAGGGGATCTCATTGAAACTTATAAAATTCTAACAGGACTAGACAGACTAGATGCAGGAAGGATGTTCCCGATGGCGGGGGAGTCCAGAACCAGGGGTCACAGTCTAAAGATAAGGGGTAAGCCATTTAGGACAGGGATGAGGAGGAATTTCTTCACCCAGAGAGTGGTGAACCTGTAGAATTCTCTACCACAGAAGGCAGTTGAGGCCAATTCATTAAATATATTCAAGAAGGAGTTAGATATATTTCTTAAGGCTAAAGGGATCAAGGGATAGGGGGAGAAGGCAGGGACAGGGTACTGAATTTGGATGATCAGCCATGATCTCATTGAATGGCGGAGCAGGCTCGAGGGGCCGAATGGCCTACTCCTGCTCCTATCTTCTATGTTTCTATGTAAAGTCGTGTTAGGAGATCGAGAGAATCCCATGGAAATTCTCGCCCATGGTGCATCCACTGTGTGGTTCTGCAGCTTTCTCAATTGTCCTCTCTACAAGAATCTTTATTGGTATGCTAACCTCTGAATTCTCTGTGTACACTATCCAATGAAACATATTCTTGTCTGTCACTGTGTGGAATCCAATGATTTATATCTGTACCTGTCACTGTGTATGCTGCTCAATGATGTACATCTGTGTGCCACTGTTTACACTACCCAATGATCTATATCTATCACTGTGCGCGCTAGCCAATTAAATATACCCATGTCTGTCAAGTGTCTCCTACCCAATGATATATACCTCAGTATGCATACTAACCAATGAAATTTACCCGTCTGTAAATGTGTATGCCCACCGACCGATTAAATATACCAGTGTCTGCAACTGTGAATTTTTCCCAATTAAATATATCCCAGTGCGCATCACTATGCCCATGTGTGACACTCTGCATACTAACCAATGTTTGTCACTTTACACTAATACAATATATCCATCGTCATAGTCTGTATTACCCAACAAAATAAACCCCAGTGTCTGTCACTGTGTGCACTAAGCAGTACAATATACCCTTGTCTGTTACCACCTATACTAATGAAATATACCCATGAATCATTGTGTATACTTACCAATGAAATATACTCCAATGCCTCAGGAATGTGCCTTACTGCATGTGTATACTATGTGTGTCCACTGTGTGCCAATTTGCCTTAAGCTTACTTTAAGCAGCATGCCAGTTTTCAATACCATGTTAAAATCATCTAGTCCCTTGTAGTCATCACAGACGACAGCTTGTACTTGTGTCAACCTGATGATGAGGAATTGAGAGGAGACTACGAAGAGGCCTACCTTCGCGTAAGTGGGATTTTGTTAGTCCAGCCATTGAAGGAACCAGAGATGAAGACTTCCTTCCCACCCCCTCTCCACCGAAACACTGTTGGACGAGCCTGTTTGGAAATTTTGTCAGACATTTCCAGGTCCTGCTGCCAGGCAAGGAACTCCTCCTTCTCCATTGGGGCCTTGGAAACAGAAGAAAACACCTAAAATTAATTCAGTCACTGGCTCGTTTAACACACAGCTCACCAATTAGCTTTTTATTTCAAGTTAAGCTAAGATTGGAAAAATTAATTAAAACTAGAAGACCTTCATGACAACCTTACAGGAAAAGGTGCAGAAAATCCAACTCCCCGAGAGCTCATCAAGTTTTCTCAAAGAGTAGCTGAGCCAGGGAGCAGGAAGGTCGCAGGTTCAATCCGCACTGAGTTAGCTGATAACAGCTTGAGTGGCAGTTAAGAGTGCGACATTTGCCTTAGCATCAGCTTTCGTAAGAGACATATCAGAACAAGGTTTCTGCTGCCGCTCATTACTCACTGACCCCTGTTCGAAGTGCACAAGTGCTGACACCTTGGTTTGAAGAGGTGACTAAAGTAGTGGACAGGGGGAAATGTTTATGGATGTTATTTATATGGACTTCCAGAAGGCATTTGATAAAGTAACTCATAAGAGACTGTTAGCTAAAGTTAAAGCTCATGGAATTGAAGGCAAATTATTAACTTGGATAGGAAATTGGCTGAGCGGAAGAGACAGAGAGTAGGGATAATGGACAGGTACTCTAATTGGCAGGATGTGATGAGTGGTGTCCCGCAAGGATCTGTGTTGGGGCCTCAACTATTCACCGTATTTATTAGCAACTTAGATGATGGGATAGAAAGCCACATATCCAAGTTTGCCAATGACACAAAGATAGGCGGCATTGTAAGCAGTGTAGATGGAAGCATAAAATTACAAAGATAGTAACTCATTAAGCGAATGGGGAAAAAATGTGACAAATGGATTTCAACAGAATCATAGAATGGTTAGAGCACAGAAAGCGGCCATTCGGCCCGTCGAGCCCGTGCCAGCTCTCTGCAAGAGCACTTCAGCTAGTCCCACTCCCCCGCCCTTTCCCCGTAGCCCTGCAAATTTTTTTCCTTCAGATACTTAGCCAACTCCCTTTTGAAAGCAGTGATTAAATCTGCCTCCACCACCCTTTCAGGCAGCACATTCCAGATCTTAACCACTCGCTGCGTAAAAGTTTTTCCTTACGGTGCCTTTGGTTCTTTTGCCAATCACCTTAATTCTGTTTCCTCTGGTTCTCGACCCCTCTGCCAATGGGAACAGTTTCTCTCTATCTACTCTGTCCAGACTCCTCATGATTTTGAACACCTCTATCAAATCTCTTCAATCTTCTCTGCTCCAAGGAGTACAACCCCAGCTTCTCCAGTCTATCAACGTAACTGAAGTCCCTCGTTCCTGGAATCATTCTCCTAAATCTTTTCTGCACCCTCTATAAGGCCTTCACATCCGTCCTAAAGTGTGGCACCCAGAATTGGACACAGTATTCCAGTTGGGGCCGAACCAGTGTTTTATACAGGTTCATCATAATTGCCACACTTTTGGACACTATGCCTCTATTTATGAAGCCCAGGATCCCCGTAAGCCTTTTTAACTGATTTCTCAACCTGCCCTGCCACCTTCAACGATTTGTGCACACCTACGTAGCCCCAGGTCTCTCTGTTCGTGCACCCCCTTCAGGATTGTACCATTTAGTTTATATGTTGGCAAATGTGAGGTCATCCACTTTGGACCTAAAAAGAATAGAACAGGGTACTTTCTAAATGGTGAAAAGCTAGAAACATTGGAGGTCCAAAGAGACTTTGGGGGGGTCCTTAAAATCATGGACAGGTACAGAAAATAATCAAAAAGGCGAATGGAATGTTGGCATTTATATCTAGAGGACTAGAATACAAGGGGGTAGAAGTTATGCTGCAGCTATACAAAACCCTGGTTAGACCGCACATGGAGTACTGTGAGCAGTTCTGGGCACCAAACCTTAGGAAGGATATATTGGCCTTGGAGGGATTGCAGCGTAGGTTTACCTGAATGATACCTGGACTCCAAGGGTTAAATTACAAAGAAAGATTACACCAACTAGGGTTATATTCCCTTGAATTTAGACCAAACCACCCCTTAATCTTCTAAGTTTTCATGAATTTAAGGGGAACAGATAGGGTAGATAGAATCTATTCCGCTGGTTGGGGAGTCTAGGACAAGGGGACATAGCCTAAAAATTAAAGCCAGATTTTTCAGGAGTGAAGTTACGAAACACTTCTACACACAAAGGGTGGTAGAAGTTTGGAACTCTTCCGCAAACGGCAGTTGATGCTAAGTCAATAGTTAATTTTAAATCTGAGATTGATAGATTTTTGTTAACCAAAGGTATTAAGGGCTATGGGGCAAAGATATGGAGTTAGGTCACATATCAGCCATGATCTCAGTGAGTGGTGGAACAGGCTCAAGGGGCTGAATGGCCTATTCCTGTTCCTATGTTGGTTAAGCAGCCTGCCAACACTCACTATCTAGGCTCATACGTGAATAATGACCTCAGGGGCAAGTTGGTCAAAGCAAATTGGAACCATACTATTTTAGAGAGCAGCGCCAGGAGTGGGAAAACAGTAGAATCCTTTATAGAGATACCAGTACTTTGATTTCGTCAGCATGATAGATGTCTGCATCCTCTGGACTGTCCATCAGAATCTTTGGACGGTCGTGTTCTTTGGTATGAATAGCGCCGCCGGTGCTGTCCCTCCGAGGGGTCTTGTGACCCCCCTGGCGGTCCAACGCTGCACGCTCACTGCTCGTGTTGCCCATCTTTCTTTTCTCAGTGCATCAACAAATCTCTACTGAGCCAAAAAAAGAGTAAAGAGGTCAGTAAAACCCAACAGGTGGTTTACATATTAGTCACTGAACACAACAGATACTGTGGAGGGAGGGTAGGGAGGAAGGAGAGAGGGGAAACAGAGGGGATGGGAAGGGGGGAACGGAATGGGTGCGACGGGGGGGGGGGGGGGGGGAGGTGCGACGGGGGGGGGGGGAGGTGCGACGGGGGGGGGAGGTGCGACGGGGGGGGGGGGGGGAGGTGCGACGGGGGGGGGGTGAGGTGCGACGGGGGGGGGGGGGGAGGTGCGACGGGGGGGGGGGGGGGAGGTGCGACGGGGGGGGGGGGGAGGTGCGACGGGGGGGGGGGGAGGTGCGACGGGGGGGGGGGGAGGTGCGACGGGGGGGGGGGGAGGTGCGACGGGGGGGGGGGGAGGTGCGACGGGGGGGGGGGGAGGTGCGACGGGGGGGGGGAGGTGCGACGGGGGGGGGGGGAGGTGCGACGGGGGGGGGGGGAGGTGCGACGGGGGGGGGGGGAGGTGCGACGGGGGGGGGGGGGGAGGTGCGACGGGGGGGGGGGGGAGGTGCGACGGGGGGGGGGGGGAGGTGCGACGGGGGGGGGGGGGAGGTGCGACGGGGGGGGGGGGAGGTGCGACGGGGGGGGGGGGAGGTGCGACGGGGGGGGGGGGAGGTGCGACGGGGGGGGGGGTGGCGACAGAGGGGGGGGGCCGACAAAGGGGGGGGGGGCCCGACAAAGTGGGGGGGCTGACAAAGGGGGGGGGGCCCGACAAAGGGGGGGGGGCCCGACAGAGGGGAGCCCGACAGAGGAGGAGGGGGGGGCCCGACAGAGGAGGGGGGGGGGGGCCCGACAGAGGAGGGGGGGGGGGCCCCCACAGAGGAGGGGGGGCCCCGACAGAGGGGGTGGGGGGGGGGCCCGACAGAGGGGGTGGGGGGGGGGCCCGACAGAGGGGGTGGGGGGGGGGCCCGACAGAGGGGGTGGGGGGGGGGGCCCGACAGAGGGGGTGGGGGGGGGGGCCCGACAGAGGGGGTGGGGGGGGGGGGCCCGACAGAGGGGGTGGGGGGGGGGGCCCGACAGAGGGGGTGGGGGGGGGGGGCCCGACAGAGGGGGTGGGGGGGGGGGCCCGACAGAGGGGGTGGGGGGGGGCCCGACAGAGGGGGTGGGGGGGGGGGCCGACAGAGGGGGTGGGGGGGGGGGCCCGACAGAGGGGGTGGGGGGGGGGGCCCGACAGAGGGGGTGGGGGGGGGGGCCCGACAGAGGGGGTGGGGGGGGGCCCGACAGAGAGAGGGGGGGCCCGACAGAGGTGGGGGGGGGCGCCGACAGAGGGGGTGGGGCCGACGACAGAGGGGGGTGGGGCCGACAGAGGGGGGGGGGGGGACCGACAAGGAAGGGGGGGGGGGACCGACAAGGAAGGGGGGGGGGGACCGACAAGGAAGGGGGGGGGGGGGGGACCGACAAGGAAGGGGGGGGGGGGGGGACCGACAAGGAAGGGGGGGGGGGGACCGACAAGGAAGGGGGGGGGGACCGACAAGGAAGGGGGGGGGGGGACCGACAAGGAAGGGGGGGGGGGGACCGACAAGGAAGGGGGGGGGGGGACCGACAAGGAAGGGGGGGGGGGGGGGGACCGACAAGGAAGGGGGGGGGGGGGACCGACAAGGAAGGGGGGGGGGGGGGGGACCGACAAGGAAGGGGGGGGGGGGACCGACAAGGAAGGGGGGGGGGGACCGACAAGGAAGGGGGGGGGGGGGGGGACCGACAAGGAAGGGGGGGGGGACCGACAAGGAAGGGGGGGGGGGGACCGACAAGGAAGGGGGGGGGGGGACCGACAAGGAAGGGGGGGGGGGGGACCGACAAGGAAGGGGGGGGGGGGACCGACAAGGAAGGGGGGGGGGGGACCGACAAGGAAGGGGGGGGGGGGGACCGACAAGGAAGGGGGGGGGGGGGGACCGACAAGGAGGGGGGGGGGGGACCGACAAGGAAGGGGGGGGGGGGACCGACAAGGAAGGGGGGGGGGGGGACCGACAAGGAAGGGGGGGGGGGGACCGACAAGGAAGGGGGGGGGGGACCGACAAGGAAGGGGGGGGGGGACCGACAAGGAAGGGGGGGGGGACCGACAAGGAAGGGGGGGGGGGGGACCGACAAGGAAGGGGGGGGGGGGGACCGACAAGGAGGGGGGGGGGGGACCGACAAGGAAGGGGGGGGGGGACCGACAAGGAAGGGGGGGGGGGGGGCCGACAAGGAAGGGGGGGGGGGACCGACAAGGAAGGTGGGGGGGGGGGACCGACAAGGAAGGGGGGGGGGGACCGACAAGGAAGGGGGGGGACCCAGACAGAGGGGGGGACCCAGAGGGGGGGGGCCCGACAGAGGGGGGGGGGCCCGACAGAGGGGGGGGGCCCGAAGGTGGGGGGGGGGGGGCCCGACGGTGGGGGGGCGGGGGGCGACGGGGTGTGGGAAGGGTGACGGGACTGAGGGTAAACAGACGGGGAGAGCAGGATCTGGATGAAGATAAACAAACCCAAGGGACGAGAATAGCCGGGAGAACAATGAAATCATCAGTGCCGGGGTCGGCGGTTAAACCTTGGGCTGAAGAGTAAGCCTGGTAACCCGGGTCCGTTGGGAGGCCCGCGGCCTGCTCCGTCCCTTTGGACGCGTTCGGCTTTTTTAACCCCAGGCCGCTGTGTTGACAAACCGGGGAGCGGGCCCGACCTGGGCCTCACTCCGCTTTCCCTCCCCCTGGCCCGGGCCTTTCTCCCTGTCCGGCCCCTGAAGGACACTCACCGCCGCCGCTCCCAGACTCTCCTCCCCGGACAGTTTCTCCCGGGACACCGCTTCCCCAATCCCCCAATCAGAGTCGGCCACCCGGTCCCTCCAAATATGCGCTCCCCGGAGCACCGAAACACCATCACCTGGGCCGGCAGTGCAACGGGTCCGGGGGGCGGGGTCTGTTACTGTACTGATATTCAGACTGGGGGTCGGTTACTGTCTTCTTCTTAGGCAGTCCCTCGGAACCGAGGATGACTTGCTTCCACATTAAAAATGAGTTCTCAGGTGACTGATGAGTCCAATGCGGGACCTACAGTTTCTGTCACAGGTGGGGCAGATGGTGGTTGTAGGGGCGGGTGGGGTGCTTGGGTTGACATGCGCTCCTTGCACTGGCTGCGCTTGGCTTCCGGCGAAGAGACTCGAGGTGTTCGGCGCCTTCCCGGATGCTTCTCCTCCACATTGTGCGGTCTTGGGCTAGGGATGCCCAGGTGTCAGTAGGGATGTTTCACTTTTTCAAGGAGGCTTTGAGGGTGTCCTTGTAGCGTTTCCTTTGCCCACCTGGGGCTCTCTTGTCGTGTCGGAGCTCAGAGTAGAGCGCTTGTTTTGGGAGTCTCGTATCGGGCATGCGGACGATGTGATCCGTCCATCGGAGCAAATCGAGCGTGGTCAAAGCTTCGATGCTGGGGATGTTGGCCTGAGTGAGAACACTCTGACGTTGGTGCGCCTATCCTGCCAATGGATTTGCAGGATCTTGCGGAGGCAGCGTTGGTGGTACCTCTCCAGTGCTTTGAGGTGCCTGCTGTACATGGTCCATGTCTCTGAGGCATACAGCAGGGCGGGTATCACTGCTGCTCTGTAGACCATGAGCTTAGTGCCGGGTTTGAGGTCCTGGTCTTCAAACACTCTCATCCTCAGGCGACCGAAGGCTGCACTGGCATACTGAAGGCAGTGTTGGACTTCGTCATCGACGTCTGCCCTTGTTGACAGTAGGCTCCGAGGTACGGAAAGTGGTCCACGTTGTCCAAGGCCTTGTCGTGGATTTTGATAATCGGGGGGCCGTACTGTGTGGCGGGGGCAGGTTGGTGGAGGACCTTTGTCTTACGGATGTTTAGTGTAAGGCCTATGCTGTCGTACGCTTTGGTGAAGGTGTTGACGATGGTTTGGAGTTCAACCTCCGAGTGAGCGCAGACGCAAGTGTCGTCTGCATACTGTAATTCAACGACAGAGGTCCATCTCACCCTCAGTAAGCTCCACGCTGGAGTGGAGCTAATTTACAGAACAAACAGGAAACTGTTCAACCTCCGTCGCCTCCAGTCCAGATCCAAGGTCGTCCCATCCTCTATTACTGTAATGATATTCAGACTGGGGGGTCTGTTACTGTAATGATATTCAGACTGGGGTCTGTTACTGTATTGATATTCAGACTGGGGGTCTGTTACTGTATTGATATTCAGACTGGGGGGTCTGTTACTCTATTGATATTCAGACTGGGGGGTCTGTTACTCTATTGATATTCAGACTGGGGGTCTGTTACTGTAATGATAAGGGGACAGTAGCATAGTGGTAATGTCACAGGACTAGTAATCCAAAGGCCTGGACTAACGAGTTCAAATCCCACCACGGTGCCGTGGGAATTTAAATTCAGTTAATTAAATAAATCTGGAATAAAAATAAAAGCTAGTATTAGTAATGGTAACCATGAAACTTCCGGACTGTCGTTAAAAACCCAACTGGTTCACTAATGTCCTTACCTGGTCTGGCCTATATGTGACTTCAGAGCCACAGCAATGACTCTTAACTGCCCTCTGAAATAGCCTAGCAAGTCACTCAGTTGAAACTAACCGCTGTGAAACATAATAAGAATGAAACCGGACGAACCACCTGGCATCAACCTTGGCAACAGCAGACCCAAAGTCCTCCTCACCAAAATCTGGGGACTTGTGCCAAAATTGGGAGAGCTGTCCCACAGACTAGTCAAGCAACAACCTGACATAGTCATACTCACAGAATCACACCTTTCAACCAATAGTCCCAGACTCCTCCATCACCATCCCACCGGTAGGACAGACCCACCAGGGGTGGTGGCACAGTGGTATACAGTCGGGAGGGAGTGGTCCTCGGAGTCCTCAACATAGACTCCGGACCCCATGAAGTCTCATGGCTTCAGGTCAAGTATGGGCAAGGAAAACACCTGCTGATAAATCAGTACTCCATGTTGAACACCACTTGGAAGAAGCACGGAGAGTAGCAAGGGCGCAGAATGTACTCTGGGTGGGAGACTTCAATGTCCATCGGTAGCACCACAGCTGGCCGAGTCCTGAAGGACATAACTGCCAGTATGGGCCTGCGACAGGTGGTGAGAGAACCAACATGAGGGAAAAACCTATCTACCTGTCGCAGATGCGTCTGTCCATGATAGTATTGGTAGCAGTGACCACCGCACAGTCATTGTGGAGACGAAGTCCCGTCTTTACACTGAGGACACCCTCCATCGTGTTGTGTGGCACTACCACCGTGCTAAATAGGATAGATTCAGAACAGATCTAGCAACTCAAAACTGGGCATCCATGAGGCGCTGTGGACCATCAGCAGCAGCAGAATTGTATTCCACCACAATCTATAACCTCATGGTCCGGCATAATCCCTCACTCTACCATTACCACCAAGCCAGGGGACTAACCCTGGTTCAATAAGGAGTGTAGAAGAGCATGCCAGGAGCAGCACCAGGCGTACCTAAAAATGAGGTGCCAACCTGAGGAAGCTGCGACACAGGACTACATGCATGCTAATAAGCATCATCAGCAATGTGATGGAAGGTATTATCGACAGTGCTATCAAGCGGCACTTACTCACCGAAACCTGCTCACTGATGCCCAGTTTGGGTTCCGCCAAGACCACTCGGCTCCCGACCTCATTACAGCCTTGGTCCAAACATGGACAAAGGAGCTGAATTCCAGAGGTGAGGTGAAAGTGACTACCCTTGACATCAAGGCAGCATTTGACCGAGTGTGGCATCAAGGAGCCCTCGTAAAACTGGAGTCAATGGGAATTGGGGGGAAAACTCTCCACTGGCTGGAGTCATACCTAGCACAAAGGAAGATGGTTGTGGTGGTTGAAGGTCAATCATCACAGCCCCAGGACATCCCTGCAGGAGTTTCTCAGGGCAGTGTCCCAAGTCCAACCATCTTCAGCTGCTTCATCAATGACCTTCCCTCCAACATAAGGTCAGAAATGGGGATGTTCGCTGATGACTGCACAGTGTTCAGCGCCATTCGCAACTTCACTACTGTAATGATATCCAGACTCGAGGTTCTTTTTCATCGTGAATAATACAAGTGCTCAAAATGAACCATGATGCATAGTTTTTTTTACGTAAAAATTGAACTTTTCCAGAGGAGCATGCCCATAAACCCACCCCCTCCCGTCAATGTGCCACCAATTTTGTTTCTTCAACATCTGAATTTTGCCTTCTGACATTCATGTTCTTGTGTTCCCAGTCACACTCCCAGGGCTGTTTTTCTTTACACTCAAGCCAGAGGCTTAACTGTCCCATCAACCTTTGAACTACCTGAATTGCACAGCAAATTCCAAGTGCACATAAGCAAAATGCACACCAATCGGTTCCTCCGACAGCCCCATCTACGGATTGGATGATGTACTGGAGCACCTTTCATGCAGCCTTCCTGCGACATAACTGCTCGAAAGGGGTAAATGAACCTTGCCAACTGCTTCCAAATCTCCTGTACCATTATTCTGCTGTGTAATATTTTTGTCTGTATCTTTTGAATCACTTAATTGTAAATAAATCTGGTTAGTAGTTTAGATTGTGCAAAATGATCTTGGTGTCTATTCCCTGCCTTGTGGATTGATGGGCGTCCTATGCACTAACAGTAAGGAACAGATGCTGGTAGGTTTCAGTTTGTAAGGTGGGCAACTTGCTTATAGAAACTGTATTCAGGCCATTTGCCATTTGACTTATTCCATCCTCCCCCGGTGTTTCTCTCACACACAGATTATCCAGCAGGAGCTCACTGGATAACAAATCAGGAGCAGGACCTCTGGATGATTTCCCCCTTCCCAGTCCAGGAATGTTGAGGTCAATTTGTTTCACCCACGAGGTCATCCGGAAGTTAAAACCTAGATTGAGAGAGTTTGGAATAATCCCAGAGACGGAATGACGATGAATGTGTAACTGCCGTTTAATGTATAATCTGGTTATGGAATATGAAGAATGGAAAAACCAATTCACAAACAGCAATACACGTGAGCATAATACTTCAACCCGTGCAGGACACAGCCAGGATTTCAGCAGCTGATCCACTCTACAAGGCACTGCAGTTTACAATAAAAAACCAGGCTCAGCTCCTCAGAGCTTGTGTATCACGGGCAGACCCGCGGCTATCCACAGCTCGTTGGTGCCCCAAGGTGCCATCTTGGGTTGCCAGCCCTGCAGGATTCTCCTGGAGTCACCAGGAATTAAAGGTTAATCTCCAGGACACTGCTGCGAGTAACCCTTAGAGGCATTAAAAAACATCATTTTCTTAGAGCACTTTTGTTTATTAATTATAAAAATATCGGAGATGGGAAAAAGGCTGTTTGACTGGGTGGGACGGTTGGAGGCAGGATGAATCCTCCAGGAGAACGTCCAATCAGAGTTGGTGACCCTGTGCTGAGTGGGAGACAGACACTTATAATATTATATCATAAAATAACCGTGTTTTTAAGGCTCTGATATTTTCCGAGTCTGGCTGAACCTAAATTGCTTAAACTTTTTAAACAAAGATGAGGGGTGGGAAAAATCAGATGCCAGCTCACCCTGAACAACTCTTAAGCACCTGCCAGGGCAACAGCAGCAGAGGCCCGGGAGCAGGCCCGTGGCTGCCCTCTCAGCCAGAATACAGTGCAACACGCAGGAGTCCTAAAAGACAAGAAACTGAGGGGGAAAAGAAGTGTTTAAAATCGCAAATTATGTTTCATGGGCTGTAGCAAGCCAGTATGATTGGAGTCAGAGTAATGTCAGAGCGGAGAGATTCCCCTTTCAGTCCTGCAGCCTAATGCACAGAGATGGCTTCACATTTTTAACTCTACGTGTTGATAAAACCTTCACGTTTAATCTGGGACACAAGCTCAGTTGCCCATCCTGTGCCTCGCCTCCATATTTTACCTCACATTAAAGTCCTGCTCACACTTTCCATGAAAGTACACGTGACACGCAGAACAACTGCATCACCCACTGACGGAAAATGGGAACTGCACATGCTTGAAAATCCCCTCACACACAGCAGTGAGCGGCAGCACCCGGGGAACGTGGGAATTGCTAGACGAGAAAAGGCTGCGGTCCATCTAGTTCATCTTCTACCATCCTGGTTGTCAGATGATACAATGATAATGGAGTTGTTCACTAATCACAGCAATCAATCTCTATCTATTAGTCTACAACAGGCCCAGACATGATGTGAGGAAACCCCAGTTGTGGAGAGCTTTGAGAATCATAGGTCCCAAGTCACCTGTTCCTCCCAAGCACGCTACGCAGCCTGGTAGTCGCATGATCGGGGTTTGGGTGCTGAGGGAAACAACAACTGTATACAGCTTCACAACCAGACGGCAGGTGTTGGTGCTGTGCATCGGAGCTCCAGTGCATTCAATAGTGAAGTGCAGGTACATGCCTTTGATCGCCAATCTGAATACAGGAAACTTTCTGGTATCCGGCACGGACGGGACCGACCTGGTGCCGGTCCATCAGCAATGCCGGATAACCGAACGCTATAGTAAAAGATACGGAGCTCCGAGCTCCGTATAAAGCAACAAACCCTGTTGCTTAGCTTCAAAACAATCGGCACAAGTTGCAAGCGTCTCTGTAGCTTAGCAACAGCTTCAGCTACACGCTTGCACAGCAACAGATGGAGTAAAAAAAGTAGCTAAAAGTAAAAAAAGTTATCTGAACCGACTCCTAAATTTTGCCGGTGGATAGAGCGTTCTGGTTATTTAGTGGCCGGTTAATCGAAAGTTTCCTGTACCTGATTTCAATCTCGGCACTCCAGGAGACCTCTGAATAGAAGACAGGGCAGCACTTGGCAGGAGGACAGGGAACAACCTGCTGGGGAGGTGCCACTCTCGCACACCTCGTCATGGCCAAGCCGGGTTGTGCACAGGCAGTGGCTGGGATCAAGCCACCTGCCCTGTCCTCTCGACCGCAGGAGTTCTGTGCACAAGTCGTTGGCGGGGGGGGGGCTTGGGATAGTGGTTGGGGCGAATAAGGGGAAGAGGAAATAAAGACGTGCGTCTTCACTCAAGAATACAAAGCCTAAAAATCAGCTCAACGCTACTCCAGGGCTAAACCAAAATGCAGCTTAAACAGCATCATTAAAGTCGCTCTCAATGCCTCCTAAAAGGGCTTCTTCTCCAGATGTTGTAGTGATCCTCTGACTGCGTCAGGGTTTGGAAAGCGAAAGAAAGTCAAAACATTCATTAACGGCGGCGTGAGCACATCCTGCTGTCACTGGTGCTCTCGGGCTAGGAAGCGTTCGGCCCTTGGGTTACCAGTGAGCATTCCTCATCCTTGCCACCTGGTGCAGCAGCAGTGCGTGGCTGGCGTACAGCTTCTGCTGCTCCTCGATATCCATCCACTGCACCGCACCCGCATCGTCGCCCGCCTGAAGGTTCAACTTCCCCACACTGTCACCTGGAGAAAGAGAGAGGCACAAGAACTCAGCAAGGGCTTGGAGAGTTACACTGTTGGGTGAGGGGAGGGGAAGATGGGGGCCAACACATTGCGGGGGGGGGGGGAAGGGCCAGCACTTTGGGGGGGGGGGGTGGAGAGGGGGGACGATAGGGGCTTAGCACTGGAGGGGGGAAGGGGGACGATAGGGGCTTAGCACTGGGGGGGGAGGGGGACGATAGGGGCTTAGCACTGGGGGGGAGGGGACAATGGGGCTTAGCACTTGGGGGGGACGATAGGGGCTTAGCACTGGGGGGGGGAGGGGACGATAGGGGCTTAGCACTGGGGGGGGAGGGGGACGATAGGGGCTTAGCACTGGGGGGAGGGGGACGATAGGGGCTTAGCACTTGGGGGGGGACGATAGGGGCTTAGCACTGGGGGGTCGAAGGGGGACGATAGGGGCTTAACACTTGGGGGGGAGGGGACAATAGGGGGCCAACACGTGGGGGTGGATGGGAATGATAGGGGGCCAGCACTGGGGGGGGGAAATAGGGGGCTAGCACATGTGGTGGGGAGGAGATAGGGGACCAGCACATTGGTTGAGGGGCGGGGGGGGCGGTGGGAAGAGGATAGGGAGGCCAACACATGGGCGGGGGGGGGGTGGGATAGGTGGCCAGCACATGGGGGCGGGGGGCAGAATAGAGACACAGGTTTAGGAAGACAGAAAATACATTGGAGACCAATCCATGGGATAGAAATAGATCAGATAGGCAGCAGCATATGGGAGGGAAACCGAGAAAGAGAGCAAAAATAAGAAAAGGGGGCAGCACAGGGAGGGGTGGGTGGATGGACTAGAGACAGACAGACACCATATGGAGGCAGCACATGGGCAGGGAAGAGACACACAGACTCACAACATTAGGGAGACAGAAAAAGCACGTTGGAGCCCAGTATATGGTAAAGAAAGAGACTAGATGTCGGGCCAGCACATGTGAGGGAGAAAATAAGAGAGGGACAGATACCATCCTGATGTTCTCCATCTCAGCTCAAACCTGAAGAATGGTCCATTTGACAGCGATACCGGTAAGGGGATGGGGGAGGGAAATCAAGTCACCAGAGGAACTATTCCCCAATGTGAGTCACCACCTTCAGGAAAGAGGCAGGGCAGAAAATTGACATTATACATCCAGCAGTACCCAGGCTATTTATATTTTTCCAGGATTGAGCACCTCTGAACTAGTCTATCTGCCCCAGGCCTAGGCCCAGCCATTCACTGAAATGAATGGGGGTGTTTGCGGATGGTGAGTCCCGTGATTTGTGCCACCAGGGCAGTTCTGGCGAGAAGGACACCGAAGATGGTGGGTTTCCGTTGAGCTGCAAAATCAATTATACTTCAGGGGCTGGATTTTCATTGAGGAGACGGGTAGGAAGCAGGACTATAACTTTTGGGGTTGTAGTCCCGCCTCCATCGAGTTGTAGCCAACCCACGTGATTTTGACTTGATTGACGTTGTTGAGCCGGCCAATTAAGGCCCACCGGCAACAGGTGATGTCACAGATTGATATTTCATCTGTCAAGAGCTTTTGACAGATGAAATATCAGCGTTTGACAGCTCTGTGAAGCTGTCAAACACTGACAATCTGTACTCCAAGTTAATTCCTTCCTCTCAGGATGATTTAGAGATCTCTCTGGAACAGAAAGCTGAATGCTGCAACTTTTGACAGCTCGCGGCCATTCTGCTTTCTGTGCCGGTGAGATGAGGGACTCCCGAGACCTGAAGGAAGGAAGGCTGTAAAGGTAAGTAAAACTTCTTTATACACACCAAACACACTTACCTCTTCACTCATGCACCCATCACTCACCTGAACACCGAACATCTCGACCCCTCCAAGCCCTTCAGCCCAACGGCCACCTCGCTAACTTGGCGTGGTTTGGAGCCGTCGGGAATCCCACACTTCAAGAATGAAAATAGGGATTAGACTAAAAACTGCCTGTTAACTACCTGTTAACAGGCAGTTCATTGGCACTAATCCCCTTCCCGCCTCGGGGAGGCGGGTCCCAGTGCAGGTCGGGTACCCGCCTCCTTTGAAACACGCATGGAGGCGGGTTGGGTTCGTGCCCCCAGATTTTGGGATTTTAACCCCCCACACGCCTCCAATCCCGCCTCCACGGCCCAATGAAAATCCTGCCCTAGGTGTCAGCCATGGCTCAGTGGGCAGCACTCTCGCCCCTGAGTCAGAAGGCTGTGGGTTCAAGTCCCACTTCCAAGACTTGAGCACAAAATCTAGGCTGACACTCCAGTGCAGTACTGAGGGAGTGCTGCACTGTCAGCGGTACCGTCTTTCAGTCTGCCCTCTCAGGAGGACATATAAGATACCATGGCACTATTTAAAGAAGAGCAGAGGACTTCACGCTGCTGTCCTGGCCAATATTTATCCCTCAGCCAAAATCGCTAAAACAGATGATCTGGTCATTATCACATTGCTGTTTGTGGGATCTCACTGTGCACAAAATGGCTGCTGTGTTTCCTACACTGCAACAGTGACAACAATTCAAAGGTTGGCTGTAAAGTGCTTGGGGGCGTCCTGATGTTGTGAAAGGTGCTATATAAATCCAAATTCTTTCTTGTAAAGGCAATAATATTTATAATATATATTAAAAGTGGCAATAGTTCAGAACAGCAACAAGAGAGAACTGGAAGTAAAACTCTTGGCTCCAGAAAGACCTGAGGTTGGCAGACTAGGGATTGGGATAAATGAGTTATAAGAGAGGCTGAGCCCACACAAAAAATACAATGGACCCTTCACTTCTACTCCTTCCTGGGACTACAGCCAAAGCGAGAATAATTACCTGTCTCATCGTGGAAATTCATAGCCACCGTCTCAATCCAAGCATTATCCGTGTTCCGTGGATCATCAACATATCCTTTGAAGACCTAAGGAGATGGAACTCAGTGATGATTCAAAGGGACATGCACTTCAGATCTGGCACCACCACTACCTTCACCCTCCCACTGTACTGAGACAATCTGGCTAGCAGTTTTTGCCGCGAACCAATGAAATTCTCGACCAACGGAAGATAGTGGAGTGAGGGAGGGGAGTGAGAGATGGATAAGAGCGGATCAAAGAGGTGCCAGACTGATGGAGGAATAAACGGTGCAGAGTGAAGGTACGGAGAGCAGGGTGAAGGTAGGGAGAGCAGGGTGAAGGTACGGAGAGCAGGGTGAAGGTACGGAGAGCAGGGTGAAGGTACGGAGAGCAGGGTGAAGGTAGGGAGAGCAGGGTGAAGGTAGGGAGAGCAGGGTGAAGGTAGGGAGAGCAGGGTGAAGGTAGGGAGAGCAGGGTGAAGGTAGGGAGAGCAGGGTGAAGGTACGGAGAGCAGGGTGAAGGTAGGGAGAGCAGGGTGAAGGTAGGGAGAGCAGGGTGAAGGTAGGGAGAGCAGGGTGAAGGTACGGAGAGCAGGGTGAAGGTAGGGAGAGCAGGGTGAAGGTAGGGAGAGCAGGGTGAAGGTAGGGAGAGCAGGGTGAAGGTACGGAGAGCAGGGTGAAGGTACGGAGAGCAGGGTGAAGGTACGGAGAGCAGGGTGAAGGTAGGGAGAGCAGGGTGAAGGTAGGGAGAGCAGGGTGAAGGTAGGGAGAGCAGGGTGAAGGTACGGAGAGCAGGGTGAAGGTAGGGAGAGCAGGGTGAAGGTAGGGAGAGCAGGGTGAAGGTAGGGAGAGCAGGGTGAAGGTACGGAGAGCAGGGTGAAGGTACGGAGAGCAGGGTGAAGGTACGGAGAGCAGGGTGAAGGTACGGAGAGCAGGGTGAAGGTACGGAGAGCAGGGTGAAGGTACGGAGAGCAGGGTGAAGGTACGGAGAGCAGGGTGAAGGTACGGAGAGCAGGGTGAAGGTACGGAGAGCAGGGTGAAGGTACGGAGAGCAGGGTGAAGGTACGGAGAGCAGGGTGAAGGTACGGAGAGCAGGGTGAAGGTACGGAGAGCAGGGTGAAGGTAGGGAGAGCAGGGTGAAGGTAGGGAGAGCAGGGTGAAGGTAGGGAGAGCAGGGTGAAGGTACGGAGAGCAGGGTGAAGGTACGGAGAGCAGGGTGAAGGTAGGGAGAGCAGGGTGAAGGTAGGGAGAGCAGGGTGAAGGTAGGGAGAGCAGGGTGAAGGTAGGGAGAGCAGGGTGAAGGTAGGGAGAGCAGGGTGAAGGTAGGGAGAGCAGGGTGAAGGTACGGAGAGCAGGGTGAAGGTACGGAGAGCAGGGTGAAGGTACGGAGAGCAGGGTGAAGGTACGGAGAGCAGGGTGAAGGTACGGAGAGCAGGGTGAAGGTACGGAGAGCAGGGTGAAGGTACGGAGAGCAGGGTGAAGGTACGGAGAGCAGGGTGAAGGTACGGAGAGCAGGGTGAAGGTAGGGAGAGCAGGGTGAAGGTACGGAGAGCAGGGTGAAGGTACGGAGAGCAGGGTGAAGGTACGGAGAGCAGGGTGAAGGTACGGAGAGCAGAGTGAAGGTACGGAGAGCAGAGTGAAGGTACGGAGAGCAGAGTGAAGGTACGGAGAGCAGAGTGAAGGTACGGAGAGCAGAGTGAAGGTACGGAGAGCAGGGTGAAGGTACGGAGAGCAGGGTGAAGGTAGGGAGAGCAGGGTGAAGGTAGGGAGAGCAGGGTGAAGGTACGGAGAGCAGGGTGAAGGTACGGAGAGCAGGGTGAAGGTACGGAGAGCAGGGTGAAGGTACGGAGAGCAGGGTGAAGGTAGGGAGAGCAGGGTGAAGGTAGGGAGAGCAGGGTGAAGGTAGGGAGAGCAGGGTGAAGGTAGGGAGAGCAGGGTGAAGGTAGGGAGAGCAGGGTGAAGGTAGGGAGAGCAGGGTGAAGGTACGGAGAGCAGGGTGAAGGTACGGAGAGCAGGGTGAAGGTACGGAGAGCAGGGTGAAGGTACGGAGAGCAGGGTGAAGGTACGGAGAGCAGGGTGAAGGTACGGAGAGCAGGGTGAAGGTACGGAGAGCAGGGTGAAGGTACGGAGAGCAGGGTGAAGGTACGGAGAGCAGGGTGAAGGTACGGAGAGCAGGGTGAAGGTACGGAGAGCAGGGTGAAGGTACGGAGAGCAGGGTGAAGGTACGGAGAGCAGGGTGAAGGTACGGAGAGCAGGGTGAAGGTACGGAGAGCAGGGTGAAGGTACGGAGAGCAGGGTGAAGGTACGGAGAGCAGGGTGAAGGTACGGAGAGCAGGGTGAAGGTACGGAGAGCAGGGTGAAGGTACGGAGAGCAGGGTGAAGGTACGGAGAGCAGGGTGAAGGTACGGAGAGCAGGGTGAAGGTACGGAGAGCAGGGTGAAGGTACGGAGAGCAGGGTGAAGGTACGGAGAGCAGGGTGAAGGTACGGAGAGCAGGGTGAAGGTACGGAGAGCAGGGTGAAGGTACGGAGAGCAGGGTGAAGGTACGGAGAGCAGGGTGAAGGTACGGAGAGCAGGGTGAAGGTACGGAGAGCAGGGTGAAGGTACGGAGAGCAGGGTGAAGGTACGGAGAGCAGGGTGAAGGTACGGAGAGCAGGGTGAAGGTACGGAGAGCAGGGTGAAGGTACGGAGAGCAGGGTGAAGGTACGGAGAGCAGGGTGAAGGTACGGAGAGCAGGGTGAAGGTACGGAGAGCAGGGTGAAGGTACGGAGAGCAGGGTGAAGGTACGGAGAGCAGGGTGAAGGTACGGAGAGCAGGGTGAAGGTACGGAGAGCAGGGTGAAGGTACGGAGAGCAGGGTGAAGGTACGGAGAGCAGGGTGAAGGTACGGAGAGCAGGGTGAAGGTACGGAGAGCAGGGTGAAGGTACGGAGAGCAGGGTGAAGGTACGGAGAGCAGGGTGAAGGTACGGAGAGCAGGGTGAAGGTACGGAGAGCAGGGTGAAGGTACGGAGAGCAGGGTGAAGGTACGGAGAGCAGGGTGAAGGTACGGAGAGCAGGGTGAAGGTACGGAGAGCAGGGTGAAGGTACGGAGAGCAGAGTGACCTGTATGGCAGAGTAGCCAACTAATCTTGCAACTCAAGCCTGTTACAAATAATCTGCTCCTGTTGATGTAAAGTCACTTAATTCAAATTACTGGGCTAGTCAAATTCTCTCCACCGCTGGGGTTTTCCTCGCCTCATGTCTGGGTCTGTTGTAGACTCATTGATAGAGATTGGTCGCTGTGATTAGTCAACAACTCCAGTATCATTGTATCATGCGACTATCAGCATGGCAGAAGGCAAATTAAACGGACTGTGGTCTTTTTGCACCCAGCAATTCCCATGTGCTATGAATTATCGGGAGCAGGCGTTAGTTACAGGCAGCCTGTGATGCAATCCATGGTCGTCTGTTTGGAAGACAAAAGCTCTACCACCTACACCAATTACTCATTTAATTATACATCTCAGCACCGACAAAGGCCTGTGTCAGCTGAACATTGATTATACTAATATATTTTATCCATTATGTATTGGGATAATTATTAAAATTTTCACACATTTAAAACAAACCATTGATTAAGGAACAACGGGATGCACCAGTCATTAAAGACTTTCACTAAACAGTCAGGCCTGCTCCCTAGTGTTAGGTTTGTGCAAAAGAATTAGGCAGGATCGCGGTTCCCAGACTCTGCACGAATGCACCCCTGCATTCACCCCGGCCGCCCTGCCCCGCTGAGGAAAGGCGTGATGCCTCCCAGCTGCTGCCCGACAAAGGTTTACTGCAGAAAGGTGTTACTGTCTTTACCCCCCGCCCTCCTCACTGCTGTACGGTCAGCCTTAGAGTGGCCTCCTTCTGTGCTGTGTGATTCGATGATTGCTAACGAGAGATTGAATGCAAAACATTCTAAACTGTTTATACTCCCACCTCACCAGGGATATATGCTAAACGGTTTGAGGACCCCTGACGTTAGGCAAGACATATGGCTATCTTTTACTGTATATGTTACACTATCTATCCAACTGCACTTGCAACCAGCCATTCTCCAATACACGGTGGCCAACTCCCAGCCCCTCCGGGTCAGTGATCTTTATTCTCACTGGATCGCCTCTGTTAAGTACTGGAAAACGGACCAGTCTTCCATAAACATGTTACACATGCACAGCTCCCTCTCCCATTCTCTCTCTCATACACACTCTACAGGGACCACTGTCTAATAGCTCATATTATTAGTGAGCTATAAAGGAGTAGCTCCATTAATCATCTGGTGCATATGGGCACTGCATGCACTGGGTCATTTGAACTAGATGATCCCGGGCTGGATTCTCGGTCTGTGCCCAGTCTGTTGGTGGGCCAGCAGTTGGAGCGACCCAATTGGTCTCAGAGAACCCGCTGACACTCACGTTCTGGGCTTGTACATCAAAAGCCACCACTTGGGAGGTGTACGGAGTGCTGACAGGCACCCAATGGAACTGTACCCTAGCAAGAGTCAACACCTCCAGAGATTTAGCACACGTTTAATGCAGCGTAAAACTTCCTCTCGACTCTTCCCCCAACATCATATCTCAAACCCAGCATCAGACAATAAACCGCCTACTCCAGGGTGACAGTGTGACCCGAGTGAGATCCCTAATCTCCAGAGAGAAAACTGCTCACAAAAGGTTCTCTCAGTGAAACGACAGCACTACAGACATCCCATATGGGCAACCAGACCGCATGTTTCTATCTTCCAGGTACCAGATAGCAGTATAATTAGGACATAAATACTGTAATACAGACCATCTCTCCGGCTTGAAACAGGGAGTTGATTAATACTTTCACTTTCTGTCTCTCGGCCTCCGGTAACTCTAAGGAATTCAACGTTTCTTCTCCAAACTCCCTCCTGAGAGTGACTGACACCTTCTCACCAGGGTCTATCATTCCCTGTCAGGAAACACAAAGGAATACAGCCTCTGAAAGGATCGCCTGGTCTGTACTTATCCTTATAACTTTCAGTCCTGTCCCTATTCAGGTATTCATCCAGCTCCTTGCAAAGGTACTAATTCACCCAGCAGAAACTGTTTTCCAGGCAGACACTTCAAAACCAGAGTCTCCAGAACTGGATGGGTGGCAACCCTAGATTTAGCATATGTTCAATGCAGCGTAAAACTTCCTCTATTCCACCCCAACCTATCTCAAACCCAACATCAGATGCAGAACCACCTACTCCAACAGGGTGACAGTGTGAACCAAGTGAGATTCTCAATCTAAAGCCAGTTTGTTCTGAGGACTCACATGCACTAGGGAATGTGTTGGGACTGCCCAAGCTTTCATGTAGAGTCTTACAGCCAGCTGCAAGAGGGGACCTTCGTCCCACTTGTTTGAGCTGGAGACAAATCCAGGTATCGGAGAAGAAACACGTTCAACCAAAAACTAAAATTGATTGATCTGGCACTTGTATAGTGCAGTGTCACGAGTTGGATCTGATATTTTCCCCACATTGCTGAGTACCCCATGCTGCAGTTCTGTGGGGAGGGGCTGAGTGAAGGGCAGAGAGAAGAAATGAAAAAGGGGTGGGGTCCCTGCTCCTGATCACCATCACACAACCTCCTCCACCAGAGGAAGCTCGGGGCTGCGTGGACGTCAGACACCTGCCACCATCAAATAGCGGCTGAAGTTCGCTGTGCATGTGAAAAATAGCGGTTTGGGTGAGGTACTGGCGCATTGGGAACTGTACCACACAATAAGCCACCGTCCACTGCAGAGGAGGGGCTGACACAAAACTGGGGAGGAGACAAAAAGCACAGCGTCAAAAAAAAAATCAGCATCTGTCAAGAGTCAGAGGGTTATTTTCAAGCCGCCAGGGAGCAGACTGGAATCTGAATGAGGTCAGTTGGACTCTGGTCAGTGTTTCCCGTACCCTCGCTTACCCCAGGAATCGCCCACTCCTTGTTGTCCTTTCTACATATTGCCACAAACTGCAAGATAGGCTTCCCTGAGCAACTGTGAGTCACTGTTTTTCCAATCTCCTTCTTCCACCTGCAACAGAGAGAGAGAGAGAGAGAGAGAGAGAGAAAGAGGCTCCTTAGATGCGGATCAGTAGCCAGGGGCTGAAAATTTAATCAGGATGCATCCACTGCTATCCAGGAGTTAATGCAGGCCTTTTTAGTACAAACTTAATTCTCCTTTAGGATCTCCATCAATACCATGGAAATATAGAACCAAAACTTAAATCAGCCACTACCTACTTACAAAGTGTCTTCATTACAGACTGGTATACGTAGGAGATGAAATACTATTCATTCATCGGCCCTGAAGGGTCAGTGTATACAACACTGTGTGGTGTGATACTAAGCAACACAGACCATAAGATCGCAGGATTGATTCCGAGTCTCTGCTGAGTTAGCAGATCTCAGCCAGGGCAGCGGGCACAGGCGGTACAATCACCCTCAGTGCCCCTGGGCTAGAGATGGGGCAACAACAAAAAATAAGCCCAGGTTCCTGCTCCTGACTGCTTTCTACCAATCCCTATTGTGGAGTGAACAGCCGCATACAGCATGCCATAAAGAGTTATACACAGAAGAGTGTTTAATAATAAAGGGGTAGTGTCATCAGCAACAAGCAGCCCCTCTCATTCTCACAGAGCCTTCCGAGTCTTGCCTTATATACCCAACTTGTGGAGGAGCCACAGTTATAGAGTCATAGCGTTATACAGCACAGACAGAGGCCCTTCGGCCCATCGTGTCCACGCCAGCCATCAAGCCCTATCTATTCTAATCCCTTTTTCCAGCACTTGGTCCGTAGCCTTGTATGCTATGGCGTTTCAAGTGCTCATCTAAATGCTTCTTGAATGTTGTGAGGGTTCCTGCCTCTACCACCCTTTCAGGCAGTGAGTTCCAGATTCCAACCACCCTCTGGGTGAAAAGGTTTTTCTCAAATCCCCTCTAAACCTCCTGCCCCTTACCTTGAAACTATGCCCCCTGGTTATTGACCCCTCTACTAAGGGGAAAAGTTCCTTTCTATCTACCCTATCTATGCCCCTCATAATTTTGTACACCTCAATCAGGTCCCCCCTTAGCCTTCGCTGCTCTAAGGAAAACAACCCCAGCCTATCCAGTCTCTCTTCATAGCTGAAACGCTCCAGCCCAGGTAACATCCTGGTGAATCTCCTCTGCACCCTCTCCAATGCAATCACATCCTTCCTATAGTGTGGCGACCAGAGCTGCACACAGTATTCCAGCTGTGGCCTAACTAGCATTTTGTGCAGCTCCATCATAACCTCCCTGCTACAACTTTCCACGTCCCAGGCGCTTCGGATTATCACATTTCTCCCTTCCCTCCCGTTCAGTCTCTGACATCCTGTCAAATATGACACATCGCATCCTCAATGATTTTGTGAAGCAAATGTCCAGCTTTTAACATCAAAACACTGAAGAAACATATATTTACAGTACCACAGGTAGAACCATTTCCTGGTGATTATGGTGGTTATCCTGGCACCTTTTTCAATGTAATGTATTTCTCCACCTACTGTTCTCTCCCCTTGAGTAATTCTAATGGTTAGGTGAGATTCTAACCAGTGTGGCAACTGGTTCCATTCACTCTCCAGAAATGCCTCAAATTGTCTCTTGAACCAATTTATACGGTCTGCTTCAATGTTTGTGCGCTATTCCACAACGCCATTACATTCTGAGTGACAGGGTTCTGTCCCACATCCATTTTTACTACTAATTCCCTCATTTTTTAATTTGTCTCTCTGGTATTTGAACCTATTGTCACACAGAATGATTGGTTTGCATTAACTCCTTTCATAATCTCAAAAACTTCAATTATATCACCTTGAAGTCTCTTCTTTTCCAAAGAAAACAAGCCCAACCTCATAACTTAAACTCCCAATATCCAGAATCATCTTTGTTGCTTATCTTTGCACCCTTTCAAGAGAAATAATATACCTCTTATGAATAGGTGTCATTAGTATTACATATTCAGTTTGAGTTAAGGTATGTTTATAGGAAAATGATTTTCGAGCCATCATTAGGGTAATTGAGGTGTTTATTACGATTAAAGGATTTGACAGGGTAGATGGAGAGAAACTAGTTCATCTCATGGAAGAGTCCAGAACAAGGGGACAGAACCTTAAAATTTGAGCTGGGTCATGCAGGAGTGATGTCAGGAAGCACTTCTTCACACAAAGGGTGGTGGAAATCTGGAACTATATTCCCCAAAAGGCTGTTGAGGCTGGGGGTCAATTGAAAAATTCAAAACTGAGTGATAGATTTTTGTTAGGTAAGGGTATTAAGGGATATGGAATCAAGGAGGGTAAATGGAGTTAAGATACAGATCAGCCATGATCTACTTGAATGGTGGAACAGGCTAGAGGGGGCTGAATGGCCTACTCCTGTTCCGATGAGTCTTCCTGCAAAGCAGAGTGCCAGGAGTTTGAGCTATTACATCATAAGTCCTTGCTATACAGCCTCATCCTCCCATTTCAGAATGATCATTACCCTGAAGTGCAGCGAGATCAGCAAGGGAATTCCCAACAGATGAACAGAGCACGCACCTTGTCACAATAGGGTCTGCTGCATGATTAGGGCCCCATCTTCCCAGGAGTCCTCTTCCCTCCAATCCAGTCCGTCCATAAGGATTCCTGAGGCACAGAATAAAATACAGGAGAACCAGTTACTTGTACCTCAACCAGAGCTGACAGACAGTATGAAATAGCTAACCCAGGACTGACTCAATTAGAGGAGTAATTGAGTATTCACCTAACTCTGACCCAGGGGACACATGGAGGATGCCTCATCAGAATAAGACGGAAGCACTGTTTACACGAGTGAGACTGATGTCATGAATCATGAGTGACAAAAATTCAGCTCAATATGCTAAATAAGTGCTCTTATTACTCCTTCCAGTTACATATCCAGTGATTTTTCTAAGTGAGATTGCTTCCTCTTTTTTCTTCTTTGCCTAACTCGATCTTGCCCTGCCTTTCCCCATCCTATAGGTGAGAGTGTAGGTTGACAACCGGTTCTCAGAACACTTTCAAAAATGCTCTAAAAGCAACTGCTGAGAGATGCACACGATTGCTCTCCCTTCGAATCTCCCTCCTAATAGGGAAGCTCCTGGTTGTCATTCGGTGCCTCAGCAACACACAGAAACTCAGCTCAGCATTGGGGGAACTGTAGGAGTAAGCCCACAACCTATTACGCTGCCCTACACAACACACCTTTCAATGAGGTGTTGTAAAATATTTTGTGCATTGCCTGGAAGGAAGCACAATGATGTGATGAACAGTTTGTGCAGAAAGTCGTCACGATTTGGGATATCAGAACATTTTGTAATTACTCTTTGTGACATCAGAACCTTTTGTGTTCCATACTTTATGTTCTTCCAACCCACGGCCCCTTGGTTCCTTTTCCTGACTGGTCAACAGAAATTTCTACTACTATTTTGATTTTCTTTTGAAAAAGAAACTGTGTGAATTTTGTGCACATCAAGCTGTGTGGTGTCAGTACTAGAGATCTTGGGATTTCAAAGTCAGGATAGCACAGCAGGGATGCAGAGTTAAGCCCATACAACATATCTCAGCCTTAACTTCAGAAGAGTACCGACTTCAGCACCACAGCAACCATCCTGTGGCGTCAGATGTCTACTGCTAAGTTCGAGGAGGTTTTGTGCTACTGACCATGCAGTGAGAGGAGACTTTCATCCGTCAACCCATGGTGAGGTGAGCAGCCAGTATAAAACCCATACCACAACCCATTCAACCTTTCATGACGTCAAAAACGTAGATCAAATCTCCTCTCTCCCTGTCTTTTCCGTTCCAATGAGAACAAGTCCAATGAAAACAGGCCGCTTGTTTTCTTTTTCAATTGTTCTCGTCAAGGCGAGAGGTGTTGTGTTGGGGAATGGACAATTTCCATTTCGAGCACCCAATGTCAGCATCAAACATTTGTGTGTCAGGTATAGAACAGCTAGATGCCCTAACAATGTGCCCAACTGGAGAAGAGCATCCCCATCTGCAGCGGTGTGGCATTATTTTCCATTAACCACACCAGCCAGCCTTAGGCCTCCCAGTGATATTGCCAATTAGGAGCATGGTAGGCCCACACCCACTGGATTCAGACTGCTAACATTGCCCAAACTGATTTCACATAGGACCCTTATGGCCTAGTAGACAGAGGAGACTTTCATCCAATTGATCTGGGACAGATTTAAACCCAGGTCCCATGGATACAAGGCCCATGTCTAACTTACTGCACCACCCAATTTCCCCAGGAAAGACATTCTACAGAATCACTCTGTTATAAATGGAAATATCTGTACACTTAATGATGTCTTTCAGTTGCCATGTTGAGTTGCTGGCCAGGGACAATCAGGAAACAGACATTTTGTACAGAACTTCCCCTATGTGTCACTCCAGTGACACAATGAATGGAAACAGTGGAATTGGGTGGTGGTGCTTCCCAAGCATGAAAATCATAATGTCACATAAGTGGGAGCTCCCTACAAATTGTCTGTTCCCAGACTACCTGTAACCAGCAGCTGAACACAGTCACAAGAAGGCAAGTGAAAGACACATGTACACAGATTTATAACACTAGGAACACAGAGCATATTACCCTCTTGGATCTCTTTTAACACCCATCTTTTCATAAGCATGGTTACCAAGACTGAACATAAAGCTTCAAAGTACTACATGAAGGGAAGAACAGGGTCAAGAAGGCTAAGGTATTATGTGTGTGTAAGCAAGCCCCTGGACATGCTTGTCTGCATTAATGGACATTGAGAGGAAGCCTCACCGTGGGAATCCGTTTATCACATTATATTTTCCCGTATGGGACGTTCTATCCACTGCACCATTCAACTGGTTGAACTTCAGTGGCTTGTCCAGCTCTCCTTCAGTTCTGTAAGTGAAAACAATAAAGTAAGAACAGTCCAGTTACTGTTGTGACACTAGGATGGAGAAGGATGAGTAATTAAAGCACGGGAAGAGGGAGGATGTATGTCGTGAGTCCGATGGCTTACACTCCATAAACCTCAGGCTCAAGTAGGTTATGGAGGCCGCAACACCGTGAGGTAACTCTGAGTGACTCACCATATCATTTATTAGGAAAGACATACTAGGAGCTGTGTTGTCGGTGTTTAGTTAGCAGTCTTAGTTTGCCTTTCGCCCTTTTCAGGTGAACTAGGACTCATACATTTTTGGACTGGTTGAGTGGGTTTATACAAGTGTCAGTCAGCCGTGACTCAGTGGGTAGCAGACTCTCCTGAGTCAGTAAGTTGTGGGCTCAAGTCCCACTCCAGGGACTACAGCACATAATCTAGGCTGACACTTCAGTGCAGTACTGGGGGAGTGCTGCACTGTCGTTGGTGCCTTCAGATGAGATTTTAAACCAAGGCCCCATCTGCCCCCCCCAAGTGGATGTAAAAGATCCCAGGGCACTGTTTCGAAGAAGAGCAGGGAGTTCTCCCCGGTGTCCTGGCGATGTTTATCCCTCAACCAACATCACTAAAAAGAGATTATCTGGTCATTATCACATTGCTGTTTGTAGGACTTTGCTATGAGCAAATTGGCTACTGAGTTTATACATTACAACAGTGACTACACTTCAAATACATCTCTAACTTTTTCCAGTTCTGACGAAAGGTCATCGACCTGAAATGTTTAACTCTATTTCTCTCTGGACAGATGCTGCCTGACCTGCTGTGTATTTCCAGCATTTTCTTTTTGACTTCAAAAGTACTTCATTGGCTGTAAAGGGCTTTGGGAAGTCTGGAGGTTGTGAAAGGTGCTATAGAAATACATATTATTTCTTCTTTCTTTACATATACTACTTCAGTTAACATAAGAATCAGGAGCAGGAGTAGAGCATACGGCCCCTCGAGCCTGCTCCACCATTCAATAAGATCACAACTGAACTTCTACCTCATCTCCACTTTCCCATCCTATCCCCATATTCCTTGATTCCCTTAGTATCCAAAAATCGATCGGTCTCAGTCTTGAATATACTCAACCGCTGAGGCATCCACAGCCCTCCGGGGTAGAGAATTCCAAGGACTCGCAACCCAGTCCAAAGATGTGCGGGTTAGGTTGATTGGCCATGATCAAAAATTGGCCCTACTGTTAGGGGGGATTAAATACGTGGGGTTATGGGGTTACGGGGATAGGGCTTGGGTGGGATGGCTGTCGGTGTAGGGACCGGGTGCTAGGGTTTGGATGATCAGCTATGTTTCTCAGTGAAGAAATTTCTCCTCATCTCAGTCTTAAATGGCCGACTCCTTATTTCAAGACTATGATTCCTAGTTCTAGACTCCAACCTTGCAATAAAGGCTAACATAGCATTTGCCTTCCAATTTCTTGCTGTACCTGCGTGTTAACTTTCTGTGATTTGTTTACAAGGACACCAAATCCCTCTGAATCCAACATTTACTAGTCTCTCACCTTTTAAAAAATATTCAGCTTTTCCATTCTTCCTACCAAAGTGGATAATTTCACACTTCCCCACATTATACTCCATCTGCCACCTCTTGACCAATCACTTAACCGGTCAATATCCCTTTGCAGCCTCTTTTTGTTCTCCTCATAGCTTATTTTCCCACCTAGCTTTGTATCGTCAGCAAACTTGGCTACATTACACTCGGTCCCTTCAGCTAAGTCACTGATGTAGATTGTAACTAGCTGAGGCACCAACACTGATCCTTGCGGCACTCCACTAGTTACACCCTGCCATCCCGAAAATGACCCATTTATTCCTACTCTCTGTTTTCTGTCCATTAACCAATCCTCAACCCATACTAATATATTACCCCCCAATCCCATGACCCCTAATCTTGTGTAACAATCTTTTGTGTGGCACCTTATTGAATGCCTTCTGAAAATCCAAATATACTACATCCACTGGTTCCCCACTTATCTACCCTGCTACTGACAACCTCAAAAGACTCCATAATAGCTTTGTCAAACATGAAGGGGGGGCGGGGGGGAGGAGAAGGGGGGGGCAGGGGGGTAGAAGGGGGCGCGGGGGGGAGAAGGGGGCGCGGGGGGGGGAGAAGGGGGCGCGGGGGGGAGAAGGGGGCGCGGGGGGGAGAAGGGGGCGCGGGGGGGAGAAAGGGGGCGCGGGGGGGAGAAGGGGGCGCGGGGGGGAGAAGGGGGCGCGGGGGGAGAAGGGGGCGCGGGGGGGGAGAAGGGGGCGCGGGGGGGGGAGAAGGGGGGCGCGGGGGGGGGGAGAAGGGGGCGCGGGGGGGGAGAAGGGGGCGCGGGGGGGAGAAGGGGGCGCGGGGGGGGGAGAAGGGGGCGCGGGGGGGGAGAAGGGGGCGCGGGGGGGGAGAAGGGGGCGCGGGGGGGAGAAGGGGGCGCGGGGGGGGGGAGAAGGGGGCGCGGGGGGGAGAAGGGGGCGCGGGGGGGAGAAGGGGCGCGGGGGGGAGAAGGGGGCGCGGGGGGGAGAAGGGGGCGCGGGGGGGAAAAATGAAAAGTCTGTATCAGTAAGGGGGCGCGGGGGGGAGAAGGGGGCGCGGGGGGAGAAGGGGGCGCGGGGGGGAGAAGGGGGCGCGGGGGGAGAAGGGGGCGCGGGGGAGAAGGGGGCGCGGGGGGAGAAGGGGGGCGCGGGGGGAGAAGGGGGCGCGGGGGGGAGAAGGTGGCGCGGGGGGAGAAGGTGGCGCGGGGGGGGAGAAGGTGGCGCGGGGGGAGAAGGTGGCGCGGGGGGGAGAAGGTGGCGCGGGGGGGAGAAGGGGGCGCGGGGGGGGCAAAGGGGGCGCGGGGGGGGGCAAAGGGGGCGCGGGGGGGCAAGGGGGCGCGGGGGGGGCAAGGGGGCGCGGGGGGGGCAAGGGGGCGCGGGGGGGGCAAGGGGCGCGGGGGGGGCAAGGGGGCGCGGGGGGGAGAAGGGGGCGCGGGGGGGAGAACGGGGCGCGGGGGGGGAGAAGGGGGCGCGGGGGGGGAGAAGGGGGCGCGGGGGGGAGAAGGGGGCGCGGGGGGGAGAAGGGGGCGCGGGGGGGAGAAGGGGGCGCGGGGGGGAGAAGGGGCGCGGGGGGGAGAAGGGGGCGCGGGGGGAGAAGGGGGCGCGGGGGGAGAAGGGGGCGCGGGGGGGGGAAGGGGGCGCGGGGGGGGGAAGGGGGCGCGGCGGGGGGAAGGGGGCGCGGGGGGGGGAAGGGGGCGCGGGGGGGGAAGGGGGCGCGGGGGGGAAGGGGCGCGGGGGGGAAGGGGCGCGGGGGGGGGGAAGGGGCGCGGGGGGGGGAAGGGGCGCGGGGGGGGGGGGAAGGGGCGCGGGGGGGAAGGGGCGCGGGGGGGGGAAGGGGCGCGGGGGGGGGAAGGGGCGCGGGGGGGGAAGGGGCGCGGGGGGGGGAAGGGGGCGCTGGGGGGGGAAGGGGGCGCGGGGGGGGAAGGGGGCGCGGGGGGGGAAGGGGGCGCGGGGGGGAAGGGGCGCGGGGGGGAAGGGGGCGCGGGGGGGGAAGGGGGCGCGGGGGGGGAAGGGGGCGCGGGGGGGGGAAGGGGCGCGGGGGGGGAAGGGGGCGCGGGGGGGAAGGGGCGCGGGGGTGGGAAGGGGGCGCGGGGGGGGGAAGGGGGCGCGGGGGGGGGAAGGGGGCGCGGGGGGGAAGGGGGCGCGGGGGGGGAAGGGGGCGCGGGGGGGGAAGGGGGCGCGGGGGGGAAGGGGGCGCGGGGGGGGGGGAAGGGGGCGCGGGGGGGGAAGGGGGCGCGGGGGGGGAAGGGGGCGCGGGGGGGAAGGGGCGCGGGGGGGGAAGGGGGCGCGGGGGGGAGGGGGCGCGGGGGGGGGAAGGGGGCGCCGGGGGGGGGAAGGGGGCGCGGGGGGGGAAGGGGGCGCGGGGGGAAGGGGGCGCGGGGGGAAGGGGGCGCGGGGGGGTGAAGGGGGCGCGGGGGGGGAGGGGGCGCGGGGGGGGAAGGGGGCGCGGGGGGGGAGAAGGGGGCGCGGGGGGGGAGAAGGGGGCGCGGGGGGAGAAGGGGGCGCGGGGGGAGAAGGGGGCGCGGGGGGGGAGAAGGGGGCGCGGGGGGGGGAGAAGGGGGCGCGGGGGGGAGAAGGGGGCGCGGGGGGGGAGAAGGGGGCGCGGGGGGGGAGAAGGGGGCGCGGGGGGGAGAAGGGGGCGCGGGGGGGGAGAAGGGGGCGCGGGGGGGAGAAGGGGGCGCGGGGGGGAGAAGGGGGCGCGGGGGGGAGAAGGGGGCGCGGGGGGGAGAAGGGGGCGCGGGGGGAGAAGGGGGCGCGGGGGGGGAGAAGGGGGCGCGGGGGGGGAGAAGGGGGCGCGGGGGGGGAGAAGGGGGCGCGGGGGGGGAGAAGGGGCGCGGGGGGGGAGAAGGGGGCGCGGGGGGGGAGAAGGGGGCGCGGGGGGGAGAAGGGGGCGCGGGGGGGAGAAGGGGGCGCGGGGGGGGAGAAGGGGGCGCGGGGGGGGAGAAGGGGCGCGGGGGGGGAGAAGGGGGCGCGGGGGGGAGAAGGGGGCGCGGGGGGGAGAAGGGGGCGCGGGGGGGGAGAAGGTGGCGCGGGGGGGGAGAAGGGGGCGCGGGGGGGGAGAAGGGGGCGCGGGGGGGGAGAAGGGGGCGCGGGGGGAGAAGGGGGCGCGGGGGGGGAGAAGGGGGCGCGGGGGGGGAGAAGGGGGCGCGGGGGGGGAGAAGGGGGCGCGGGGGGGGAGAAGGGGGCGCGGGGGAGGGGAGAAGGGGGCGCGGGGGGAGGGGAGAAGGGGGCGCGGGGGGAGGGGAGAAGGGGGCGGGGGGGGAGAAGGGGGCGCGGGGGGGGAGAAGGGGGCGCGGGGGAGGGAGAAGGGGGCGCGGGGGGGGGAGAAGGGGGCGCGGGGGGGGAGAAGGGGGCGCGGGGGGGGAGAAGGGGGCGCGGGGGGGAGAAGGGGGGCGCGGGGGGGAGAAGGGGGCGCGGGGGGGAGAAGGCGGGGCGCGGGGGGGAGAAGGGGGCGCGGGGGGGGAGAAGGGGGCGCGGGGGGGGAGAAGGGGGCGCGGGGGGGAGAAGGGGGCGCGGGGGGGAGAAGGGGGCGCGGGGGGGGAGAAGGGGGCGCGGGGGGGAGAAGGGGGCGCGGGGGGGGAGAAGGGGGCGCGGGGGGGAGAAGGGGGGCGCGGGGGGGAGAAGGGGGCGCGGGGGGGGAGAAGGGGGCGCGGGGGGGAGAAGGGGGCGCGGGGGGGGAGAAGGGGGCGCGGGGGGGAGAAGGGGGCGCGGGGGGGAGAAGGGGGCGCGGGGGGGAGAAGGGGGCGCGGGGGGAGAAGGGGCGCGGGGGGAGAAGGGGGCGCGGGGGGGGAGAGGGGGCGCGGGGGGGAGAAGGGGGCGCGGGGGGAGAAGGGGGCGCGGGGGGGAGAAGGGGGCGCGGGGGGGGAGAAGGGGCGGGGGGAGAGGGGGCGCGGGGGGGAGAAGGGGGCGCGGGGGGGGAGAAGGGGGCGCGGGGGGGAGAAGGGGGCGCGGGGGGGAGAAGGGGGCGCGGGGGGGAGAAGGGGGCGCGGGGGGGAGAAGGGGGCGCGGGGGGGAGAAGGGGGCGCGGGGGGGAGAAGGGGGCGCGGGGGGGAGAAGGGGGCGCGGGGGGGAGAAGGGGGCGCGGGGGGGAGAAGGGGGCGCGGGGGGAGAAGGGGGCGCGGGGGGGGAGAAGGGGGCGCGGGGGGAGAAGGGGGCGCGGGGGGGAGAAGGGGGCGCGGGGGGGAGAAGGGGGCGCGGGGGGGAGAAGGGGGCGCGGGGGGGAGAAGGGGGCGCGGGGGGGAGAAGGGGGCGCGGGGGGGAGAAGGGGGCGCGGGGGGGGGAGAAGGGGGCGCGGGGGGGGAGAAGGGGGCGCGGGGGGGAGAAGGGGGCGCGGGGGGGGAGAAGGGGGCGCGGGGGGGGGAGAAGGGGGCGCGGGGGGGGAGAAGGGGGCGCGGGGGGGAGAAGGGGGCGCGGGGGGGGAGAAGGGGGCGCGGGGGGGAGAAGGGGGCGCGGGGGGGAGAAGGGGGGCGCGGGGGGGAGCAAGGGGG